>NC_072413.2:85891420-86611420 GCF_028858775.2 Pan troglodytes
CTTACTGCCTAACAGCAAAGCAGTTCTGTCAAGATGATACCTTCCCTAAATAAAACACCAAGGACATTTAAAGATAGAAGACACAGCAGCCCCCACCAGCAGCCACCAAACTGCTGACTCCCCCAAGTCTACTGTGTTTTGTTCCTGGGTTAGCTTTGCTTAGTGAGACAGACCCTAATAGCTTACAGTTATTGTAAATAAATAAACTGAGTGCCCTGTACATTGCAAAGCTGCCTTGGGACCTCACTTCTGCCTCATTATATTTGTTGCATTTATCCAACCATCTCAGAAAGTGGTTCTCCTTAAAATTATGGGATGCAGAATAAAAAACCCATCAGGATTTAATGACCATATTTCAGTGTCTTATTCCTTAAAGGAACTTGGCTTTTTCAGCATTTTTGCAATCATTCGAACTAGGAGGAGATTGAAAAGGTAGAGCAAGTTTTGTTTTTTTAAAAAAACTACCACAAACCATCCATCAGTGTTAAACTATTGATAGGGAGAATGGAGAAGGGATGGACAGCCATGAGTGAGGAGGTTTGGAGAATATTTAAAAAGACAATCTCTCAGTCTAATAAAATACAATTAACTGAATTTTGTGAAGGCTTCTATAAAAAATACACAAAGAATCAATATTAGGCATAAAACCCAAAAGTGGGTTGTTATCTCTAAACCAGAAAAAGCATTTCATTAGTCTGGAGGATTTTATACTCCCATTGGGAAAATTGCTTTTTCTTCACACCCCTCTTTTGCTCACTACAGAAACTCAATTGAAAAGTCAATCATCAAAGTCACTTAGCAAATGTCAAAAGGTGCTGCCTCTTTCTAAATATATTTGCTTCCTGGTGGAAAATTCAGGCCCTAGAAACCCTGGCACCTTTCCTCCATGTTGGCTCACAATTTTCCATCATTGTGCTGTTTTTTACTCTTTACGGTTTGTTGTTGTTGTTTGTCTATTTTTGTTGTTGTTGGAAACAGAAAGCCCATTTTATAAGGTTGTGGGCAACAGCTTTTCTCTTTAACATTTCAGTGTTCTTTCACAGTCACTGCACCCGTGAGAGCACCCATTGCCCAGGTTATAAACAAGCATCACACTCCAAACCCACTCATGGCAGCAAGAAAGGCCTTCTCACATTTTATCCTTGGACATGCCTGTTGCTTAATTTACACTCTGCCCGGTAACAATGGTGGTTTCGTTTAAGACCTTACCAACCACAGATCAACAAGGCATACCCCCTCCTTCTTCAACTCACTAAAACACAAGTCGAGCAGATACACACAGTGCACAAAGGCCCTGGGAGCAGAATTTGAAGATCAGGCACAAACAGTCCAAGCGGGAGCTTATAGAAGCATCTGAAAACCTCGAGTCATAAATGACTGAACTGGAAAGAGCATGATATAAGAGTACTGTCTGGGTACCAAACCAGGCTTCTAGTCAACAGTAGCCACGGTAAAATGGCAATTTACTGGACCTCTGATGTGCACTTGATATATGCTTTACCACTCTACCTCTGGATTCTCTTTTTACTGGCTAGCTATGTAAGCTGGGGCAGACTGCCTCTTTTTTGAACATAGGGTTGTGAAATTCATATATGATATATCTGAACATGCTTTATTAACCAAGTACTTTAAAAAGGAAAGAATTACCTTGCCAAATCTAGGAGGGTGACTTGTGCTGCTGGTTGTCCAGTCTGTGTGTATATTCAATTATCTAACTAATAAATTAACCAGATTGACTGTCTACAATTTCTCATTTACTCTATCTTGGCTATGTGGATGTGTCCTAAAGATGACAGATGGTGACAATAGCAGACAGCTGCAGTGGGGACCTGGTTCCCTCGTGAACATGGCTGGCTTCAGTCTTCTCTGAATAATCCTTAAACTTGGAAAGTCAACACTGTTGCTTTCCAGCCCAAACTTTTTGGCTGTTTGTAGACCACCCAGCTGTTTTCAAAAGAACTTTCCATAATCCATAGGATAGATATCTCAACCTTGAAAGGACTTGTGAAGAATTTACTTTGTACTAAGGTGTGCACTTCATATATGAGTCATAATACATTCCACTAGAGTGCAACCTCCGTCAAAGTCTTGTTCTGCGTTCCCGACAGCTCACACATGAACTGCACTCAGTAAAAACATAATTATTTGACATATTGCACCCATGAAATATCAAAAATTGGGGGTTGTCATTAATATTAAATTATAGAAGAAGAAACTGCTGACTGCCTATAACTGAGTGAAAATCATGATAGAAGAATAATTAGTAGGATCACAGCCGTGCGGCTGATGATTTAGATTACAGCCATTTAATAAGTAAACATTCCCTGCCCTTTGAAGAATGCAGTTTTAGTTTAGCCAGGCAAAAGCTGAGATAGGCCAAGAAGAGGTGATGGTAGACAACAAAGGGCTTTCAGCTGTACATTAAACCTGCTTAAATCACATACGATTTAAGTAACGATAGTAAGAATTATAGTAAGAATGACAGTATGATACTGTATACAATAGTATTCAGAATTCTATATTTTAGATACACCTATATATAGAGAGATATATATTCTGTAGTTTAGAATTCCTTAATAATAGATTTGTATCCATAAAATCTTTTGAGTTCCAATCTCCATTCAGTATAATAAATCCTCTTTTCTGTGCCTGAGAATGTGGGATACTTTAATCGTAGTCGTGCTGCCATCTAGTGGACATATCTTAGACCTGAGGGTCTTCTGTCTTCTGGAAATTGTCAGGAAAGAATTAGAAGTTTTAAGGTTCATGTCTGACATCTATTTTTCTGTAGGAGACTAATTTTTTGAATACCTCTATAGATTTCTCTTAGCTTGGATCAGAGTATTTTTCACACTATTCCTCCTGTCTTAGTAGAAAGATATTTTCAAATGTGTCAGTCACACTCAGTGAGCTGGAAGAGAATTTCTGTTTTCTGCTTTCGTTTAAAAATAAGAAGAGTGTGACAAGAGAAAATGTGTCCCCCTGGAAAGAAGTGCCATCAGACCAGCAATAGCCTGCCTCCTTTTTTTAGATCCATGCTGTATATCTTTGAGGGACGAGGCCTCAAACAGACACACTGACAGGTCACTGCCTTTTATTTTTTTCTTTCTGTTGTTTTCCTGAGACAATTATGAACACCCCTGTGTGACAAACACACTCCTATTTGGACAGCGACATTTTACTTTAGTCCTTCACCAGCAAGTGCGACAGAGGAAATGAAGGACAAAGCAAAGAATCTGGCTTCTTTCTCGGCTGTGAGGCCTGAATGAGTCATTTCTTTTCTCTGACCTCGGTTTCTCCCTCTGCTCAATGAATAGCGGCATTAGGCAATCTTTAAAGCACCTCCTTGCCCAAAAGCACATTAAGATATATCGTATGTGAGTTAATCACCCTATAAACAAAGCCCGTACTATGCAAAGCACGTACAAACAAAATACAATTGCAAGATTTCCCTCATTTTACCCTTCTCTGTTGGTTATCAGGTCCTCAATGCTATCGAAAAGTCCCAGAGAGAAGGGTTGCCTCTGTCTATTCAGTGCGCAGTTGACACGTAGGATTCATAATTCTGAGCCCTTCATTCACTGGAGGGCATGGATCTTAATTTTGGAGGGCACATTGGAATCACCTGGAGAGCTTTTAAAATACTGACGTTTGGGATCCACCCATATTTAATTGGTACGGGGTGCTTCTGGAACTTTGAAGTAGTCTTAAAGTTCTCCAAGTGATTGCAATTTGCAGTAAAGCTTGAGGCCCACTGGTCTAGAGAAAATAAAACACAGAGGCCTTAGATAATGAAATGAATCTTTCCAGGGAAGAGCAGGAGAGCAAGGCACTGGCACCGAGTCGCTCATCCTCATATGACCCACTTCTGGCTTCCTTTAACACTTTTGCTTCCACGGGTAAATTTCAAACACTGTTACTTGGTTTCTTAATCTATCTGCATGTGCTCCACTAACTCGTTTTTTGCTAAAGGAGGAAAAATAGAAGCTAAAGGGAATATTAAATTCTCCTTGCTAAAGGCTTTTTAAGTGCCATAGATATTTTAAAGAGAAGAGAGAATTTAGAGATCATCTATTCCAAGTCCTTGATTTGACAGGCAAAGACATAAACCAGGAAAGATCAATAGCTGGATATGGGCTATGATATGCTCTGTATAAGCAGGACTCCTTGCTACCACTTTTATGTACATCATATCATTAACTCTTCACTATAGTCTTACAAGATGGTCATTTTACAACCATGTGGAGATTTCATGAGATTAAGCCAACATTGGTAACTGGAAACCTGAACTTGAATCTAGGCCCTTCCAGCTCCTCTGTACATGCAAAGTCCTGGTCCCACAGGTCATGGATGGCCAGGTGAGACCAGAAGACTACAAGCTTACAAAATAGCTATCATTTTTTGAGAACGTACTAGATACCAGACTTGAGCTAAGCACTCTGCATGCATTATCTCATTTAACACAAACAATAATACTCATAGGATTAATTAACCTACCTACTTTTACACACAAGCAATCTGCAGCCCAGAGAGGTAATTTGCCCAAGATCAGAGAGCTAACAAGAAACAGAGCTGAGGGCCTGTTCAGCCTTCAAAGCCCATGGAGGAATTTTCCCTTATATTATATGACTCATTCCTAACACAGCCAAGCCCATAAGGAGTATCAGCAACACAAAAGTTTGGTAAAGTTTTCTTCCTCATTTCGCAGTGCAAGCATGCCCAAATACTTCATTTGGGTAATTTATATTAGTGGAAAGCGCTTAAAACCAGATTACACTTTTCACTTTGCCTGTCTCTAAAATGCATTTAATAGGCCACAGGTAAACTATGTGATACTTATTAAAATGTACTTTTAGTGCATTCTAAATAGCTGTGATAGCTTCACTGTGAATTTTAAATTTGCACTGCATTTATTTTTACTCTGGAAATACAATTTATATGATTCTTCCCTAATATATTTCTTACCTGATTTGTATTTGATGGCTCAGTCTCAGCAACTGATACATACTAATGATGATATATACTACAGTGGACTAGGGAAAGGGTAGTGTCGATCCCCTCCAAACAGAACATGGGGTGTGATAAGATTAATTCACTTCTACAAAGCCTTTTAAGACTCAGAAAAGCGCTGTACTAGTGTTTTGTTGTTTAGCATTTCAGAAACTTACATGAAGATAGAATATGTCTTATACAACTAGTGTCCTAGTACTTTTATGTAAACCAAGTTGCTTTATTAAATTACACTTTTAATGTCCTAAGTGAAAATCCTATTGAAAGGGCCAGATATCCCAAGCCATTGCACAAAACCACACACTTACCTCTTACCATTTTGTCTGCTAAAATTAGATTAAAGTGTCTCTGATAAAGGAAGAGATGAAAAGTTGTCATAAAATGGCAACTGGAGAGAAATAAAGGCAAAGGAACAATCTGGATTATTTGCTTTGTTGAGAGTGGAGAACAGCTATGGTTGGATATAAATCTATTAGCCTCAGGCATGTGTGTTTTACCAAGAGTTAATGGAGCTTGCAGAATGTGTAACCAGCATCACCATTCCCTTTATGATCTAGATAAGATTGGCTCTAACTCCCATTTCATCTCAACTCCCAGCCCACAAGATTTCTGTGTGTTCATGCCTTTCTACTGCCTCTGATTTAGAATCCTGCTTCTGGAAAATTCACTCTATTTCTGTATTATCTCCTCATCCATTCCCTGTTCTGCACTGCAGCGACCCTCCTAAGGAGAAGCTCAGGTCTCTCCATCTACACAAACCATTCTCTGTCTTTCTGTTTCTGTCTCTGTCTCTTTCTGTGTGTCTCCCTCTCTCTCACACACACATATACATATTCATCACATGTACACACACATGCTTACATTCACACACATCCATGCACACATACGTGTACACATACACATGCACATCACTTACAGAAGCTGTGCATTTGGGTGAGAATTTCAGAAAACCGCAAGAGGTGGAAGAGTTACATGACTAAAATGCAGGTCCTTCAAATTGACCATTTCTCATCTCCAGGCACATTCCTTGGCCCTCCTTTCCACCAACAGGAGCACTTCACTAGCCTCTGGCCACCACACTAGCTCCTCTCTCTTTTCTCCATGTTCCTAAGACTCAAGATCTAATGCACAACAATTCTGAAATTCCTTTGGTTGTCTTAACTCCTGCAAGCCCTCAGTTCTCCCCATCACATCCCCAAATGACTTGTCAAGATACTTTCCTAAAATAGTTCCCATCTTGAGAATAATTCTGGTAGCAGGTGTGAAAATAGTACATTATTCTACCACCTACAAAACTCTTTCTTCCCTATCTACTTTTTTTGCGACTAGATGTCTAGTAGCTAGGACGATAAACAAATACTGTACTCTGATTTGATAAAGCCCAGTAACAAAAATGATCATTAAATAATGTTAAAAACAATCCATCTTTATGAGCATCTCCCTAATCTAAATACTTTCCTGGTCTGAGCTGTGTTGAACACACACAGGGCATACCTGTATATTCTTTGGCTTGGAACCCAAACCATCTAGAGGCCCCATCAATTCTGTGGCTCTCAGTTGTACTCAGGGACAGCCGATCATCCACCAACCACAAGATTTGAAGCCTAGAGCACAGATAGATGTTCAATAATCCAAGAAGACCATTGACAGGAGGTGCCAAGAGCATAAGTACATGTCAAAACAGGGGCCTGCCGAAAACTGTCCTTGGCGGGAACTGGAGAAAGCCAAGCCAAATGGTGGGGATTTCAAGATAATTCAGCAGAAGTGGCATGGAGGGAGCAGCTGGAGTGTCACTTTCAAACTTTCATTTCTCACACCAACACCCAAATCGAATAGGGCAGGAAAAAATAGAACAAAGGCATCAGCAGATGCAAGCCCAAAGAGCTAAATGTCATCTTTGCTGTGGCAAAAAGAGAAGAGAGGAAGGAGGGGATGGATTTCCTGGATCCATAATCTTAAACATGGGGCCAATTCTGCGTTAAAAACACTCAAGGTGATGTGCAAAAAAAGCCTGCTGCCTCCATCACCACCGTCTTCTGCTTTGATCTTTCCTTGGCCAGGTCATTCTCCCTCGCCTCTGCCCACTCTCCTCTCACCCCACATTTGCCCATAAATACACATACTCACATGCTCATGGAAGACCAGTCCTGTAACTTTTACCTCCATATGAAAGCCAGGATGCTTCCTACACCTCTCAGGCATACCTGTGCTTTTACCCCGTGAGAGGAAAAATGCCATATTGGCAGACACTTCAAGATTTCGTCCCTCCTTCCCAGGGAATAGGGTAAAGGGATGTGCAGGTTTATGATGTGCCCACGTTTTTCTCAGTAAATGTTCCTGTTCATTCTAAAAATCATTCTGTGACTCTGCCGGCTTCCTTTTTCAGTACAAAGGGAGAAATTTAGCCAAGGATTATGAGCAATTTGGGAGGTATCATTTCCCTGCCAAGTTGCCAAGTCATGAAGGAAATGCAACTTGTCTAGTGACAAGGCATCTGGAAAGAGTGGTGGCTTGGGAGATCTCTGAAAGCAGTGGCTGGAAACTGCAGAGGGAAATGAAATGCACATTCCTGGAGGAAACCTTCAGAGCTCTCCTGCTGAGCTCTAGCGTCCACTCACAGAAAGCCCAGTGCAAGGTCTGAGAAGTAGACATTCTCGGCCCTCATCCTGGTCACCTCACTGGCAGCATTAGATGCCCCAGTAAGCTCTTCCCCTCGATTCCTTTGCCCTTGCCTCTCTCCTACCATCCTGACCACCTCTCTGTCTCCTCTCCCTGACCTCTAAAC
The DNA here is from genome assembly GCF_028858775.2 of Pan troglodytes. NCBI lineage: Eukaryota > Metazoa > Chordata > Mammalia > Primates > Hominidae > Pan > Pan troglodytes. Next base: position 85,899,216 of record NC_072413.2, read on the forward strand.
ACCAGAACATCACAGGGCTCAATCCTTGGGGCTCTCTTCTACATCAAATTTCATCCATACTTCCAAGAACCATCCATAGGCTGATAGCACTCAAATTTGTAACACCAAACAGACTCCTTACCTTAATCTCAAATTCGGATATCCAACTGCCTACTCAGCATATTATTTGGATGTCTGATAGGCATCCTAGACTTCACATGTCCCAAACAGAACCCTTGGTCTCTGCCCAAAGCATGCTCCTCCTTGCTCTTGTTCATCTCAGTAGATGGAAAAGCCATTCTTCCAACTGCTCAGGCTAAAATCTTAGAGTCATTCTTGAACTTAGCTCTTTCTCATATACCTTATATCTGGACCATCAGCAAAGCCTGCTGGTTCTACCATCTAAACTGTATCTAGAATCCAACCACTTTTTACCACCTCATTCATCACTACCATTTTGGTACCAACCACCATCTCTTGGCAACTGGATTGTTGCAGTCACCTCCCAGCTGGTCTCCAAGTGTCCATACCTTCTGCAGTGTGCTCCACACAGCAGCCACATCTTCTGTGAGTCAAATCAAACCATTTCCCTGTTCAAAACCTTCCAAGGATCTCTTATCTTACTCAGCATAAATTCCTACATGATCTGGCCCTTGCTATTCATCATTGTCTTTTTTTTAATTCTTAGCACTTAGTCAAATCTGCCATATTATGTATCTGTTGTATAGTCCAGAACAGGAGTCAGCACACTGCAGCCCCTAAGCTCAGCACCTGTGTTATAAATAAAATTCTATTGGAAGACATGCATGCCCCTTAACAAAGACTGTCTCCGTGGCCAAACTTCAGTTTCTTCTCAGCCCGCTTCTCGATCAAGGCTTAACCTTAGCCTGCTTCCCTGCCCTCAGCCCCCAGAGCCCAGTTTTAGTAAGAATCCTGCTAAGTCAGTTTAACAAAAATCCTCCCATCCTTGATACCTGATCAAATTCCTCACCCTTCACCCTTGATATCTAAGTCCTAAGAATTCTGTTCTGTTAGGTTTGTTTAGCAAGAATCCTTCTTCCACTGATGTCTAATCAAGTTTCTCTTAGTAATTTTCCATCCCCTAACCCCCTCATTGTGCTATATTTGGAGCTGAGCAGTTCTATACTGAAGTCCATCTCACTTACTAGAGTAGCTTGAATAAAATCTGTCTTGCCATTTTTAACAAGCATGCAGTGCAAGATTTTTCTCTTGCACCACTAATTTGCAGATTGTCTCTGGCTGCATTAGGGCTATAATGGCAGAGTTGAGTAGCTGCAACACAGATTGTATGGCCAGTAAAGTCTAAAATATTTACTATCTGCTATTTACAGAAAAAGTTGGCCAATTGATCCCTGTTCTCAGATGTAAATTCCATGAAAACAGGGACTTCAAAAATGTTCAATAAATATTTGTTAAACAAATAATAAATGAATATGAGATAAAAGTACAAAATAGTGACTGGATTTCTAACAAAAGTGTTAGAATTTTACATCCAAGTGAATGTCCTGCAAAAGAAAAGGATTGTAATAATAATCATAATAAGGTAATGGGATGGTTCTCACTGAAAATGGATTAAACACTTTTGATGCTGCAAATGATTTCTGCCTTCTAAGGGAGGAGGTTTGAATTTATTTGCAGGGAAGACCATATTTTGGTTTAGGAAAACTACCCCACATAAGCAGTTTCCACGTGTTACCCCCAGGGAAGAGCTGTGTGGAGGAACCGGAATGCTGACGTTCCAGACTGTTTCATTTAATAATGCACATAGGGGGTTTCTTTCAGCAGAGCTACGGGCTCTAAGTTAAAGAAAGGAAAAAAATAAGAACAACAAAACTGCCCACAAACTCTCACTTCTCTCTGGGTGCTAAGGGAAGTATGTTCTGAGCCTAAGGAAGGAAGGTGCCTGGGGTCTTCCCAGTGCTGGACGAGGAGCTGTCCTTCACTTGTGGTGTCTGGTCTGGAGGTAGGCAGGGAAGTGGACCTAAGAGAAACTGTATGAAATAGTCCTAAGCTTAGGAGTTTGTGTATAGTGACGAGTGGAGGCTTTAAGTTGTTCTCTGTGGTTTTGGGGTCTGTAAAGTGCTACCAGGAATTACAGGACAAACTTGGTCCAGGCTAGAGATGAAAGGGCAAAGGGGAGAAAGCAGCTCATGCTCCCCCAAAGCCAGAATGGGGGTACTGGAGAGGGACATGAGCACAGGGCAGCCTTGCTCCTGGAGAGGCATCCCCTGAGGCCCACCAGGAAGTGGGGCAGCAGTGTGGGCATGTCACAGGCAGGCTGGACAACAATGGAGAGAACCGGTCTTGAGCACAGTTGAGAGAGAGCCCTTCAGACAACTCTTAGAATTACTCTGGGGACTGAAATTCTACAGTCAAGACAGCGTGGAGCTTACAATATGGATACTTAGAAATGTGATCTTATTTTGGATCATAGCCTACTGAGACGAGGACATTTAGTTTACAATAAAGCTGGCAATTTGAAGAACATTATTTTAGATTAAGTGTTCATTTATCCATTCAATTAATAAATATTGATTCAGTGCCTGCCACACACCCATCACTGGGCTGGGGATGGAGATCTAGTGAGGAGCCCAAGAGACATGGCTGTGTTCTGGGGAGCATACAGTCTAGTGCAGGAGGCAGACAGTAAACCAGAGTTACACAAATATTTATGCATGTGTGATAAATGCTGCAAAAGAGAGACAAAGGGTGGGAGGCAGACAGTAAACCAGAGTTACACAAATATTTATGCATGTGTGATAAATGCTGCAAAAGAGAAACACAGGGTGGGAGGCACATGGGTGGATGGATGGATAAATGAACAGGCTTTCCAACTTTCCTATAATCCTAAATTCATCCAAATGGTTATTGTTTCAGGGACATGTCTCATCCTAGCTGCTTGGATGGGTAATTCCATCGTACACTCTTGATGAATCTCCTTCCCTTAGTCAGATCCTGCCTCTTCCACACCATCGCTATGTCTCATACCTGCAGTAAGGAGGGAGTTGTCACTTCTCAACCTCATTCACCAGACTGGTGACTCCCAGGGAACTTTCTAAAAATGGGGAGGTGACCAGCCTCCCAGCAGCCTTCCATGAGGGCACAGTTCTGTGGGCTCCTGGATTGTTTGTAGACATACCTGATATGGTTTAGATGTTTGCCCCCTCCAAATCTCATGTTGAAACGTGATCCCCAATGTTGGAGGTGGGGCCTAGTGGGAGGTGTTGGGGTCATGGCTTGGTGCCACCCTGATGGTAATGAGTGAGTTCTTGCTCTGAGTTCATGTGAAACATGTTGTTTAAAAGACCCCGGCACCTCTCCCCACCTCCTCTTGCTCCATCTCTCGCCATGTGACATGCTGGCTCCCCCATCACCTTTGACTATGATTGGAAGCTTCCTGAGGTCTCAACAGGAGCAAATGCCAGCACAATACTTCCTATAAGTCCTGTAGAACTGTGAGTCAACTAAACCTTTTTTCTGTATAAATTACCCAACCTCAGGTATTTCTTTATAGCAGCACCAGAATGGCCTAATACAATACCCAAAGAAGCTGATTCTCTAGTGGTCTCACTCATTGGTATAAAAATAAAATGGTTTTACTTTCCCCAGTTACTTTCCTGCAGCAAAGAGTCTGCTCTGCAAACATCTCCCTACTGGAAAAAAGGGGATTTTAGTAATATCTCAACCCAGTTCCGTCACTTCTTGATCACTTTCAATGATTAAAACAGTGTAATTCCAGTTCTTAAAGACCTGTCTTCATTGTAGCTTTGCAAACTCACGTTTGATTCAAATCCCTCCCCACAGGCAGATTAGACTTGGGACAGAGGGATTTGGCCAACTCTCTCTCCCTTTCTCTTTCTGGTTCCCACTGCTGTGGTGCTGGGGAAGGAGGATGGAGAGCGTTGGCCTGGATGCCAACTCTCGAGCTGTCTCTGGTCAAGCTGCCAGCTCCATTTTGTTGGTTGCCTCTATTTGTTTGTTTACCCCTGTCTGGACATCAGTCCACTTTATATGTAAGGGATTCAAACAGGCCCTCGGGAACACATTTGTGGATTCTCAGAGGGAGAGGGGTCTGCAGAACCTCCTTGCTGCACAGTTCCCCTGACATAAGCCCTGCCAGATTTGTGCTTCCCTACCTCCTCAGCACCCCCAGAGACCTCAGGGACCCTTCTCCTAGGCAACTTTTTTTGGGGAGACCTATAAGACAGACAGCTGCACCTCCTGGGCATCCACTAGAACCACAGGATGCTCACAGGTCCCGAACATGCCTGCGTGCAATGTAAACGGCTTCTCCAGGGCCATGTCTGGGCTCCATCTTCTCTCTCCAGTCCCTGCCTCTACACTCCAGAAGCTTCGATGCTTGGGTGAGGAGACAACAGGTGACACCTAGTTCCCAAACTAGTGTAGTTGAGAATGCTTCAGGCACCTTCTGTGGATTTGGAGCCTCCCACCCTTATTTCGAGGAGGAGAGAAAAGGAATAGTCACTTTTCACCAACAATACCTTCCCCATCAGAGGCTACTTTTCTCTCCATGAAGGGGATCAGCCGTCTTTCACCTGGAGAGAATTGCGGCAACAGGGATAGGGCCAGTTCTCTAACTGGTGTATCTCATAAAAACACGCCTAAATGGGACAGGTCCAACTGCTGACACTTCTTTGAACTCAGGACATCGGGTGCTTAGCACCTTTGGGTCTCAGCTGTGGGGCTTTGCAGGCAATTGTAGGGGCAAATAGCCCCACTTCACACATTACCCCAGCCTGTTAGACTATTTTTTTTTTTTAGAAGGAGTTTTCCAGGCTGGAGTGCAATGGTATGATCTCTGCTCACTGCAACCTCTGCCTCCCGGGTTCAAGCAATTCTCCTGCCTCAGTCTCCCAAGTAGCTGGGATTACAGGCACATGCCACCATGCCTGGCTAATTTTTGTATTTTTAGTAGAGACGGGGTTTCACCATGTTGGCCAGGCAAGTCTCAAACTCCTGACCTCAGGTGATCTGCCCTCCTTGGCCTCCCAAAGTGTTGGGATTACAGGCGTAAGCCACCGTGCCTGGCTTTGTTACACTGTCCTTAACAGCTTAAGACCAAACCAGATGGGAGTATTAAAATTCAAAAACATTGCACTGAAAATCTGGGTAAAGCCAACAGGAGGCCCCTGTGTGTCTCTGGTTGGAGCTCTCAAGGGTCCATGACATTTCATTGGGTAATAAGAGGACAGCTCAGGTCTGTCAGCAGCTGAACCACATTCTCAACTGTGACAGAATGAAAGTGTCCCCTCCTCCAATTCTTTTTTTTTTTTTTAGATGGAGTCTTGCTTTGTCGCCAGGCTGGAGTGCAGTGGCGCAATCTCGGCTTACTGCAACCTCTGCCTCTCTGGTTCAAGCGATTCTCCTGCCTCAGCCTCCCAAGTAGCTGGAAATACTTGGTGGCACCCACCACCATGCCTGGCTAATTTTTGTATTTTTAGTAGAAACGGGGTTTCACCATGTTGGCCAGGATGGTCTCGATCTCTTGACCTCATGATCCACCCGCCTCGGACTCCCAAAGGGCTGGGATTACAGGCGTGAGCCACCGCACCTGGCCCCCTCCCCGAATTCTTATACTGAAACCCTAACGCCCCAGTGTGATGGTATTTGGAAGCAGGGCCTTTGAGAGGCAATTAGGACTAGCTGAGGCCATGTGGGTAGGACCTCATGGTGGGATTAGTGCCCTTATAAGAAGAGGCACCAGAGAGCTTGCTTTCTGTTCAGCTTGTGAAGATGCAGTGAGAAGGCAGTTGCCAACAAGCCAGCAAGAGAGCCCACGCCAGACACAGGAGCTGCCAGTGCCTCCATAGAGGACTTCCCGGTCTCCAGTGCTGTAAGAAATAAATGTCTCTTGTTTAAGCCACCTTGTGTATGGCATTTTGTTATAGCAGCCCAAACGGACTAAGACACTAGCAGATCAGGAAATGAATGACATCTTGGGCTGCACTGGCAGATGTGCCAGATATGAGGGCCTTGCCTCCCTGCCCATTGTACCAGCAGCACCATACATTTGACATCCCAGAGCAGGCCAGGCACTGGAGAATCAGAGGTGGATGCTGCACCCATCCTGCCTTGAGTGACTGTTGGTTTAAGGAAGGAGATGGATCTGGGAACAAATCCTCACACCTCAGGGGGAATGAGCAGCAACAGAGCAAGCAGCTCTCTTCAGAGAACTGGAAACACAGAGGCATGACATTTGTTCTGACTTTTGAAGACAAATTAGATCAAAAGGACAATGTTGGGGGAGGGGTGAGGAGAGACTACATTAGTTCTTCAAACAAGACTATAAATGGAGATGTCTGATTTATTTTTACACCACTATTACCTAAGAGCCCCTAAAATCCCCTGTCAGAGAGAATACATACTTCTCCCCACATATTCCTGAGCAGTGGCCTTTATCTATTCGAAGGACTTTGGAGTGGGATAAGAATTAGACCTTCTCAGAGTTGATTCTGATCTGGAATCAGAATTAGTTGATGAAAGTTTTATAAAAGCATATTTTGGGCTCAAAACAAATGCTTCCTAATGATTATAACTATATAGCCTGCTTTCTATATAGTTATAATCATTAGGAAGCATTTGTTATCTCTCTTTAGCTTCTGTCTGAAGGATGCTTCATTCGTCTTCTGGATGAGGACAGACACCTATCAGGAGAGCATTCAGACAGCTAAACCATCACCCATGAGAGAGGCAGAAGCGGGGGTTCCCCCTCATCCAGGCTCCAAGTCAACTTTCAAATTACTCAAAGGTTTCCTAATTCTGTTTTGAAGAGGGGACCACTCATTTGGATTGCTCATTTCCAACGTGCTTATTAAACAACAATCTCCATAGAGCCCACAGGTCACCAGAACAAGAAAAGCCTGGCAAAGAGGACTGTTTATAAAAGGATCTCATATGCCAAATCATCCATTTGTTGTTTGGACCAGTGGTCAAAGGATTGGAATTCTTTGCTCTGGGACTCTGGGCGTGGAGTTAAGAGGGTTGCTGTCAAAAAATATAAAATTAAAATTAAAAGCTTCTTATTTTTATGTGATTAATGATAAAGAGAGGCACTTTCTTTCTTCAAAACTTCTTAACTTCCCATGTGGTTTCCATGGTGATCTGAGCTGGTGCCTGACTCCCGCTAGGAGAGCCCAGGCTCCCTGCTGCAGTGCCGTTGAGTTTCCAGGCTTGGCTGACACTCTCGGCTTCTCTTCAGGGACCTGGGAGCCCTGTCTGCCAGTGGAGGCTGTGTCTTACTTTAGTCCAAATAATAAAAGGAGAGAATTCCAACCCTGCCCTTTTGTCTTTTAAATAACTTTTAAAATAGCTTTTTAGAAATGCTACATGACACATCGTAAACACAAGTACTTATACATACACAAATACAGGACAGCACAAATAATGTAAAATCACCTGAAATTCCATTCAAAGAGGACCACTGTTAGGATTTTGAACACGCTTATTTATATGTGCATGCTCATACATGCACTGCTTTCTACATCAAATGGGATCATACTGTATTTGATCTTTTGAAACCATATTACTCAACATTGCTATGGTCATTAATCTTTAGCAATAAACATAATAAAATTAATATTCACTGAAAGTTAAAAAGAAAATATTGTATTACTTCATTTAATTCTCATAATACTCCAGCCAAATAAGTTACTATCTGTTACGATTATGCCTATTTTACTGCTACTATCTCTGGTTTACAAATAGCAAAAGTGATGCATTAAGAGATTAATTACCAAGATCACACAGCTACCAAGTGGTGGAATCAACTGCACTCTGCTTCCAAAGTTTATGTACTTAATTGACCCATGATACTGTCTCTGAGCAACGCTACTCTTCTTCAAAGGCAGTATAATATTTTGTGGTGTACATGTGCTATAATTTATTTACTCAGTCCCTTTTGGATGAGCAATTAGATTGTTTGCAAAACTTTGCAACTACAATCAATATTCTCATAGACATGCTTGCATATACCTCCCCTCAACCTCATGGGGTTATCTCCTTCCTTAGCAGACACTCCTTGTGTGGGATTATTCAATCAGATGGTTTTCTCTGCCCTTTACAAAGGTTTACAAAGGTTGTCTGACTTTACGGTGGTATGAAAGTGCCTCATCTCCCGCATCTTGGACAATATCAGATTTGTCGTTGCCGATTTCAGTTGCAGTTCTTGCACTATGTACACGCTAGTGTGCACAGTTATGGGAAGTAGAGTAAATTAGCTCCTTCAGCACCTGTCCTAACCTCTTATTTCAGAAGAGGTAAAACCCACATGTTCCAGACTCCCTTGCAGCTAACATTTCAAATGTGATGTCATTCCACCACTTGGACATGATGGCAGGAGCCTTGAGAGAGTCAGTCCATGAGGCACATATGTTATTCACTTTTGCTGCTGTGGAGTCAGAGGGCTTGGTGTGGCCCATGATCCAACAGTTCTGGCCACAGCTTCCTGATCTGTGGCTTACAGCTATGGCCCTGTGACCCAATGACCAGCAGAAGAGATCACAGCCTCTTCAGCAGCCTCCTGGGTGAACCAGAGCAGCAGTTGGCTTGGCAAGCCAGTTTGAAAATTTTCTCCTTTGGCCCTTACAATGATTTAATAATCACGTAATTCTGTACATTAAATTCTTTCCTGCATAAAGAACGAGAGTGGGTTCCATAATCCACAACCAAACCCTGAACACTAAATGTTAAACCATGCTAAACATATCTTATGAATATTTTCCAGGTTTGTCATTGTCTATCAATACTGTTTTCACTGCTTCTCTGCCATTTAAATAATTGTTTGTAGTAATATTTTGAAACTCTTTATGGTTCCTGGTTATAGCATTCCTGAAAAAACTTGTAATTCCCAAGTTTACAAAAGCACTGTTTTCTCTTATTACTATTATTACTTACTAATTGCAATCTGCATGTGCTAGAGAATAAGACAACTGCCATAATCAACAGTCCCACTTATTATTTATTTATTTAAACTTTTAAGTTCAGTGTTACATGTGCAGGTTTGTTACGTAGGTAAACGTGTGTCACGGGGGTTTGTTGTACAGATTATTTCATCATCCAGGTATTAAACCTAGTATCTGTTAGTTATTTTTCCTGATCCACTTCCTCCTCCCTCCTCTACCCTCAGGTAGGCCCCAGTGTTTATTGTTCCCCACTAGGTGTCCCTGTATTCTCATCATTTACCTCCCACTTATAAATGGAAACGTGGTATTTGGTTTTCTGTCCCTGCATTAGATTGCTAAGAATTATGGTCTCCAGCTTCATTCATGTTCCTGCAAAGAACATGATATTGTCCTTTTCATGGCAGCATAGTATTCTGTGGTGTATATGTACCACAATTTTTAATCCAGTCTACCACTGATGGGCATTTAGGTTAATTCCATGTCTTTGCTATTGTGAATATTGCTTTGTGAATAGCAAAGACATGGAATCATGTGCTGCAATAAACATATATGTGCATGCATCTTTACGATAGAATGATTTATATTCCTTTGGGTATGTACCCAGGAATGGGATGGCTAGGTCAAATGGTAGTTCTGTTTTTAGCTCTTTGAGGAATTGCCACACTGCTTTCCACCGTGGCTGAACCAATTTATACTCCCACCATCAGTGTATAAGTGTTCCTGTTTCACTACAACCTCTCCAGCATCTGTTATTTTTTGACTTTTTAATAATAGCCATTCTGACTGGTGTGAGATGATATCTCTTTGTGGTTTTGATTTGCATTTCTTTAATGATCAGTGATCTTGAGCATTTTTTCATATGCTTGGTGGCTGCATGTGTGTCTTTTGAGAAGTATCTGTTCATGTCCCTCACCCACTTTTTAATGGGGTTGTTTGTTTTTTCTTGTAAATTTGCTTAAATTCCTTATAGATGCTAGATGTTAGACCTTTGTCAGATGCAGTTTGCAAAAATTTTCTTCCATCTTGTAGGTTGTCTGTTTACCATGTTGATAGTTTCTTTTGCTGTGCAGAAGCTCTTTAGTTTTATTAGATCCCAATTGTCAATTTTTGCTTTTGTTGCAATTGCTTGTGGCATCTTCATCATAAAATATTTGCCTATTCCTGTTTCAGAATGGTATTGCCTTCCAGAGTTTGCCTTCAGGGCTTTTATAGTTTTGGGTTTTAAATTTTAGTCTTTAATCCATCTTGATCTGATTTTTGTATATGGTGTAAGGAAGTGGTCCAGTTTCAATCTTCTATATAGGGTTAGCCAGTTATCCCAGCACCATTTATTGAATAGGGAGTCCTTTCCTCATTGCTTGTTTTTGTCAAGTTTTTTGATGATCAGATGGTTGTAGGTGTGAAGCCTTATTTCTGGGCTTTCTATTCTGTTCCATTGGTCTATGTGTCTGTTTTTGTACCAGTACCATGTTATTTTGGTTACTGCAGCTCTGTAGTATAGTTTGAAGTTGGGTAGTGTGATTTGTTCATTTTCTTAGGATTGCCTTGTCTATTCAGGCTGTTTTTTGGTTCCATATAAATTCTAAAATATTTTTTCTAGTTCTCTGAAGAATGTCAATCATAGTTTGATAGGAGTAGCATTGATCAATAAATTGCTTTGGGCATTTTAATGATGTTGATTCTTCCTATCCATGAGCCTGGAATGTTTTTCCATTTGTTTGTGTCATCTCTGATTTCTTTGAGCAGTGCTTTGTAATTCTCATCGTAGACATCTTTCACCTCCCTGGTTAGCTGTATTCCCAGGTATTTTATTCTTTTTGTGGCAATTCTGAATGAGATTGCATTCCTGATTTTGCTCTCACCTTGACTGTTGTTGATGTATAAAGATGCTAGCATTTTTTACGTTGATTTTGTATTGTGAGACTTTGCTGAAGTTGTTTATCAGGTTAAGGAGCTTTTGGGCCAAGACTATGGGGCTTTCTAGATAGAATCATGTCGTCTGCAAACAGTGATAGTTTGACTTCCTCTCCTTTTATTTGGGTGCTCTTTATTTCTTTCTCTTGCCTGATTTCTCTGGCCAGGATTTCCAATACTATATTGAATAGGAGTGGTGAGAGAGGGCATCCTTGTCCTGTGCCAGTTTTCAAAGGGGGATGTTTCCAGCTTTTGCCTATTTATTGTAATGTTGGCTGTGGGTTTTTAATAGATGGCTCTTATTATTTTGAGGACTGTTTCTTCAATTCTTCGTTTATTGTAAGTTTTTAACATGAAGTGGTGTTGAATTTTATCTAAAGCCTTTTCTGCATCTACTGAGATAATCATGTGTCTTTTGTCTTTACTTCTGTTTGTGTAATGAATCACATTTATCGATTTGCATATGTTGAACCAACCTTGCATCCTAGGGCTAAAGCCTACTTGATCGTGGTGGATAAGCTTTTTTTGATGTGCTGCTGAATTTGGTTTGCCAATATTTTGTTGAAGATTTTCGCATCAATGTTCATCAAGTATATTGGCCTGAAGTTTTCTTTCTTTGTTGTATCTCTTCCAGGTTTTTGTATCAGGATGATGCTGGCCTCATAGAATAAATTAGGGAGGAGTCCCTGCTCCTTAATTTTTTGGAATAGTTTCAATAGGAATGGTACCAGCTCTTCTCTGTACATCTGGTAGAATTTGACTTTGAATCTCTCTGGTCCTGGGCTGTTTTTGGTTGGCAGGCTGTTTATTACTGATTTAATTTCAGAGCTTGTTACTGGTCTGTTCAGGGATTCAATTTCTTCCCAGTTCAGTCTTGTAAGGATGTATGTGTGCAGAAATTTATCCATTTCTTCTAGATCTTCTGGTTTATGTGCATAGAGGTGTTCATAATATTCTGATGGTTATTTGTATTTCTTTGGGGTCAGTGGTAATATCCCCTGTGTTGTTTCTAATTGTGTTTATTTGGACCTTCTCCCTTTTCTTCCTTATTAGTCTAGTTAGTGGTGTATTTTATTAATTTTTTTTAAAAAAACCAACGCCTTGAATTGTTGATCTTTTAAATGATTTTTCATGTCTCTGTCTCCTTCAGTTCAGCTCTGGTTTTGGTTATTTCTTGTGTTCTGCTAGCTTTGGGCTTGGTTTACTCTTGGTTCTCTAGTTCTTTTAGTTGTGATGTTAGGTTATTACATAGAGATTTTGCCAACTTTTTGATGTAGGCATTTAGTGCTATAAATGTCCCTCTTAACACTGCCTTAGCTGTGTCCCAGGGATTCTGGTATGCTGTATTTTTGTTCTTATTAGTTTCAAAGAATTTCTTGGTTTCTGCCTTAATTTCATTATTTACCCAAAAGTCATTCAGGAGCAGGTTATTTAATTTTTATGTAATTATATGGTTTTGAGGGATTTTCTTAGTCTTGATTTCTAATTTTATTGTGCTTTGCTCTGAGAGGGTGGTTGGTATGATATCAGCTCTTTTGCAGTTGCTGAGGATTATTTTATGTCTGTGCAGTAAATTTTATAGTATGTGCCATGTGGCAATGAGAAAAATGTATATTTTCTTGTTTGGGGATAGAGGGTTCTATAAATGTCCATCAGGTCCATAAACCAGTGTTGAGTTCAGGTCCTGAATGTCTTTGTTAATGTTCTGCCTTGATGATCTGTCTAATTCTGTCAGTGGAGTGTTGGAGCCTCCCACTATTATTGTGTAGGAGTCTAAGTCTCTTTGAAGGTCTCTAAGAACTTGCTTTATGAATCTGTGTGCTCTGGTGTTGAGTGCATATATATTTAAGATAGTTAGGTCTTCTTGCTGAATTGAACCCTTTACCATTATGTAATGCCCTTCTTTGTCTTTTTTTATTTTTGATGGTTTGAAGTCTGTTTTGTCTGAAATGAGGATTACAACCCCTGCTTTTTTCTGTTTTCCATTTGCTTGGTAGATCTTTGTCCATCCCTTTATTTTGAACCTATGCATATCATTACATGTGAGATGGGTCTCTTGAAGACAGCATACCACTGAGTCTTGCTTTTTTATCCAGCTTGCCACTCTGTGCCTTTTAAGTGGGGCACTGAGCCCATTAACATTCAAAGTTAGAATTGATATGTGGGGACTTGATCCTGTCATTGCGTTGATAGCCGGCTATTATGCTGGCTTGTGTGGTTGCTTTATAGTGTCACTGGTGTGTGCATTTAAGTCTGTTTTTATAGTGACTGATAACAGTATTTCTATATTTAGTGCTTCCATCAAGAGCTCTTATAAGGCAGGTCTGGTGGTAATGAATTCCCTCAGTATTTGCTTGTATGAAAAGGATCTTATTTATCCTTTTCTTATGAGTCTTAGTGTGGCTGGATATTAAATTATTGGTTAGAATTTCATTTCTTTAAGAATGCTGAATATTGGCCCCCAATCTCTTCCAGCTTGCATGGTTTCTCCTGACAGGTCCACTGTTAGTCTGATGGGCTTTGCTTTATAGGTGACCTGACTTTTCTCTCGAGCTGCCTTTAATATTTTTCTTTCATTTTGACCTTGAAGGATCTGATGATTATGTGTCTTGAGTATGATCTTGTTGTGAAGTATCTTACTGGGGTTCTCTGAATTTCCTGAATTTGAATGTTGGCCTCTCTAGCTAGGTTGGGGAAATTCTCACGGATGATATGCTGAAATACATTTTCCAAGTTTCTTACATTCTCCCCATCTCTTTCAGTGACTCCAATGAGTCATAGATTTGGTGTCTTTACATAATTCCACGTTTCTCAGAGGTTTTGTTCATTCCTTCTCATTCTTTTTTCTCTATTCTTGTCTGATTATCTTATTTCAGAAAGCCAGTATTCAAGCTCTGAGATTCTTTCCTCAACTTGGTCTATTCTGCTATTAATACTTGTGATTGCATTATGAAATTCTTGTAGTGTGTTTTTCAGCTCCATCAGCTCATGGACTGCAATAGGGTACTAGCAGGTGCCAGGGTGCCAGCCTCTATGTAGGCATTCACAGCAGCGATGGAGACAGCATGACTCCGGGGATGGGGTCCCTGCGGGTGACTGTGCACACAGTTGCACTGGTGGTGGTGGTAGCACGGGGCTGGGGCGCTGGCGGGGCGCAAGACAGTGGGCGCCCTGTATGTTCACGCAGGCGAAGGCGGCCGCACAGGGCACGAGAGGGTCTGCTGCTATCCATCCCTAGTTTCACTCCGAGGGCAGTGTTGGTGCAGGGATGAGGCGCTGGCAGAGGCGGAGCTGGAGGGTTGTGTGCCTGCCAAGGCTCAGAGTGCAATGGAGGTACAGCGGGAGAAAGGAGGCGGGAATGGGGGAGCGGAGGCACTCACTCTGGCAGCAGTGACAGGGCAGGGTGCACTCGCACACGCACACTGGTGGGGTAGGGAGGGAAGGTAAGATCCACCGGGGCACAAGAGCACCAGCAAAGCGGTGTGGCGGGTGGTCCTGGGCTGTGTGAGCTGCAGTGGAGGAGGGAGCAGGCGGGCTGATGCTGGTCCCTGCTGGAGGTCTCGTCAGGCGCTGTCTGCCAGTGCAGGTGCTGAGATTCAGGCCCCCAGGGCACCTGAGGCTGCACTGCAAGCAGACGCAGCCAGGCTGGGGCACCCGGGAGAAGCCAGCAGACCAAGGGTTGCTCAGGTCGGAGCAGCCCCATCTGATGGGCAACACTGCCCTGCAGAGTTCAGGTCCCACAGTTCCCCTAGAGCTAAAGTCAACTATGGGAACAAGTGGAGCCTAGGCGATGGGCATCAGCTTGCTGTGCTCTACTACAGAGGCTTCCATACCAAACCCTCTGGGCTCTTCACTGGCTGGAGTGCTGCCCCTACCACTTCTCTGAGTAGCTCTCCTTGCCAACTCAAGTGTCCGTGGCAATCGAGAGGTCTCTTCATGCTAGGATTCCAGAAGCCTGTGGCAAGGGTAAGTTGCTCCTTACCAGTTCAACTCACCCATTCTCCCTGAGTCATCGAGGGCCAGGAACCAGTCCCTCCCCTTGTGCAGTAGACCCAAGCAGGGTTCCCAGCTCCCTCCCGCTTCAGCCGGTTTCTGTGTCTTCTCTGGATCCACTCTCAGTGCCTTCCCTCTGAAGATGTTAGGAGCGCACCAGTCTTCCAGTTCCCTTTGTGGCAGCTGTTCCACCTGGCTCCATCTAGCCAGCCATCTTGCCTCAGGAGCCCCCTGATTGATTTTTAAGTGCCTTCTATATTCACTTAAGTTGGGACTTTATTCTATGCTAGGGATTGGCAAACTTTTTCTGTAAAGAACCAGAGTGTAAATATTTTTGGTTTTGCCAGCCATATGATCTCTGTCACAACTACTTAACTCTGCTGTTGCAACATGAAAATCGCCATAGATCATATATAAATGTTGACTGTGGCTGTACCTCTTTGGGCTTTAGTTTCTCCTCTGCTAGCCTTAGTCTGTTGACACCTGTTCTATACCCTCCATTTTTGGTTTATTCCTGGGCCATTTCCATGCTCACTGCATTACCACGACTTTAAGTCCTTTCTCATTATACTTCTTTATAGAATTTTTCTGGCTATTCTTTAATATCTATTCATCTAGAAGAACTTTAAAATCATTTTTTAAGAACATCTTGTTGGAATTATAATTGCAGTATAATTTAATCCATAAATAAATTTAGAGAAAATGCCATCCTTTCAAAATTATCATCGGATCTTCATTTATTGAAGTATCCTATCATCATTAATTTTCTTCCTAGAGGGGCAGTGTAGGCAGACTCAAATCCGAGCTCTGCCACTTCTGAGTAGTGTGAGTTTGGGCAAGTTACTTCTCTGTGCTATTATTTTCTCATCAGTAAATGGGAATAATAGTATCTCTCTTGCAGGGTTTGGGGAGGATTAAACGATTTGCAAGGCACATGGAAAGCACTGTTCACTTGGTGCTCTAAGTCTCTTGTTACATATGGTAATAATAGTGGTTATTGCTGTGAGTATCCTCTTCTCTTTCTAACTTTAAAAAATGGTTCTAGTGCTTCACCATTAGGCACAATGGAAATAACTCATGGAAATTACCCAAATATGATGTGTTACTATTTTACTGCTTATCTAGTATATATATTGACTTTTATCAAATGCCTTTGCCACACGTGTTGTAATCAACACTTTCTTCCCTCTTTTAGCCATCAACATGCAGAACTCCACAAGCAGATTTCCACGACTGATCCATCTTTGATTTGCTAAAATGAACCTCACTTGGCTGTGGTGCTATCCTTTTATTCATTGCTAGGTTGTTTTTGCTTGTACTTTATTTGGGATTTTCATATCAATATTCTCATAAAAGATTACATTGCATAGCTAAATTGTTTTTAAGTGCCACTCTCACTCATCTTTTATACTAATGTTATGCTTGCTTCATAAAGATAATTCAGAAGGTTCACTTTCTCTGTTCTGAAATACTTTTAAACTGCCTAAGAGCCATCTGATCCTTAATAATTTAAAATTATCCAACTGGAAACTGTTTGTGCCTGATTTTTTATGATAACTGGCTCAATTTCTTCTGCAATAATTGGTCAGATTCATTTTTTCAGTTCTTTTTGAGACCTTTTTTTATTAAAGCCTTTTTAAAGAAAAGCGTTCATTTATCCTAATTTTTCTATTTCTTGACAGATTATCTGCGTTTGGATCTACTGGTTACAGAAAATCTATAAAACTTTTCTAGTTCATACTTGTTTCATTTTTATTATTTCTTTCCTTGTTTATTCATTGATTTTTAATTAAAAAGACAAATAATTATTGTATACATCTCACTCTGTGCTCATCATAGAAACTTTACCTTACCTGTCCTCCTGACTTCAATCTAATGCACAGCCTTTAATGGTAATTAGAAATGCCATCGAGCAGAAGCAAAAGCCTTAATGCTTGATGACACAAGATACAGAACAGGAGAAAAAGGCAAATAAAAATCATGGTTTTGGGACAGGGGGCTTGTTAGGCTACAAGAATGGCACCCAACTCTGACTACACAATTAGATTCACCTGGGGTGCTTCTAAAATAAATTATGAATGCCTTGACCCCTCACCAAACTAATCAACTCAGACTCTTGGGCAGAACCCAGGAATCAAGATGTTAAGCCTCCTCAGATTATTCTAACATACATCCAGAGTTGAGAAGAACTAGGTTCTGGAAATACAACAGGATGGGTAAAAACAAAGCCTTCAGAGGAATATGGCCACGTGGTCTCCAGCCCACACCCACCATTCAAAAACAAGGGCCCTAAGCTATGCCTGACCCACAGGCCTGCTTTGGGGATTCTATTCCAGACACAAGGAATTGGATCTCTCTGTAGGGGTCTAAGATACAAGGTCACACCATCATCACCTCCAAAGACAGGCTTATGACATTAGAAATACCTTAGGAACAACAACAGCAAATAACAAAAACATGTACTCAGAAATAGACAAGCTCTCTCCCAGGAGACATAGAAAAGCAAGGTCAGGGCCCAGAAACCACAGAAAGGAAATCCCTGCAGCTCTCTGCTCTCCTCTGTTCTACACAGTCACCATTTCCTTTAAAAAAAAAACACTTAGAACCATGGAAATAAATCCTGGGATCCTGGGAGTAAGGTTCAATGTCTCTCATCCATGATCTAGATTTGATAACACTTCAGGACAGCATTTTCAAATTTAATGCATGGCTCAAAAGAAAGTCTCTCAAACAAGATAGGGTGAAAACTTTATTGAATAATGCTTCTCCACTCAACCCTATCCCATCTCCCCAAAATACTTAAGAATCTTTCACTAACCTAGCAGGTCAGCCTTTTCCTATCTTTTTCTTCCATTTTTTGTTAAGCTAATTAACGTATCTTTGGTGCTAGATAACACATCAACTAGTCAGGCTTTTTACATTCTTCATAATTAATCTAAGAGTAGTTTTATTTATTTCATATGATAATCAACCCCAAAACCTCCAGCTTCCCTAGTAATTTAGGATGGAGTCAGACAGACTAGCCCAAGTCCCAACACTCACTAGATTTTTATCTATGGGCACGTTTTCCAATTTTAGTTTCAAATATTATCTACCTCATAGGGTTGTTACAAGGATGAAATGAGATGACTCATGAAGAGTGCTTAACACCATGTCTGCCACCTCATAAACACTACATCTACTCAACCAACAGCTATTTATTTGTTGGATTATGTATTGTGCATCAAGGGGTACGTTAGGCACTACAGATACAGTGGCGTGTGAAATCAAACTTGATCCCTGCTTTCATGGAGCTTATAAACTAATTCTCAATAAATTCCCACTGTTATTTCAAGATGCTAAGAATGGGAACAATCCATTCACTGCTAAAAATACATAGTTTAAGTGGTACAGCAAGAATTCGCAAACTTTTACTTGAGCATGCTAATTCCCAAATGGCAGGTATTTGTTCAGTGAAGTTTCATAGGCAGAAACCATGCAGCACTGAAGGGCTGGATAACTTTGATTAAACTTGAAATAACAGGGCCTACGAGTGTGTAGATGCAGCCTAAGAAGACCATCTTTCTGCTCTCAGGAAGTCTTCCCAGGGCATTCCATTTCCCCTTCAGCCACTTTACCTCTCTGGGCTTTAGTTTCTCCTCTGCAAAATGAAGTAGCTGTGCCCAATTAGTTCTAAGATCTCTGCCAGCTCTCACACTTCTCAATAATTTAAATTCTGTGGTTTTTGTTTGTTCCCTAAAAGCAATGATGATTCAAGTCTGCCAGCTTTAGTATATTAATATTGACAACAACTAGGCAAAATGCTTGTCCACTGATTGAGATTTTAAATAACATTAACAAAAATAGCACCCTATGGCAGAGGCTGCTAGTTGCCTACCCCAACATCCATTTTCCTCTCCCTCCTTAGTAACTGGGCCCCAGTTTTATTTGAAGTGTTAATGTGCCCAGCTGAAAAGTCATATTTCTCAGCCTCCAATGTGACTTTCTGGCTAGAATTCTACTAAGCTGTGGTCAATGACATATAAATTGGTCTTTCCCAGCAAGTCTCCTTAAATGGGAAGGGTCAAGTCCTTTTCCCCTAACGAGCAGCAATTTTAAAAAGAAATATGTTGAAGGTAAAATGCTACGGAAACATGCAAAAGAGAAATGTTCAAAAGTCAGTATTTGTTTTAAAAATCTAGTTAAATATCACTATAACCTGGCAAGCCATAAACATCTTCTTTAGACAACTAAATTAATGGGTCTTTACACCTTTTACACTGCTAGGGAAAAAATATCATCACAGTTAGACTAATTGTAAGTTTTTTATTCAACATTCATTCAACAAATATTTATGGTCATTGAAGATTTCCCAAGCATTCTTCTACCTTCTACAAAAACAGCCAAAAATTCCTGTGCTTTAAGATAGTTATATTTTTATCATAAAATGTAATGCAGTGCTCCAAATAGATTTTACCTTTCATTTAAGAATTTCGAGATGAATCTGTAGTAGTCAGAGTTCTAGGATGAAGGCATCTGTAGTAGTCAGGGTTTGCCAGAGAAGACAGAACCAACAGGGTGTGTGTGTGTGTGTGTGTGTGTGTGTGTGTGTGTGTGTGTGTGTGGAGAGAGAGAGGTTTACTTTAAGAAATTGGCTCATAGAATTGTAGAGGCGTAGTGATATGGTTTGGCTGTGTCCCCACCGAGATCTCATCTTGAACTGTAGCTCCCATAATTCCCACATCGTGGGAGGGATCCAGTGGAAGGTAGTAGAATCATGGGGGTGGGTATTTCCCATGCTGTTCTCATGATAGTGAATAAGTCTCATGAGATCTGACGGTTTCATAAATAGGAGCTCCCCTGCACACACTCTCTTCCCTGCCGCCATGTAAGACGTGACCTTGCTTCACCCTTGCCTTCTGCCATGATTGTGAGGCCTTTCCAGCCACATGGAACTGTGAGTCAATTAAACCTCTTTCCTTTATAAATTACCTGGTCTCGGGTATGTCTTTATTAGCAGCATAAAAACAGACTAATGCATGTAGCAAATCCAAAATCTACAGGGTAGGCCAGCAGGCTGGACACCGAATTTCAGTCCAAGTCCAAAAACTGTCTGCTTGCAGAATTCCTCCATTGAGAGGTCAGTCTTTTTCTATTAAAGCCTCCAACTGATTGGAGGAGGTCCACCCACAATATGAAGAGCAATCTGCTTTACCCAAAGTCTACTGATTTAAATATTCATCTTAAAAAGACACCTTCACGGAAACATCTAAAATGATATTTGTCCAAATATCTGAGTACTGTGGCTTAGGCAAGTTGACACAAGATTAACCATCGCATCATCTTAGTTTTATTTGCAAACCTTAATTATTTGCAAAGATAATCACAAGCTATGTAAGAGGAAAGACACTTCCTGAAGGTCTGTGGCCTGGACCTACAAGAGGGAAAGAAGACTCTCAGTCACTTTTGTGTTACTATAAAGGAATATGTGAGGCTGGATAATTTAGAAAGAAAAGAGATTTGGCCCATGGTTCTGCAGGCTGTACAAGAATCATGGCACAGTCATCTGCTCTGCTTCTAGTAAGGGCTTTTATGATGTGTGAAAAGATGGTGGAGAAGGTCCAAGGGGAAGTGGGTACATGTGAACAGAGACCAAACCTGAGGGGCATCCTGACTTTATAAAAACCCAAATGAATCCATTTCTTGGGAACCAATCAGTCTCACATGAGCAAGAACTCACTCACTACTGCAAGAACAGCACCAAGCCATTCCTGATGGATCCCCTACTTATGACCCAAATACCTCCCACTAGGCCTCACCTCCCAACACCGCCACACTTGTGGTCAAATTTCAACATGAGCTTTGGTGAAGACAAATAAACCATACCCAAACTATAGCAGGGGCTTCACCTGAGAAAGTGACCTTCAACTCACTCAGTCTTGCAGTACATTTTCAAATTATTCTGGGATTGTTACTAGCTCCACCTAAGGAGTAGTCAAGCATATACCTAGTCTCCAGAGTCATTAGAAACAGGCAGGTGAGGAGAGACACCTTGACACCTTCCATTTGCAAAATTCCTGATCATATTCCCACCACTATCAGAGAGTATCATAAGTAGCTAAGAACCCTTGTGAGCCTTCAGGGCCAGAAATTGTCCAATGCTACCTAGGGGGATGCCACTGGGATCCCCACACTGAAGTCCCATCTATACATCAGTAAGTTATTATTTACCTACATTAAAGGAATTTGTATCCTCTCCCTGTGTCTAGTAGGGTCTCTAATTGAGTGGCAGACAGCCTGTTTATCAAATATAGTAGTAAATGCATTGTAATGCAATCAGAAATGCCAAAGCCTATGCTGATTTCCAAAGGACAAGGGACCACCTCACATATAAAATCTTTAATATGGTCTTAAATACTACCCACATCCTGTTAAATATATACCACACAATGCAAAAACATTACTCCGTGCAATCTGTTAAACAGATGCAGAAAGTAATAAACTGTCTCTTCAATATAATTTTCAAGTCGCTTAATTCTATATTTTTCTCCCCTAGTGAATGTGAAAACTATAAATAACCTGGTGGAACAAAATCACTTCAAATATCTTGTCCAACAATCACTCACAATCCCTCAAAGTGTTTGCATTTTTCCTAGTTGAAAAGCAATTATCAATTTTATGGAGCATCAACTTCAGTTTTATTGGAGAAGGAAGGAGATGGAGGAGGAGACAGAGGAGGAGGAGTGGGAGGAAGAGTGGGAGGAAACACTTCAGAACAATTTCAAATTATCTATGGACTTAAACAGAAGAGCTGTTTTCAGTATAACATGATCAAACTGTAATACTCCTGACCAAGAAAGCCAGGCTTTCTTTCAAGTGAATGTAAAATACTAACAAAACAGAAGAAAATCAAGTATAAGGAAGAAATCTACCTATGAGCAAAGACTGTAGAACACCATGATTTCTAAATCATGCCTTCGTGATTTGGAGTGGTGTAAATCGCATCACAATGCTTCGACCCCCCGGCCCCCATAGTTTAAAATAATACCAATAGACCTGTGAGGATAATAAAAGATGGTCCTTTTTAAGCAGGTCACATGTATAGAGGAATGGAATCTGCCATAAAGCATATATATATACACATACATATATATATATATAATGAAGTTAAATCCATTTGCAAAATAATTTCATTTGATGAAGCCATTTGACCAAGGTGTAAACATACAAGGCACTGTCTGGTCATCTTTCATTGTGGGAAACAATAGGCAGCAAATCTTATTAAGAAAAAAAAAAAAACTCTTCTGGTAAGCAACTCTAGCCTAGTTAAATATTTGAATTAAATTTCAAAAATACAAATGTTTAAATCAGCATTACAGAGTAAGAGCTGGAAGGTGTCTCAGTGATTATCCAGGCTAATTTCTTTGTTTTACAGAAAGAGCAACTTCAGTGATTCAACCAAAGTCAGATAAATAAGCAGCAAGTCTGGCATTCAACCTAGATCTTAGGACTCAAGTTCAGTGCTTTTACCATAGTGCTTTTCCAGGTGTTGCTGTTGGTGTGTAAAGTAACTTTGGCCACTTACAAAGTGGTTTCACTTAGAGGCTCTGATGAGTCTACTTAATTAATACAATTCACGGTTACTGGTAGCCATCTACCAGTACAGCCTGTCTAATCAAACATCAAGTCCTTGATGACCACCTATTAATATGTGTGCAGCAACACAGGGAATGCAGAAGTATGACAGTCTTTATATCCAAATACTTCAAAGCTACTTGAGATTAAGCTAACAGCTGAAACAGGGTCTAAAGCACGATGATGAATATGTGGTGCAAATCACAGATGATCCTCGACATACCATGGGGCTATATTCAGAAAAATCCATCATAAGCTGAAATATCAAGTTGAAAATGCATTTAATACACCTAACCTACTGAATGAACATCATAGCTTAGCCTAGCCTACCTTAAATATGCTAAGGATAGTTACATTAGCCTGTAGCTGGCAAAGTCATTTCAAAAAACACAAGGCAACACAGTACACTATAGAATATCTGTTGTTTACCCTCAGGATCACATGGCTGATAGGAGATACTGCTTGCTGCCACTGCCCAGTGTCAGGAGAGAGTATTGTACCATATATCACTAGCCCAGGAAAAGGCCAAAATTTGAAGTATAGTTTCTACTGAATGTGTATCATTTTTGCAGCATCATAAAGTTGAAAAATCATTAAGTTGAACCATCATAAGTTGGGGACTATCTGTCTTAGTGTCAAAATATTTCAGAAAAGGACACCATCTCTACAAAAAAAAAAAATTAAAAATTAGCCAGGTGTGGTGGCACATGCATGTAATTCCTAGCTACTCAGGAGGCTGAGGCAGGATAACTGCTTGAGCCTAGGGGTTCGAGGCTGCAGTGAGCTATGATGGTGCCATTCCACTCCAGCCTAGGTGACAGAATGAGACTCTGTCTCTAAAAAATTAAAAAAGGGTCATGATGGCCAGATATTCAAGTAAATGAATGGAGAGTTCCATGTCCAGCCTTGAGGGAATAAAAACTAAAACTGGACCAGTCCTCCCACTGTAAACAACAGTTTCAGAGAGTAGACAGCAGGAAGCCCAGTACTGTGATCAGAGAAAAACAGAGAAATCAATGAGGTGCATTTTGTGATCCCCCATTTCTGTCTGGAGCCACTTACCAGATTCCAGGGCAGAGAGGGGAAATACAGAGTATATGGGTCTTGTGGAGCTGTGGAGATAAAGATCAGAGTTCAAAGAGGCTGCAGCACCTGAAATTTGCAGTGCAGAGTATCTAAGAGAAGGGTGCTATGCAGAAAAAGAGGTTCAGAAATCTCAGAGGGGGGTCTATTTGTGTCTTTAGCCCTAAACTAAGCTAAACATTCACAGTGTGAAAGCCCATGGGCCAGACAAAGAATAATCAGCCCATGGGCCAGACAAAGAATAATCAGAAAAGTGTTAGCTGAACAACTATCAAAATTATCACAGGACTAGAAGATATTTAAGATGTGAACAAATATAGTGGAGAGAACTCATTCAGCTCCCAGGGAATTCCACGCCTTAAGAACAGGGCTAGACTAGAGCTAGAATGCCCCAGGAGAATCAACCTCTCAGACTGAACCTGAACAGGGAAATAGAAAACACATATTTTCTGTATTTGGAGAGCTTAACTCTTCTCACTCAGTAATTAACAGTAAATGTAGAGAGAAAATCAGTAAGTCATAGACATCAACACGATCAACTAACACGACCTAATTAATATTTGTAATACATTACAGCCAGTCACTGCAGAAGGCAAATTATTTTTACGGGTACACTAAGATAAACTGGGTAATAAAACAAGTCTAAATACATTTAAGATAGGTGAAATGAAACACAACATATTTTCTAATCACAACAGAATGAAGTTTCAATATCAATGACAAAAAGTCACCTGGAAAATCTTCAAATACTTAGAAATTAAACATTGACCTTCTACAATAATTAGCACAAAGGTCAAAAAAGTACAAGATAACTTAGAAAACATTCTGAACTGAATGAAAATTAAAACATGGATATTAAAATACGTGAGATGCAACTAAATAAATGTTTAAATTTTAGTGTTAAATGTTTACATACTTAAAAAAAGATAGTCTAAAATCAAAGATCTAAGCTTGCATCTTAAGAAGCTAGAATAAGAGTAAATTTAATCTGAAAGTAGACTAAATAATAAAGGTACAAGCAGCAATTAGTGAAACAGAAAAAAAAATTCTAAGAAATTTAGAACTGGTTCTTTGAAAAATAAATAAAATTGACAAAATATTAATTAGACCAATAAAGATAAAAAGAAAGCACAAATTGGCCATATCAGGAATGTCTTATTGATATTAAAATAAAGGAATATTTTAAACAATGTTATGCCAATAAATTAAGACAATTTAGATGAAGTTGACAAATTCCTTAAAAGACAAATTGTCAAAACTGACATAAGAAATAGAAAAATTGGCCAGGAGCAGTGGCTCACGCCTGTAATCCCAGCACTTTGGGAGGCCGAGGTGGGTGGATCACGAGGTCAGGAGATCGAGACCATCCTGGCCAACATGGTGAAACTCCGTCTCTCCTAAAAATACAAAAATTAGCTGGGCATGGTGGTGCGCACCTGTAATCCCAGCTACTCGGGAGGCTGAGGCTGGAGAATCACTTGAACCCGGGAGGCAGAGGTTGTAGTGAGCTGAGACTGCGCCACTGCACTCCAGCCTGGAGACAGAGCGAGACTCTTAAAAAAAAAAAAAGAAAAGAAAGAAAAGAAAAATTGGAATATCCCTGTATCTGTTAAATCTTCTCAGCCTCAAACCCACTCGTTTGACCTGCTTTATGATACTGGAGCTGGGTCCTGCCAACATTTCTCCTGTGTCAGATGGCATACTTAAGCTTTATCAGTGAAGGTTATAAAGACACTGCAGGAGGAAGCAGCTTCTCTTCTCTGTCCCAGTGTGCTTTTTCCTTCCTGCTTCTGTGGCATGTGGCTACTAGCAAGCAGCATTTGGGACACCCAGTGAAGCACCTCTTCCAGTAGGAGTTGGAACAACCAGTGGCACTTACTTTGCCAGGATTTTCATCAACAATCCTACATGTGGTTTCCCAGAAAGTTTCACCAGCACCACAAAGGGTGGTTTCCTAGTGAGTTTCAGCAGCGCCTTAGGAGGAGCTTCCCCAGGAGTCTGACACATAGCCCAGAAGACAGTTTCCCACTTGCCAGCCCCAGCACACAGCATCTCAGCAAACTCTACGCCATTCCAGGGTCACGCTATATCAATACTATATCATCTGCAGTTGAGATCTGAGCCTCAGCCATGTAAGGAGGATCTCTTCCGAGTTTGTTCCCGCTGTGACTACTCTGCCCCGGCCTAGGAAGTGGCTGGTCTCTACATCTGCTCTTCCTGTGTTCTTTGGAGTTCTCTCTACCCCTTAGCTGCTAATCTCATTACTAGTTAATAATTCTTAACATTAGATTGGTCCTAGCATGGTTTGTGTCTCCTGACTGGACCCTGACTGATATAACTGATGAATTCTAAGATTTAAGAACCTCACAAACTTTCAGAGAATAAAGGAGGAGGCAGCATTTCCAAACTGAATTTATGAGGTATCACCCTGCCACCAAACCAGATAAAGACATTAGGAGAAAATAAAACTAGATCAATATTCCACAGGAACACAGACACAAACACTTTTAGCCAAATATTGGCAGATTGAATTCGCCAGTACATAAACAGGGTAACAAACCCCACTTGGTCATGACATATCTCACAAATGCAAAGTTGCTTTAATATTTGAAAATCAAACCATGTGATATATCACATTAACATAATAAAGAAGATAGTATAACTATCTCATTAGATGTAGAAAAAAAGCATTTAACATTCAGTACTCATTCATAAGCAAGCAGGAAGTAGGAAAAAAAATCCCTAAAGGGAATCTAAAAAAGAAAAAAAAAAAGAAAACTCTAGAACTAACTTCACACTTAATGGTGAAAGAGACTCTTCCTAAGATGAGGAACAAGGCTGATACATCTGCTCTTACCACTTCTCAACATTGTACTTGAAGTCCGGGTCAGTGCAATAAGGCAACAAAAGCATCAGAAACACAGCAGAAATATTGAAAAGGAAGAAGCAGAATTGTCTATATTCACAGATGACATAATTATATATGTAGAAAATTCTAAAGAATTTACCCAAAAAAAGCTAAACTAAAAAGTGAATTTCGCAAGGCAGCAGGATTGCAGGTCAATATACAAAAACCAACTGTATTTCTATGTATGAGTAACAAATAATAAACACTATTTACAATAGCATCAAAAACATAAACTATTTAAGGATACATTTAATAAAAAACATCTTCAAGATCTGTATGCTGAAAACTACAGAAACTGCTGAGAGAAATTACAGACTTAATGTATGAAAAGGTGTCACTGCTCCTCAGCAAATGCCAAAGAACTGAAATTATAGTCTCTCAGACCACAGTGCAATCAAATTAGAACTCAGGATTATGAAACCCACTCAAAACTACACACTTACATGGAAATTGAACAACCTGCTCCTGAATGACTCCTAGGTAAATAATGTAATTAAGGCAGAAATCAAGAAGTTCTTTGAAACCAATGAGAACAAAGAGAACATACGAGAATCTGGGGGGCACAGCTAAAGCAGTGTTAAGAGGGAAATTTATACCACTAAATGCCCACATCAGAAAGTGAGAAAAATCTCAAATTGACATTTTAACATCACAATTAAAAGAGCTAGAGAAGCAAGAGCAAACCAATCCAAAAACTAGCAGAAGACAAGAAATAACATCAGAGAAGAATTGAAGGAGATAGAGACACAAAAAGCCCTACAAAAAAATCAATGAATCAAGGAGCTAGTTTTTTGAAAAAATTAACAAAATGGATAGACCACTAGCTAGACTAATAAAGAAGAGGGAAGAATCAAATAGACACAATAAAAAATGATAAAGGGGTATCACCACTGACCCCACAGAAATACAAACTACCATCACAGAATACTATAAACATTTCTATGCACATAAACTAGAAAATCTAGCAGAAATGGATAAATTTCTGGACACATATACCCTCCCAAGACTAAACTAGGAGGAAGTCGAATCCCTGAATAGACCAATAACAAGTTCTGAAATTGAGGCAGCAATTAATAGCCTACCAACAAAAAAGCCCAGGACAAGATGGATTCACAGCCAAATTCTACCAGAGGTATAAAGAGGAACTGGTATCATTCCTTCTGTAACTATTCCAAACAATTGAAAAGGAGAGACTCCTCCCTAACTCACTGTACAACACACCATCCTGATACCAAAAACTGGGAAGAGACATAACAAAAAAAGAAAACTTCAGGCCAATATCCCTGATGAACATCAACATGAAAATCCTTAATAAAATACTGGCAAACCGAATCCAGCAGCACATCAAAAAATTCATCCACCACGATCAAGTTGGCTTCATCCCTGGGATGCGAGGCTGGTTCAACCTATGCAAATCAATAAACACAATCCATCACATAAACAGAACCAAAGACAAAAACATGATAATAGAGGCAGAAAAGGACTTTGATAAAATTCAACATCCCTTTATGTTAAAAACTGTCAATAAACTAGGTATTGATGGAACATATCTCAAAATAAGAAGAGCTATTTATGACAAACCCACAGCCAATATCATATTGAATGGGAAAAAACTGGAAGCATTCCCTTTGAAAACCAGCACCAAGGCAAGGATACCCTCTCTCGACACTCCCATTCAACATAGTATCAGAAGTTCTGGCCAGGGCAATCAGGCAAGAGAAAGAAATAAAGGGTATTCAGATAGGAAGAGAGAAAGTCTAATTGTCTCTGTTTGCAGATAACATGATTCTAAATTTAGAAAACCCCATCATCTCAGTCCAAAAACTCCTTAAGCTGATAAGCAACTTCAGCAAAGTCTCGGGATACAAAATAAATGTGGAAAAATCACAAGCATTCCTTTACACCAACAATAGACAAGCAGAGAGCCAAATCATGAATGAACTCTCATTCACAATTGCTACACAGAGAATAAAATACCTACGAATACAGCTAACAAGGGATGTGAAGGACCTCTTCAAGGACAACTACAAACCACTGCTCAAGGAAGTAAGAGAGGACACAAACAAATGGAAAAACATTCCATCCTCATGGATAGGAAGAATCAATACCATGAAGATGGCCACACTGCCCAAAGTAATTTATAGATTCAATGCTATTCCCATCAAACTACCCTTGACATTTTTCACAGAATTAGAAAAAACTACTTTAAATTTCATATGAAATCAAAGAAGACCCCGTATAGCCAAGAAAATCCTAAGCAAAAAGAACAAAGCTGGAAGCATCATGTTAGCTGATGTCAAACTATACTATAAGACTACAGTAACCAAACCAGCATGGTACTGGTACCAAAACAGACATATAGACCAATGGAACAGAACAGAGACTTCAGAAATAACACCACACATCTACAACCATCTGCTCTTCGACAAACCTGACAAAAACAAGCAGTGGGAAAAGGATCTCCTGTTCAATAAATGGTGCTGGGAAAACTGGCTAGCCATATGCAGAAAACTGAAACTGGATCCCTTCCTTACACCTTATAGAAAAATTAACTCAAGATGAATTAAAGACTTAAATGTAAAACCCAAACCATAAAAACCCTAGAAGAAAATCTAGGCAATACCACCGAGGACAAAGGCATGGGCAAAGACTTCATGATGAAAATGCCAAAAGCAACTGCGAAACAGCCAAAATTGACATACGGGATCTAATTAAACTAAAGAGCTTCTGCACAGCAAAAGAAACTATCATCACATTGAACAGGCAACCTACAGAATGAGAAAACATTTTTGCAGTCTATCCATCTGACAAAGGTCTAATATACAGAATTTACAAAGTACTTAAATGTACAAGAAAAAAACAACTCCATCGAAAAGTGGGCAAAGAATATGAACAGACACTATTCAAATAGAAGACATTTACCTACCCAACAAACATGAAAAAAAGCTCAACATCACTAATCATTAGAGAAATGCAAATCAAAACCACAATGAGATACCATCTCATGCCAGTCAGAATGGCAATTATTAAAAAGTCAAGAAAGAACAGATGCAGGTGAGGCTGTGGAGAAATAGAAGTGCTTTTACACTGTTGGTGGGAATGTAAATTAGTTCAACCATTGTGGAAGACAGTGTGGTGATTCCTCAAGGATCTAGAACCAGAAATACCATTTGACCCAGCAATCCCATTACTGGGTATACACCCAAAGGAATATAAATCATTCTGCTATAAAGACACATGCACACATAAGTTTACTGCAGCACCATTTACAATAGCAAAGTTATGGAACCAACCCAAATATCCATCAACCATAGACTGGATAAAGAAAACATGATACATATACACCATGGATACATATACACTACACAGCCATAAAAAAGAATGAGATCATTTCCTTTGCAGGGACATGGATGAAGCTGGAAGCCATCATGCTCAGCAAACTAACACAGGAAGAGAAAATCAAACACTGCATGTTCTCACTCATAAGTGGGAGCTGAACAATGAGAACACAAGGACACAGGGAGGGGAACAACACATACCAGGGCCTGTTGGGGGGTGGGGGGCGAGGGGAGGGAACTTAAAAGAATGGGTCAATAGGTGCAGCAAACCACCATGGCACACGTATACCTATGTAACAAACCTGCACCTTCTGCACATGTATCCTGGAACTTAAAGTAAAATAAAATTTTTAAAAAGGTGTAACTGCTCATGGATTTGAAGGGTCCATATTAGTCAGATATCAGTTCTCTCCAGATTTATCTATAATTTAAATGCAATCACAATGAGAATTCCATCAGGCTCTTTGTAGAAATAGAGAAAATAATTTTCAAAACTTTAAAAAAAAAAAACATGTATCTGGAAGATGTAAAGAGCTCTTAAAACTCAATGGAAAAAACAGAATTTTTTAGATGAGCAAAATATTTGAATAGATATTACATAAAACAAAGTACATAAATGTCCATTAAGTCCATGACATCTGCTCAATAGCTTTAGTCATCAGAGAAATGTACATACTATACACCCACAATTAAGGGTTAAAATTAAAAAGAATGACAACATGAAGCACTGACAAGAATGCAGAGTAACTGGAACTTTTAAACATTGTTGATAGAAGTGTAAAACCATACAATCATTTTGGAAAACAGTTTGGTAGTTTCTTATAAAGTTAAACATAAAATTAACATAAGACCCAGGAATTTCACTCCTCAGTATTCATCCAGAAGAAATAAAAATATATTTGACACAAAGATTGTAAATGTAGACAGTTTTAATTGTAGTATCAGAAACTGGTGGGGAGGAAACAAATTGTGGTATATTCATACAATGGAAAATTCTTCAGAAATAAGAAGGAACAAACCACTGAATCACACAACATGGACAAATCTCAAATCATTATGCTGACGGAAAGAAACCATTCATAAGAATACATAGTACATGACACCACTTTCATGATGTTCTGGAACAAAGAAAACTAACCTATAGTGATAGAATTCCTATCAATGGCTGCCAACAATTGGGAGTGAAAGGAACTGACTGAGCAGGTATACAAGAGAACCTTCTGGGGTGATGGAAATATTCTGAAGCTTGACTGGAGTGTTGGTTACATGGGTATATCCATTTATCAAAACTCACTGAATTGTATATTTAAAGTAGGAACATTTTATTGTAAATAAATTACACCTCTATAATGTTAGTTTTAAAAAATATTAGATACATCAGCTGGAAATCACTTGGTTTTAACAAAAAATTTTCTCTGTAATCTTATTTATTCTAGCACTTATCTTCTTGTCTTCAAAAGCAATGCAAAACTTCACTGTAGCTAAGCCTATGTTAGACTCTTACAAATTCCTAAATAGTAGAATTAGTTCAATGAGTAATTCTTATAAATAATTCTAGATTTACTTTACCTACATGAATAACTGATTTGCTACTTAGAGCCACATTAATGCTTAGTATAAATCATACAACATGATGAACATGCTCATGTATATTTAAATATAAACATATTTGGACTTTAAAAAGTAAGTACATCTTAGGAGATGATCCAATTCTGGGAGTTAGCAAATGTCTAAGTGCTCCCCTCCTTCCACACATAAGGAGAGAAAAGCATTCATCAGCTGTGTGAGTCTGTTACCAGTGCACATGTGAGGACAGACCACAGCACAGTGAGAAGAGGCTGAGGAAACGACTACAACAGCATTGGCTATATCAGGTTTTCTTCCTTCTTCCAGCCACCTGGAAAAACGTTCACAGAGAGTTATAGTGGTTACAAGACCAAAACTTGGAATCAAAAAAATTAAATAATGCAAATAACCCAATTAATCTGCTAATATCTATTACTGCAGAAATAGTGTTAGAGGTAGTTTATTAAAGAGGCATTTTTAAAATCATCCCACTCATCATATCCTGCATTTCAAAAGTATCATCTTAAAAAGGAAAATAAAAAAATACTTTTTAGAGCATAAAGCATAACAGGTTGAAGTGGTTTTCAAAAAGCTACTTCTAGTGTTCTACAGCTTTCTATTATGGCAGCATCATCTTGTGATGAAGACATTGGCTCACTTGGACACACGGTCAGCATGCATAAATACATCTCAGTGATGATCAAGTTACTGCCATCTACAGGACCGCTTGCAAATAAGATGAAGAGAGCTACCTCAGTGTTAGCAGCAAGGCTTCGAGGTCTGTACTACTCAAACCACTCCTAAGGGTATGGCCAATGCACAGTTTGAATGTTAGGGAACACACCAGGTAATGTTAAAGATTCACCAGTTTTCCCCTTGGAATTAATTCTAATAAAATCTTCCACAGGGTAAATTAAAAATAAATTTCTCTCCCCTTTTACTCTTCATTATTTTTAGCCCAAAAGCCTCATATACTGTTCCAATGAAACAAGAACTGGCTCTGAACCAAAACCAAAAAGAAGGGAAGAAAATCCAGAGTATTCTATGATGCCCTGTTAAGTATTAGCGTGTGGCTTCCACAAGAAAGTTGTCAAACTGTGCAAATTCAAAGGAGTGAGTTCCAATTGCAGCCCAGCCATTCTTTGGAAAATTCACAGGGATGTCTGTCCACAGAGACTTGTCATTCAGCATGCCAGAGGCGAAATGACCCTAGAGTAGAAAGAAACACATTCCTTGAAACCATATGAAAATGGTCCTCTGAAGTCTGTTTCTTGATCATGTATGGCCCACTACTTAGTGGAGCAAATGTACTACTCACTCAAGACTTAACCACAGCAAAACACAATTCCACAAGTTTGAGCAAAAGTTTAAAATACAGAAAAAAACTCTAGGAAGAAATTTTTATCTACCTACTTAAATCGTTCCCAACGTACAAGGAATACCTCAATATTTCCTGTGCTCCACCAAAATTTAAAACCAACAAAATGCAAAACTTTTCAGGCATTATTATAAAGTTTTAGAGAAAAGCTCATTAAAATTTAACAAAAGTTATTTATAAGTAGTCACATGTACAAGTGGTGTGGCTAACAGCCACCAGCTCTTCAGACATGACTGCTGGAGTCAAAACATCTGCTTCTACCTCATTGCTTCCTTAAGGTTTTCATTAAGGAGCCTCTGCCCAGCCAGAAGAAAAATAATTAACCTTAGTTTTTGTGTTTTGTTGCCATGAATAGAATATCACTTCAAAGCCATATGAAGCTCCTACCCTTAAGTTGGAAAAACAGTAACCATCAGTTAAAGTGATGATGGAGTAGGGTGCAGCGGGTGGAAGAAGGGAGGCATCTATAAGGTGTGACTTACTGGTCACTGACAGTGAAAGAAAAAATTACACCTTCCTCAGAATGTTGCCATTCTACTTAGCTCAGTGCCTGGCACATGGTAAACAATAAATCTCAGCTCTTATTATCTTTATGATAGTACATTTATGAGCACATATTCACAGCATACTAACTACAGTCAATCATATAAAACTAGCTACTCTCAGAAGGTGAAGAGCTCAAAACTCAAAGCACTGGGCCAAGAACCAGAATAAATCTGCTTTTAAGTCTTGGAAGTATAATGTAATGGACCTTAATTTAGTTCTTTTATTTTATGCATGGAAACACTGAGGCTTAATAGATTAAAGCTCAAAGTCACAGGTTTTCACTCCAAGTCACCTAGCTCCAAATTCAGAGCCACATTCCTATTACTACAGACTTGCACAGCTATCTTCAGCTCTAGAAGTGCTTACTGAACATCTTCTGCTGCCATCAAACACTCAATATTAACACCGAGCCAAGGGACTCAAATCACAGATCACATTAAGCACAAAACCTGTCTAACAGGACCTTATCTCTCCTGACTCCCCAGACTTCAGCCACCCCAGCCTCCAGGCTGCTCTTCACACAATGTCAGCTACACCTGCCTTTTGCACCTGCCACTTGGTCTGCTCAAATTGTTCTTCCCAGCATTCAGGTCTGCACTCAAGTACTACCCACTCAGTGAGGTCTTTCCTCACCTCCCTGGTTAGAGAATCAGGGTAACAGAGCTACTTTATCTCATGACTCTATTTTTTCTTCATAATCATTTATAAACTTATTTACAAGTTTATTATCTCAGGATAGGGCTCAGCAAACTATGACCTACATGCCAACCGCCCTTTTTTTAATAAATAAAATCTTACTGAAACACAGCCACATCCATTGTCTATGGCTTTTTTTCTCATTATTGTCTATTGTCTATTGTCTATGGCTTTTTTACTCATTACAATAGCCGAACTGGGTAGCCACAGCAGAGACCACATGGCCCACGAAGTCTAAAATATTTACTATCTGGCCCTTTACAGAAAAAGTTGCCAACCCCTGTCCTAGAAGAATATATGCTCTAAGAGAGCAGGAATCTTGTCTGTTTCGTTCGCTGCTGTATCCCTAGGACTTAGTAAAGTGCATACAGTAGGGGCTTAATAAAAATGTGTTGAATATAAGAATGAAACACATTTAACCCTCAAAACAACCTCACAGAAGTTATCTCCATTTTGCAGATAAGGAAACGGATACTCAAAGAGGTGGAATAACTTGCTAGAAGTCTCAGTATGTGTTAGTGAGGAAATATGAATGCTGGTCTGTCTGGTTCCAAACACTCCTACTCCTAAAAATATTAACTTGACTCATTAAGTGCTTACCACATATCAGGTACTACATATATATATATTTATTTTCTCATTGAATCTTCATAAGAAAAGTGTTCTTCATGATGTCATGGATGGGAAAATTGAAGCTGTGCAATATAAAATACTTGCAAGTAGAATATAGTAGACTTCAAAGTCCATTGTGCTACCCACCATGCAACAGAACTGGGACAAGTCACCTGACAAGTGCTGAGAAGAATTCAACAGGTGACTGATAGTCAGTGACAAAATCCTCACATTAGCTGTAATTTGGAATATGGGCAACATAGAAGATGATGTTTTGTTTTTTTTATTTACACAAAGAAGATTTATATGTCAAATACTGTTTAATGCACTGGGAATTTAAGATGAACAAGAAAGACAAGGTCCCTGCTCTTATGGAGCTTATATTCTAGTAGAAGGAGATGGACAGATATGCACACACACACAAAATGAGAGCTAAAAGATAAGTAGCATGTAAAAATTAAGCCAGGTCAAGGTGACAATGGGTGCCTGACAGACTACTTTAGTGCAGATAGTTACAGAAGACCCTCAGAGTATGTGGCAAAAGCTGAGATTCAAGAGGAAACAGAATGCCCATAGTTGATGAAACACAAAATAACAGGAGTAGGGGAGTGAGGTGGGTGCGAGCCAGCAAAGTCCTATCCATCCTAGTAGCAAGACAAGAGCCAATTTTTAAAAGTAATGAATCACATTATATTAAAGACACACCAGAAGAAACAGCTAAAATAGTGAAGAGTGGCTGTATCAGAAGTACAAGACACAGAATGGGGTCAAGAAGAAGGAACAGGATGTGAGGCAGGATGCCTCACATCCTATTGATATTTTAACCAGGTATGAAAAGTACCTGAAAAAAATTAAGAAAAATTTTAAAATCTCATTCATGATTTCAAAAAAACTCATAAAATTACTAAAACAAACCTAATCAAAAGTTTGCAAAAATAAAACTGAAGGACATAGTGGCAAATCTTAATAAATGGTGAAATATAGCATGCTTTTGTTCCTGTGTTCTCTCATGGGGAAACACATTATTGTTAAAAAAAAAAAAAAAAGTCATTTTTTCCTAAATTGATGTGTAAATTTAATGTAATACCAGCACCATTTTTCAAGTAACTGAAAGTTTGTTTTTTAAAAGTCAAATCGAATAATATATATAGTGGAATAGCAAAGATAATTTTGAAAAAGAAACAATGAGGAAGTTGCCCCACCAGATATCCATTCATTGATTTACCAAGTATTATTCGGACTCTTGCTCTGCCTGGCTGTCAGGCACTTTTCTAGGTGCTACAGAGCCAGCAGTGAGGAATATGGAGAAAAGCCTGTCACTAAAGGAGCTATGTGCTAGTGAAGGGAGTAGGAAAACACATGAACAATTAACAGAATATGTGTGATGTCAGCTTGGGATAAAACTTTTGGAGAAAAATAAAGCAACAGAAAGGAGTTAGAGAGTGAGATGGGGTGCTGTTTTCTATCAAGTGGTCAGGTAAGAAAACTCTGAAGGAAGCAAGGGAGTAGCTGTATCATCAAAGCTTTTAGAATGTGAACACCAATTAAAAGTGTGATTTTGGATAATAATAGACAAACATCAATATGGAGAACAGAAAAAAGTTCAGAAACAAGCATGTGCACATGTGCTGATTTGTTACATCAAAAAGGTAGCCTTTAAATTATGGGCAAAAGGATAGTCCATTGTAATAAATGATGGCTATCCATTTTTTAAAAAATTATATTCAATACTTCCCCTTACAATTCACAAGTAAATTTCTGACGTATTAAAGACTTACACATAAAAATAAATCCTAAACTTTGTTTAGCTTGGGGGAAAAATGTTCCTAACCTTGAGAAACAAGAAGGCCTTATTTAAAACATGAAACATAAAAGCAATGAATAAAAAGTGAAATATTTGACAGTACCAAAATGTAAAACTTACAATCATCAAAAATACCATAAGCAAAATTAGAATACACATGAGGGAAGAGCATAGTTGTGACGTATGTAACAGACAATGGGTTACTATCCAGAATACATACTAAATTCACACAAATTTGCCAGAAAAAGACAACACGATAGAAAAATGAAGAAAGAAGTGAACAGGCAACTTCAGAGAAGAGAAAATACAAATAGCCAGTAAACATTAGATGTGCAAGCTCCCTAATTATCAAGGAAATACAAATCATATCTATGAGTTTGGAAAAAATCTTCAAATTCAATAATAGTGAATATTATTATAATTGCTATAAAATGGCTACAATTTGGCTAGTGTGGTATAGTTAAATAATCTATGCTACATCCAAACCAAATCTTCAATATACATATTGTTAATGCTAAAAAATAATTAGTGCTGTCATTTTTGGTGGTTGAGAGAACAAATTCCAAAGTTATTGGAATCTGATTTTTAATTTCTATTGCACTCTAAACAAAATTGTGAGAGAGCTATCTTGGGAGAGACCAACACATTATACACAAAAAATTTATCTGCACAGCATCCCTTGGAAGCACTGTCGAGCAGTAACTCATGGTCACCCAGTGATTCTCAGGAACATTTTTATATTTCTATTATACTAAAATTAATCTGGTATTTTCTCTGACTAAAATATTCATGGAAACCAATTTCTAAAAATTATGCTTATAATTGAAAACCAAATTATTCTTAACCATCAAAAATAAATGTATACGGCTTTGCTTACATCTATAAGCTCCATGTACAGTCTTGGTTCAAGCAAACTTGAAAAAAATAGTTCAATTATTGACTCTATCAATTATGCCTCAGTTTAAAAAACAAAATAAAATTTTTTAAAAAAATAGTGACCTGATAAAGTCAACTGCTGATGGTTCTCACATAGGTTACCCTCACACATGTAACTATCCTAGGGATGAGTGGCTTCCCGGCACCAAGGCAGATTCTTTGTCTCTCTTCATTATATGTCACACTTTCCCCCTCCTATTTTATAACAGAAAATTATAGAAATGCACAACAAAAGAGCATTTTACCTCCAGACTCCAATCAGCAATACTTACCTTAATAGTCAACGTGAGTGTATACCATTTTTTTGCTGTAACTTCAACACGTCCTAAAGCATATATAATCCATCCAGCTGTAACACAAAAGTATTATCCCAATAGATATAATTTTGAGATCTCAATCACAGAATCATATAATTCAGTGGGGTTCTCGAGTGGCATCTGTATGTAGTAAAGTCAGCCTCAACAGAGAGCTATGTCCCTTCATTCCCAGATCTACAACTGAGTTAAGCCAAAACATTTTTCATTTAGCCATGCATTTAATAGCATATACTGAGATCCTACTCTGAGCCATATACTATATGTGAGCTCACAACAGAACCAGTGAAATAAACTTAAAAACAAGTGATAGTATGAGGTGTTAGCATCTGTAGTTCAAGTACACATTTATACATGACTGGATTGAATATGGAAGACAAGAGAGACAGAATATAAAATGTCCAGCCAGTCTAATTGGTCACATGGTAATAGTATTAACTTAGAGGGAGAAAATAATAAGTTAATTTTTGGAATTAGTGTTATTTGAGTGCCTATGAGAACCCCAGGACAAAATTTCAAGTAGGCGGTTTAAAACAGACAATAGGGACTGCAGACACAGATTTAAATTCCTAGTTCCAGTTCTGCCACTAACTAGCTTTGAGTCATTAGGCAACTCAATTAACTTCACTGGTTCTATGTTTTCGATTTCAATATCACTGAGGTAAGTTCAGATTGGTAATGCTATGAATATGTAACTCTTGTTCTAATATCCTTACTACCTACTTCCTCTTTAATTTTTATTTTATTTATGGAGTCAAAGCAAAGAGCAGAAAACTATAAAAGAGATATTTTTAAATTAAGGTAAGACGAAAGTCAAGAGACTGAGAATCAAGAAAAGTCACTACCAGTAAGGTCTAGCTTCAAAGGAGTGGTGTGTATCAAAACCAATCTGAAGTGGATACAGTTCAATCTGAACATATTTGAAGCACCTATTCTGGATAAAATATTATCCTACCTAACACAAGGGCTGTAAAGATGACTGAGAAAAGTCAAGCTATTTTCAAGTATTAACTAAATTCAAAAATGAGATTTTTCCATTTTAAGCCGATCAATTCCCCTCCTTATATTTCTATAGGTACAGCAGCAACAGCCTTATACTCTTGCTTTTATTTATGATGCCTCCTGAGCATTCTCTCCCTACCACCACTACCTCAGATGGTTTTGATACTATCTATGCAAATCCTATCCTCACAGCCCAGTTCAACTCTACAATACCCTTAAAAGCTTTGTACAATTATTTTCCCTTCCACAGAGCTGCCCCCATCTCTAGGAATTAAATAACTTTCTATAATTGTAAACTATTTGGTATTTGCTTACATCCCTTCCCAATTAGACGTCCAAACACCTTGGGTTGAATTCTTTTTATCACTCCCACAAATAACAAGTAGGTGCTCAAAATAACATAGCCCATAAGTCATATGCTATTTAAAAAAAAAAAAAGTCACTTACCTAAATCACCTGTAACCCTGTAAGATCCATTTGCAAAAATCCAGAAGAAAATTCCTCTGGCACTTCTAATCAAAATACCACCTTTATTTACTCTTCCTGCAATGAACACACCTCCTGTGTCAGGGGTCTCTATGTAAACATCACACTTTATAGTCAGATTGGTCCTGCAAAATAAAACAGTTGATTAGTACTCTTTAAAATATGCCCTTTGTAACATAGTACAGATATGTCATTTCACAGCACATGCTTCCAAACTTCTAATTGAGGTGAGAATGTGATTTGCTAAGTCTAAGCCTGTAGCAGAGATGGGCTTCAAGAATCTTTATTGACAACAGTTTTAAATGTTACATGACTTAAGTCATTTCATTGCCTCTTTAAATGATTACTGGACAATAACAGTTATGATTTTTAAGTTTCCTGAGAAAATATTTTTTCTACAATAAAACAACTTCTCATCTTAAGAATACAATATTTTAAAATGCCACTACTGTCTATGAACACATTAAAAAGTAAAAAGTTCCACACAATTCTGAGGGAAAATGTTTATTCAAACTTCCATCAACAAAGAGAGGCAATGAAGGCAATGCTAGGAGCCTTTGGGAGAACATAAGCTATTCCGGGGCCAACTTTTACATTTAAATCTAACAAAACTTTAAAACTCCAGAAGAAAAGATCTAAAATTATTTTTCTGCAAAGACCACAGAGTTGACTCTCTAGGAGGGCTTCTCACACCTGAACAGCACTGAAATCACCTGGAGGGCTTCTTAAACTCAGTTCACTGGCCCTACCCCACAGCGTGATTCAGTACATCTGGGGCAGCCCCTTGAATGTGCATGTCTAACAAGTTCCCAGGTGATGCTGATGCTGCTCGTCCAGGAATGCCACTTTGAGGACCATTTTCCCCTATGAAGTATCTGTCTATAAGGAAGCAATAAAATCCTGGTTCTAGGCTCACTGATCCACAGCAGTCTATCAAAGATGGGAAAAGATTCAGCTGTCCAGGGACTACCAGAGCTTTTACAGTGAGCTCTCCTCCAGGTTTCCTCTTACAAATGCTACCAGGTACAACACTTTCCTTCTGGAATGCTACAACCACCCCAAACCAACATGATCTCTGAAAATATTTCACTTCCTACTCAGTATCTAACTGCAAGTGGGAAGAAAAAGAAAGCCTGCACATAACCAAGTCATAAATCAAGCAATATATCTCACATAAAACTGGAAACATCAAGAAATCCATTCTGGAAATGGGCTGGGGGGAATGAGATCTAGAATTATGTGGCTTTTACATTTCTGTGTCTTATCAGTGAATTTTGCACAGTGAAATTTTACTACATAAAGGAAAATATTACAGAAGTACCTACATCAGCTACACAGGGAGGACAATCCACACTTAATTATCTAAGCAGAGCTGGACTACTTTACAGGAAGATAAATGCTAAGTAACTCAAGCCCAGTCTCTCTTGTATGTCCTCTGACATCAGAGGGAGTTTTCTCTCCATAGATTATCACCAGCATGAAACCACTGGCAATCAACACTGGTACTTACATCCCTTACCTCCTTTCTGGTTCATCAGAAGTTTGAAAGTGCTACAAATACCATCAGCACCATAAGATTATTCTATTTAGAGTTGGAATGAGAGAAGATCAAACTTTCCTTTTCTATATACCACATTCCAGAATAAGTGATTCTTGCATCAGAACTTTCCAGGCAATTTCACAGATAATGAATGAAATGGAATAAAAGTGTGGTTTATTCTTCCACAGCCACAATCTCTCAGTAATGCTGAAAGAACAAAAACTAGCCAATACATACGGCAAATTTGATCAAAGAGAGTTCAGCTGTGTGCAGGGAAAGGTAATTTTGTGACTGTCTTTAAAGGATTCCAACCAATGCTCACTATCAAGATAGAAGTAGCCAGTTATAGTACAATCTATCCCATATAATCAAATTACTGTGCTGGTAAATTACTAAATCTAGGTATAAGAGAGGAAGTTCTACTCAAAACACAAGTCTGAAAACTGTGAGTAGTGTGCACACATCGAGAGCAGATTTACTAAAATAGCACTACAGATAAACTAAACAAATTTCCCATTTCCTACCTTTAGGAAGAAGATGATTAAAATGAGGCTGTGAGATGTACGCCAAAGACAATGGGCTACTCAGTCACACAGACCCGGCTTCTAGCCCTGGTTCTGCCACTTACAAGTGAAATATTGGGTAACTCTTATTCCAAAGATGCAGTTTCTCAGTCTGCAAGGTGGGGACGATGATATCTCCACCATAAAGTGGTTGTGTGGGAAATCCATCAAAGTGCCTACTATTACCCAATTTTTATTCCCTCCTTTTCCCACAATAAGTGGGCACAGCAGCCAGACAACAGAAATGAACAAGGGATTTGTGTGGATCTCTGAGCAGATCTGGCTGCCTCAAATAGAGGGTGGAGTACTGGAAAATAACACATAATAGATGAGACCAAATTATAAAGGGTCTTGGAAATCAAGCCTAGAAGTGGAAAACACAGGTAGCAGGAGAGAGTCACTGCATCTTCCTGAGCAGGGGAATAACATGATGAAAACAGGGCTTCAGAAAGACGAAGGCAGGCCTTTCCTGACACGCAAAACCGCAACCTCCCGGCTCCCTTCCTTTCAGAATATGTCACTCTCTTCCCTTCTACACCCTTCCCCATCCCTCGTCCCCACCTCCTTCCCCACTGCAATAGATCCTAGTAAAAACTGAGTATTGCTATTTAAATTGTGAAGATGTATATGAAGATTCAAATATATGAAGATTTGGGGGAGTAAATCTTTGGATGGTGTTATATCTCACTTCTATACTACAATTAAGGGGCTTCTCAATCTTTTTGGAGACCCAGCCAGAAATAAGATTGAGTTTGAGTTTAGAAAGAGCCCTCTATGGTATTCAAGTGCATGGGGTATAGGGGATGTCACAGAAAAAAAAGTTTCCTATACGGCGACTTCAAAACTGGAGATCAAAACAATGGGACCCAGGCCTTGGACACTTAAACCCAGCCACTGGACTTACAATAAGACCATCAGTCATAAATAAGGATGCCACCAACTCCACTGCCATAATCGGAAAATCTAGGTAAAGTTTCCACCTCAGAGACAATGGGACAAGCAGAAATTCTGTGTAAAAACACAAGCCACAAATGTCATCCTAAATTAGGAAAGAATTCTTCACTGCACCTCAATAACTCTTCATAGTGTTATAAGGGTTCCAGGGGCTCTGGATAACTAAAAGTTTCTTAAGACTTATGTCACAGCTTGGGACTAGAATCAGGATTTCTAACTGGGAGTAAGGCACTTCAGGAGGGATAAACACTTTCTGCACACTCCATAGACAGGCAATTCAAGGCTCTTTTCAGAATTCTTTTCTCTTCCCTCTCCAGTTTCCAAGCTTTGGATATGGCTTTTTGGTGGCTTGGTATTACTAGTACTAGCTCTAAACCTGGAATGTTTATGTGTCTTTTTTCCCACAGTGGAATCATACTAGTTATAGGAAAAAATGAAAAAGAAACACATAAGACAGGTGGAATAAGTCAGCACACAGAAATTCTGTAACTAAAGAGGAAGGGAAAGTTTTAGTTTGGCATTATATTTTATGTGAATAATATAACTTGTCTCTTTACCAGATGACTAAATAAAAAGTTAAATTCACTAGGCGACTAAAGCTGATTAGCTTTTTACTATTGCCATCTACTGTCACCTGGTAAATAGATTTTTTAATAAGGCTAAGACGGTGTAATTCTAAGACTGGTCCACTAGATGGCAACACCAGATCAACAAATCAACTCTCCAGCGAAACTAAAACTTAAAAATACCTCACAAATCTGTCCATTTATAAACAAATATTAAATTATAATTGGGTCCAAAAGTCCTCAGTTTTTATACTGGAATCAAATTGTTCCTGTAATAATCACTATTAAATAGGGCAAAGATGAGGGAAGGACACTGGGGCAGCAAAACAATTTGCAGCTTTGTGGTCATCACCATACTATTCAACAACCCTTAATATTACATATTACACATCTATTAGGTTCTTGAAACAAGAGGACCATTGAAAACTCTTCACTTCAAAATGTACCTGACAATATTACAAGGGTATTTCAGCCAGATCCACATTGAGAACATCAATCTTACCAGTTGTAGTCTCCTATAATACTGATTGTGTTGGATGCATCGGCAGCCCACGTAATGGGTCTCTGGTTGAGAACTTGGCGTAGCGTGAAGTGATGCTCGCCAGGGTCTTCAATATTTGTAAAATATTCAAATACACCAGTTTGATCAGCAAAGTTTGGAGCTTCACTAAAAAATGGGTAATCTGTTCAGAATATAAGAAATTCTCTGTTTAGTATCAAATCCTTCAGAAGCTCTCCTTGCTGATATTTTATAGTATGTCTGAAACACTTCTGAAAGCTTTTAAATAAATAAATAAAATCTAAACCAAAGTTTAGGGCCTAGGTCTAATAAAGATACATTAATTTTTGTATCATCATTACTAAATATCAAGATGATGAGTTCGACATATAGATGCTGCATAATATTTAATCCAGGCATCTGGTGTAGAGGAAAGGTCATGAGTTTTGAAGTAAGACCTAGATTCAAATTCGAGTTCAGTCTGTCGCCCTGGACAAGTTATTTAACTGCCCTGCATCTAAAGTTTCTTCATTTCCAGGTTTGCAGGAGGACAAGAGAATTAAAGAAAAGATAACAGGTACATAAGCCAGCACCTGGCAAGGGCTCAATAAGGGATAGCTTTATTATTTCTAATATCTGTCAAGCAAGGTTCCAAATCATGCGTCACAATCATCTGCCAAAAGAGCATAAGAAAGGTTTACTATATCAAGCATAAAATTTACAAATTTTCTTCTACTTCTAAACTGCAGCAAAAACCAGTTTTGGGCCTAAGTTATCAATCCCTTTTTAGTTTTACTAAATTAAATTATAGTCTTACAATAATGAATGCTGTAGAGGAGAAATTTTATATATCTTATAGCTCTTATACCTCATGCTTTTCCAAGTGTTTTTGCATTCATTACCTCATTTGAGACATTTAGAACCCTAACAAGTATCTCCAGAGCCCAGCTTATAATATTTAACTTTAGTTTTAAATTTATATTGTAGCTCATAAAGTATTACATTTTATATTTGAAGGTTTGAAATTGCCTCTTAGTCTTCAGGGTCACAAAATATTGGTCTTGGTGCTGGCAGAAGTTCTTCAATCTCATTATCTAGGCAATATCCCACACACATTCCTCACTTACTGAAGGCAAAAGTCACTTTTGCTAACAGAGAACCAAGCGAGCAACAGATTTTAAGACCCTGTGTTTCACAAAATTAATGGGTTTATCTAAGAGGCCATTTCAAAGAGCTGCAGAAAAACAAACCACCAAGCTCCCCCTGAGGATCACTGTTGTCTGTATTATAGTTGAGAGGACTCCATTACACAGTCCAAAAGGCCTTACACTCCAGCCAACTAGATCATTTCCTGAGAAAG
Source organism: Pan troglodytes (assembly GCF_028858775.2). Taxonomy (NCBI): domain Eukaryota; kingdom Metazoa; phylum Chordata; class Mammalia; order Primates; family Hominidae; genus Pan; species Pan troglodytes. The sequence continues at coordinate 85,943,809 of NC_072413.2, forward strand.
GGAGGTGAGACCCTGTAGCAGTGACTGGGAAAGGGTGATAGGAGTGTCCATCTTTGGTGGAACAAGCAGCTCTGCAGCAAACAGGAGCTTCAAGTGATGCTCCAGCAATGCCAGCTCCCTCCCTATTACTCTCCTGCTGCTATAGATTTTAGGAGCAGATTACAAAGCCACCTGACCCTGTCTGTGAGACCCATAAACCTACAGAACACCACCAAGCAGTCAACAAATTTTGTTACTTACTCACTGGGAATATAACTACAATGACCATGTCTTCTAACTTTTTTCCAAGTGGTTTTCCTAAATCACCTATAACCAAAAACTTTTCTAACAACTTTAGGACAGATCTTCCTAGAAAACCAAGAAAGCTCAATTAAAAAAAAAGCACGGGATGGTATATAATGAGTTGGATCACCCAAGGACAACATAACTGCCCATAAGCACTCAGTTCACTAGCACTGCAGAAAGACAGATATGAATGTGTCTTAACCTCCACACAGAAGGAAGATGTCAGTAATGGCTAATGGGGCAGTAGCAAAGTTACAAAGTTTAAGTTTCACCAAAAACAAATTAGAACTATAACTTTCATTCTAACAATGAACCCTATATTTTTTTCTGAAACTGAAAAATACAGGGTCCTCAAATTTAGATTTACCATAAAGTAATGCAAAAAATTAGCCCTCCTTTTACCACATATGAGATGTAGGAGGTAAATGAATGTGCTTTTGACAGCCACTCCATCATGCACCCAGTTTGACAGGTAGAAATCAACACACTACTGTTAAATATAGAGACCAAGTTAAGTTTTAGTGAAAACTACTCACCAACATTGAAATCATCCTTATAGGTACTTGGGAAGGGCTGGGATTTTGGAGGAAGCGGGTAGCTGCCTTTGCGACCAGTGGTGAGAGTGGTGAGTGTGAACAGCTCATCTTCATGCAGGCTCAGTGTGAAACTGCCATCGCTGTCAAGGAGCTGAAAAAGAAGACACTACTGTATTCAGGACCAGGTACTATAGCTCATCTCATGTGGACAAAATAGCTTTAAAAAAATTAGCTTAAAGAAAAGTCCAAATCATTTCTGTTAGAACTTCCTAAACATTTGTGGAAAACTCACCAATATCAAGGCCCTTGGAATCTTTTTTTCCTAAGTATTTTAGAAAACTTTATAAAATTATGCTTTATAATTTTAAACAACCTTACTTCATGGAAGCAAGGACTAAATAATCTCAAAATCTATTTCTATTAGCCTATTCTTTTCCACTACACAGTAAGCTCCTTAAAGCTTGGATATATTCGATACATGCAACTAAGAGACCTGCTTTTTTCTCTCAGTAATTTACTAAGGTAGAGAAATTCATAAAATATCACTGTCGACCCAGCTGTTAATCACAGAAATCCTTTTACAATTAAGAGAGAAAAATCCTGCTCATTTTATGATCAATATATATTTCAACTAGCAAGTTAGGCTTATGTCACACTTACGATCTTGGCAACTTAATCTCTTTAAGTCACAATCTCCTCATCTACAAAATGAGGAAAAAATACATACCTCATAGACTGCTGTGAGGATTAAACCAGATAATGCTTTTAAAGTGCTAAGCCTAGTGTGTGACCAATGGAAAACGCTCCCAGTTTCAAAGTTGTTCTATGCTAAATGTAGATCTCTGAAGACACTGGAATCCTTTTATGAAATTTGAACAGTTTTTTTCTATTTTGAATAAAAGGAGTTATTATCCTTGTTTTAATGGTAAATTGATGATCAGATCTATGAAATACCTGACGTTATATTCAGGTTGAAGAATAACCCCAAATGACATTATTTTTCTTATGAGGAAAATCAATTTTATTATGCCATTCCTAGCAATTTGTTACAAAAAAAGTATGAACTTTTTTTCAGAACTTAATATATAATAAGGTGTTTTATCACTGTTAGTGACTAGTTGGTTATCAGAACATTAATAATAACCAGAAAAAGTGGTAGACTTGTGTCAATTAAGTGAAATAATGTGCTTGTTTGGGCCAATTCGTTCTTTGAAACCTTTCCCCAGAAAGCACCATGGATGAAGCACTGTGGGAAGCACCTGGGATATAAAGCTAAATAAGGCAAGGCTCAGTCTTCAAGGTGTCCAGTGGCGCAGCAAAAGCATTTAACTAGGTAAGCACATGGCCCTAGGTGAATATGAGCTAAGACTGGTGAGGAAGCGTCAGAGGAAAAGACACTTGAATTGAGCCTCAAAAGATGACAAAGATGAGGAGAGGCCATTCTAGGTGAAGAACACAGTATGTGCAAAGTCACAAAGGTAAACAGACAGGCATGCAATGCTTTGAAAAATGTAAGTTTAGTATGTGAAGAGAGGCCAGTTTAGTAGGACACACCTCTAGGAAGAAGACCAGTCTTCTACCTTCTGGGAGGATAATGAGGGCCATGTGCTACACTAAGGAATGTTAACTTCTAAGAAAATAATCACTGAGGTCCTCTGAGCACAGTGGTCACAAAAATCAGATCTGCATTTTTGACATTTCACTCTGTAGCAGTGTGATGGGTGACCTGGAAAGTCAGACTGGAAAAAGAAGAGGCAGTTTCTGAAATCCAGGAGAGCGATAATGAAGAACTGAAACAAGAAGTAACGGTGGTAATGGAGAATAAGGAGTGAGTAAGAGAAATGTGTGGATACAATCGTCTATACTTGACCACTGGCGGGATACAGAGGGTGAGTGGGAAAGACAGAGAGTCTCAAATGGGACTTAAATTTCCAACCTGGGAAGCCAGGTGATGGCGTCACCATCCACCAAGACAAACTAAATGTCTAAGAGCTAAACACATCTATAAACACACAAACTTATAAAAATAAAAATTCTTAATTAATGACATTTCTGTGCCCTTTTACTGTTTTACTGTTGGAATACCCAAAATATAAGAATTTACTTTAAAATTACCCATAGAGAATCCAGCTGCTTAAAAAGAAATCTTTCGGATGTTTTTCCAAGTTTGGTATACCATACCTGTAGCTCTGGTATTTCACTCTGTAAAGAAAAGACAAAAAAGCATGGCTGAGTAATGCATCACATCCTCTTTGAGGATTTCCAAAATCAGTACCAGCAAGAATGTACCAATGACAATATTATCTCTAGTTATCAGGAGAAACACCTCAAATATTAAATAATAATATTTTTAAAAATAGGAAAACATTGTTCAAGCAAATACTTTATTCTCCAAACACTAAAGAATTTTGGCAAATGATAAAAAAATTACAGTGTCTTTGCTTCAAAAACATTCATTACTGTACCTGTGTAATAACTTCTAAATTAAAATAACTTTCTGGTATTAAAAAACAATTCTTATGCCATTAGTAATCAGAAAGGGTACTGCAGTTTCTCAATTCAAACCTAACAATTCACAGAAATAGCAAGTATCTGGTACTTTTAAACAATATTTTTGGCATAGTATACTGTAAATATCAATGCTTGAAAGTTCCCTAGACCATAAAATGCTTCTACCACCAAGAACAACTTTCTTGCAAGTGACTTTTGTAAGTGTTCCTCAAAGTCACAGAGCATTTTACCTCCTACTGGCTTCTGTCCTGTTAGATTAAAGCAAGTCAGAAGACAGAAGACACCAGGGCCTCTGTCAATTCATATGCAAACTGTTAAAAGTTCATAATATAAGGCTTCACTTAAGAACTACTGGCCTGTGACAGAATATATAAATTCTTAAATCAAAACCAAAATAAAGTTAAACATATTTACTTACAAAAGATCCCTTAAGAACAAAGGTGGCAAATTGTTGTGACACATTGAAATAAGGAAGAAATGGCCGTATGCACTTAGAATGTTTATGACTCTGAAAAAAAAAAATCACATACATTATCCAAATGATGTATAAGCTACCTTAGGGGAAAAAAAGTTCAATAGTTAATGCCCAAGATTAACAGAAATTTACATATACTAGATAACAAATATGAGTTTATTTCACATTTTTAAAGACTTTTTTATAATATAATCTTTACTGAATGTGTATTGTATGTTCCTAGTCAAATGCAAAGGTCAATGGCGTTTCAACTGGATCAAATTTTGAATTCATAGCTAAACTGTAGAGACATATATGGCATACAGATTAATTTTTTGTTATAACTGTTTTCCAACTAAAATACATCAAATAAAAAGCAAAAGTAAGGATGTTTTCACTGAAAAGACATCTCATCTAAATATAACTTTCGTTCTCATGTAAGAAGTAAAATATATATATATATGTATGGGTGTGTGTATATATAGTATATATAGATATCAAATATACACTAAGGTCAGCTAAATATATGTAACATAGTTCTCACATTGCCATCACTGTTTACTAAATAGTCACAACTATGGGCTGGGATCAAAAGAAGTATGAGACATAATCCCTACTTTAAGAGATTCCACAGTCACAGAATACTTACAGTACACAGTTCTATTTCAGGCTTTGCAGACCATTAAAAAATTACTTTCATAATCAGAGATTTCAAAATCCATCTCTTAGTAATTGATAGTACAACTAGATGGACAATCAGCAAGGATATAAGAGATTTGAACAACACTACCAAACAACATGCCATCTATAAATGCCTCCATCTAGCAACAGCAGGATGCACATTCTTTTCAAGCGCACATGGAACACTGACCAAACTACACCATACTCTGATCCATAAAGCAAGTCCTCATAAATACAGGAAGATTCAAGTCACACAAAGTACTTTTTTAACCACAATAGAATTAAATCAGAAATGAATAACTGAAAACCTTCTGGAAAAGTCAAAAATATTTACAAACTATCAAATTTCTAAATAATCAATGGATCAAAGGAAAAATAAAAAGAGAAATTAGAATTTTCAGCTTTATGAAAATGAAAACACAACATATCACAATTTGTGGTATGCCACTAAAGCAATACTTAGGAGGACATTTACAGCGCTAAATACCTAGATTAGAAACCAAGAAAGGATTTGAGAGTTCAGCTTCTGTCTTGAGATACTAGAAAAATAGGAGCAAATTTTAAAAGATTACAAATTGGGTTCAATGTATACTGCTGGGGGATGGGTGAACCAAAATCTCACAAATCACCACTAAAGAACTTATGTAACCAAATACCACTTGTTCCCCAAAAAACTGTGGAAATAAAATTTTTTTAAAAAGTAAAAATAAAAATAAAGAAAAAACCAAAATAGGCAAAGAAAATAATAATGAGCAAAGAAGAATTAAACAAAAACAAATTTAAAAACCACAAGAAAATAATAAAACCAAAAGCTGATTCTTCGAGAAGATCAATACAGTTGAAAAACTTCTAGCCAGACTAATAAAAAATCAGGTTAAGAGAAAACATACATTTCAACAATAAGAAAGGTGACATTACTAGAGATTATAGAGATTTACCTAGGGGGAGAGGCAAGGCATGAAATAGCTTCAAACCTTTTCTTAAAGGAATTGATATTTGACACAGAGCATAGAGAGGTTTAAGACTAATGTTGTTCTAAAAAATAATGGAGGTTTTGGTGAAAAGAAAAAAGAGACCAGTGGCTTCACTATAGGCATAAGCTAAACCACAGCCCTGCCTAATATCCTGTTGAGAACCACCCAGCCTAGTATCCTGTTGCTCCACTAAAAATGACAGTATCACAAGACACAGTTTCTTTAATGTCCGTTGCTGACCCCTAGAAAAAAATTCAGCTTTCATACAGTCAACATTCTTTATATCTGAAGGATGAAAAACAGCACAAAAATCTTGAAAACTATGAAGTCCCAGAATCTATTGGTTCTCCAGATCTTAGTGGTCATTTCTTACTTAGCAAACTGTATGAATAGACATGTTCATGTGAAAGATGACTGTACATTCTGTTTCTGAAACACAGAATATAGAATCCCAGAAGATTCACTCCTCTAGACTGAGTGAGGTAACGAGCTCTAATATGCAAATATGTGGATTTGAAAGCATAGTTCTGCATTTAACTGAAAAGTATCAAAAGCTTCTCAGTGAAAATAAAATGATAGATGAACAGCCTAAACATCAGTCAGATATATGTGGTCAGAACTTTCACTCAAATTTGTTTCAGTTAGGCCACAAATGTGCAGCTATGTTGGATTTGGTTTGTAGTACTAAACAAATTAATATAGGGCCTGAAGTGGTATAAAGAGAGTGTGTGCCAACAGAATATCATGAAATACAAAATCAGTGTTTGCGATTATTTTCCTTGAACACAGTAGATAAGCCAAGGTCTGAAGCAGCAGTTAGGAAGGTCTCAGACCTTAAAATGTCAACTGATACGGAATTTCTCTGTATAATTATCTCCAGCCAGGTTGCTTTTTTAGCTCAAAAGAAAGATAAAGGGCGGAGTCCTATAAATAAAGGGAATGTAAACATGGAGACTGAACCAAAGGCAAGTTACGGGAAGATAAGAATATCTGAAGAGAATTCCATTCAACTTGATGATTTTACAGAAGCATATGAAAGTGGACAAAACCAAGCATATTCTCTTGAACATTTTAGTCCTGTTTGTCCTAAAACAGAAAATAGCCACATTCACATAAACTCTGACAAAGGTCCTGAAGAAAATACAGGATCTCAAGAACTTTTCAGTTCTGAAGATGAACTGCCACCAAATGAGATACGTATTGAGTTGTGTAGCTCAGGAATACTGTGTTCCCAACTAAACACCTTCCACAAAAGTGCTATTAAAAGAAGCTGCACCTCTGAAGATAAAGTGGGCCAGTCTGAAGCTCTATCTAGAGTCCTTCAAGTAGCTAAGAAAATGAAGTTGATTTCTAATGCAGGAGATTCTGTTGTAGAAATGGATCAGAGGAATGTGTCTGAATTTAAGGGTATTTTAAAAAGTCATTAATAAAAAACTGTGATTCTAAAAGCCAGAAGTATGATTGTTTAGTCATGGTGCTATCTCCATGTCACGTGAAGGAAATAAACATAAAATTCGGACCAAATTCTGGCCCTAAAGTGCCTTTAGCAACAGTTACAGTAATTGATCAATCAGAAACTAAGAAGGTTTTTCTGTAGAGGACTGCAGCATTTTGGGCATATACAGTGTTTCTTGGAGATATAATTTTACTCGCAGATGTTGTTATTCATGAGGACCAATGGGTTGGCGAGACAGTACTACAATCAACATTTAGCAGTCAGTTATTAAATCTTGGGAGTTATTCATCTATTCAGCCTGAAGAATATTCCAGTGTAGTTAGTGATGTTGTACTTCAAGACCTACTGGCACATGTGTCCTCAAAACATTCCTACCTCAGAGATCTTCCTCCGAGGCAGCCTCAGAGGGTGAACAGTATAGACTTTATAGAATTGGAGCACCTTCAGCCTGATGTATTAGTCCACACAATACTAAGAGTTGTTGATTTCACTATACTGACAGAGGCAGTATACAGTTATAGAGGACAGAAGCAGAAAAAAGTTATGTTAACAGTGGAACAGGCCCAAGATCAACATTATGTGCTTGTATTATGGAGTCCTGGAGCAGCCTGGTACCCTCAACTTCAAAGGAAAAAAGGTTATATTTGGGAATTTAAATATCTTTTTGTTCAGCGCAATTACACACTAGAAAACCTAAAATCGCATACAATGCCTTGGTCATCCTGTGAGTGCTTGTTTGATGATGATGTAAGGGCAATTACATTTAAAGCAAAATTTCAAAAAAGTGCACCCTCCTTTGGGAAGATATCAGACTTAGCAACACACCTAGAGGATAAATGTTCAGGAGTGGTTCTAATTAAAGCCCAGATTTCAGAGCTGTCATTTCCTATTACGGCAGCTCAGAAGATAGCTCTAAATGCTCACAGTTCTCTGGAGAGTATTTTTTTTCTTCTCTTCCCAACATCATATATACTGGCTGCGCAAAATATGGATTGGAACTAGAAACAGATGAGAACAGGATCTACAATGTTTTAGCTGCTTGCCATTTACTATGAAGAAAATATACTATAGGCCAGCCTTAATGACTATAGTTGATGGAAGACATGATGTTTACATCCGTGTAGACTCAAAGCTGATAGAGAAGATTCTTCTCAACATTTTTGCAGACTGCCTCAACAGAGTGATAGTTCCTTCCTCAGAGATCACCTATGGGATGGTCATGGCAGACCTGTTACACTCCTTGTCGGCAGTCAGCGCAGAACTTTGTGTATCAAAGATTCAGAGCCTTTTTGTGTTAGATGAAAGCAGCTATCCATTACAACAAGATTTCTCCCTCCTGGATTTTTATCCTGACATTGTAAAGCATGGAGCCGATGCCCTTCTCTGAGGCCAGAGGAAGAAATTGCAGGCATTTCAAGGAAGAAGTACTGAAATGCTTTGTCTTTTGAAGTAAATAAATGATAGGGTTTTTGCTTTGGATTTTTTATTAAATACATTTTACAAAGAGAATTTCAATGAAAACTTTTTTCTAAGAAAATCCTGTGAGGTTTAAAAAGATCATTTTTGTTTTTTGGTTTCTTCCTTTCTTCTGGAGAAATGATCTACCAGTCAAGGCAATATGTAGCAGATCCCTGGGAATTAAAGGTTTGCCCATTTGTTCACTGTATTTAGTCCCTGCTACGTTCCAGGCATTGTACTAAGTATGAGGAACCACAGGGAAGACATTGCCTCAGAAACTGCTGCAGTGCTTTTACTTATCCCTACCTAAAAAACCGTCAATGTGAAATCATTTCCTTGATTACAACTATACATGATAATGGATTAGTTTATATAAACCTCTGTTTAGACAAGTTCAAGACAAGCGTGTCTTTCTATAAAAAGCATTGAAAACGAAGGAAATGAGATCATGTTTCAATTTATTAAAGCGGGGAAGAGCGTTCTGTGGTTAGTTCGTGTCTAGGATTTGAGTGCCTTACTGAATGTATTTACCAGCAAACATGTAGCAATCTGTTCTCTCACTGTGATTGTAGAAGAAGCTCATGTAAAATGATAGTCATTAATGAGGAAGTATAGAGTGGTACTTATTCTGTAAGTTCAGAGTATGCCGAGTATTAATAGATTATCATACTGCCTGAAAATAAATTTATGATGAAATGAAAAAAAAAAGTGACAGTTTAAAAAAAAAATCTCCTGTGGTCAGAAGCAAACTAAAACACTAACTTCAAACCACCCCTGAAAATGAGCTGGAATTTAATTGGATCAGTCTTTGGAACAATTTAAGTCCCCAGGGCATTGTTTAAAACGATACAGAAATCCACCAGCAATTAGTGTAACTTACAGTGAGGTGTGATCAAGGAACCAGACAGAGTCCTGGAAAAACAAATGTCACCCCAGGGTGACTGTGGATATGCCCAAAGCCACATTCTCCAAGGAGCAACATTTCAGGCTTTACAGTGTGTGGAGGGGAAGAAGGAGGGAACAGAGTTAACTAAAATACTCCAGCAAATCACTAAGTAAATAAACAAACAACAACAAGCCTCAAGGGGGAGAGGATCAATGCCCAGAGTTGATAGCATATATTATATACGAGTTGCTACCATATATTACATATAAGGTCCAGTTTCCAACAACACACACAAAAAATGAGACATTCAAAGAAATAGGCATTATTTCATTCTTTCTATGCTGAAGAGTATTTCATGATGTGTGTATATATATACATACACCATAGATATATATACACGCACCATATATATATACACACACACCATATATATATATATACACACACACGCACACACCATATATATATGGTATATATATATTTCCTTTATCCACTCATCAGTTGATGGGCACTTAGGTTGATTCCATATGTTTCAATTGTGAATTGTGCTACACAAACATATGTGTGCAGGTGACTTTCTGATACAGTGACTTCTTTTCTTTTGGGTAGATATCCAGTAGTGGGATTGCAGGAATGAATGTCAGATCAATCAATTTAGTTCTTTGATAAATCTCCACATTGTTTTCCATGTAGGTTGTACTAACTTCATTCTCACCAGCAGTGAATAAGCATTCTCTTTTCACCACATGTATACCAACATCTATTGTTTTTTGATGTTTCTTAATGGCCATTCTGACTGGAGTAAGGTGGTATCTCGTTGTGGTTCTAATTTGCATTTCCCTGATGATTAGTGATGTTGAGCATTTTTTTTAACTGTTTTTTTGGCTATAGACATATCTTCTTTTAAGAAATGTCTATTCATGTCACCTGCCACTTTTTAATGGGATTTGTGTTTTTCTTGCTGGTTTGAGTTCCTTATAGATTCTGGATGCTAGTCTTTTGTCAGATGCATAATTTGTAAATGTCTTCTCCCATTCTGTAGGTTGTCTGTTTACTCCAATGATTCTTTGCTTTGCAGAAGCTTTTTAGTTTAATTAGGTCCCATTTATTTATTTTGGTTTTGTTGCATTTGCTTTTGGGGTCTTAGTTATAAATTATTTGCCTAGGCCAATGTACAGAAGAATTTTTCCTAGATTTTCTTCTAGAATTTTTATGGTTTCAGGTCTTAGATTGAAGCCTTTAATCCATCTTGAGTTAATTTCTGTATACGGTGAGGTGAGAGGTAGGGATGCAGTTTCATTATTCTATATGTTGCTATCCAATTTTCCCAGAACCATTTATTAAATAGGATGTCCTTTCCCCAAATTTATATTTTTGAATGCTTTGTCAAAGATCAGTTGGTTTTCAGTATTTGGCTTTATTTTTGGGTTCTGCATTCTGCTCTGTTGATACATGACTGCTAGATCTGATAAATGAATTCAGTAAAGTTTCAAGTTACAAAATCAATGTACACAAATAATGTATATAAATCAGCAGCACTGCTATATACCAATAATGACAAAACTGAGAATCAAATCAATAACTCAATCTCTTTTAGAATAGCTACAAAAATATATAAGAATATACTTAACCAAGAACCAATAGTTCTAAAAGGAGAACTATTACACAAAACATGGCTGAAAGAAATAATAGATTATGCAAACACATGGAAATACATCCCATGCTCATGGATTGGAAGAATCAATATTGTGAAAATGAGACCACAATGCCCAAAGCAATCTACATATTCAGTGTAATTCCTATCAAAATACCAACATCATCTTTCACAGAATTAGAAAAAACAATCCTAAAATTCATATGGAACCAAAAAAGAGTCCAAAGAGCCAAAGCAATCCTAAACAAAAAGAACAATCTGGAGGTATCACATTATCTAACTTCAAATTATACTACAAGGCTATAGTAACCAAAACAGCATGTTACTGGTTTAAAAACATATAAATTTATGTATAAAGTAACAATGTCCTATTGAGTTCGCAGCACGCAGTGTTGTGACATGTGTGCTAATAATAGAACAAAAGGAGAAAGGGAACAGAGCAACAAGGGAATTCAGCATAATCTACTGTAATACGGTTAGTTTAAATCTGAAGTGAGTCCAATAAGTTAAGATGCATATGGTAAGCCCCAGAATAATCACTAAAAAAAACTCACAAAAATATAGTGAATAATTAATATTGTTAACACAGCCATATTACCCAAAGCAATCTACAGATTTAATGCAATCTGTATCAAAATGCCAAGGACATTCTTCACATAAATAGAAAACACAACCATAAAATTTATATAGGAACACAAAAGACCACAAACAGTCAATGCAACCCTGAGCAAAAAGAACAAAGCTGAAGGCATCACACTACCTGACTTCAACATATACTAAAAGGCTATAGTAACGATTAATAAAACAGCATGGTTTGGGCTAAAAGCAGGCAAACAGACCAATGGAACAGAATAGAAAGTCCAGAAATAAATTCATGCCCTATGACCAACTAATTTTTAACAAAGGTGCCAAGAACACGCTAGGAAAAAGGACAGTCTCTTCCATAAACAGCACTGGGAAAAATGGATAGCCCCATGCAGAAGAACAAAACTGGACTCCTATCTCTCACAATATACACAGTCAACTCAAAATTGATTACATACTTAAATATAAAACCTGAAACTATGAAACTAGAAAAAAAACAAAGGGAAAGTGCTTTATGACAATGAGCTGGGCAAGAATTTTTTAAATAAGACCTCAAAAGCACAGACAACGCAAAAATAGACAAAGGGGATGACATCAAACTGAAAAGCTTTTGCACAGCAAAAGAAACAAAGTAAAACAGCCTACAAAATGGGAGGAAATATTTGCAAATTATACATGAGACAAGGGGTTAATATCTAGACTATGTAAAGAACTTAAACAACGACAACAAAATAGCCCAGTTTAAAATTGGGCAAAAGACTGTAATAGACATTTCTCAGAAGAAGACATACAAATGGCCAATGGGTACATGAAAAAATACTCAACATCACTAATCATCAGGGAAATGCAAATCAAAACCACAATGGGATATCACTTCCCTCTACTTAGAATGGCTATTACCAAAAAAACAAAAGAAAACAAGTGTTGGTGAGGATGTGGAAAAAAAGAAATACTTACTTCATGTTGTTGGGGTTGTAAATTGGTACAGCCACTATAAAAAACAGTGTGGAGATTCCTAAAAAATTAAAAATAGGCAGGGCACGTGGTGGCTCACGCCCATAATCCCAGCATTTTGGGAGGCTGAGGCGGGCAGATCACTTGAGGTCAGGAGTTTGAGACCAGCCTGGCCAACATGGTGAAACCCCGTCTCTACTAAAAATACAAAAATGAGCCAGGTGTGGTGGCAGACGTGTAATCCCAGCCACTTGGGAGGCTGAGGCAGAAGAATCACTTGAACCCAGGAGGCAGAGGTTGCAGTGAGCCGAGATTGCACCACTGTACTCCAGCCTGGAAGTGCAGAGTAAGATTCTGCCTCAAAAAAAAAAAAAAAAAAAAATTAAAAGTAGAACTACCATATGATCCAGTAATCCCACTACTGTGTATATATCCCCCCAAAATAAAATATGTATGTTAAAGAGGTATCTGCACTCCCATGTTTATTAAAACACTATTTACAATAGCCAAGATATGGAATCAACCTGAGTGTTCAACAATGAATGCATGAATAAAGAAAATGTGATATATATATACACAATGGAGTACTATTAGTCATAGAATGAAATCCTGATATTTGCAACAACATGGAGGAATTTGGAGGATATCATGTTAAGTGAAATAAGCCAGACACAATAAGACAAATACCTCATGATCACACTTACATGTAGAATTAAAAAAAAAGAAGAGTTGATATCACAGATGCAGAAAGTAGAACAGTGGTTACCAGACACTGGGGTGGGGCTGGGAAGGGAAGGACAGGAAGAGGTCGGTCAACGGGTACAAAGTAACTATTGGACAGGAGGTGTAAGTTGATATCACAGATGCAGAGAGAAGAACAGTGGTTACCAGACACTAGGGTGGGGCTGGGAAGGGAAGGACAGGAAGAGGTCGGTCAACAGGTACAAAGTAACTATTGGACAGGAGGTGTTAAGTTCTGGTGTTTTCTTGCACATTAGGGTGAAGATGGTTAACAGTAAGGTTTTGTGTATTACAAAACAGCTAGAAGAGAGGCTTTTGAATGCTTTCATCACAAAGGAATGATAAATTCATGAGGTGATGGGCATACCCTGATTTGACCATTATACCACATGTATGTATCAAAACATCAAATTGTACCCTGTGTCAATAAAAAATAAAAATATGACAAAGTTGAAATACTCACATTTCCTCACTTCAAAATTTATCAGACAGCTACAGTACCTAAGACAGTGTGGTGCTCACGTCAGGACAGATATATAGGTCATCAGAAAAAAATTGAGGTTCTAGAAATAAACCCTCAAATTTATTGCCAATTGATTTTCAACAAGGATGCCAAGACAATTCAATGAAAAAGGAATAGTCTTTTCAAAAAATAGTGCAGGGACAACTGGATATTAAAATGCAAGAGAATCAAGTTGGACACACATATAACCCCAGTTAAGAAAGAAAATGGACCAAAAACCTAAATTTAAGATTTAAAACTCTAAAACTCTTAAAGGAATACATAAATATAAATCTTCAGAACCTTGAATTAGGCAATAGCTTCTTAGATATGACACCAAAAGCACAAGAAACAAAAGAGAAAACAAAGTGGGCTTCATCACAATTTAAAACTTTTTTTAATTCAAAGGGTACCATTAAGAAAATGAAAGACAACCCATACAAAGGGAGAAAATATCTGCAAATTATATTTCTGATAAGGAATTTTTATATAGAATAAAGAACACTTATGACTCAATAATAAAAACACAAATATCCCAATTTAAAAATGGGCAGAGTTTAAATAGACATTTCTCCAAAGAAGATATACTACTAGCCAATAAGCACATGAAAAGATCCCCACATCATTAGTCCCTAGGAAAATGCATATCGAACTACAATAACATAGCACTTCACATTCACTAGGATGGCTATAATCAAAGGCATGGACAGTAAGAACTGTTAGGGAGAATGTGGAGAATTGTAAGCTTCATAAAACTGCTGGTGGCAATGTAAAATGGTGCAGTAACTTTGGAAAACAATTTGGTAGTTCTTCAAAATCCTAAAGACAGAGTTACCATGTGACCCAGCAATTCCACTCCTACATACATACCCAAGAGAACTGAAAACACGTTCACAGAAAAACTTGTACACATATGCTAATCCACACCATTAGTCATAACATTCATGATGGGGTTCAAGACACACTCCCCGCAAATATTTTAAAGTGAAATAATTTGAGAAAAATGTAGAAGCAGGAAGTTTACTCTCTGACCTTCTCCTTTCTCCTCTGAAGCAGGTCATAAGACCCTCACTCAACAGGTGCTCTCCCTATATTCCCTATCTCTGAAGACAGTTTCTGGTGAAGAAGATGAGATGCCTACTCACTCTAAGAGCCTGCAGATGAGATCCTGAGACACTGACAAAAAGGTGGCAGAAAGGTTAAGAATTCTCACCAAGGCCTGCTCTTCTGGATCTCTGCCTGAAGTACCCGATCGAGAGAAGACAATTAAACAAACAAACAAACAAACAAAAACCTCCTCATCCCTTCCTCTCCAAATGCAGATTCGCAGAAGAAAAACATTCGTTTGGTTTGTGACTCCTGTATAAATTTAGTTTTGGGTGCTCATTACCTGTAGATCCCTTCCTTCCCAGGGTCAGCTATTGCTTTCCTATTTGTCTCATTTTGTGTACTGAGAACCTGGCTTGACTTCCCACCTGTTAGGGATGTGTGAGCTGTCAGTTTTGTGTATGCAGGCAGCCAACTTCAAGTTGGGGGCCCCAAGAATATAACCAGACAAAAATGTGATTTGCACCCTATTTGCAGCTAGTTTACCAACTATCGCCAGCTCTGACAGGGAGTGGGGAGTAGGGAGGTTATCTGGGTCTTTCTTTTGACTATCCTTGGGAGTGGTTCTAGGTCTTTGGAGGATCACTTCTCAACCTTTTGACTATGATGAAGTGTAGATTCTGGGAGGGCTGCATCTTTTTACACCCTCTTTTGAGGATCCTCTTCATCCATGGTAAGACATAAAAGGCTTATTGGTTTGTGTTGTGAGTCACTTAATAGACACCTTTGGTTTGAAAAGATCAATACTGCCAGGAATATTTACTGTTTGTCCTGGCTCAAACCTGATAGTAGGATATTTGAAAGAATTTGTTTTTTAAGAGTCTATGGTCAGGAGATGGCCAAACTGTAGGCTGACATTCAGAACCTGATATGATACACACACACACACACACACACACACACACACCATTTTTTTAAGGCTACTCTGTTCTCTGTTTTGGATCTTGCTTCTCCCATGGGAACTTAGTTGCTAGAAATCCTTCTTCACAAAGCCCTGCTGACTATATGCACTTCCTATTCTGTCTACCTCCTTCTTGTTGGAACTTCATTGACCTCTTTGGGAAGCTTGAGATCTCCCCACACTGGCACCTCTCAGACTTCTTCTTCTCTCCACTGGCTTCTGCTTCTGCTTCCATGTTTTTTCACCTTCATTCTTTCATTCAGTTCCCTTGAATCCTTGATATGTCTGCTTTCAAGCCCCTACCTCCTCCCATGCCTCTGTCCACCTGTCAGACCTATTCCCTTCCTACTCAAGCCCCTCAATCACTTGAATTTTAAGCTCGTTGCTCTCAACAGACTTAAGGTCTCCCCAAAACAACCTGAGGATGAAAAAGGAAAAAGCCACAGCCTCCATAAGGTTACATATCAGGGCAAGGGAAGGTCGTCTCCACAAATATTGGTACACAGGTAACCTTAATTTTATCCCAACTGCCAGGAACAAAGTGGAGAAAAGATGAGAGCCAACTATTTTGTACAAAGCAGTGAGTTGTGTGCTATGTTTTACGACTCATGGTTAAAATTTTTTAAATGAAAGCCATAAGATCTTGGCATCTGTCTGTATGCTTATGTATTTACATGTAAAACAAAAGTATTCAGTTTTATATGTTATTTTTCCAATAGTAAAGAAGTGAGTTAATCCAATAGCAACAACAAAAGTTTACCATGGTTTCAATGATGATGGTGAGGTTCCCTAAGCCATCAGTCAGAGCTACGTAGCTTCCTCCTTTCTCTAAATGGCCAACTGTCTTCAGATAATACCAGCCAGGTTGAGTAAACTGAGTGGTATGAGCTATAGAAAAACAGAAAGTTCCAAATAAGACAAAAATGGTAATAATATTATTTCTTTTGGAAAAAAAAAAAGCTGTATATCAATTTGACTCTGATTCATCCAAACAAGCTATTTTCTATTTTGGAGGAATATATCCGTCAACCTCATGTTTAAATTTTTAAATAATTAATCTAGATAAATGGTACAATTGCAAGAAGATTCCTGGAATGATGGGTAAAAATAAATGAACCTGTCAGTTCAAGAATATGATCAGTCTTTTTTTTAAGAATAAAATAGTTATTCCCCCCCAAACTTGGTTCATCACTATTTAACCCATCCTAAAATAGCTACCAAAAAAAGGTTTAAAAAGTTAATAATGAATTTCAGAAACTAACTTTATGGTTTCAAACATATTTATTTCCACCACATGTACATTTATTGGTCACCTCCTAAGCTCGTCCTGAAAATGCACTAAGCAATATACCATGTCCCAACCCTTGGAAAAATCACAAAATTAAGAGTACATTAGTTCATCTAGATAATGTGGGGCCGAGAATTTCAACATTCAAGGGGCTGATATACAAGTCTAACCTTAATTTTCTCATATAATTCTCAATATTAGAATGTACAAGTCCAATATACAAGTCTAACCTTAATTTTCTCATATAATTCTCAATATTAGAATATACAAGTCCAATATACAAGTCTAACCTTAATTTTCTCATATTTTTTGGAGGACAATTTAAGGAGTTTAGAATAATATCATGATTACATGATTAATATGATTACAAATCTGTCTTAGGAGAGCACAACTAAAAGGGAAAACCACCAAATTTAAGTTTAAAATAAAAACAAATTCACTCCAAATTCATAATTTTCTTCTGAAAGCATTTTACCTTTAAAATTAGCTTTTTAGAAAGATTGTTAGAATTTTAAAACAAAATGGTAATAAATGTTTATAATCTTTTACAAAAAAACTGCAGAAAAAATTTCAACATTATTCAGCAATAGATTTGGTTATTTTGTTTAAAATATAATCACTATTAGTATGGTTATTATCTCCTCATGAAAAAGTGACACTATGCCATCCATCCCTGCATAATCTCAATTTCCCTTGTGACTAATGAATGATACTGTAGTAAAACTTTTGTGTTTCAATAAAAACGGATGTATTATCTACAGCCCTGTTCATTGTCTCTGAGCTATGTAAATTATGTCTTGTCTGGTAGAAATTTAATTAATTTCTTCCCTGTTGTGGGAAACCCAATTTGCCTCCATTGACAATTCATCTCCAATTCCCTTACACTACGAAAATTTGTGCTATGTTGACTTTTCATTTCAACTGTTTCTAACATCTGCCATCTGCCAGGATCCTTCATATCATATGAGTAACATAAAATCTTCAGTACGTGCTCACTTTTAAAATCTTTATGAGCTTTACATTGTTACCTATTTTGAAATTTACCTTTTCACAACCCACACTTCACAGATTTAGGGGACAATATAAAGCCATATTTCACATAACTTTCATATTTACTTATTCATTTGATGATTCAATAATACAGTATGTTTAATCATCTCCCTTTGATTTTGCTAGCATACGATTCTAATTGAAACTCTATTAATATAAGAGAACAAAATGTCTTCAAAGCTAATCTTAAGACTTCTACTCTGTTTATAAATACATAATCTTATTAGCAATTATCATCATTTGTAATTATATCCTTAGATGATTATTTATTTCTGTCTCTATCACTACACAGCTCCTCCTTTTCCTCTCTCTCCCCCTCCTCTCCTACACTTTTCTAAAAGCCTGGTCTTAGAATAATCAGAGAGTAGTCTAGTTACCCAAAATATTCTTATAAAACACTGGCAAATCTTGCTTAAAACTTAAATCTATACTTAAAACACGCATAGACACACAGTTTATATAATCTTCTCTAAGTTTTTTCTGCTTTGTCTCTTAGAGAAGAATTTAGGGAGTGAGAGATGGAACTGAACCATACCTGATACCCAGACAGGAGATTCTACCACGTAGTGCCCACTCCATGGCTCCTGGGCCGTCATCAACCCGCATCTCCCATAAGGCAACTGTTCATAGTAACTAGCCACTAAATTCCATGCGATTGTGCTAAAAGATTTGATAAAAAAGAAACACCAAGACAACTTGTGATAAAAATGTAAATGTCTAAAAACCTGGAGTAAAAAGACTTTATCATAGTAATACACATCTACATAAATGACAATAAAAGGATCACCCAAAATAAGAAAATATAAGTTGTCTAAATTTATTCACATTTTGAAAAATCCAGTGTGGGGTACATTGTAATATTTTTAATGGTGAATCACATGATAAAAAATACAAATGTATTATGTGCAAATTTTTACTGAACTGTGGTATAGCCAGAAGACGAATCATGCCTTACCAATACCCAACACATCACAAATTTGAGTCAAATACAAATAAAGGCTTTGTGCATACCTACTTTCAACAGTCAGCCTTCTTAATGCCCCAGTTTTATGACATAATTTTTATGAACTTGACTCTGAACTGTTTCAAAGTTTTACAATTGAGAATTATTAGAGTCAGACTGCCCGGGTTTAAACCATGGTTTCACCACTTAACCTCTCTGTAAAATGAGGATAATAATTATATCTCTCTCATGTGAGTTTGTAAGGATTAAATGTACTAATGCATAGGAAGAGTATGGAACAAGGTCTGGGCTGTAGTATTGCTATTAAATATGATTCCACTTCATCTATAAGTAGTAATTGGATCTGATTGCTGATCTGCTTTGTGGCCCATTCTTTCTCAGATGATCAGGCCCTAACAGTCCAGAGCAGGTGCTAAACCCTAAAACTTTGACTCTCTGCTTCTCAGGAAATCCAAGGACAAAAGGGAAGTTCTTGAACTTGGTATTGTTGGGTCCCTCACAGATTAAAAAAACAAAGCTTACCCACAGAATTTTATTTTTCCTATCAAGTCCTCATCCAGTATAAAAAAAGAGACTGACATTCTTAGCAAATCAAAGCCTTCTAATTCTATCAGTACAAAGTAGAAATAATAGTCCTAATTTTCAAAACACCTTACTACTAGTGAATATTTTAAGTTCTTATAATTTTGCCCATGGTTTGCAAGATGTGTGGTATCCCTTCTGGCTAGTGATAGATGTATAACTCAAGACAAGCTTTCTGGAGGGCATTTTGTAAAATACATACAAAACCCTTCAAAATCTATGTATTTCTGACCATTCCATTTCTAAGAATACAGCCTAAGAAAATAGTCATGGGCATATACAAAGATATTTGTATACAATTGATCATTTCAGTTTGTACAAAGCTATTAATTAAAACATAGACAACTTCCAATTCTAAAAGAGGAGAATATTCAATAAGCAATAATATATTTTCCACATCAGTGTTTCCCAACTTGTGTGGCATCAGAATCACTTGAGGGCACTGACTAGATGGACAGAATACCAGGAGCCTTCCCTGTAGATTCTGATTGACAATGTCTGGGCAGCTGTCAAGGAGAAGGTGTAACAACAAGTGTCTCGGGTGCTTCTTAAGGCAAGTCTGGGAAATGGTGCTTTATGTAACAAAATATTTTAAAATGCATTAAAAATGATGAAGTAGAAATATAGGTAAATGTGAGAAAAAGTTCCTAATGTCGTGTCAAGTGAAAAGCAGTTTTTTAAACAGATTCTATAGTATGGTCTCAATTTTGTATTTAAAATGTATACATGCCAATATAAAACAGGAGGACGTTCACTAAAATTGTTAAGGATGGTTAGCTCTGGATCATAAGACTGTAGGTGATTTTGCTTCTTTCTTTGTACCTATCTTCAGTTTTCTAAATTCTCTGCCATGAAGATGCCTTACCTTTAAGACCAAATTAAGTTATAACCAAACTCTCCTAAGTGTCTTTTCTTTCACAAAGAGAAGAAAAAGGACAAATACAATATACAGCAACCCACATTAACATCACAACAAATATATAAATATTGGTTTGCTTTTGTTCTATTTATCATTGTTTAAGAAAGCTAATTGGAATCTATTCACAATTCAAGTGTTTTTCAAAGCATTTAAGAAATGCTTCCCTTAGGAACAAAAAAAGTTGTGTTCTCCCTTAAGAACATCTGTTTTTTAAACAAACAATTACACATATTAAGTGATGCCATGAGGAATCAATCAGACAGGCTGGGAAGCAGACAGTCCACAACACAACCAGCCTGGTCTTTTCAACAGATCACTGTCATCAAAAAGGAGGAATAAGGAAACCACTCTAGATTAAAGGAGACTTGAGGGGTGTAACTTTTAAATGCAATATGTGTGTGCTTGACTGTTCCTTTTCTTAAAAAAAGCTACAAATGACATTTTTGGGAAACAATTAGGAAAATCTGAATATAGACTGAGAATTAAAAACACTCTCATGTATGAAAACATGATACTGTGATCATGTAAAAGAATATCCTTATGTTTTGGAGACACATGCTAAAATATTTAGAGATAAAGTGTCCTTACATATACTATTTACTTTATAATTATTAAAAATACATGTAGCTTGTCAAAAATCAGAGAGCTGCATGTATTTTGCTACATATAAATTATACCTCAATAAACCTGACTTTATTTAATATAGACTATATTCAAATATAGAAAATTAGATATAGATTAGGTATAGGTATAAAAATAGAAGACGCTAATAAGGCAAAATGTTTACAATCATTGAATCTAGGCTGGAAGAATAAGGAATTCCATTTTTTTCTAACTCTTATGTTTTTAAATTTTTTATGATAAGAACTCTAAAAGGTTTTTAATAACTTACGAAGTCATATAGCCATTGATATAATTCTGATTTAAAATGCGACCCCAGCAGCCTGCACCCATGTCACTATTTAAAGTGCTAAAGTCTTCAGAAGACCAAAGCTTCTTCCCAGTCAACTTTGCATCTTTTGCTGAATGGGTTCCAGGATAATGAGCCCTAGAAAAAAAAAGGGTGGGAGTCAATGAAAAAAGGTCACGACGTGGCACTTATATACATATAGATTTGTTGAGTATATAAAAATACGAGTCTTCTCCAAGGTTTTCTATTTTAAAACAGTTGGGTAGCTTCCAGGTAGATAATGAATCTAAGCATCTGCTTTATGCCCTTTTGTCTCAGCATGCCATTAAAATGACAGCAAAGAAAACAAAAGGGGATAAACCTACAACAGCATACAGGATAGGAAGGAAAATCATCAATAGATAAGAAATTTCAATCTATTTCTGGAGCTCACAAGATGGATGGAAGCATGTTGAAGGATGGAGGTAGCAGAGAGGGCCACAGCCTAGAACACTCCAAGAGGAGAATGAAGTAAAGATAAGATTCTGACTTCCCAGGGGAAGCTAAGGAGCTTGGGACAATAGTAAACGAGTGAGGAGGAGGCCAAAAATAAGACTAGTGAAACCTTTATATAAAGTAGTACTCTCCCCACTACTCCTGTCCTTAGAACACAGAAAGATAGCTTGGCATTTACTCCCAGGCCAAAAACAAAAAACAAAACCCACACATGGTTATTTCTTGAATAAAAAGAATAAGCTACCTTGGGAAAACTAAATTACTGTATCAGAGCAGTGGCGGTTCTCAACCCAGATGATTTTTGTCCCTGGAGGGAATATTTGGCACTATCTGTAGACATTTTTTTCAACCGTCCCACCTGGGGTCAGGGATATTTGCTACTGGCATCTAGAGAAGAGAGGCCAAAAATGCTGCTAAACATCCCACAATGCACAGGACCAACCCCTACAACAAAAAAATTATCCATTGAAAATATCAATAGTGCAGCAGGTGAGAAACTGCCCCAGAAAATGAATGCCTCCTTCACTCTATCATTCGATGGGAGGGGAGTCAGTTGGTGGAAGTATAAATGCATATTCATTACTGCAAGAGTAAAATACTCCCATAATGATGATTGTGGAAGACACTGATTATAGGAATAAAAACAATAAATTTTAAATGTAAAATAGAAAATAGATTGACAATCCAATAAGAGAGCACACTAGCTAAATAACTGTAGGAATAAGAGCATCTACTTTTTAGTTTAAAAATTATTTACAAAAAACAATGCAAGCAAAATAATGGAGATTAAGTTATATCATAATTCTAATCTTTGTAGTTCGGTATAGTAGTATTTATAACATCAAAAGAATGATTGTGAATACTTGTTTTACTTTTTAGTTATTTAATTCCCTTTTAGGTCACAAATCTTTTAGGAAAAAATCCTATTTGGTAATTCTTTATACCTAGTGAAGATGAATTAGGGCACAATATCAATTTGGCATCCCAGGATTTCATGAGTAAGAAAATAATATACAATATATACTGGAGAACATAAAAAGAAGTATTAGAGAAAAATGAGGTTCCACTAAGATTTTACTGAGTCACTAAACTCAGGTGAAAGCAGGCATCTATTCAATATTGCAAATCTACACTACAAAGATACCAACAGAAATCTAGCATCTAACAGGGTTAAGCAATCATTGTTCTGGAACTATAACGCCCAACCTGAAAAATCTGGCTACTAGTCTTTTAAATAATATAAATTCAAAAAATTACACTTTAGATTTATTCTTCTATCCCACAACTCCATTCTATTTCCATGAAATTCAGCTTTGGTACCTCAGCCAAATGTTAATTTTTAATACTCATCTAGTTGTCATCCAGTTGTCTAGTTGCCAAATGCATGTTTGGTGTATTTGGTTAAAATATATTTCTGTATTAAAGAAAACACTGTAAAGTAATATGCTAGCATGTTACCAATAATCAGTAGATGTTAGGATTATGAGTAAATTCTATTTTTATACTTTTCTACATTTTCCAAATTTTCTATAATGAGCATATTATATTTATAAAATGAAAAAGTAACTTTATTGAAGTTATAGGAATAGGTGATATATCCTTCATTCAGAAAATGATGAAACTGTTACCACATTCAAAACCCAAATGATTTATTACATGATATGAGCAAAGAAAGGCAGAACTAATACTAAAATCTGGGTCTTTCTTAATGTATAGATTTATTACTAGTACAAAAAAATGTAAAGGCTCTTTAAGAATATAAATTTTTATTGGGAGGCCAAGGCGGGCGGATCACGAGGTCAGGAGATTGAGACCATCCTGGCTAACATGGTGAAACCCCGTCTCTACTAAAAATACAAAAAAAAAAAAAATTAGCCAGGCGTGGAGGTGTGTGCCTGTAGTCCCAGCTACTTGGGAGGCTGAGGCAGGAGAATGGCGTGAACCTGGGAGGCAAAGCTTGCAGTGAGCCGAGATTGCACCACTGCACTCCAGCCTGGGCGACAGAGGACAGAGTGAGACTCTGTCTCAAAAAAAAAAAAAAAAAAAAAAAAAGAATATAAATTTTTAATGTATATAAGTAGGCAAACATTCTCTATCATTTCACAGCATTATTTTTCAAACTTCAATAACAGACAAAATTAAGATCATTGAAAGTAAACCAACTTTATAGTTTATCCTAACAGAGGAACATATTTGTACTTTAAAAAATTAGAATTTCTGGCCAAGGCAGAACATGACAGCAGCCCAGTTTCTGAAGCTCCTCAGTACTCCTCCTGAAACCAAACTGACCAACCAGATAAGGGAAAGGAAAAACTCACAGATAACACTGCCATCAAACCAGGTGACAGGGACTCTCCCCAGGAGCCTCGCAGCATCAGAAACGGCCCAGGATCAGCAGATGGTATATGGAAACTAGAAGTGAAAGGGGACTGGCCGGTACTCACACAAAAGGAGTAGACCCTACCCTAAGGGGGAGCATAGAAGACCAACTCAGGAAGATGGGAACATCTTCACAGGCTTGAAGTTAGGGGTCAATGCTCAAAACAGTGAATTCATTAGGAGATCAAACCCAATACTGTAACAGTTCAAACCAGATTTGTCTGGTAGAAATATGATATGAACCACACATAGACAATTTTAAGTTGTCTAGCAGCCACATTAAAAACCAGCAAAGGTCTTTACCACAATAAAACACATAAATGGAAAAAATTTAATTGAATTTACAAAGCAGAAAAACATGGAGAACATAATTTTAATGATATATTTAACCCAATATATCCAAAATATTATCACTTAACATGTAATCAGTGTAAAACAATCGTAAATAATATTTTTATATTCAATTTTCAAAACCCAGTGTATATTTTATACTTATAACACATCTAAACTCAAACTAGCCACATTTCAAGTGCTTCCTAAACATATGTGTCTAGTGGCTACTGTATTGAACAATACAGGTTTAAGCAATAACAATTTCAGGAGAAGGTAGCAAATAATCAGGAATGGTAGAGCTTCAACATGAAAATAAGCTGTTTGAAGTAGAATCCAAGTTGAATAAGGCAGGAACACTTTGTTTGAGGGAGAACAACTTTCAGTCACTAAGAAGAATGGGGCCCAGCAGAAACAGACCCTAGAAAGTACTGTAACTGTAAAATAAAAATCTGCAGATATAGCACAGGCCAAGCACAACATGAATGAGGCAGGGAGGAATAGTCTTCCTATGAAGATGTGAGCCAAGAAATATCTCCTGAACAAAATTCCAATAGCCAAAAATTGGAAACAGTCTAAATGACCATTAAAAAATAATACACAGATAAGTTGTGGTATGCTACATTTAGCATCCAACAATTGGATGCTAAACAATAAATATGAACTACCTCTATATATAACAACATGCATTAATCTCACAAATTTATATAATATTGGCTGAAATAACAGCTACTATAGGATGCCACTTAAATAAAGTTTTTAAACCGGCAAAATTAGTCCATGGTGTTAGAGGTCAGATTAGTAGTTATCTTTAAGGCAAAAAGAGAGCTTAATTATTGGAAAGATTTCCAAGGAAAAATCTTCCCAAGAGGAGATATCAGTAACCAAGCTTCTTGGGCACTGATAATTTTCTGGGTGGCTGTTACATAGGTACGTTCACTTTGTGATAATTCATTAAGCTATTATCCGATGATTTTTGTACTTTTACATATGTATGTATGTATGCTGTACTTCAATTAAAAATTTTAAAGATGAATTGTTAGCAATATAGGAAACTAAAATGAGAGAATTATAGAAGAATTATTTTTAAAAACACACTTTGGAAATGAAGGCTAAACTAGAAGGAACATAAGACAGAACAGACACTGTGGAAAACAGTGAGGAATATAGGATAGTAAGGATAAAATAATAGAAAACATAAATGAAGAGATAGAGAAAAATTCAGAGAAATACAAAATAAAGGCATATGCAAATAAGACCAAAGTATAACTGGTGCTTCTAAAAAGAAAACCAAAGTAATGGAGTGGAATAATGATTTAACTTATAACTTAAGTAAACCTTATTGAAATAAGAAAATACTTAAATATAGACATTAAGAGAGCATATACTATATATCTGGAAATGGTAAAGTGTATACAACAATTAAACTTTAAAGATGAATAGAAATATTCTTTGGGCATAAAGGAATTGTGTCAAGTTACTTATAAGGAAAAGGAAATATCTCTGGAGTCAAAATTCTCAATAGCAACATTTTATGTAAATAACTAATGGAGCAAATTTTATGATATATTTACACATATTTGAGAATTAAAAAAGGATTATATCCAGTCAAACTGTCCTTCAAGTATAAAGGTCATAGATAAACATCAACAAACATCTGAACACATCAAGAAATATTGTTTCCATTAGCACTTTCTGAGACATTTAATAGATAATTACACTTCTGATATCCAAGAAAATGAGGGAGAAACTTTGGCAAAAGACTTGAAGGTGAGCATTTAATATGTTTAATGGTAGAGCGAGATTAAAATAAATAGTAATTAAATTATATATATAACTATTACACACTTGGCTAAAGTACAACTAATATAGCTACATGAAATAGGACAAGAGGGAAAGAAGGTGAAATGTAAACTAAGTTTGCAGATTATTTGGGAGTAAACAGTTAAAACTTGTAGCTGTCAAATCAATATAGTAGAAGCTTAAGTTCATGTAAGAGTACAAAAATTAAAACTAAGATAATTCTGGTAATTAAAATTCCACAGTACGGGAGAAAAAGGGAGGAAGAAGTTATCAAATAATTTTAGTATTGCTCATAGTAAACCAACAGACAATAACTAAACCAAGAGTATTAGTATGAAGCAGTTCCTCAACCTCAGCACTATTAACAGTTTGGGCTGGATCATTTTTTGTTATGGGAAAACTATCCTGTGTACTAAAGGATGTTTAGAAACATTCGTGGCCTCCATCCATCGGATTCCAGTAGCACCCCCCTACCTATTTGTGGCAATTAAAAATATTTCCAGGCATTGCCAAATGTCCTCTGGGAGGCAAAATTATTCTCAGTTGAAAATACTGGTATAAATCAGTATAAATGTAATTGATAGAACAAAAACCAAACCTTGCTAAATAACAAAAGAAACACCTCCTTAAATAAGTGCAAAGTAAACAAATCACATAGCAGAACAGCTTGTATTAGTACATGGATAGTATAAATCATTCAATAACAAAAGACAATATAGTAGTATAGAAAACACAAACATCAGTTATATTTAAAAATGAGTTTAACTCATTCATTAAAATATAAAGATTTTCAGAGGAACTTTAAAAAAGCAAAATCTAACTCTATGCTATATGCAAGCAATGCACATAAAAGAAAACGGCCTTGAAAGGTAAAGAATAAAAGGGCAAAAATATATTAGGCAAATCCTAATGAAAAGAAAGCACAGATCTCTTAGTCACACGGAAAGCAGAATTCAGGCCAAGAAGCTTTAAACGAGACAAAGAATGGCATTTTCTAATGATAAGAAATAAATCATAATGAAGATAAAACATTCATCAGTATTTACGTACCAAATAACAAAGCAGAAGCTTCCAGTATTTACGTACCAAATAACAAAGCAGAAGCTTCCACACAGCAAAAACTGCCTAAGATTGAAAGGAGAAATAGACCCCACTAACATAAGGAAACAAACACACCTGGGTAGCCCTGAACAGTTCAAGTGGACAAAATCGTTAAGATACAAAATACCTGAACAATATAATCAAAAAGGTAGATGTTATAAACTCAATTCTGTATCCTAATAAAGAATACATCTTAATAAATCAAAATATGCTCTTGAGATAGTCAAGAAAAAAGCGAAGGTATTTTTTCAGATTTTTTTTTAATAAGCTCCTGAGAAATTTCCCAAAAAAATGTAAATAATACATTTGGTATTAAATGGCCACAATGCAATAAAATTAGAAATTAATGATAAAACAGCCCTATGAGATAAAACTAAAGCAGTACTCAGAGGAAAATTCATTACATTAAAATACCTACATCAATAAAAAAGAAGTACATATCCAAGTCCTTCATGAAGATACAGTAAAACCCATATTTTCATGTAATATTTTTATAAGAAAATATATTTAAGATTAACACAACTTTGTTTTCCTTCAAGACTTCAACTATTTATGAAAGCTTTAACAACAGCAAAACTTTCATTTTAATTTCAATGTATAAAATGTTTAAATATAATTAAGAAATTTTATCTTGCAAAAAGAAATTAAGCCTAAATCTAACCTAACCTAAATCTAACCTAAACTACCAATTTCAAAAACCACTGAAAAAGGATAGATGAGCAAGTTATATTAAACTGTAGGGGTTGAAATCAGTAAAATCCAGACTGACACAAAGTTTGTAAGACAAACAACCCCGTTCTTCAACAAATTAAAAGAAAGAAAAAGAGCAAGAACATAAAGATTAGAACAGATTTAAATATCAACCAATCACAATGCATGAATTTTAAATGGATCCAGATTCAATCAACTAAAACTATAAGATAATAATAATGGATATTTAATATCAAAAAACTATTACATTTTAGGTATAATAATGGTATTGTTTATGGTAAGTAAAAAATAATCCTTATCTTTGGAGACACATACACAGTAATATTTTTATGGAAGAAATAATGTCTGGGATTTCTTTCAAAGTAATGTAGGCAGGAAGGGAAGAGGAGTAGATAGACGCATGGATGAAGAATTGGTCATGGAATCACAGTTCAAGAGGTTGAGTGATAAGAACATAGATATTCATTGTATTATTCTGCCTATTTTTGTGTACATTCAAAATTCTTCATTAAAAAAATAAAGCACATGGAGAGATCAATCAGTCTTCACACTGGATAAAGAACAAATTCTACACACATACATACACACACACACACACACAAACATACATATCCTATTTTTCAAATGTTTATATCCTGTGTCATGGTAGAAAAAATGTAAATTCACTTTAAAAAAAAAATGAACCCAATGAGGTCAGGGCCCAGAGTGCTAAAAGGCAGAAATGGAATAAAGAGTAGGCGTCAAAACTATACTACTAAGGAGGCATGACAAAAGTTATTGTCAGTGATCACAATGAACCATTTACAAAAGTGTTCATGCAAGAACTTCCAACCACAGAATATCTGAGAGTTTGAAACTAATTTCACAACTTTGCCTTTATAATTTCTAAAATTAAATACAGGTATTACTCTGCCCCTTAATCTAAAACAAAGCCCTGTTTTATTATTCCAAACATCAACATGCTTTTTAAAAGCTATCAATACATGTTTGTCATAGAAAGATCCTAAAATATATTTAAAAGAGAAAATAATGAACTATGAGCCATGCATGCTTCAGGTAAGTAAATACAGGGGAGCTACCTTCTGAGAATGTAATCAAATGGGGAGAAGGCAAGAAAAAGATAGTCGATACACAGAGCAAGCAATCAGAAACTGCTAGTTTTCCAAGTAAAACATGCCTTACCCTATAACATCAACCACCTTGAACAGTTCGGCATCAAGGAGCATGGATGCAGAGATGGACTCCCAGAGATTATCACTTGCTATGATTTTCACTCGCTGGAGACCTTGATAATTCAGCATTTTTCTTAATATCTTTTGGAGTAAGAAACAGAACATATGAAAGGATACAAATGAATTTTTAGCTGTTGAATCTATGACCAAGATAGATAAAGTTATCTTTACAAATCAGCGTTCTGGATAATAGCTTCTTTTGTTTGTTTGTTTGTTTTTCTCAGACAGAGGCTTCTCTGTCGCCCAGGCTGGAGTGCAGTGGCAGGATCTCAGCTCACTGCAACCTTTGCCTCCAGGACTCAAATGATTCTCCTGCCTCAGCCTCCCAAGTAGCTGGGATTACAGGCACGCGCCACCACGCCTGGCTAATTTTTGTATTTTTTAGCAGAGACAGGGTTTCACCATATTGGCCAGGCTGGTCTTGAACTCCTGACCTCATGGATGATAATTTCAATACTATATTTTCTCAATAGAAATATCCCTCCTACGGAAAATAAAAGCATTACCCTTAAGATAACCTACTTCACTAGGAATGTAAAAAGAAAAAAAAACACAAGGGGTAAAATGTTTTAGAGGATTTTCACTTTGACTTTAAAATTACGTTTAACCATAGAAATATGGGGGGGGGGGGATGAAACAAAAATAATCAAATGGTACTACCCTGAAATAACCACTATTATTTTGCTATGCATTCTTCCAGGAAGTCTTCTATGCAGACACAATAATAAAATGGGTAACATACTAATCATACCATTTGGAAAAATGCTTTAACTTATCATTTTAAGTATTTTCCACAGTCTTCAAATATTCTGCCATTATTAAACAGGAGAGCAAATAAAATTTACCTGTAGGACTGTCCACCCACAAAAATTAAAAGTAACAAGCTAAATTCTAACAGGAAATAAACAAAGCACAAACAGCACCTACTTTACTACTCAGTACTATGCTTGGGTCCCATGAGGACTCTAAAAGAAGTATGAGAGGGAGCCCTCACCCTTAGGTGGCAAACACACTCAACAGGACACCAAAACTAACAAGGCATACTAGAAAATCAAAAGGCAAGTACATACCAAAATGTATGGATTGCCTATATGTAAATCAAGAGCAGAGAAAAGGAGACATCATTTTACTCAGGATCAGGAAGATCAGATTTCATACCACAAGCAGTTCTTGATGAATGGATACAAATAAGCCCACTACTATAGCCCCCAAGGACTCGGAAATCTCTGGCACATAGCAGCAGATGCTCAATACTACTGGTGAAGAAATTAAGAAAGAACAAAGAATTTCACAAGCTCTCTCTTCACATTCCAACTTCTCTGAACTAGGGCAATTTCCAATTAATGTGCTCTTTTAGGACGCAAATAATAAAAGCTCCAATTAAATCCATGGTATACTTTTCAACAGACGGTTTCTTAAAATAGATATATTATAGGATTTTAGAAAACGGGGTGAAAATTAGAGGTGGCAGTCTAAGTTCATCTTTCAAACTGGATCAGTTGAGTCCTAGGACACCCTAGAAGTCTACAGCATGAACAGATCCTTCGTAGCAAACCGAGACCAACTCTCAAGATTCAGTAGGATTGAGAATCCCTATCCCCCTAGCAGGCGGATCAATCCTGAATTTCATCACCCTGAAGTTCTTCCTTTTCTTTGAGACGGAGTTTCGCTCTTGTTGCCCAGGCTGGAGTGTAATGGCATGATATCGGCTCACTGCAACCTCTGCCTCCCAGGATCAGCAATTCTCCTGCCTCAGCCTCTCGAGTAGCTGGGATTACAGGCATGTGGCACCATGCCTGGCTAATTTTGTATTTTTAGTAGAGACGGGGTTTCTCCATGTTGGTCAGGCTGATGTCGAACTCCTGACCTCAGGTGATCCGCCACCTTGGCTTCCCAAACTGCTGGGATTACAGGCGTGAGCCACTGCACCTGGCCTCTTTATTCTTAGAGAAGAGGAAGAGCAACTTAGTCAAATTTGCATTTTTCACTACGGATGGATCTAGTCTTTCTAGTCCTAGTCCTAGAAAATCCCAGTAAGACTGCTTACTTTTTTATACAGTGTAGTTGAATAACATTCCAAAATTTACAAGTCTACATGCTATGATTTCTAAATAAGTTTCCATCCATAAGTCATTACGAACAGCAGCATTCTTTCGAGCGGTTGTATCTAACATATTTTCAGATTATGTTTTTGTTTTGGAACTTTCTCATCCAGAAAAAGCTTAAATATAAGCTCTATCTATAAGATAAATGGAAATGAACTTGTTCTGGTTGAAGTGAATGAAGGTCCAAAGACCCACACTTCCATTTCCATCCACTATCCTCAGATCCTAGATGAGATTTTCCAGACACAATTTAGAAAACTTAAGAACACCACTGAAAACCACGATAAATCATACATATCAGTAGCAAAAAAAAAAAAAAAAAAAAAAAAAAAAAAAAAAAAAACTTTAAAGAAACAATACCCTTGTCATCTTTATATAAATTGCTCCTTTGTATTATATTTATTTCTACTATTAAAAACAAATCCTTATTCTTTCCAGGGGTCATCTTATTATCCCATAAAGAATATATATTCATTAAGGTTATCCAATCTGAGCACCTATATTCATCATTATTGAACTCTTTGTGATAGGCATTTCTTTTTTTTTCTTTTCTTTTCTTTTGAGACAGAGTCTTGCTCTTTTTGCCCAGGCTGGAGTGCTCACTGAAACCTCTGCCTCCCAGGTTCAAGCGATTTTTCTGCCTCAGCCTCCCAAGTAGATGGGATTACAGGCGTCTGCCACCAAGCCTGGCTAATTTTTTTCTATTTTTAGTAGAGATGGGGTTTCACCATGTTGGTCTGGCTGGTCTCAAACTCCTGACCTCAGGTGATCCACCTGCCTCAGCCTCCCAAAGTGCTGGGATTACAGGCATAAGCCACTGAGCCTGGCCTGCAATAGGCATTTCAACAAACGGAACACAGATCCCAATAAAATCTTGCTGGAAAAAAATGGCAAACACAAAGTAAAAAGTTTTTGTATCCTGAGAGATTTTACTGCAAGAAAACTGAAGGTTCAAAAAAAAGGAAATGAAGTCTGAACTGTCTGAAACACTGAAAATATGTCTTAGAGCAACAATTAGTCTTTCAAACCACGTTAGTTGAATTAGAATGCACCGGAGTCAGCAACAGACTCTTAACAGTAAAAAAGTTCAAATAAAATAAAATATAGCCCTGTCTTATTTCATTAGTTTAAAAGAAAATGGATACCGTAATACTTTTAATGTTTCCCTCAAATGAAATGAACACAAGAGAGACACGTGTACAATCACAAGAAAATAAAACTTAAGCTCTGAAATGTCAAATTTGAGTATTTAAAAAGTTCATCACCTTCCACTATGAAGATGCTGTAGCAACACCATCCACCTCATTACAGAGTTATCCACTATACATGCACCAACTTGGCTTCTGCTCTGTCCCCTTACTGCTCTTATCAGACCTGTGCTCACAGCAGGCATGACTTTCCACTTACAATCCCTGTGCTCCAATCTTATTAATAGCTCCACTGCCCCACCTCCCCCACCCATCCTGCTCCCACCACCACACTCCCATCAGCATACCTCAACCTGGAATTGCCCTTGAGTACCTAGCTCTGGCTGCAATAGATCTTCTCAATCTATGCCTTCTCCACGCCTACAACTACAGATTAATTAAAATATGCCATTATTGGCTGGGCGCAGTGGCTCATGCCTGTAATCCCAGCACTTTGGGAGGCCGAAGCGGGCGGATCACAAGGTCAGGAATTCAAGACCAGCCTGGCCAAGATGGTGAATCTCTGTCTCTACTAAAAATACAAAAAAATTAGCCGGGTGTGGTGGTGGACACCTGTAATCCCAGCTACTCAGGAGGCTGAGGCAGAGAATTGCTTGAATCCGGGAGGCAGAGGTTGCAGTGAGCCAAGATGGCGCCATTGCACTCCAGCCTGGGTGACAGAGTGAGACTCCGTCAAAAAAAAAAAAAAAAAGCCATTATTCCAGTGAATACATTAGCTTACTGATGGGGGTCAGTGCCCCCACTCTTCCTCCATTGTCTAATCCATCTTTCATGGCTTGTTTTTCCCCCATATCCCTTTACCTCTCAATCTTCAGTTCTTTGCACATGCTATGCCCCTGCCTTAGCAAAGTGGAGAGTTCTATCCATCCGTTCTTGAAGATTCAAACTACACATCACCTCCTCTAAAAGACTTCCCTAATCAACCCAGGCAGAGGTGTCATCTCCTCTGTGCGCCTTTTAAGAACGCTGTAGGTGTATTATTCCATTATTTGACACATTCCAAATTATGACACATTGTAATTGTCTATATCTGACTTTATAACCACCCTCCCCAATACAAAAAATCCTTTTGGGCAGAAAACAGTATTCTCTATCCTTATATTATAACCATACACACAATGCCTGACAAACCAGTGTTGAGCAAATAAATGCTCTATGATTAACTGAATGAAGAGATGAAAGAAATGTATTGAACCTTATCTACTTAAGAACATAAAACATCCAATTCAAAGAGAATTTTTTTCTATAAACACGCATGTGCAAGTATCTTTTTTGTATAATGACTTCTTTTCCTCTGGGTAGATACCCAGTAGCAGGATTGATGGATTTGTGAAAATATGGAAATAGCCCAAATACCCATCAATCAGTATGAGTGGATAAAGAAACTGTGGTGTATGTATACAATGGACTACTACTCAGCCACAAAAAGGAATGCATTAATGGCATTTGCAGCAAGCTGGATGGGATTGGAGACTATTATTCTAAGTGAAGCAACTCAGGAATGGCAAACAAAACATCGTATGTTCTCACTCATAAGTGGGAGCTAAGTTACGAGGATGCAAAGGCATAAGAATGATACAATGGACTTTAGGGACCCAGGGGGAAAGGATGGGAAGGAGGTGAGGGATAAAAGATTACAAATTTGGTTCAGTGTATACTGCTCCAGTGATGGGTGCACCAAAATCTCACAAATAACCACTAAGGAACTTACTCATGTAACCAAATACCACCTATTCTCCAAAAACCTATGGAAATAAAAAAAAATTAATATAAAAATTTTTGAAAACTTGAAATAAAATACTGTCCCAAAATTATATTTCTTAGAGAAAAGATACATACAAGAAGACAAAAGGAAGTGAAAAGTAAACTAGAGATTAGCTCCACCTGAAAAGTGAAACTGCCATTTTTTTTCCAATGGCAGAAGTTATTATTCTGTTTTTCCTTTCCTGAAAAATAGCAATTACAGTAGTTACCTCATAGGTAAGGTTGTGAGAATTAAATGGAGATAAATAGGAAAAGTGGAACAAAAATAACACAATTGGCAGATGTTACTGCTACCTCTTTGCTAATCACAAAGAGAAACATGTACTATAACACACTCCAATAGAAAACAAGAATTAGAATATATGCCATAAGTTTTGACAAAAGACAAAGAAAAAAAGCTACATTTCTTGAAGTTCTAAAAATCTAAAATGATAATTGTTTCATAAAATTTATCAGAATTCCAAAACTAATGAATTTTAAAATAGAAAACTTCAACACAACTCTTTAGACAAAGGTAATTCGGGGCTCACAAAGAATTACATATGCTTTAATATCAGGAATATAAACATTGTTAAGATTTTGCTTGAATTTTATGTCACAACCAGCAAAATAAATAACTGTAGTATAAAAAATATCGTGTTTCCAACACAAATTGCCTACTATTTTCTGTGTTTGGAACCATAAGGAATTATTCACTAAAAAGTTAAAAACAGAAAGATACTAAAGTTGTACACACCTTAATATAATTGGCATTATATGACCTCTCATTCCAAATCTGCAAAACAAAAAGTCAAAAAAGTCTGAATTGAAAGTTACAAAATGTCAGAAACTAGATTATCGTTACGATGCCATTTCTCTCACCATCTTTCATATTATCTGATAAGCCATTTTTTAACTTTATGGGATATCCTGCCATAGAATTTATAGATAGTTATAAGATAGCACAACTTTTTAAAAATTAAAATATTATTTTTAAAAACCTTAAAATATTTAGTGGGTATTTTTCAAAAAGTAATTTATTCCAAAGATTTTCAACAATGGAATATTCATTAATTCATTCAACACATACTGACAGTACAATGTGTGCCAGAAACTATACTAGGCATTGGAGAACTAATAGACAGGGAAACTGTTACAACAATTATGACAAGATCCCTGAAAGCCAAGTATTAATATGTATACTGTATAGAAGGCATATTTTTAAGCATACACAGAGAATCACAGCAATACACTAGTCACAAAAGCAACTCTGAATGAGGATGGATAAAAGGAACATATATACATCTATTAGGTTTAGAGTCATGAAGCATGGGGTTTTAGAATTGAAAGAACTTCCATAACTCCACAGTTGAGAAAACTGTTAATAACAAGAGATGATTCTAGAATCCAGGTGCAGGTCTTTTTACTCCAATGATACAGGAAAGAGTTTATCAATGAACCTCCTCATCATAGCATTTGTTATCATGAGTCTAAACAAGATGTGAATCACCCATTACTTGTGACTGTAGCATAAGAGAAAGCTATTAGACCAAACCTACATTTAGTCTCACTACAGGTTATAAATGTCCTGACATTTAAGAAAGTTCTCCAGCCAGGCGTGGTGGCTCATTCCTGTAATCCCAGCACTTTGGGAGGCCGAGGCAGGCGGATCACGAGGTCAGGAGTTTGAGACCAGCCTGGCCAACATAGTGAAACCCCGTCTCTAATAAAAAGAAAAAAAAATTAGCTGGGTGTGGTGGCGGGTGCCTGTAATCCCAGCTACTTGAGGCAGGAGAATCACTTGAACCCAGGAGGCAGAGGTTGCAGTGAGCCAAGATCACAACACTGCACTCCAGTCCGGGCAACAGTGTAAAAAAAAAAGGAAAGTTCTCAAATATAAACTAATTTTTCAGTCATAATTTGGAAAAGGATAGCAAAAACTAGTATATTCTTTCTTCTGACTTCCTGCAGCCCTTGGCTCATCCTCATGCCCTGTATCATCATGTAATATTGCAGTTTATAT
This sequence comes from Pan troglodytes, assembly GCF_028858775.2. Lineage (NCBI taxonomy): Eukaryota > Metazoa > Chordata > Mammalia > Primates > Hominidae > Pan > Pan troglodytes. The sequence continues at coordinate 85,980,337 of NC_072413.2, forward strand.
GTTCCAGCATCTACTTCTCTTACTGAACACAAGAGCTTATTAATCTTAGTAGCCCTCAAATATTACAGTCACAGTTCCTGCAACACAGTAGGAACTCAATAATTGTTTGCTGATAATCTAAGTCATGATTGCATGAAAATGTTTAAGTATTAGTTTTAACTGATGGTATATTAATAAGCAAATGATTATGGAGACCCACTATGTGTGTGTTAAGGCTCTGTGGGGTACGACGCAGCCTGGGGCATGCCTTCACCCAGCCAACAGACAAGCTGGACATGATATCATTTTTCATACTTTTCAAATCCTTAAAAGGTGTTAACTACAGTTTGTGACAGGTGAACGCAGATTTCAGCCAGCCTGCCAAATCTGGCCCATCATCTGTAATTTTACAACTTGAGAGCTAAAAGTGTTTTTAGTTTTAAACAGTTACATTTTAAATGGCTATATATTTACCTCAACATCCTCAATATTGCCTTTTGGCCCACAAACCCAAAACTATTTATGCTCTGGCCCTTTAATAAAAAGTTTGCCAATCTTTGGCTTAAGACAACAAGAGGATAAAATGAGACTAACCCATAAGCTGTATAGGAAACACAACACTGTTGTAGGAACCAGAGAAAGTAGGGAAAGCTTTGAAGGAGAATTTGAGTTGGGTTGATACAAAAAAAAAAAAAAACCCAGCTCAGAGGAAGGAGGTATACACTCAACAGTTTTCAAAAGTGGGAACACTGGGATGGGCAAAGGGGAGCAATTAAAGGTCACAGGTACTTAGTTTGTGTTATTATCAGACACCATTAGAACAAATTAGCCTCATGACATACAATGGTTAGTCAAAAAGTACCACAGAATCAAATTATTTTTTAAATTACAAATAAATGTCCAGAACTGAATCATATTTTAAATATATTACTAACTCCAATATAATCAATGTCCAAATCATGGTAACGCTTGGCGCCCACAATCCAGGTCACGACATAATAGGCAGTCAGCTGAAGATTGACATAAGGCCAGTCGAAACCTTTTCCCAGCCATCCAGGGAATGACCATGGCAACCCTGCAGAGAGAAGGGAGGAGGCAAAGGTAGAGGAGGTATAACGGTGCTGGCGCTATTGAAAATAAAACAAATTTTTTTTAAGAAAAGCATTCAACTAGCAAAAAACCAATACAGATCTGACTAAAGGAAAGTTTATATACCATATAAAAATTATTGAAATCCTTTCCAATCTATAGACACTATAATTCCTTATTGATCCCTAGAGTCAGGTCCCATAATTTCAAATGTTCTTTCCAAGAAGAAGAAAAATAACAAATACAAACACCTCTCTCCAAGACCCTTACCAATAGAAAGAAATGTACCATATGTTTTAACTTAACATGTCCACTCACTGTTGGAATGTTCAATATTCAACTTCTGTTCTTTGAGGTCAAATCAAATAATTCTAAAAGGCTTATGCCAAACTACTCCTTTGAGTTATGTATAACACAAATTTATCATTCAATTGTACATCTTCTTACAATTTAGGGTCCTTAAAATATTAATCAGTCAGGCAATCTAATTTAGCAAAACTAGTTTGTTCTTATATCACTATAAATGACAATGACTCCATAGAGAAATATACCCTTGTTAAGTGATACGCATCAAATAAGTCCATATTCTTCCAATAATTCTGATTATGTTTAAGTAAAAAAATGAGAAGAGTAGAAAAGTACTTATTATAATTCTAAATTTAACTTGCTACTAATATATTAAAATAAGCTCAACAGTTAAGTTCCTCAGCAATAAATATATTACCAAACTAGTTCACCACTGAAAAAACTAAAAATCGAAATGACAAAATGCTTATTTTCTAAACTCAGGAGGAACACCCAAGTGTATTACATAAGAAATGTGACATTAAAGTAATAGAATTCTTGAAAACAATGAAATGCTAAATGCAATCTGAAGGCCTACCAAGTCTTTGTTAGGACATGGTTTAGCATGCCATATTTTCTACATTTAAATGAGGTCTGACCTTGGAAGCAGTCTAGTGGATATGTGCTGAATTCAGTGATGCTTTTACTGCTCACAGCATTTCTGGAATCTCTTACAAAAGCCCATTTATAAAGAACATACTTACTCCTAATTTCTTTTAACTTAGAAAATATTACTTTTCATTAACTTGATTGTTGAGAAAATTATTTTTTAAATAACTAGAAATCAGGTCTTTAAAATGAATCATTAATTTCATTTAACTTAGTTTGAATTTAAGCCTGTTTCAAAAAATCAAATTCATTTCAAATGATGAAAGTATCCCATCACTCTGGATGTTTGAAATACTTCACAAGCTCTGTACACATTCTCACAGAACTGTGAAATGTACATAGTCCCATTTAAGCAACTAGCCAATGATCCTCCCAATAGAACCTAAGCCCCACAGGTGCAGGAATTGGGGACGGGATTGGCTTCCTGAGTCCCAGAACAGTAACCAGCACATTATTGAAGTTCAAAAACTAACTAATAAACAAAAAACACTTTTGTATGTACCTTTTCTAAAAATAGGGTTCACTACTACATGCAATATACAATTTTGTAACTAGTTAGGTGTACTACTGCATGTAATATACATTTTTGTGAATAGTATTACCCTTTTACAAGTACTGATGACAGATCTTGTGAAGGAAAGTAGTTTAGCATCATAGGAAACATGGAATTAGGTGCGAACACCGATTTTGCCATTTACTAACTGTCTATGACCTTAGGTCAGTGGCATAATCTTTCTAAGCTTCTACTGCTTCTTCCTGTAAAATGGAAAGAGTCATGCCTTACTCCACAGGTATTATAAGGATTCAACATAATATACAAGGGCAAAGAAAGGATCACCCCTGGCACATGCTTTGCTGCTGGTAGCATACTGGTAGCATTAATGACATTATGAGTACTTCCGTATTAATAGAGATTCCACCAATACGATTCAGAATTTAAAAGTTAAAGGAAAAGAGACTGAAGAAGCATTGCAAACTTCATTTCTTACCAATGAGTGTAATATTGGGATTCCTCTTCTTAGCTTCTTTCATCAACCACCACTCATATCCTCGGAAATAATTCTCATCTAGTGCATAGTGCATGTGGGAGGGCTCAGTGCCGTCTGAATAGAGGAGAGCAAAAACGGAAGTAATGATCCATGAATGGTACTTCCTAGGACCATCTCACTCCCCACCCCCACCCCAGACACACACTTCACAAAAGCAGTATTCCAGTTCTAATCCTGAAGTTGGGGAAATCATAATCTTACACAACTAAAGGATGGATGATAAAAGCATATCATTTCATCCTTTTTTCATTATCTTAAGCATTGTAAAAGTCTTAATAAAACCACAACCTTCTATTACAAGCAGTACTGAGAGAAATGTTATCACCTCATATAACTAAAAATTCCCAGTATTCACGCTTCTGGGCTTTTGATCTCTCTGTAGTTTTCAAATCCCCATGTCCAACTTTAAGTTCTGATTACCTCAACTTTCAGCTTTTCAACGCTGGATATGAATCCCTGGACTCGTGAGCCCTGTTCTCAGAACCCACACCTTTAGCCTATAATATGTCTTGATATAGGAAGAGTTTTGAGAAAAAAAAAAGGAATGAGTATACATATCCACTCTAAAAATAACAAAATTCTATACTAACATCTGCAGTTAGTAGAGGTTACATTGTCTTAGCACTGAGGTAGGTAATTGCTATCAAAGTCCTCGTATATTCCCACAGTTCACCAACATCTGCCCTTGCTAAGTAGGGCCTTCCGAGAGGCCCTTGCCCATTTCTTCTTAAAGGTAAACATCAGAATTCACAAGAACTGCCTGTTTATGTATCTCTACCTCTAATTTAGCTTCAGCAAGTGAAATTAGCCCATCATTGTCAATTCTGCCTAAAAGGTTTTAACAGTAAAACGCAATAGCTTGAAGAAAGTTTCTGTTATGGGGGTTTCTTTTGTTTTTGCTTTGCACTTTTTCTTCAACATAAACACTAATACCACCACATAGACATATCTGTTCAACAAAGAGTTACTTCCAAATCACTAGCAGGAATACAAGTAATACTCTAGAGTTCATTATAATGGAATCTGTTCTGTAAATAATAAGCTATATCTAATCATAGAGAGAATTTCTTTTCTTCTTCCTGGAAACAAAAGGCCTATAAACTGCCAGTTGATAACATGGACTACATAAAGCCAATCAAAATAGTGACAATGAAGACTGAAGATTTAGTGATTAAAGATAAGTTTTGTTTTTAAAAGAAAAAAAAGCTGTATCTCTGAAACACTGGTTACATACATTTTTACCACATATTTTAAGTTAATAACACTTTTTTTGTTCTATACGAAATTAAAATCTTTCTGACTGCTCAATAAAATTCAAAACTGTCCCTATGCTCTGTCCTGTAGATATAGGTTTTAGAAAACTGTGGATTTGTTTACTACCGATTACTTCAACTAAATAAGCAATTTGAAGTTTGAATATTGTTTTTGATGGACCAGTCATATTCTATATAATATTTTTAAATAATTACAGTTAAAAAATGAGGAAAACTCTAATAAGCAACAATCAATCTCAAAAGTGTTGGTATTGTTTACACATATTCTGAAATCACAGTCCATATGCTGAGGTATAGATTAAAATGTTGATGGGAGAAATCCTATCTCCCAAATTCTCCTACCTGTTGTCTGCCCATCACCACCTATTTCCACTTTTAAAATATGCAAAGAGGCACCAAAATTCGGCTGTGAAAAGAAGTAACAGTATTAACATAGTGTTGTATTGTATGAAGCTTCAAGACAATTACTAATTACTGCCTTAGGTTTTACAGACGCAAAAACAAAAGCAAAACTTCAAATAGCGATTTATTCCAAAAGTAATGTGCCATTTTTTCAAAAACTAGAATTGTGAGGCTAATAAATTCTATGGTGAAATTCACCATCCAATTTCTAAAATATCACAGGTACCATGAAATAATTATGTTTTCATTACCTTAAAGAGATAATCCAATATCTGAGAACGATAGGGCTCTGGGTAATTTACTAGAAGTCGGGAGGTTGCCTAAAAAAAAAAGTTTTCAAAAGTATGAATAAAAGAAATCCAATCATGAATATTTGTCTACAGTGTTCATGCACACCACCTGGTATACACATATTTAGCCTCAGGCAAGGTCAGGCTGAGGAAAAGTTCCTCACAAGTTGTCTGTCTGCCCTTTCTGTGCCAATCATTGGGCAAGTAGGGCTGCTGTCTGTCCTACAGCTAAAAAGTTCTCTTCTTCTGGCATGAGGGCTAACTGGGAGGTAAGCTTGCTAACCTCATGATCACAAACTTATCTTGAAACTCAGGTTTTCTATCTTGAGACCACTTGGCAACAATATCTCAGGACTAAAATGGGAGGGATGAATGTCAGGTAATTTTTCCCCTTAATATCTTCTGGAAAAACATCACAAGCAGCAATGCTGAAAGGAAGCACTACTTTCCCCATCCTCATAAATTCTACCTGTTACTATTAAGAATAACTAGCAATAATCTCCAGACCAGGCTGTACTAAGAAAACTTAACACAAGAGTGGCATCGGAATGCATGGAAAGACAAGGGTAGACAGCGCAGGGACCAATACTGGATCATGCCAGGACCATGGCATACAACTATTTGAAAAAAGAAATCACAAAACCAGTAATTGACCCATAATCTATCCTTTGGGAGGCAATATAAGCAAAAAATAAATAAAAAGAGGCCGGTTTTTGGCATGAAACAGTAGCCTCAGGCTTGTAAACCAGACAGTCCTAGGTTCAAACTGCTGACACTTTGCCAGGTCTATGTATGATGGTTGGGACAAAATACTTTTATGGGGTTCAACTTTCTATTTTATATTCTCATATATGCTACTACTGACATTCTGGTAAGTGCCCATATCTACTCTGTCACACCCAAAACATCCCCAGTCCCTACCAGTGAGGCAAAGACCCATGGAGCTGCTCTCTAGCCACTCTTCCCATCTACCTCAATATATCCCAAACCAAACATAGCACTTTTGCATGTATCTGCTCCTTTTCCTGAACTTGCTGTCTCAGTAACCAACACTTGCCGAAACCATAAACTTGGGCCACCTTTTGTCCAAACTTCCCATGTACCCTCAGTCACCAAGATATCCTTAATAGCTCTCAAATCCCTCCTCTACTCTTCAACCCCACTGACTTACCTAGGCTCTCCTCACTTACGAGAACAGCATAAGTGGTCTCAGGACATCCCCTCTGCCTCTCCCTGTATTCTATCTTCCATGCTACTTACGAGAGTAACCTTCCCAAAATACAAATGTAATCACGAAACTCTTCTGTGTAAACATGCTAAGACCGTCCCTTTCCCAAAAGCTTTCAGGATAAAGTTCAAATTGCTCAATTTTGCACCCAAATCCCTTAATTATTTGGCTCCTAACCCTGATACTTTATCCCTTATCACTCTCACACCTTCTATCTAGATGTATCAAACAACGTTTTCTATTCTTATGCCTGGAATGCACCCCACATCCTCTCTTGGACAACTCCAATTCACCTTTCAGCTCAAATTCCACCTCTGGAATTTGAAGGAAGGATGCCTTCTGGCCCTGCTCACTGATTTGATGTAAGCGCCTCTCCTTTGGCACCAGGTCCATATCTTTATTACAACACTTTGAACCCTGGCACTCCTTTACTTTTCTGACTCACCTCTTAGTTCCTTAAGGACATGGACTGTATCTTATTCAAGTTTGTATCCTCATTCTTTGTTATTCAATAAACACTTATTAAATATTTTATGGGTCTTTTGTTGCACTGGTACTGGCAACATAAATAAGAGTCTTTGAGTCAAATGGAGTTTGTATCCTGATTTCATCATTAATAAGCTATGTAATCATAGGCAAATTATTGTAAAGTGGGCTATCTTACTCATTCAACTGCTGTAAGACTAAAATTAGATGTATGTAAAGGACTTGGCACATTACCTGGCACATAGTGAGTTCTCAATAAAGGCAAGTGTTATATACACAAATTTTTTAAAATACATATTTCTCAAAGAGCTTACAACCTAGCAAGGGCTCCAATATTAAAATAGGCACTCTTTAAATGAACACTGTATAGGCACACTAATATATCCTTGACCCTAGGTAAACAATGCTTCCTGTCCTACACTAAGCCATTAAAACTGTGCGTTTTGCGGTCTAGGGTTTCTTTTGCCCTCTATGCACTCCCACATTTAACAGAGAAAGTATCGGCTTTAGGCAAACACACCAATCATGTTATTGCAAACCTATAGCCGCACCTAACACAACAGCATAAGTCAAAGGCAATATAACCAAATGTTAAAATGCACCATCTAGCAATAGCAAATCATGGGATTACTAACCACACTGCCTGAATGAGGCCTGGAACTGTTTACAGGCCCAGGAAAAAGCCTTGGGGACATTTCATCATTCAGTGGCCTTGAAATAACTTCCTCCTCCCTAATCCCTGAAAATGGTTATTAACCAAAATTAGTAACGGGCAAGACATCATCCTAAGTACTTTAGGTCTATCCTCACGGCGCTCCTACCATGCAGGTATAACTGTATCCCAAAAAAAGAAAGTGAGGCAGAGAGGAGTTATAATAGATAACCCGCCAAGGCCATACAGTGAAGTGGCAGAACCCAGAAGACACTCTTGGCAATCTTCTCTTTAGTCTACATTCTTTTTGTTTTGTTTTGCTTTGGTTTGGTTTTTGGGTTTTTTTGTTTGTTTGTTTTTCGAACGGAGTCTCACTCTGTCGCCCAGGCTGGAGTGCAGTGGTGTGATCCCGGCTCACTGCAACCTCCGCCTCCCGGGTTCAAGCGATTCTCCTGCCTCAGCCTCCCGAGTAGCTGGGACTACAGGCGCGTGCCACCAAGACTGGCTAATTTTTTGTATTTTTAGTAGAGACAGGGTTTCACCGTGTTAGCCAGGATAGTCTTGATCTCCTGACCTCGTGATCCGCCCGCCTCGGCCGCCCGAAGTGCTGGGATTACAGGCGTGAGCCACCGCGCCCGGCCCTACATTCTTAACTACTTACTGTACCATACCGCTTTCCCTCTCTGACATGAAGAATAAATGACAGCACTCTAAACACTTACTGCCACAACCTGGGCTAGGGACCGAGGACTCCACAAAGAAGTTTAAAGTGGTATGCAAATATAATGTTGCAAGAATTTTCATTATTTAGTGAGTTCCTATGAGGAGTAATGAACTATATAGGGATACTAATAATTGTATATTCTATCAGATTAGATAGGAGTTTCCTACTTTGAATTACGAAATGATTCTTCTCATCTTAGTAAGTTTAAACTGGGCTTAATAAACCTAATGGAAACAAAGACTTCCATTTTTCGGTAAGCTCTTACCCTAGATATAGTATCACAAGTAAAGCTATAAAAAAGATGGGGCCTCACTCCATGAAATATTGGCTGTTTCAGGTTTAGCCCAAAAACATAAAAAGGAGAATAGTAGTAGCAAAGAATAAATGCATTAACTCATCGGCCCACAGGTTTCCCCTGAAATACACATCAGCACGGCTGGAGAGATTGCAAATTAGGGAATGAAAACATAAAAACCAAAAAGGATCAGCTAACTCCAGGGGGAAAAAAATTTCCCCTAGCAGAAGGTTATATCTTGTGGTCACATACAGACCAGGTCATCCTTGCAGCAGGCATTCAAGCTTGTTCTGAGTTGAATGTAAGGATGCAAGCTCCATCCAACTCAACCCCAAAAATCCGAGTTCAACCTTAACATTTTCAAGAAACATTAGCCCTAGATGTAATTTCGGATACAAAACCAAAAAACAAAAACCTTCTCACCCAAAGGTCGGCCACCATGAAGCCCATGGGCCCAGAGGGAGTACCCGGTAGTTTCAGGCCGCTCGCTTATCTTCCTTTTAAAGAGACCTTGAGGCACCAGTCCTGCCTCCAAACGAAATCCTATTCGGCGCTACCCTTTCTGGAGGAGCCCATCCTTACCCTGCACTAACAACTGCACGCGACTTACGACTCCACCACCCACCAACTCCCCCTAAAGGAAGAGACACAGCCAAAGCATCCCACTGGGGCGTTCTCTTTCGCACACGGACGCTCCCGCACTCCCTGGCCCTTTCTGGAGCGACGCTCCCCGACTGCCATCTCCGCGATGAAGACAGCCTGTGCCCCACTGCCTGGGACGAGGGTTCCAGCCCCGGCTACTTCACTACTTAGACCTGTCACTTTACTCTCTGCACCTATACTCTCTGGACCTCCGGATCCTCATTTGTTCAAACCTAACTGCCTGTCTGGTTCGTGTTAAACGAGAAAGCACCCGCCCCAGCCCCGCAGCGGGCCCGCCCCAACCGCCTGCTGACTGGCACCCTAGGGGAATGCGGCGGAGAGTGGAGCCGGTGGAAACGCAGGGCAACGCCGCGGGGGCTTGTGGGGCTGGCCCCACGGGGCGGGCTCTTGCCGCCCCCCGCGTATCCCCGCAGCTTGCCGCTCACCCCGCCGCCGCTGACCGCGCCGATGCCGTCGAACTCCCGGCCCAGCCCGTCGGAGTCGTCGAGCACGTACGCGCCGCCGGGCGCCAGCAGCGCACACAGCAGCAAGGGCACCGCGGCGCGGCCCGCCGAACCCGCGGCGGCAGTCATAGCTTTCGCTCGGCGTTGCCAGGAAGCCGAGAGTAGCCACTCAGCCATTGTGTGGGTCACATGACTCCGGCGCCCAGGGAGGCGGGTCCCGTCGCCGCCACGATAGATACGGGCAGGAGGCCGCTGATGCTGACGCCGCCGCCGCCATTTTGAGTGCGGGTCAAGGGCCTCTGACGCAGCTGGCGGAGTGTTGAGGAAAGAAGCAGCGAGCTTTTTCTTATCGCTCGCGTGTCTGTGGTCAGCTACTGGATTTCACATGTACTTACTGCTGGCTTCTCTTCCGGCGTCACCTGGGGGAGCACTTTAACGCAGGGAAGGTGGATTCCAAGGTCCGCCAAAGGAAGAGGGCCATGAGTGGCCCTACCATGGCTCTTCCTCAGCATCTCAGGGAGTATCTACCTCGTGCGAGGACCAGGCTTGGACCCCAGGTCCCGATTCCATTGTCATCTTGGTGGAATCACTTTGCTTTTGGAGCCTGAGTTTTCTCTTATGTGAGATGAGGCGAGAAGAGCAGCAAGCAGAGTGAGGGACTGAGAGAAAAGTTAATAAGCACTCAGTACATTTGAATGCATTCCACAAGTGGCAAATAGCTGAGAAGGTTCTCCAGTCTGGTAACTACCCCGGCATATTCAAAGCTTTTAGCCTTGAAGGAGTTAATAATATACCACCTCAAAATATGCTGCTGTGGCATATTGACTATTTTAAATTAAAGGCACTTAAAAACAGCAGGTGCAAGATCACTGTCATGGATATTATGTGTCTTAAAAGGAGGAGATGAAATTCCCATGTGAAAGATGTCTTCCCTATAAAATAACATTGTTATCTTCAAGGACAGAAAGTTGAAGTCGAGGGAAATGTGTCCAAACAAAATTTGTTAATCCCTATCTTTCTAGTCGCTTCTTTACCCCAAGCCCCTTCGCCTTATCATGTTTCACAACTACTATTTTTTGTCCATTTCACTCTATAAGCAATTGGCTGTTAACTGCTGCTTTAGGTCTTTTTTTTTTTTAATGAGGGCCCCCGTGCTATGTAAAATAAACATTTGTGTGGTTGTCTCCTGTCAGTCTATTAATATCTTAAATCAATTTAATACTAGGGCCATGCTGGGACCCTACAGGGACGAAGGTGAAATTTTGCCTCCCCTACAATTTTATAAACTATCTTCCACTGTCAGTTGAAGTGATTCCAGACAGGTAACTCTAAATTGGTAGGAAAGTTGTGAATTGCCCTGAATTTCTGCCACATCCAGCACTGTCCTGAGATTTCTGATTTCCTTGTTATTGAAGTAAATTAAAGAGACTCTGAAGAGCTGCAGAGAAAGATTTTCTGATCCCCAAATTTCTCTTAGCAGAAGTATGGAACTGGTTATCATTGCCTACACAAGCCCCTGAGATACCACAGTGGCAAGGAAAAGACCCAGAGACTTTAGGACCTGTGGGATTTGTCTGCAGAACCCTATTTGGAATCTGATTATTTTGCCCCTTAACCACAAACCTAAATCTAAGTTTCAAGAACTCAATTATACTTGAAGGTCAAAGCTCTGGGCAATCCAATAAATATGCACATTAAGAACCCGATATCCCTGGGTTCTTAATGTACATTAGATATGTTTGTTCTTTCTTTCTTTTTAAATTGACTCTACGTCTATCCTGGTTTACTAAGGACAGTCACAACTTTTGTCTAAACATAATTACTGATAATGCTCCTTTCACCCTCAGTAGTCTTCTGGCTTGGATCATTTAAATAGTCCCCTGTGTATGAACCACTTATTTTCTTTGGTTTCTTCTTTCCGCAGTACAACACGAATCTGAACTCTCTGCCTTGCCACTGCAACCAGTTTATGATGCAAGTCAGTAATTTTCAGTTCTGTGGATTTACTGTTACAGAATTCACTCTGATCCATTTGTTCTAACACAGTATTTTAAGCATGAGCTGGAGCTCCTGTGGATACAAGCCATAGTAACCATTCCATCAAGTGAATGTTAAGCTTCTCTTACCAGCTCTTAACAAGCGCATAAGACCCACTTAATACCGTGACTAGATGGGAAATACCAAGGTGATGACAGAGGAAACTACCTTACACATAAAACTAGGAAGTTGCATGATGATGTATGAATACCCAGCATACACCATCCTGTAGCACGTCATTGTGAAACGGGTCAGTGGTCAGTGGTCTCGTTGTCCGAGGTGTTATCCAAGCTTGTTGTCTCACAACCAAGAGAATTAAGGAGTGTGGACACCAGAGTGAGGTTGAAGAGGAAGTTCATTATATGAAAGAAGAAAGCTTTCTTTCTTTGCCATTTTGCCACTTTTACAGTTGAATCCAAAAGCTTTTATAAGAAACTCCTCTCATCTCTGTAGCTGTTTGCGTAACTTACTTGTAAAGCTGTCTGTGCAGCTCCCCTTATCTGTGCAGCTGTGGGTATGTCTTGGGTAAGGATAAAGTTCAGCTTCTCTTGTTTGTGTAACTGTGGGTTCTAGGTAATCACCCTCTCCACCCCCATGCAAGTTCCCACAGAGCCCACCATGTATGTGCCTGAAAAGGGGAAGAAACTTTTTCCTGGGAACCTGCTAATCACACAAAGAACAAAAGGCTTCTATGTTGGGCCTTCCTTTCTTATCAGGGCAGCTGTTGCCTGAGTTTTCCCCAGGCCACTCTATGTGTGCCTGTAGCTTGATTTTTCAGGCTGTCTTTCTGTTTAAAAGAATTTTACCAAAGACCAACTTTAGCTGTCTGCCCAACTAAGTTTTCCCTTTTCTCGTCCCTCAATTGCACCTTGTAGTTGGAATGCACGCCACAAATATTTGAGCAATGTGTGAAATCTACAAAAGAGGAAGCATAAACTCTAATGGAAAAGGTAGCGTCACTTCCAGGAAGTCCCAGTAGTTCCTATTAGTTCAGTTACCAAAGAAATTGCTTACCAGATAAATATTTTTTGTTTCTAATTTCTGATCTATATTCATGAGAGCAGACATGAGGTAAGAAAGTTTCTAATAAAAGGCCAATAAATACATGCTGACAGAAATCCTTGGAGTGCTGGGCACGGCACTCAAATGTGCTCAAGATGTGAGATAAAGAAAAATGACAGTTACCCCACAAGTGATCATATGCTTAGCTTCCCTTGTGTCTGTGGATCAGGGTCAGTGAGATAAGACGGTAAGAAAGGAAGGTCCCAGTTTTCAGATTTTAAATGAGTTTAAAAAGTAATGACAGTGTTTCTCTCTCTGTCTTTTTAATCTGAAACACTTCAAGAATTTGCATGTCATCCTTGCTCAGAGGCCACACTGATCTCTGTAACATTCCAGTGTTTGTAAATGTGCTGCCAAAGGAAACATGATGATTTTTCTCTTAAATAACAGGTGTTTCTAAGTATCACAACTATACTTCAGCCACCCCAAATCTCTCCTTTTTCTAAATAAAATAATGTGATCAAAATCAAATAGTCTCTTGAGAAGGATCAGAGATCTTGCCTTTTAATGAAAATTTATTGATAAACTCTAATAGCAGTCTGGATTTTTTTTTTATTTCCCCAAGACTATCATAAAACAGTATGATAGCAGTCTGTTGTCTCACTTCAGGAAAAGGCTTTACTTTTATAAATCAGTCCACCTCCCCTTCAGTCTACCATTGATGGGCATTTAGGTTGATTCCATGTTTTTGCTATTAGGCTGTCAGAAATTCCAGGGCAGAGGCCAAGTTTATTTCTTCTTTGTATGTCTTAAGCACAGTGCCCAAACTGTGCTAAGTACTCAATAAATATTAGTTGAATTGAACTAAAAGACAAATCACTGAATGGTCACATAAGGGGATACGAAGAAAGAATTATTTACAAAAGGATTTGGAAACATTTCTTAAAGTAGGAATCCCCTGGGACATAAGAGTGTGGAGTGTTTTCTTGAACTGTCCTGTAACATCTGCTATATTTTTTAACTTTTATTTTAGGTTGAGGGTGCATGTGCAGGTTTGTTACAAAGGTAAATTGCATGTCCTAGGGTTGATGTACAGATTATTTCATTACCCAGGTAATAAGCATAGTACTCAATAGGTAGTTTTTTGATCCTCCCCCGCCCCCCATCCTCCACCCTTAAGTCGGCCCCAGTGCCTGTTGTTTCGTTGTTGTTTGTGTCCATATGTACTCGATGTTCAGCTCCGTCTTATAAGTGAGAATATGCAGTATTTGGTTTTCTATTCCTGTGTTAGTCTTCTTAGGGTAATGGCCTCCAGCTCCATTCATGTTGCTACAAAGAACATGATCTCATTCTTTTTTTTTTTTTTTTTTTTTTTTTTGAGACAGAGTCTTGCTCTGTCATCCAGGCTAGAGTGCAGTGGTGCGATCTCGGCTCACTGCAATCTCTGCCTCCCAGGTTCAAGCGATTCTCCTGACTCAACCTCCTGAGTAGCTGGGATTACAGGGTGTGCCACCACACCTGGCTAATTTTTGTATTTTTAATAGAGACGGGGTTTCACCATGTTGGTCAGGCTGGTCTCGAACTCCTGACCTCGTGATCTGCCCGCCTCGGCTTTCCAAAGTGCTGGGATTACAGGCCTGAGCCACAGCACCTGGCCTGTCATTCTTTTTTATAGCTGCATGGTATTCCAGGTTGTATATGTAACACATTTTCTTTATCCATTAATAGACCACTGATGGAGATTTAGGTTGATTCCATGGCTTTGCTATTGCAAATAGTGCTGAAATGACCATCCACTTGCATGTGTCTTTATGGGAGAATGACTTATATTCCTTTCAGTATATATCCAACATCTGCCATTTGTCTGGTCTTTCAACTCTGGACATGTTTCTTGATGGCAACTGTTAGTTATACTGCCCTACTGAGTGACTTCTCTCTAAAATATGTTATAAGGCTCTATTCATTCAAGATTTTATATAAACAAAATGAAAATAAGTCAAAGGACAGAATCCACCTAATGAAATAAATTATAAATTGCTTACTGAACATTTTCTTAAGTATAACTACAAATAAAAACTTCTATAGCAAAGAGCAGTGTAGTATAGTAGTTAGAATACTGGCTCTGGAGCCCCAGGTTTCCTGGCTTCAAATCTTTCTCCTATTGCTTAGCAGCAGTGTAATTTTGGTTAAGTTATGTAACTTCTTTGGGCTTCAGTTTACCCATCCATAAAATAGAGATAATGATGGCAATACATTAATGTGAACATTGGACAAGCTAATATTTTTATAGCACTTAGAAGAGTGACCCACACATCCTATGTGTTATATAAGTGCTTATTATATAAATAATAACATAAATGACATACCTATATAACTATCGTACAACTTTTGAGTTTACTGCTTTCCCCACAATTAATTCTGCAAAAACAGATTATTCCTGTCTTTGTATTGGTCTCAGTTTTTCTTTTTGCTGGGTTGTTGTCCACAGTCATCCAAATCTATGTCGTGTGTGGCTGATTCCTCATAGTGAGAGTCTTGGTGTGAAAGAGAATTCTGCCTCCTTCAGAAGTTAAGGAACCAGATCCTCTCTCTTACTGTCCTTATCAGTACAGTCTCTGACAATGACCAGGCTTTCTCAATCAGTTTCTTGAACCTGCAAATTTGACCTTGGAAGAGTAACTAGATGTATGCACAGTTGAGAAATCCCACAAGAGCCATATCAGAGTCCAGAGGAGGCAGCTGCACAGAGGCTCCATCAGAGGTGGCCTCAGATACCTAAAGTAGTGGGATCAAGCAGTGCCATTCTCACCTGAATGCTCAGACAGAGTGACCTGGCTATCTTTTTGGTCCTTTGACTCTAGCCCATTTTACAAGTCTTATTCTGAAGTTTCTGCACCAATTTGTTCCATATCCTCATTTCTTTCTTTCTAAGTCATTCATTTTCTGCTCAGGTAACCCACAGATGGTTTCTGTTACCTGCAGCAAGGAACCCTGATGGACACACCCGGTTATAATCCAAAGCTGATGTGATAATTGTAAAGAATTATCAGGCTCCATGTCTGCATTTCTCCACTGTAAAAACTGCCTTCACCACCTGTAGTCCTTTTGCTGGTAATTGTTACAGCATAGATTTGCTCAAATAAAGGAATTCCAAGAAATTGTACTGTCCTCCTATGCTTTACCTGTGATGTTTCTACTCTTCCTTGTATTGCAAATACTCACTTTATTGCACTCCCGCCAGGAAAAGAATTTTAGAGTCCACCTAGCGCCAGGTCTCAGACATGAAGAAAATGACAGTACAAGAGGTTCTCACCACTCAAAATATTTTTGAAACATCTATCACAATGCTCTTCAACAGAAATATACCCAGTAGTGAGACTGCTGAATCACATGGTAGTTCCATTTAGTTTTTTGAGGAACTGCCAGTTATCCACAATGGCTAAACTAATTTACATTCTCACCAACAGAGTGCATGGGTTCCCTTTCCTCTACATCCTTGACAACAACATCTTCCTCTTTTTGATCACAGCCATTCTAACAAGTGTGAGGTGATATCTCATTATGTTTTCAATTTGCATTTCCCTTATGATTAGTGATTTTGAGCATTTTTTAATATACCTGTTGGGCTTTTGTATGTATTCTTCTGAGAAATGTCTATTCAGCTCCTTTGCCCATTTTTAATCAGGTTACTTATTTTCTTGCTATTGAGCTGAGTTCCTTATTTATTTTAGATATTAACCCCTGAGATGTGTGGATTGCTTGCAAATATTTTCTCTCATTGTGTAGGTTGTCTCTTCACTCCGTTGACTGTTTCTTTGGATATGCAGAAGCTTTTTAGTTTAATGTAATTCCATTTGTCTGTTTTCACTTTTGTTGCCTGTGCTTTGGGGGCCATATCCAAAACGTCATTGCCCAGACCAATGTCATGGAGTTTTCTTCTGTGATTTCTTCTATCAGTTTTACAGTTTCAGGTCTTACATTTAAGTCTTAACCCATTTTGAGTAAATTTTTGCATATGGTGTGAGATAAAGGTCTTATTTCATTCCCCTGAATGTGAATATCCAGTTGTCCCAACAGCATTTATGGAAGAGACTGCCTTTCCCCATGTGTTCTTGGCACCTTTATCAAAAATAATCAATTAACTGTAAATGTGTATATTTATTTCTGAACTTTTTACTCTGCTCCATTGATCTATGTTTCTGTTTTAATGCCAGTACTCTTTTGATTACTGTGACTTTGTAGTAGGTTTTGGAGTCAAGTAGTGTGATGCCTCCAGCTCTGTTCTTTTTGCCCAAGATTGCTTTGGCAATTCAGAGTTATTTTTTATTCCATATGAACTTTATGGTTGCATTATCTGTTTCTGTGAAAAATAGCATTGGAATTTTGATAGGAATTGCATTGCATCTGTAGGACATTTTGACAATATGGACATTGTCATTTTAGACATTTTGACAATAGTAATTCTTCTAATCCATGAGCATGGGACATATTTCCATTTATTTGTGCCTTCTTCAATTTCTTTCATCAGTGTTTTATAGTTTTCAGCATACAGGTCCTTCATCTCCTTGGTTAAATTTATTTCTACATATTTTTGTAGCTCTTATAAATGGCATTGTTTCCTTGATTTACTTTTAGGATAGTTCATTGTTAGTGTATAGAAATGCTGTTCATATGTGTGTTGATTTTGTATCCTGTGACTTTACTGAATTTGTTTATTAGTTCTAATGATTTTTTGGTAGAGCCTTTATGATTTCTTATATATAAAATTATGTCATTTGCAAACAATTTAACTTCTTCTTTTTTAATTTGGATATCTTTTATTTCTTTCTCTTGCCTAATTGCTCTGGCTAGGACTTCCAGTACTATGTTAAATAGAAGTGGCAAGAGTGGACATTCTGTCTTGTTCTGATCTTAGAGGGAAAGCTTTCAACTTTTCACCATTTAATATGATGTGAGCTGTGGGTTTGTCGTGTATGGCCTTTATTATGTTGAGGTACATTCCTTCTACACCTAATTTGTTGAGAGTTCTTGTGAAAGGATGTTAAATTTTGTCAAATGCTTTTTATGCATGTATTGAGATGATCAAATGGTTTTTGTCCTTCATTCTGTTGAAGTGATGTATGGTGAAAGATCCTGTTAATGTGCTATTGTATTCAGTTTGCTAGTATTTTGTTGAGGATTTTTGTATCTTATGTTCATCAGGACATTCGCGTGTAACTTTTTATCTTGTAGTGTTCTTGTCTGGCTTTGCTATCTAGGTAATGCTGGCCTCATAAAATAAATTGAGAAGTATTGCCACTTCTCCAAATATTTTGGAAGAGTTTGAGAAGGATTGGTATGGCTTCTTTAAATGTTTGGTAGAATTCAGCAGTGATGACTTCCTGGGCTTTTCTTCGGTGGTAGAATTTTTATTACTAATCAGATTTCCTTACTTTTTATTACTCTGTTCAGATTTTCTGTTTTTTTTCATGTTTCAGTCTTGGTAAGTTGTATGTGCCTAGGAACTTCTCCGTCTCTTCTAGGCTATCAAATTTCCTCTTCCTGTAAGGACAGCAGTCAGATTGGATTAGGGCCTATCCTTGGGGCTTTATTTTAATTTAATCACCTCTTTAAAGGCTCTATATCCAAATGCAGCCACATTCTGAAGTATTGAGGATTAGGGCTTCAGCATATGAATTTCGGGAAAGGACACAGTTCAGTTCATAACACCAGCTAAGATTTAGGGACTTTTCATGTTGCCAGGACTGGAAGGTGGCTTGACCCTTGGTTCTCAGAACTGCCCTCTATCAATGCTGGCATCTCCTGAGACACCCCCTTTCCCTTCTGGTCTTTGGTAGTTAGCCCAGGTAGTATTAACCTGAGTTGTCCCTCATCCGTGACTACAAAGTGCCACACTGGGCCACTGAAAGTGCTGTGAGATGGGCTGAGGCTTCCCATCACTTCTTTGTGCCCCTCATTCTACTCCACCTGTGCTATACGGGCACAGAGGGACTTGATGAGTGTCTTAGTTTGTTTTGTGTTGCTATAAAATAATACCTGAGACTGGATAATTTATAAAGAAAAGAGGTTTATTTAGCTCATGATTCTGTAGGCCAAGAAATTCAAGGATGTGGTCCCAGCTTCTGGCAAGGGATTTCATGCTGCATCACAGCATGGCAAAGAAAGTCCAAAGGAAAGTGGACACATGCATAGAGGGCCGGAGAGGTATCCAGGCTCTTATAATAGCCCACTCTCTCGAGAACTAATCCATTCCTGGGAGAACTAATCCAGAAAGAGAACTCGCTTACTACCTCAGAACAGCACCAAGCCATTAAGGAGGGATCTACCCCCATTGCCCAAACGTCTCCCACTGGGCCCCACTTCCCACTACTGCCACACTGGGAATCAAATCAACACCAGCTTTATAAAGACAAACAAACCATACCCAACTATGACAGTGAGGTCTCTCAGGTACATACTCCTGAGTCTCTCCTTGGAAATGAGGCACAGGTTCACTCTCCTCCCCAGATCACACAACTCATCTAGGGTGTTTGTCACCCACCCCTACCTCAGGGCTTGCTTGGAAGTGAGTACAGCAATCAGGATGCAGGGCCCCTTTCTCAAGCACTGACCACATCTAACTCTTGAACATACTTCCTCTCTCACAACGTTAAACCCAACCCCCGCCAAGCAGGACAATCTTTTTCAGTTTTGGGGGCTGGGAAGCTTTACTTTATTTCAGCACATATTCTCCCAAGCATAGTGTCTGTGCCTCAGTCTTTTCCAAGGCCTTGAATTTTTAAAAGTCAAAACTCACATTGTCTTCTTTTTTTTCCCCGCTTGTGCCAGAAATTTCCTTGAGGCAATAAATGCAAAATGGCTCACTGATTGTGTAAGGGTAGGGCTAGAGTGAAAAGAAATGTGGCTGGGAAAATATAGCATTATTTCAAAATCTTACCCTGCCATATTTAGTTGCCGCTTTAGCTAGTGAAATTACACCTAGCAGATAGTGTGGCCTCACAAAGGACCCCTTCATCAGTAGAACACACTCTTGCACTGTCTGCCCAATGGAGAAGTTGGAACCAGGTAGATCCACAATCTCCTCCCCATTACCCCATGAGTAGCCCAACTGGCCAGTGTTGGGTCCCCAGATGGTGACCACAGAAAACCAAATAATTGACTGGTCAGAAATGCCAACCCCGTTAAGGCAGTGTTCTGAATAACAACTAATTGTCTTTATCTCATTGTTATGTTGTTAAAATGTCACAGTGACTCAATGATTTAAAATTTCTAACCGTTCATTATAAAAGATAGCCCTATAGTTGAAAATACAGTATTGCCATATTTTCCATATTAAGAAGCAAATTTCTTAAAAGCTGGTAAATTTCTTATTGTGTAGAGTTGGCAAGGTTTTAGCATAGGTCAGCTCCAGCTTTTTCTCCTGTTTAATCAGAAGTGAAAGTTTGTGTTTCTTATGTTTCTTAATTATAATCTTTTTCTTTTGAAAAGCAAAATACATGAATATTAGATATGGACATGAAAATACCCTTTCCCTAAAAGCAGAAGTATAGTCTATTCAGATAAAGTAAGAGATCATCAGAGTAATGAAATACCTACGTAACAATGCACTTGTACCCCGAACTTAAAAAAAGATATATCATGTATAGAAACCACAGATAAGCAGATGTACGAAACCAAGCAAAAATGAGAATTTTGAATTACAGTCACAAGTAAACTGAAATCGTTACTTTTCATTTTTGTAAAACTTCAAGACATTTATTGTTAATTTTTTACTTTATACTTAATTTTTATTATTTCAGTAACAATATATTGATTTATAATTTACTATATGCTAAATTACTTTATAAACTTTCCTGTGCTTTATAAATGTAAGGTATTAGTTTTATTATTCTCAAAGAAAGACCTACAACGGAAGTATTGAAAATCTTTACATTCCTGATATACCCTGATCAACTTCAATATGGAAAGCCTTGCTTATATACAGGCTAATCTTTTCTATCTCTGGGTAGGGAGAAAAAAACAACAAAAAAAAAAACACCAGCAACAACCCTTGATGTCCTTTAACAAACACAGATTCAAAATGTCCTGATTACATCTTTAAAATTAAGTCAAATGTTTTCATCCCAAATAAATTCTGTTCTTTCAAATAATATTCTCCCCTCATTTCTAATAAAAGTTTATGAGGGCAAGATTCAAAAGTGATATTTCTGACTTTTTTATATATCAATAGTAAGAAAGTTATAGGAGCTAATTTCACTTCATATTAAACCACTTATAGATTTGGCATTAACTTTAACTTGCTAAAGTACAAGAGTTTTTATAATAACAATGTAAGTCTTTCTAAAATAAAATTTTCAAGTTTCATAAAATTATTTGTCTCAGCTAGTTAATTCAACTGGTTTTTAGCCATCTCTGTTTCCAAGAGGAGAGAATCAAAGGAGAAAATAGTTCTACAATCAAATACTATATATCTAATCCCATTAGTCTCTCAAAAAAAAAAAAAAAAGAAAAGAAAAGAAAGACGGTATGAGGTTGGCTACCTTAACCCCTGCCTTAAGCAGCACAATAGCCATCATTAAACCCCTCAGCCTCAATTCTCCCTTTTCTGTTTTTGTCCCAGGAACTTTATCACCCTGAATCTACCTACAATATCCTCCCCTATCTCACACATCCAAATGGTTCATTCTATTTTATCTGTACCCCTCTTGAAGTACTTCTTCATTTTGCCATTGCATTACAATCATTATTAAACATGTCTTTCTCCTTTACTAGGTAAAAAAAGCTGCTTTTGGTTGATAGCCAGTTCGTATACATCTCCCCGTACACTGCTGGCATGATGAGTGAATGAATGAATGAATGAATGAACAAATAAATAAATAAAATATTTAACATATATTCCATTAAGTAAAGGGCATATAATATAATATCAGTACATACTTGTAATTAAGATGCAATGAGACAAGTGAGTTATAAAAATTACAGTACAGTAAACAATAAATAAAAACATCTTTAAAAGTATTTAAGAGACTTTTTTTGTTCAAACTTGGATAACGCACATCCTTCTCATTGAGATGCTGCTTCCTCATTGGTTTGTGCTGAAATATGAGTGCAATTTCCTGTCCCCTCAGCAGTGTTGGTTTCTCTTCTTGACTTGATGCAGGCACAGATTTATCAAGCTCCTCGGTCAACAAACACATCACCGGAAGAAACATGGGTAAGTATAAGATTAAAAAATAAAATAATATTTTAAAGTAGATAACATGCTTTGGCATAATTGTCAGCGATGTTCGCAACATTCTACCTGGTTTAGGCTGTATAAATGTGGTAATGCAAAGCATGATAAGAGAGAAAGAAATGAGGAAGACACATGGTTTCCTCTACTTTGAGCAGTGGTAAAGGGCCAAACTTTAAATTTAGAACTAATTAGGCAAAACCATAGATATAGAAAAAGGGGGTTGTTCATACTTTATTTTCTTTTCAGGAAACAGTGCTTTGGCAAACTTCAGTCAGTATTTAGGAAGAAGCCTACCAGCCCCTGGCTTTAGAGCTATCTGGCACCAATCCCTCATCTGTACAATGGTCCAGTAAATACTTTTTATATCCATCAGAAAAAAATGTGATATTAGGAAAGAATATTTCCAGTATTAATAAATGTCAAGTAATAATTATTAGTTAATAAGTGACTACCACAGTGCCTGAAATATATAGTAGAGTCTTAATAAGTAACTATTAAACTGATAGATGAAAGCAAGCATTTTCTATAACACTGTAGGAAAATATTGTACTTTTGGTCATCGTCATCAATGATTTGTACTATTTTTAGATCTGTTCAAGAATAGATATACTTTAATATACTGTAGATTGTCTTTTTTGTCATCTGGTAAAAATTTAAAAATTAAAAACTCACCAAAATTTCTCAGTGCTTGTTCTAAAAACAATTTTCTCAAAATTTGATTAAAGGAGGCAAAATAATATCTGAAAAAATATGTGAATACTGTAATAGGAATTATATACAGTATTCCACTAAAATCTCAGATCCACCCAAATTAAATGAACAACTATTATCTGCAGAGCCTAGTATTATACGTGAAGTGTTACCATATGAATTACACTCTGAGCACCTCCAGCTTTTCTGCTATGCTCTGGCTAGATGACTAAAGATGATTTCTTTTCAGAAAATGTAGGGGACAGCACAAAGATTGGTGCAGACTACCAATGTCATTAAAACAATATTACCAGCTAACGTACAGTGAATGCCTACCATGTGCTAGGAACTTTGCTTCATATGTCGTTTCATTTAACCCTCACAACAATCTTAGAAACTGGGTACTAACTTACACCTGTGAAAACTGGAACTTAGAGAGGTGAAGAAACACCAATGGGCCCAGAGTGCTGTTGAGAGGCATTCGAATTGTCTCCAGAGCCCACGCTCTTAACCACAAGCCTGTACTGCCTCTGCGTCACTACAAAGAAGAGGGCCTCTGCTTCATCAACCCATCCTGTCTTGTGGTTAAGTCAAGGCAGGAAATGCTTTTACAGCTAGAGAAATGTATTCCATTGAAAACTTTATAAACCTTTCTAAAAATCATTTTTTCATTTAATCTGTCATACCATTTTTAAAGAAAATGATGACTATCTATTGAGTAACACGGACAAAGGAGGAAGAGGCACATGCTGCCCATTACCCGACTTTCTCGGTCCTGGTCTTAAGGGGAGGATGTTTTCATGGTTCAGGTGTTCTTCCCAAGACACATGAGCCTGGTGTTGGACGTGTTGTGTGTGCATCAGAGTCCCATCCGCGGGGGCTGATTCAATCTTCCTGCATCTCAGACATTACCCTAGTGTCCTTTTCCTACTTCAGTTATATCCTTTAGAAGTTTCTTTAGTGGGGATTTTGGATGTAAATGTTCTGAGTGGTAGTTTACCTGAAAATGCCCTAATTCTTGCTCTGGTCCTTGAAATTTAGTTCTGTTGAGTATATAATTATAGAATGACATATATTTTCTTAGCAATTTGGAACTTTTAATCTTCTGCTGTCTGTTATCGCTGTTGAGAAGTCTTTTGTCCGTCTAAATTCCATCCTTCATAGGTAGTCCATCTTTCCTCTCTGGCTCTGTTTTCCTTAGTCTTTGGTGAACTGCAATTTTATTGCAATGTGTCTAAGTATAGGTTTCCATTTTTGTGTTTTTAATCCTATTTGGGATTTTCTAAGCTTCATAAATCTGCAGATTTCATGAGGATTGAAGATGCATGAGGATTCTTCATCCATCCTCAAGATTCCTTCATCAGTTCTAGAAAGCTCATCATCTTTGTGAATATTGCCTTTTCAACATTCTCTCTTTTCGATCTTTATGGAATTCCAATTATGTATATGCTACCCTTTTCACCTTTTCTCCATATCTCTTATATTTTCCCATGTCCTTAACATGCTGATAATTTTGTGTTCTTTCTTTATCTCTATCTTGCAATATACAAATTTTCTCTTCAGCTGGATCTAATCAGTTGGTTACTCCGTGTTTATTTTTAAATTTAAATTATTATTATTTTTATTTTTAGAAAGTCTTTTTCAATCTTTCTAAAAATATGGCTTGTCATTTTTTAATCTCTTCCTCCTTACTCATGTGTTTAAATCCCTTCTTTTGTTTCTTTAAACATATTAAACATATTTTGTGTTTTTTATATATATATATAAATTTTATCTCTAAAGTTTTGTGGATCTGGTTTACTTTGTTGTTTCTGCTCAATCTGACACGTAGTTGCTTATTACTCTGTGTGTGTGTGTGTGTGTGTGTGTGTGTGAATAAGGTCATATTTGTTAGAACTCTATCTGTAGGATTCTTTGAGGCCTGAGTTAAAGAGGACTTGTTCAAGGGGGGATCTGTGTCAACTTCTTCCAGGAGCCTAGAATTTATTTTTTCATATATAGTTAACCTTTATTTTTGGTGAAGTTATTTTCATAATTAGGTAAATTATTTATTTATTGTTTTCTCTCAATTACATTTTATATATGAGGATAGAAATAAAATCAGATTTCTTAAAAAGGCATATATGTTCCATCTGTGGGTAAAACAGATGTTTGTTTGTCAAGATGCTCTACATGCCATCTCACACAGCCTTTTGATTCCACTCTTTAATGTTTCCATTGCAATACAATACACATGCAGCAAAATGCACATATCCTAAGTGTACAGCTTGATGCATTTCTACAAACTGAGCATGCTCATGGAACCAGCCACCCCTATCAAGAGATAGAACATTGCCAAATCTCAGAAGTCCTCCTCATGCCCTCTTCCAACAGTACTCAGCCTTTCCCCAGAGGTAGCCACTACCCAGACTCCTAACATCATAGATTAACTTTGCCTGGTTTGTATCAGATAATACATACTCTTTTGTGTCTTTTTTTTAATCACTCAGAATTATATTTGTGATCTTCAACCATGCGATTGCATGTAGCGATAATTTATTCATCTTCATTGAGGTGTAGATTTCAGTGGTGTTACTATATCCCAATTTACTCATCTATTATACTGCTAGTGGGCATTCTAGTTAAGGGATATTACAAGTAGTGTTACTGTGAATATTCTAATTCTAGTACTTGTCTTTTGGTTAACATATGTATGCGTTTATGTTGAACAAATACCTAGAGGTGGAATTGCTGGATCATATGGCATGCATAAGTGCCTAGTGTTTTTTTTACTCAACAGCATATGAGTCAAGATGTTCTATTTCCTTCCTAACACTTGATATTTTGTCTTATTTTCATTTCATTTATTGTGTTGGGTGTGTAGTGGTATATCATTTTAATTTTAGCTTGAATTCCTCTGATGACTAATGAAGTTGAGCATGTAGGTTGGCCTGAAGTTTGCAGGATCAAACTAATAATGTAGACCCAGACCTAGTTTCCAAGTGATGACCCCACAGGCCACAACTACTTAGGGTAGAATTTTTTATTGTAACTCCTCACAGAAACCAAGCAGAGGCAGGGAAATTGCCATCTTTTCTCTACTGTCTGCAAACGTCTGTGGAATTTATTTTATTTTGTTTATTTTCTAGTTCACCCTTTCCCTGACAGCAGAGGTTCTGGATCCCATGTGTTTGGGATGGTCAAGGACCCCTTCTTACCTGCATAGGCCCAAGTTTTGTCTCTAGTTTCTCTGATCCCTAGTGAGTTCCTCCAGATCTACATATGTCTTCAGGCCATCCAGAGCTCCAGCGCTCACTCACCTCCCTGATAGCAGCTCCCACCTCCTTTCTTCCATCACAAATTTTTCCCCCCTTTGGAAGCTTCCCTATTTATTTAAAAGGCTGTTTTTCACATTTTATTCCTGTTTTTTAGGTTGATAAAGCTAAAAGGTTTCAGGAGTTTTAGTTACCTGTTTAAGAGTGAAATATGATACATTTTCCCATATGATTTACTCTGCTAGTAGAATTCTTGTGACTTGTGATGGCAGGTCTTTTTGTGCTCAGGATTCATCAACAGTTGGGAGGGAGTGATTCTGGTGCCCTGAATAGTGTTTCTAGAAAGCTTTCTGTGAAGGTATTCACCATGTAAATAATCTCAGCCACCAGTAGGCCTCAGCAGCAAAGGGATATAGACAAAGTATTTCTCTACTCCAGTATGGAGAGAAGGATGGAACCTTTACTCTTATGTGAATCTATGACATCATAGCTTTAAAAAGACACTAACCTCTTAAACCATCAGATATAAAGGTGGAAATTAATGATTCCAAGATTTTACCCAGAATGAGAACATTCTGTCCTCTCATTTATAAAAGTATAAGAAAAATAAAGTGAGTTAGTCTACAAAGGAAATAAAAAGATAAACAGAAGTAGGATTGTCTAATTATATGCTAAGGCTTAACAAACTGCTACATTTTAAAATTCTAAAACTTTATTGTATTTCTATTATAGTATTTCTTTGGATAATAAGGTGATTTTTGAAAGTGCCGTACACCTAGATTGCATATGAAATTAGAAATTTGAAATCATATAACCATACAGTTGATCACACATGCAAAAGTATTTACCAATCACAGACAAATAACAGAATTTTTTATCTTTAGCTGCTGAAATGACTTTTTAACTTGAGTTTTGTGTTCTTGGGTTATATCCATTGAGAAATATAATTCGCTCTAATCTAACATGCCTCAGGTAATTCTTATTTGATATAAGTAAAATGTCTTGACTTGATTTTATTTACTGAAGTCAATAAGATAATTTTCCCATTTTAAACACCTTCACTGTAACTTAATGCATTTTCAATATCTTCAATACATGAAACAAAAAGGGATTATTTCAAAATCCTGATTGTAATGAAGTCATGCATCTTAAACATCTAAACAATTTTAATTCATCTTTCATTACAGAGGGAAAGGAATTTTAAAAGGAAATACCAATCTTTGTGCAAACAAAGCCTTGTATATTCATGTTTGCACCAATCTACTGTGAGATTTATGAAGAAAAACAAATTGCGGACAACTCTCTATGTACACTTACAAATGCCTCAGTTGATCCTTGTGGGCTGTTTGTCAGCGTTCTGTGATAATGAACACATGGACTTCTGTTTATTAAATTCAGTTGACCCCTTTAGCCAATTGCCAGGAGCCTGGATTTTTACTTCCAACTGCTGATATCTGTGTAAAAATTGATCTACATCCACCCTTTAAAAGCATTGATGAATTAATTAGAACTTTAGACAACAAAGAAAAATTGAAAAAGAATTCTCAGTAAAAGCGAATTCGATGTTCAAAACAAACTACAAAGAGACAAGACTTTTCTGTTTACTTTCTAAGAACTAATATAATTGCTACCTTAAAAAGGAAAAAATGAACAGCACATGTATTGAAGAACAGCATGACCTGGATCACTATTTGTTTCCCATTGTTTACATCTTTGTGATTATAGTCAGCATTCCAGCCAATATTGGATCTCTTTGTGTGTCTTTCCTGCAAGCAAAGAAGGAAAGTGAACTAGGAATTTACCTCTTCAGTTTGTCACTATCAGATTTACTCTATGCATTAACTCTCCCTTTATGGATTGATTATACTTGGAATAAAGACAACTGGACTTTCTCTCCTGCCTTGTGCAAAGGGAGTGCTTTTCTCATGTACATGAATTTTTACAGCAGCACAGCATTCCTCACCTGCATTGCCGTTGATCGGTATTTGGCTGTTGTCTACCCTTTGAAGTTTTTTTTCCTAAGGACAAGAAGATTTGCACTCATGGTCAGCCTGTCCATCTGGATATTGGAAACCATCTTCAATGCTGTCATGTTGTGGGAAGATGAAACAGTTGTTGAATATTGCGATGCCGAAAAGTCTAATTTTACTTTATGCTATGACAAATACCCTTTAGAGAAATGGCAAATCAACCTCAACTTGTTCAGGACGTGTACAGGCTATGCAATACCTTTGGTCACCATCCTGATCTGCAACCGGAAAGTCTACCAAGCTGTGCGGCACAATAAAGCCACGGAAAACAAGGAAAAGAGGAGAATCATAAAACTACTTGTCAGCATCACAGTTACTTTTGTCTTATGCTTTACTCCCTTTCATGTGATGTTGCTGATTCGCTGCATTTTAGAGCATGCTGTGAACTTCGAAGACCACAGCAAGTCTGGGAAGCGAACTTACACAATGTATAGAATCACGGTTGCATTAACAAGTTTAAATTGTGTTGCTGATCCAATTCTGTACTGTTTTGTAACCGAAACAGGAAGATATGATATGTGGAATATATTAAAATTCTGCACTGGGAGGTGTAATACATCACAAAGACAAAGAAAACGCATACCTTCTGTGTCTACAAAAGATACTATGGAATTAGAGGTCCTTGAGTAGAACCAAGGATGTTTTGAAGGGAAGGGAAGTTTAAGTTATGCATTATTATATCATCAAGATTACATTTTGAAAAGGAAATCTAGCATGTGAGGGGACTAAGTGTTCTCAGAGTGATGTTTTAATCCAGTCCAATAAAAATATCTTAAAACTGCATTGTACAGCTCCCTCCCTGCGTTTTATTAAATGATGTATATTAAACAAAGATCAATATTTTCTTAATGACTCAGGGTCTTTATTGTTAATGCCAATTGTTTTTGTATCTGTGCTATAATCCCTTAGAGTCAGTAAAGTATGTAGGACTGTTTCTTCCTTTGTGTCTGGGTTTATGATTTTTCTCACTCTTTCTTTGGACTCCAGGGTGTCAGCCATCAGTTCTCCTAATTTTGTGTACCGGTCTCCAACAACCCCAGCTACTGAATACTGCTTCTAATCTCCTCATTCATTAACAAATCTTTATTTTTTTATCTTGTATAAAATAACTGCTTTATTGACACAAAATTTACATAACTTAAAATTCAACTTTGTATTGTGTACAATTCAGTGATTTTTTGTATATTCACAGAGCTGTGCAACCATCACCACACTCAAAAAATTTTCATCACCCACCAAAGAAATCTTATACTCTTAGCAGTCGCTCCCTGCTCTCCCGTCCATGCCAGTTATTAATTTACTTTCTGTCTCTAAGGATTTTCATTATTCTGAACATTTCATATAAATAGAATTATACAATATGTGGCCTACTGTGACGTATTTCACTTAGTATAATGGTTTCAAGTTTTATCCATGTGTAGAATGTATCAGCACTTCATTTCTTTTTATGGCCTGATAGTATTCTGTTGCATGGTTATACTCCATTTTGTTTATCTAATCACTTGGCTTCATTAACAAATATTTATTGAATCCATTCCATAAACTAGGTTTTGAGTTAAGTACTGGGGCTATGAAAGAAATGGTCCCATGAAGCCTCACGAAGTTTACATTAGTTCAAAAGCCTAGTCACCGAGCTTGAAAGATTTCTATATAAAGGAAAAGGAAATAGGGTCTGAGTTTTATTTTGATCTCTTTTTAATTTATAACTGGGTATAACATAGCTGAAATTACCAGAAGTTTAATGCATAGACAAATAAATAGTTCTATTATATCTTTCTTTTTGGACTTAGAATCTTAGAATATTTTGAGAGTTCTTTTTTTTTTTTTTTTGAGTCAGAGTCTTGCTCTGTAATCCAGGCTAGAGTGCAGTGGTGCAATCTCCACTCACTGCAGCCTCCACCTCCCAGGTTCAAGCAATTCTCCTGCCTCAGCCTCCCAAGTAGCTGGGATTACAGGCACCCACCACCATGCCCAGCTAATTTTTTTATTTTTAGTAGAGACGGGGTTTCACCATGTTGCACAGGCTGGTCTCGATCAAACTCCTGACCTCAAGTGATCATCCCACCTAGGCCTCCCAAAGTGCTGAGATGACAGGCGTGAGCCACCATGCCTGGCAAAGAGAGTCTTGATACAACATATTCTTTTGAATCCTCATTGTGGAAATTGCCTCGTTGTAAATAGGCACTCAGTAAACATTTTCCTCACCAAAATATTTTAAAGGATTTTTCTACCCTTCTCCTTTTCTCTTTGCTTTCCTTTTCTTGCCTGTTCTTTCCACTCCCCCCAAAATGATCAGCTAGCAAATGTCTTGATAACATGAGGTGCCCTCACATTAAAAAACAAAATATTGAGCCAGGCGCGGTGGCTCACGCCTGTAATCCCAGCACTTTGGGAGGCTGAGGTGGGCAGATCGCCTTAGGTCAGGAGTTGGAGACCAGGCTGACCAATATGATGAAACCCTGTCTCTACTAAAAATTCAAAAATGTGCCAGACCTGGCCTGGTGGCATGTGCCTGTAATCCCAGCTACTTGGGAGGCTGAGTCATAAGCCTGCAATGGGAAAATGGATCGAATCTGGGGTGAGGGGGAAGTGATGTGGGGGTTATGGTACCTCTTTTCTCTTCCAAAGATGCTGTTCTTACTGCATCACTTGTGGCTGGCCAGGAAAAGCCATGCAGGAGTTTTGTTTGTGGCCACTAGGTGACGATCGTGTTCTGTACGGGACCTCTTATTAATAGTTCACCACTAGCCGCCACTCCAGAAGAGCGGAGGAACCCAGGATAGTATTTTGTCAACCAAGAAACAAGAAATCCCTCCCAGGAACTGGAAATGAATGGGGAAAATGCTGAAATCTCATTTGCACTATTCATTTCTCTTCTCTCTGGAAAGCTCGGCAATCATCAGGTCATTTCATTTGGCTTAAATTCCATGTGTCTTTCCAAACTTTTAAAAGCTGGTGAAAATTGTTCCACCCATATGTAAAAGAACATAGGCTAAGTTGTCTAATTCTTGCAGGAATGTGGATATAGCATTAAAAATATGTCTTTGTATACTTATCTTACCCATGTAAGAAAAGAGTGGCCAACTTTCATATAAATAGAAAGAGAACATTTAAGCTATATGCAGTTTGCATTTTTGTCTACTATTATGAAATTATTATCTATGAAATTCAAGCTGTAACTCAACATATGTAGAATTTTAATTTCTAATTTATTGTTAGATCTCAGCACTTAAAAAATTACATCTTGTATTTGAATTGTTAAATCTGTTCCCTGCAAAGAACAGTAATACAATCATGTTCTAATTTACTAGCATTTGCATATCTTAGAAATATAATGGCCTGTAATTTACTTTTCTTTTGCCTATAATTTTCTGAAGCTCTTTATGACGCACCGGTGCATTTTTATTTAAAAAATAGGTTGTGACTCCTCAAATAATGTTACAATTCGATGTTCAAAAAGCAATCCAGGTACATAGCCATAAAGGGATGAGCTAGAGAGGTCTCCATATTATCATTCAATGTGAGCTCTAGAATAAAAATATAAATTTCTTTATCTAGGAAATGTGTGTTCATTGAACTTCAAATCTAACACAAGCAAGAAACCTTACCCTGCAATGACTTGATTTGCCAATACTGTTAAAAATATTAACTTCAGTTCTCAGCATTTCATTGAAAGCTGTTAGATATTTGCTTGGGCTTGTAAGCATCCTTCTAAAAGAATTATTTTCAGAATTACTCTAGAATTTCTGGTATTGCCTCCAAGACTGTTGACACTAACAAAAAATTTAACTTGGAAACCTCGATTGAAAATTTAGAAACAATTCTTGTTCTGATCCCCAGAAAGGACAATTTTAAGGGTATTCTCACTGGTAATCACAATTGTTTGTTGGATAAATAAATAATAAGTTAATTAATCAAACAAACTAAAAATGCTGCAATTTTACAGTTTGTCCTAACCTCAGGATTCAGTTCCTAAAACCCTTAGGGCTATTTGTATTCCTGGTTGAAAAATTTTAAGATTATATGGGAAAGTAAGGTTAAAGAGAAAGAGTCTCCCTTCAGGAAAGCTGTTATTAATAATTTTTACATTTGCTGAACTAAAATAGTAGGAACAAACATTAGCAAATGACATTTTATTCATCTTAAATTAGTAGTAACAAGAATTGTCATGTTAATTTCCAGCTATCATTCCTTGCTCATGAGAAATGTTTTTAGGATATCCCTTCCTTAAATTTTTAGTAAGCTGTCCATCAGTTGACTTACTTTTGTTGCAGACTACACAGTGGCATGAATCTCTGTTCATGGAATCAGTGCTGCGAGAAAACATTGTTACATTTTCTTTATCCGCTTAATTGTACATCCCAGCCCACATACCACCAAGCTATAGGAAATTCCATCTCAGGCATTATGGGATTGTCTTCCCCTTTTTGGCTTACACCAGAATCGGGAGGTTTACATGATGCTAAGAAAATGAAAGGGGTCTTTGATTTATAGTCACCAGTGATGGTAATATTGCCTAACCTTCTAGTAGTTGCTTGATTCCTTTACGGCCTCCCTGAATCTCTTGGGGCACAGGACAGGACCTGATAGGAGCCCAGTTAATGGCCCAGATTCTTGTGCATCAGGTAGAGTTTCCTTCAAAATGTCGTATATCCTCATGCGAACTAAAAATAAAATCCTAAAATTCTAAGCCCCCCAACTGACTGAAAAGACCCCTCTTGGCCGGGGGACCCCAGAGAAACCTTAAAAACTGAGTTCCTAGCCATGACAGAATGGGAGCTTGTACACACTTCATTGCACCCACTCTGTTTTACAACTTAGACACAACAACTGACCAGTGTTAATGTTAAAAAGGAGATCATAAGACTGACAAAATGGACTCTTTATGGCTATAAGATACTAAATTGTAAACAAGACCTAAGGTCACGCCAAGCAAGAGTTAAGTCACGTACCCCCGTACTTAAAGAATAAACTATGTTCCACCTGCCACAAGATTTTTCTTTTTCTCTAGCATCTAAACAAGCACTGGCCTCGAGATAAGAAATATTGAAACAATTACAGCTCACCAATTGCCAGATGCAGCCTGATTTCACCCCTCTGTTCCACAAGCCATCACTACAGCTCTGATGTGACAAGAGGTTGATTTTGGTAACTTTCTCTTGATGAAAGACCACCAACCATGGACTGGTTCTGGCTGGTTTACAGAGGCTGCGCACTTGAATGCCTCTGTGTCTCTGCTTCACCTTTTGACATACAAGGCCTAATTGTAATGCATTTATATGTTAAGTCTCCACACAAAAGTGAACATGCAACATGCATGTTTATTCAGTGCACATGCGTTAGGACACCCTTCATGAATATTTATAGCTACTCTTATAACCTGCTAAATATGTATACTTGGCTAACCTGTTCAGCATAAATCCCTGTTCCATCCTCCCCTCCCTCAATGTACCTGCCTTCTGGCTTCTACCAGAGGCTACGTTTCCCAGCCTGTCAAAATGACCACTCTGCAGGCTGTAACCCTTTATGAGAAATCAACTCTCCATTCTAAATGTAACATCTCATAATGTTTCAGCTGACACTTCAGAGCTGCCTCTTTTTAGGAATGCCTGACATCCAGACCTACATGGTTCTTGGCTTTAGCAATGGAGCATGTAGTACCTAAATAAGTCAATCAAAGCCACAATGATTGGTTCAGTGGTGGGCATGTGACCGAACTTGCTTAGATTCTGGGACAAAGACTCTTTCTTTTAATCTGGATGTGGTGGTATGTGAATGAGATGCCTGGAATCCTTGTGGCCATTTTGTTAACATGAAATAGCCAATGCATGGGAAAAAGGAGAGCTCAGGGAATCACACAACACTGGAGCTGTGTCCTAAAGATACGGAGAGTCTTGAATATTGCAGGTACATGAACCAAATACACTTCCTTATTATTTTAATGTGAATCTGGTATTTTTGTTCTTTGAATCCTGAAGGATCCTAATGGAATTTGGAACATGGAAGTGAGGGTGATGTTACAGACTCCAGACTGTTGAACAGGCAGAGCTGAAGAGCTACAGTGGAGAAGGCAATGCCAAGATAGAGCTAGCTTGTGATGTTAGCAACCCATGTTAAGTGGTAGCAAAATCTCTGGTTAAACTATTTCCTGCTATATCCCGAGACTCAGATAATGTCCACCAAGGGTCTGGAATCAAGACTTTGGAAGGAAAAATTCAAAATGTTGGTGTTTTTTGGCTTCCTCTTATAGCTTTCAATAAACTGCCACAAAAGACAGATAAAATAATACAATTTTTTGAGAGCTTTTCTGTTAAATTTTTCAAATCCAGAAAACACTGCTGCCCTGTGGGGCCTACACACAGAAACAGTGTGTTTTATGCTTCAGGAAAAGGGTAAATTTTAGCTAGAAAAAGCAAGTCAGCATTGTTTGTGAGTCACTAGTGAGTGGAGTCTCAAAAGCCAGACATTATGGGGAAATAAAAGAACTTTTTAAACCTCTTAGGCTCCCATCTCATATCAAGAAGTAGGCCTGGCTGACTTAAAATTGGAGTTTTCTCTATGCCAGGGGGTAGTGAGAACCAATCATGATGTAAACGAAGCTTCTATTATTCAGGGAAATGAAAAGGCCTGGGCTCCTGACCGCAGTGGTCTAAGGGGAGGAGGCAAAGAAGAGTTAAAATGAGGATGTCGGAGACAAATGTTGATCCTCATGGCCTGAGATCAATAGAATTTCCAGAGTTGCCAGGATGGTCAATGCCAATAGTCTGCTTTTCCTGAAGATAGCTGCAAGCCTCTGGGGAAAACCCCATATTCAGCCTTATGCATGCACTTTACTGTGGTACAAAAATAGAGACTGGCATACAGTTGTGCAGGTTGAGTGTTGCACAAGAAATCCATGTCTAAGAGGGCACCATTCATTTAACAGACATTGAAGATTTGCACATTTATTATGTCCATTTTAAAGCACATGGCAACAAGATGCTTGCTCTAATAAAAGCAGCATGACAACTTTCCAACAACTGGAAGGAAGGTATCATAAGGAAGACACATCTTACTTTTACAGAATGCCCCATAGGCAGCATAGCCCTGCCTCTGCCCTGCTACCATAAGGTCACGTAAGCCTCTCCAACCCCGGAACCACCATGGGAGGAGCTAAGGTAAGTGGAGTATATCTGAAAGACTGAATGTTTAGCCCAGAGTAGCTGAGCTAACCTAAAAAGACAGTTTAAGCAAGAAAACGTGGTGATATCATTAATTCACAAGTAAAATAATTTTTTGCACTGATACCCAGTAGGTTGGTAAATCAGAAAGAAGAATAAGAATAAGGAGTAGAAGAAGAAGAAACAGTCAGAGAAAATAAGCTACTGTTTTAGGTGCACATGCAGTTGAGTTGTTGTGTGACCACTGTCTCTCAGATGTCCCAGCTTTGACAGGAGGTGGCCTCCCTGGAAAAGAGACGAAAACATAACTTTTAAGAAAGGATGAGTTCATGTCCTTTGCAGGGACATAAATGAAGCTGGAAACCATCATTCTCAGCAAACTAACGCAAGAACAGAAAACCAAACACCACATGTTCTCACCCATAAGTGGGAGTTGAACAATGAGAACACATGGACACAGGGAGGGGAACATTACATACTGGGGCCTGTCGGGGGTTGGAGGGCTAGTGGAGGGATAGCATTAGGAGAAATACCTAATGTAGATGACGGGTTGATGGTGCAGCAAACCACCATGGCACATGTATACCTCTGTAACAAACCTGCACGTTCTGCACATGTACCCCAGAACTTAAAATATAATAATAATTTAAAAAATGATACTATCCACCTATGATCTAGAATCCAGGTTGAATATAGGTCCAATCACCTAGTGCAATGGTTCTCAAACTTTAATGTTTATAAGAATTAACTAGGAATCTTAGTTTAAAAGATTCTTATTCAATACATCTGAAGTGGGGCCTGAGATTCTACATTTCTAAGAAATTCTCAGGTAATGCCAGTGCTGCTGGGCCCTGGGTGTGGGTGTGGAGTTACATAATTTTAGAGTCTAGAGAAGAGGTTCTCAAACTTTAGTATGGATGAGAATCACGTGGAGAGCTTGTTAAGACAGAGCGCTCAGACTGTAGTCTACTCTTGTGTCATCACTGAGTCTTGGCCAATCAAAGGTGACCAACTGTTCAAACTGTGTTCAAATGATGCAAACATCAAGTAGCAACCCATCTGGTTGTTTCTGTACCTCACACCATTTTCTGTATGTCACTTTCTTTCTTCTATCTATAAATCTTCCACCATTTGGCTGTGCTGGAGTCCCTGAGCCTACTCTGGCTCAGGAGGCTGCTCCATTTGCAAATTGTTCTTTGCTCAATCCCTCATCCCCAGAGATTCTGATTCAGCAGGCCTAGGGTGGGGCCTGAGAATTTGTGTTTTTGACAAGTTCCCTGATAACACTGATGTGAGTGGGACACACTTTGAGAACTACTGCTCTCAAATAGAGTGCAGCCCTTTCCTAAGTACCGCCTATTAATTGCCATCTACCAGAAAAAAGGTACAGTCCCACCCAGTGAAGAGATGGATCCCTCCCACTCCCAAGTTCAGGCCCAACCTGATGTTTGCTGAGACAGAAATTCTCAAGCTAAGGTCTAGGCTCAAAGACTCCAGCTAATCAGGTTTCTGGCTGTGGTCTCTAACCTGCAGAATTGAGAAGAAGCAAACTGAAAGCAGCCAGCTTTTTAAGCGATCTATGTGATCTTTCACCCCTGTCTGATCTCATCACCCAGTGGTGCAGGCCACATTTGGTTCTTATGCCATGACTTGGCCAATGGTGTTCATATCCATCTCTTCCTTCAAGTTAAAAGCTATTTAAGAACAGAAATCATGTTTAATTCACGTCTTAATTCCCTCTGACCCTATCCTCAGCTCCCTTCCTAGAAACTAGCAGAGTTTTACATATTCTAGATGTAACAGGAATCCTATTTAGAAGACATTAAGTTGTTACATTTTCCATTCCCGTATAAGTGATTGTTCTCCCAAAGGCTTTCCATCATTAAAGCCCAGTTTATTGCCCAGGAAAAAGGAGGAAAGTATCAAAATGCCACAGTGCATGAAGGAAGATATTACTTGGTGATGCCCTACTGGACAGTGTTAAATCAAGTTTAGCTTAAAGCTGCCTCCTTGTGTATTTTAAGTTCAGCCTAAAGGTTTCTGTGTACATCATGAACTATAACCTAAATGGAGTTGCACTCAGACTGTAGTCTACTCTTGTGTCATCACTGAGTCTTGTCCAATCAAAGGTGACCAACTGTTCAAACTGTGTTCAAATGACGCAAACATCAAGTAGCAACCCATCTGGTTGTTTCTGTACCTCACACCAGTTTCTGTATGTCACTTTCTTTCTTCTATCTATAAATCTTCCACCATGTGTCTGCACTGGAGTCCCTGAGCCCACTGTGGCTCAGGAGGCTGCTCAATTTGCAAATTGTTCTTTGCTCAATTAAACTCTGTTAAATTTAATTTGGCTAAAGTTTTTCTTTTAACAACAAAAAGATGAAGTAGATATACCTTCTGATTCTACGAAGAATCCATGAGGTACAGAAAGCGAGAGCAAGAGACAGGACATATTTCCGGATTCATATTAAGAGAGATCAGCAAGGAAACCCAGAAGCAGAGTGGCAGAGGGGACTCATGCCTTGTTTGGGGTTCAGGGAGGAGATCACCTTTTAGGGCACCCCTGCATTAGTAAAATTGCAACAGAACAGAAAAATAGACATGGTGGTATACCATGGTGGTGATACTTAAGAAGAAAAGATAACTGGGAATAGGTCCTCTGCTGTGGGATAGGGAAGGAATCCAAACATTGTCACTTGCTCCCAGAGGAAGAAGAGTATGGAAGAGAGATGAGGGCCAGTGGGCCTCCCATGGATCCCAGTGGGAGGGAAACTTGACCCCATGGCAGAGGCTGCTGGGTGGACAACCAAGGCCCAGGGTGGATGGAGGAGGCAGCTGAGACCATGGGGAGCTGCTGCTCTAGCAAGAACCAAGACAAGGGAGTATAACAGGAGGGGACACAGTAGACCCCCAGCAGACCACCAGATCACCAATTATACTGACTGTGGTCTCAGAAGCTTCTGCCAGGGGGATGCCTAATGGACAGACAGGACATCATCTCAAAGGCCAGAGGGGACCAGAAGACAGTATGAGGAGCAGCAGGTTGACATCCTCACAGCAAAGAGGACAGGTAAGCTTTCCTCTCCATCCAGTTGCCATCTTATGGAAGACTACATCTTGTGAGAGGCACCTCTTGTGGAAAGTGCCTTCTAGTGAGTGGCTCTCCAAGACGAGAAACAGTACTAAGAGGGGCATGGAACTTAAACTTGATTGAGTCTTTATCCAGAAGACATAAACAAGTCTTTAAAAGACTATTTAAGCCAGCAGACATGGAAATATCTTCTATGCACAAATTTAGGGGTTTTTTTCCCCCACCAATGGTGGGAATGAGTTTTTCAGGGCGCAATGATGATAGTTTCTTTCCCACATCTAAATGTAGTGTGCAAATATGTCACCTTTCAACTCGTCAAATGCTTGGCAAATTATGCAGGATTGTGCTATTACATTGATTTTACATAAGCCTAGTTTGTTTAAGCTAAATTTTCATCAAATAAAAAACAATAGCAGAAAATAGAGCTACTGTGAACAGCCCAGAAACAGTGCCTTGGTCATTGGATAGTGGAACAATGAATGGATGAATAATGAGGAAATTAAGTACTTTTAAAAATTTTCCTTCACCTTTACTTTAAAACTCATTTGTTTTTCTGGCATCCTTTGATGAAAATAATTTTCATCAAATGGATGCCAGAGGAAAGTATCAAAAAGCCACAGTGCATGAAGGAAGATATTACTTGGTGGAAACTTGGAGGGCTTGGAAGGGTTTTTTGAGTCCCTTTCAAGGAGGATAGACATAAAGATGCAATGCTAACAATCGCCAGAACTATCACCACATTTCACTTCTGGTAAACATTGAATATTTCTTTGGACATTTGGTGTGCTGATTAGATTTTAAGAGAGGTATTATGAAAATTATACAGTGTATTTGGTTAATTGGATTGAAGTGGGAAGATGGTATGAGCTCTCCTGGGAGTTATCAATAGGGCTGACCAGGGCTGGGTAGGGCCCTTATTTGTAATGATGTCTGTCCTTTATTGGGTGGACAGCAGTGCTGCAGTGAACGTGCTAGGAACAGAGAATGAGCTCACTTTGAGGCATAACTTTTCTTTCAGTTCTAGCTGACCTGGAAGATTGGCTACTGTTGATCCTTGTCCATGTTCAGCTCTAGAAAGGCATTTGAAGAACATCCAGTACAAAACCCTCATTTTATAGGTGAGGGATCTAAGCCCAATTCCAAGTCTCCCAGTTCATAAATTTTTTCTTTACTGTAGATTTTTCTGGATAAAGGTGACAACAGATCACACACACACACACACACACACACACTCACACAAAGATTATTGGTCCAGGGGAGAAAAGTGCAGGGACACTTTCAGGTATGGCTGAATTCAAATGCTCAACCTCTGTGGCCAGGAGGACATTTTCACCATCTCTCAGTTCCACCTTTTGCTATTTTATTTTGGCTTTTATATGATGTCAAAGATGGTTAACAGCATCTCCAGGCCCAGGTTCCACAGATTAGAAAATCCAGCGGGAAGAGAGCCTCTTTCTTGGTATCTCTGGAAAATGTAAAGTTTCCCCTGCCCTTGTTCCTTCCCATCTTTAAACTGATCACTGTGGTTAGGGGTGTATAGTTTTCTCATAAGCCAGGGCAGGGCCCCATGCCTGCCCTGGAGAGTAGGGTCGGTCCCACCATAATAACAGAGACTGTAAGGAGAAGAGAGGATCGTTTCTCAAGGGAAAATCAGGATGCTGTTACCAAACAAAGGAGAGAAAAGAGTCTGCTTCTATGACTACATCTTTCTGGGCTGTGTGGTCCAAACACACCTGTGACACCAGACATGTCCCCTACATTATTTTCCATTGAAAACGATGTTTATTTCCTTTTATACATGGTGAGAAATTGAGTTTCTTTGCATAGAGAATAAACTCCTTCAGAAATATTCATTCTGGAAGGTAATGTCAGGAAGGATCCTGGCAGGCAATGGAGAGATCACTCAAATTCAGGTATTCTGAGGAAAGTTTAGTAAAGAGATATTTACAAAGGATGGGCAGGGTACAGGGAAGCCACAAGGATGATGCGGGAACTGGGGATAAGAACATCTGGGCACCCTGAGGCCCCTGGCTCTGAGAGGGCAAGCAGAGGGGGTGGTTACCAAAGCTGGAGGCACAGAAGTCTGTCTGCAGACCCCCAGGCATAGCCAGCCTATGGCCAGGCATTAAAATGAGAACTAGGGAAAGAAACAAAAATCCATACCTGCTTCTCCTCCCTCCCTCCAACTTGCTGCAGGAATTCCCTATTGAATGAACCACCAGGAAGCCAGTGAGAAATCTCTTTGTTGTAGGTCCTAAGATCAGCCTCCCAGGGCACAACGGGAGAAGGACAAAAAGTGGGAGCAGAGAAACAAACAGGAATTCAGTTTCTTATCTATTTTTACACTCTATTCATGGGCCCATTCAGGGAAATACCCATAAGATGTCTAAACACATGCCCTGGTCTGATTTCCGGTGGCATTGACTGCTAAACATGTATGTTAAAAATGGCCTGTGTAAACATCAAAATACATGAGACGGTGAACATATCTAACAGCAGTATCAGTGTGGTCCCGTGAGGCTTCCTCTTGATTTGGAGGCATGAGGTTTGTTTGAACTTTTGTTCTTTCATTTACAGGCTATGTGACCTTTAACAAATGAGATAACCTCTCAGAGACTGTGTCCTTGTCTTTAATAGGATATTTCCCCTGCCCACCTAATGGTATCTGTTATTCAGTGCAAATGAAATATTGGGTATAAAAGTATTTGAGAGTGATAAAGTACTAATGTTATATTGATCTTTTCAACCTTAAAATATGAGCATAAGAAATACAGATTAATATTTTTATGGGTATGATTTTTTGCAATGTTTATTTCAGAGCTCTATGTGGGGAAAAGAAAGAGAGATCAGACTGTTACTGTGTGTATGTAGAAAGAAGTAGACATAAGAGACTCCATTTTGTTCTGTACTAAGAGAAATTCTTCTGCCTTGAGATGCTGTTAATCTGTAACCCTAGCCCCAACCCTGTGCTTGCAGAGACATGTGCTGTGTTGACTCAAGGTTTAATGGATTTAGGGCTATGCAGGATGTGCTTTGTTAAACAAGTGCTTGAAGGCAGTATGCTTGGTAAAAGTCATCACCACTCTCTAATCTCAAGTACCCAGGGACACGATACACTGCGGAAGGCCGCAGGGATCTCTCCCTAGGAAAGCCAGGTATTGTCCAAGGTTTCTCCCTATGTGATAGTCTGAAATATGGCCTCGTGGGAAGGGAAAGACCTGACCATCCCCCAGCCCGACACCCGTAAAGGGTCTGTGCTGAGGAGGATTAGTAAAAGAGGAAGGCCTCTTTGCAGTTGAGATAAGAGGAAGGCATCTGTCTCCTGCTTATCCCTGGGCAATGGAATGTCTCGGTGTAAAACCTGATTGTATGTTCCATCTACTGAGATAGGAGGAAACCGCCTTATGGCTGGAGGTGAGATATGCTGGCAGCAATACTGCTCTTTAATGCACCGAGATGTTTGTGTACATGCACATCAAGGCACAGCACCTTTCCTTAAACTTATTTATGACACAGAAACCTTTGCTCACATGTTTTCCTGCTGACCCTCTCCCCACTATTACCCTATTGTCCTGCCACATCCCCCTCTCTGAGATGGTAGAGATAGTGATCAATTAATACTGAGGAAACTCAAGAGACCAGTGCTGGCGCCCGTCCTCCGTATGCTGAGTGCCGGTCCCCTGGGCCCACTGTTCTTTCTCTATACTTTATCTCTGTGTCTTATTTCTTTTCTCAGTCTCTTGTCCCACCTGACGAAAAACACCCACAGGTGTGGAGGGGCTGGTCCCCTTCAGTTCTAAAGCCCACTTGGCTCATTCCACATGTGGCAGTATTTTTTTACCATGTGAACACCAAAATGAATTCGTGACAAATGCACCTCCCGTTTATTGCAGGCTTGCGTGAAGGAAATGATTTCCTATGATTCTGCTTACTGCTTAAAAAAATTAATCAAGTTTTCTGCCTGACAAGTAAGTAACTGTGTTTATTTTCTGTTCATGACTAGGCAAAAGCACATAACATCCCTATGTGTCCAGTGAGTTATGAAAGTTCTTTAAAAGCAGTGCATTAGCCATGGATCTTCCTGCTATCTCTCCCCTGCAGTTTGCTGAGAATGTTTTCCATAATAGAACCAGGCTTATCACAATTTATTCCTGCCTTACTGACTACTAGGTCATTGCCTAGAGTTCTGAACCCCGGGTTGGAAGCTGTTAAAATTTAATAAAAACTACTTTAGAGAAAATGGTCACTCTCCCTTCATCCTCTCTCACCTCCCTCTGGCTCCTTGACCCCCATCCCTCCCTGAAGGTGCTGGTCCCTAAGGCTCTTCTAATAGACTTCCTTATTGTCCCAGGTTTCTGGGAATTCATCAGTGATAGCTGCCATGGGTATGTTGAGAGGATACTATATGCCGAGAACTCCACATCTGATATTTTACTTAATTTCCCCACAATATTATGAAGTAGATGTTATTTTCCCCATTGTACAATAAGAGATGGAAAGCTAGAGAGGCTAAAAGCAGAACAAGAATTTGAACCCAAATGCCTGTGACTGTAACCACCATACATATAGCCTACCTGTTTCCATGTTGTTCTAGCAGGATCCTTGTTTTCTTCCTTCTTACAGTAAAATCTGACTGATCACTGTTGAGTAACGGATCTTAATTAGGTCGAGATGCGGAAGGAGTTTGCTCCTGTAATTTCAGGAAGTCTTTGCATATACCTATTATTGCAAATAGATTTCGCTTTATTGGAAAAAGGCTATCAGTATTCCCTGGGGACTCTATTTTTACAGCTGAGACTGCTGCTCTCTATCAGTCACTATGAAGTAGAAATTCTGATTATGATATCACATAAGATTCAAGGCCACTAGTGATAAATGTTCAAGAGGAGGTGTGTTCAGCTTTGTGATACACTATTGTGATAAAAATATGGCACAGGATTTTAAAAATATGAAAATGTAAAAGGAATACGAATATGGTAAATGATTATAAGTCTATGTATGGAATTTAATCTATTTTTCCTAAATGCTGACTGTAAGCGGTTTAGCCCAGTGATATAAACTGTGCCTGAGAAAGGTCCCAGTCAATTTCATGCTGTTCATGTGCCATTTATTTTTACTTTTTAAGTACATTGGGAAAATACATAAGAAAAAATGTACATTCATCTTTTTAATGATATTATAAAAGATGGTGAACAAGTTAATCAGAAGAAAAGAAAAACAATTCATCTAGACGTTCTTGCAATGAATTTTTGCCAAATGCTTAATTTTTACTAGATGCTAGGAGAATTGGGAAGCCTTAAGTCTGACACAGGATCCAGAGACAAAAATTACAAAGTAGTGAGTGCTATGGTAAGAGTTAAGTAAGAAGGTTGGATAAGATGTCCACTACTAGCTCAATCTTGAAAGGGTCCAGGACACTTGCCTCTGAGACCTAAACGACTGAGTGGGCATTGATCAAGAGTGGGAGGTTGTTTCAGGGTCAGCACATGCAAAGGACAGGCTCCATTTTAGGAAAATGAAAGTAGTTCAGTGTTATTGAAGCTGATGGTGAGGGAGGAAGTGGCAGAAGATAAAGGCTGGAAAGAAACAAGTCAATAAGAAGCCACAAAAAAGTTTTAAGTAGATGAATGACATGATCCAATTTGTGCTTTAGGAAGATTACTTTTGTCTCAGTGTCCAAAATAGGTGGAGGGAGGCAAAATGAGAAGCAGAGAGTTATTTGATGGTGGAAAGAGAGAGCTGTTCAAACAAACAGGCAAGATTCAGTGGAGACCTGAACTAGGCAGGTGGCATCTTGGGTTGCAAGAAATGGACAGATACAAAAGATATTTAGAAGGACAAGAAGGTATTTTAGTTGGATGACGTACATTTCAAAGGAACAAGGAAGAAGAATGGTCTGGGAATAGTATTGGTGAGCCAGGAGTCTTCATTTGAGTGGGCTGCAGGGAAAGTTGTGTCCTCAGAAGATGCCACATTTCAGTTATGGTACAATGGGAGGGAACGTTCACTGTGGCAGTGGAATCACCAGAGGGCCACAAGTGGATCAGATTGGGAAGTGGGATAATATTCCAGCCTGAATTAGATTGTACAATCCCAGGGAGCAGGAATGAGGAACAAGGGAGTAGAATAGAGAAAGAGGGGGAGTAATATGAGGATGCATT
The DNA here is from genome assembly GCF_028858775.2 of Pan troglodytes. Taxonomy (NCBI): domain Eukaryota; kingdom Metazoa; phylum Chordata; class Mammalia; order Primates; family Hominidae; genus Pan; species Pan troglodytes. Next base: position 86,024,528 of record NC_072413.2, read on the forward strand.
ATAGGTCTAACTGCTTCCAGGTATGACTGATTGCTCAATCCCATAGGACCATCTTCTAAGAAGTTGTAATAATTTAATCACAGAGAAAAGTGAAGAATTTAGCCACTGGCTGCAGCCTCCAATTGGTCAAAGGTTTGTCTCACAGAGCATGAACCTCCCTGCACCTCCATATAACACATATTTGAGTGCAACAGGGTTCTTATATAAGTATCATCAGGGTGGCCCCAGGGAAGGAGGTGAGAAGTTGCAATAATGTCAGGTTGCGCTTGCATGCAAGTGATCAGAATATACCCTAAGAGCAAGTTATCTCAGTGGCAGCTTGAATGAAATCGGTGAGCCAAAGCATATAAATTAGCACATAAAAGGTGCATAATACAGTCCACCTTCTGCACTATTCAGGGCCACTTTCCCCCATCATTATATCCAAATTGCATACTACAATATAGGCCCCCATTTTTGTGAGAATAAGTTGTCCTTATCTATTCTACAAGAGAGGAAGCACTCGTCCAATCTGTCACAAGGTCCCCTTCAAGGGAATGGTCCACCAGAGTCTGGTTGAGGATAAGTAAGACAAACTTCTGTTCCATAGCTGGACCTGGATCTGAAGTCATAAGTAATATTTATCTCCAACCTCTTCCAGCAATTCTATATTTCCCTCACTATGGGCCAGCACATTAGCTATCTGTGTTGGTCTCCGGGTGGGATGACACAAACATTCATCGTTGAGAGGCTTGAACCTTTATTTGCCTTATCCTTTTTGGGCCATAGTTGTTGCAATACAATTACGCATCAGCTTTTGACAACACAATTATGTAGGTACAATACAAACTATGTACAAATCTGTTATCACTGGACACAGGAGCACCAAGAGATACCCTTGTGAAACCCTTGGGTTCCAGATGTGTTTCTTCTTGTCCTCACTGGTAACAGCAACTCTAGCTATTCAGCAGAGTCAGGGGCTATTACTTTTAATGATGTGCTAACTATTTATTCCCTGCTGGCCCATAAGCGTGAGGAGTTCAACTGATATTTTCAGCTTCAAATTCAGGGGACCCTTACATTTTATCTGGCAGAATTATTCTCTTTCCCATCCACAGTCACAATTAAGATTTCTAATCCAATAGAGGCTAAAGTTGCAAGATGGAAGATAGTAAACACAAATTCCATAATCACTTGGTTCCCAGTTTTATATAATTGAGCTACTGGGGATTCAAAACCATATATTGGTCATTGGCTTAATGTATATGCCATATCCTGGAAGATCACATTCAACCCTGCTAGATGTTGTCCCCAAGCTGGGATCTTAATGAACCTTTAATATGATTTCTACCATTCTCTTAGGATGGCTGCTTCTGGGTGATGGGGAACAAGGAACAATTATTAGATTCTGTTTCATGCACTCATTACCTTGATTCTTATAAAACAGTTCCCTTGGTGTGTGGCAATGCTGTGTGAAATATGTGTTGATAAGTCAAGCATTCTAAAAACTTTTGGATGGTAAGCCAGTGGAGGTACTACAGACAAGGAGGGCAAACCCAGGGTCTATTCACATTAAGGATCAATTCCTACAAGGACAAATTTCTGTCCTCCCCAACCCCCAGGGTAGAAGATGTCTAATTGTAATCTACCTGATACCAAGAGACTGGCTCATCTCCTCAATCTCTGCTGTTGACAAATTGAGCATTCAAGAGTACCATTAGCTAGACTAGAAGGAATTCATGCAAACCTTTATCTCTGCCATGAGACCACCCTTTTCTTGGGCTCACTGTCCAGCATAGAAGCAGTCAATGAGAGAGAGATGAAGTGACATACATGATGAGGTAGCCTTCCCCACTGGTTGCTGAGAGACCTGTTGGTGGTAGATGTTCTCTGGTAGGTAGTAATAGCTGCAAAATCTGTGTCCATTTTTATAGGTCAATCTATATGCCTCATCCTGTGACATCATCATTCCCCAGTTTTCTATTTGATTCCTTCCAGACTCCTCACCAGTTATTCATGTCAAGTGGATGACAAATTTACTGCTCACCACTTTCCCACTGGCTAATTTACTTTAACCGCTGCTCTTTAGAGATACCACTGAGTGGATCTATAATATGTCAGCAGTGTATTTTTGACTAGCATCTGTTGACACACTTGTGAGCCAGGCGTGAAGTTTTTTTTCAATCTTCTATCAGTTGGTCATAGGGAATCCCCTATAAACCATAAGTGCAAGATGAGATAAAAGGTATCAGAGTGATAGAAACAGATGACATGCAAATTTGTGCCACCTCTTTGTGCAATTTACTCTTGCCTTTTGGACCTGCCTCAGTCCCATTTCCAGGCATGACATTCCATAATGTAGATTGCTGCTGTGCTAACCCAATCTATGATTTAGTGGATCTAATCATACATAGCTTGCTGTAGTTCAGATATTTGCTCCTTTCAAATCTCATCTTGAAATTTGATTTCCAATGTTGGAGGTGGGCCCTAGCGGGAGGTGTTTGGCCCACGAGGAGTGGATCCCACATGAATAGCTTGGTACCATTCTCTCATTAGTGAGTGAGTTCTTGCTCTTTTAGTTTCAATGACAGCTGCTTGTTAAAGAGTCTGGCACCTCCACTTCTCTCTCTCTCTCTTTCTCTCTCTCTCTTTCTCTCTCTCTCTCTCTCTCTCTCTCTTACTTCCTCTCTTGCCATGTGATCTCTGCACATACTGGCTCCACTTAGTCTTCCACCATGAGTGGAAGTAGCCTGGGCCCCTCTGCAGAAACAGAAACTAGCACCATGTTTCTTGTACAGTTTGCAGAACAGTGAGCCAAATAAACTTCTTTCCTTTATAAATTACTCAGCCTCAGCTATTCCTTTATAGCAATACTAAATGGACTCAGAAACAGCTCACACTTGGTGTCTTGTGATGTTATAACTAGGCATTCAATCTCTACAAATATCCGGTAGCAGGCCAGGAGCTGCAAAAGAAATTGCAGTCTGCAAAAGCCAGATAACTCTTTGTCAACTTTGAAGGAGATTCTCATTTCCTACAGTTCCTTCATCATGGAGAGCTCTATCACGATTAGATCTATTGAGTTTTATAGTTCAATAGTCTGGCTCTGCAGAAGGCTCCTGCAGAGCCTTCTGTTAACTATGGCCCAGGCAAAACTTCCATATCTCCCAGAATATAGACCAAAGCAGTATTTTTAAATGCAGTCTATTCTTCCACCAAATTCAAAAAGGCTCACCAAGCAGTGTACCTCTTTCTTAGTGGTAGGAGTTGCAAGTAGAACAATGTGCTTATTTCTTTGTAAGAATGTCCTAGCATATTGTGGATTGCTGGATATCTACTAAGTTGACCAATATCATGGGAACCTGAACTTCATTGGGTTTATCACCTACCCTCTGATGTGCATGTATCTTACTGGGTCACCTAGGGTATTAACATTTCCAATAACCATGGCATCATCAATACAGTAGACAAGTGTGATACCATGACGTTCTGCAGAAGGCTAAGATGATGGAAATACCTAGCTATTATGTTGTGACAGGGAACAGGATAGTTAGCACAACAGTGAGTATGTAGAGTTGCCCCTCTAAATGTAAAGTCAAATTCCTTTTGATCATTTTTGCTGATGGAAATCTAGTCAACAAACATTTTCTGTAAAGGGTCATACAATAAATATTTTTAGCCACGTGGTTCTGTTATAATTATTCAACTCTGCTTTTGTAGTCTGTGGTCATATTTGGCCCATCAGCTGTAGTTTGCCTACCCCTGACTTAAAAACAAAGTGTTTTCCAGATTAGTAGCTGCATAGACCATGTTGATCTTTTTCATGAAAGGTACCACATTTTGTCTGCAATGACCCATATGTTTTTTTCAGGATACAGATAAACCAACTGAATAGGGATATGATGAGACCACCACAACTTCATCCTTTAAATCTTTAATGTGTAATAAAGATTTACACATTAAAAGAATTACACATTGTGTGATTCCTTTTAGGATGCAGATTGCTTCTTATTTACCATATAGGGCATGGATGTGTACATAGGGGTGTGTGTGTGTGTGTGTGTGTGCGCGCGCATTTGTGTATATGTGTATGTGTAGGAGGAGAAGGAATTGCAGAAATTTCAGGGGTTTCCACAGAGCCCTTGCTACCATAATGGCCCTTAATCTACAAGTCGGAGAAACAATGGGAGGGTTCTGCCAGATGCTTAAAATAACTGTGTATTTGGAGACTAGAAAAATAACTGAGAATTTTTGTCCTTGCGATTGAACAATGAGAACACATGGGCACAGGAAATGGAACATCACACACCGGGGACAGTTGTGGGGTGGGGGGAGGGGGGAGGGATAGCATTAGGAGATATACCTAATGCTAAATGACGAGTTAATGGGTGCAGCACACCAACATGGCACATGTATACATATGTAACAAACCTGCACGTTGTGCACATGTACCCTAAAACTTAAAGTATAATAATAAAAAAAAGAAAAAAAACTGAGATAAACTTGAGCTAACATTTCATTTATCACCTAGCTTCCATATACCCACTCTAACTGGAATTCCATGATGAAGATTTGAGTCCACTAGCATCAGAAAACTCGTATCCCATATTAACAGTGCTCAAAAACAAATATATGTACTGCCTTCCCCAGTGTACAATAGTCTATCAATGGCCACAGGTCCCTTTTGGGAAGGATTATAAGGAATATTTCATATTTATATATATTTTTTCAATAGCATTACAATGTTATTCCTTAAGGGAACTCAGTCTCCCTTTCAATTAGTGGGTTCTAGGTCTACAAAATAACTTAAATTTTGAAACTGGAAGAAAGACTACAGATTTCATTGTGGTGACTGATGTTAACACTTCTATTCTGTAGTTCTCCATTTTTTAAAATAAAATAGTGCAAGTCAGCAATCCTTGTCAGCAGTCTAGCTATCTCACACCTAAGAACACCATGGTCTATTAGCCAACACCAAAGATCCCCATTAGGGCATTTTGATTGACAGCCTGACCTTAGTGCTCATTATAGACATTATGTCCACCATGTTTCTTATAGTTCAACTATCAGAATCCCAAGCTCTGCCACTCTGGAATCCTGTCATCCCTGCTGATAATATACAGCCCAATTTAATGGCAGCATCTCCAACCCTCAGTCCTTTTACAAAGACAATTTCCATTAAACTACTAAACAATTGTCTGTACCCTCTGACCACTGCATTCCTTATTTCTTTGGTTAATGGAAGATATTCTGTGTTCCCTCAATGAACACAGCCGGGTGATATGTTTTTAGATGTTACATAATAAATTAATTCTAACAGCCCCATCTTTAGGATCCTTCTGATCCTTTCTTCAATACTATACATCAAGAAAGTCCTAGCATCTCTACCTCATTTACTGAAGGCCATCATCCTGTATAAGCTTAAAGAATCCATCCAAACAGATTTTCAGAATCATCTTGAGATATTTCCAAAGCATTGAAATCCAAGTGATGAATGAGCTCTCCCTTGTCGAAAATGCTCCCTACGCAGCCTTATATCTGTCTTCCCACTCCAGGCCAATGCCCTCTAGATCTACTTCCACATGTGTTCCAGGTCCTGAAAATCCTTTTCAGTATAGACTATTCCTCCTGGGGCAGAGGTTGTACTTCCCTGATCAGACTGTGCTGAGACCTGACTCTGGTCATTGGCCTGAAACTAATGAGAATTGGATCTGGAAGAGAACTAGTGCCATATTGTAAAGCACCTGCCTTAATTGGTGTCATTTCATTGCCTCCAGAAAAGGGGAGACTGTTCCCCTCAGGCAAGTTGGAATCAGTTGCTTCTGCCATCCTGGGGAGTTCAGGGACATCTCGGAGTTCAGAACTCTCAGGATAATATACCCAAATATTCCTAATACAAGTTAGGGGTCCCACTCTTTTCCCATCAGGGCAATAACTTTGACAGATGAGATCTGTTGGGGCTATGCCTTGAGTCACCTGTGCAGCTCTGCTACACTGAAAACTAGATGCTGGGCCTGCTTTTCAGCAGTCTGCAGGAAATAAGAGTCTCCTTCAAAGTTGCCATAGAACACTTTGACTTTTTAAGGGTGTCTTTACTTGGCAGTTGGCTGTCATGAGCTTCTCGTTTTCTTGTGCCAAGTCTTTCATTGCAGTTAAGAAACATCCCACTCAAAATTTTGTGTAATTATCATTGCCCTCATAACATTCAATTACAACATATCCCAGTGCCACATCTTCTGCCTGCACCTCACTCCCAATTACTCTCGGGTCAAGGGCAAAAAATTACATGGAGGTATGGGGTAGGAATGCAAGAAAGGAAAATGGCCACATGCAAATTGAAAACTTAGGCCTGCTGAATAAATTGGCCTAGAGATGTATTTTGTTTGGCAGGCTCAACTTCCAGAAAAACTTCTGAACTTAAATATCTTTAGGCAGAGCATGCGGTTTTCCCATTTGCCACAGTTCCTACCAATCACGATGATGTTACTCCACATATTCTCCTTCCCTGCCTGACTTCTGAGGGCATTTGGGCTTAGCATCTCTGGGTGTCAGGATCACATCTGGTAAGAAAGCATAGTGGATTTAGCTAGCTGAAAATTTTCAAGAGGAGTTACTCTCAGCAGCCTCCAGATAGGAATGCCCCATGCCTCCTGAAAACAAGTGAGCAAAGGCCCAGATTCCCTGAGCTCCTTTGAGATTTCCAGCACAGGTGAGCAGGGAAGCAACAGGGTTAGTTGATTCCCAGAACCCTGGGCACATGTTAGAAACAGCAGCAATCTCTTTTTAAGAAAATGCTTAACATTTTCAGGGGATGAGAAGGCACTGAAGTATCTTTATGCAGATGAGGTTTCATCTTGGTTCTGATTAAACAAAACGATGTTGTACCTGGTTCTCTTCCCTACCATTTTTTAGTGGCCTTCAATTTAGTCATCATTTTCCCCCATTCTCAAGTGAGATAAGAGTTAGAGTTGTTATATATCCCCGAAGCAGAGCTTGAGGTTGATTGTCTGTGCATACTGATAATATGGTAATGCCATTCTGTTAAGTGAATGATCTAGATTTGTAAGAGATGTTGAATTTCTTAAATTCACTCTGAGATAGACAATAGATACCATAGACATTTTATTAGAAAATTTATATCATAGACTTATTTATTGAGGCTCACTCTGTGCCAGGCATTGTATTGGGCTCTGTTGATGCAAAGAGAGTTAAGATATGGGTTGCCGCTCTCGGGGAGTTCAGAATCTAGTAGGAAAACACATGATATCATGTGAAGTCTAAGCAGAGTATTATGGAGACACCAAGGAGGGAGAGAAGGCTTCACTGAGGAAGTGACATTTGTCCTCAATCTTGAAGGATAACTTGCTCCTGAGGCAAAAGTGGGAAGATGGGATGGCAGTTCAGAACAGTGAGTTGGGGACAAGATGTGGGACTGCTTGCCCCTGTCTTACTGAGCTGCCTTTACCCCATCACTCCTGTTCAGCACCTCACTTTGGTACTACTGCAGCTACCTTCATGAACAATCTCTGATAGACTCTGCCTCCCCACACCTCTGAGATGAGCAAATTTTACCAACTGCCTACAAGCAGCAAGCCAGTCACTAGTGCCCTCGACTGGGCACATGGGAACTGGCTGAGAATCCATCCCCAGCTGTAAATTTTAAGTGTAACATTATACAAGGACATCTATCAGTAAAGTGCCTAGACATTCCTTATTTTCCCATTTTCACAAGCTTGGAGATCAATGGGCAGGAGCAGGAATAAATTACTATGTTATCACACTTTTCTGAGCATCTGGAAGAAAAGCTGTATCTGAAGAGCTGTGGGTGAACAGAATAGCTGAGTGGGTACTTGGGTGATCAGGTGTATTATCAGTGGAATAGTTATTTCATCTTTATGATGATTTGATAGTGAATGGCATTTTCTACTTCCAATGACTCCATGTTCTCAATCAGTTATATTGTACTCTGATATGCACACAATGGGATTGCCTTGGTGCTTAAAAAATAGATGCATGGATTCCACCGTTTAAATCAGAATCTCGGAAATTGGGGCCCAGATATCTGTATTTTGAAGGCTGCTCACAAGGTTGTCATGTGCAACCAGGGTTGCTTAGCACACTTCTAGACCAACAGAGAGATAAAAGATAGGGGAGCTTACACTCAAGGAGCAAGGACCCTTACTGGCATCTTCCCACTTTATATAGATATAGCTTCCATAACAACGACATGGGAAAATGTAATCAGGATTCTTCTTGGAGCAGCATTCCACTAGTTTGACAGAAATACAAAAATACTTTGATAAGCTGCTGGGGATAAGGGGTGAGTCCTCTCAGGGGCATGCTTAGGAAACAAAGTAGTTCCCAAAATCTATGCATATGACAGAGAAGAATTAGATGGCCTTTGAAAGACCCAGAAGAAAATGCAAAAAGGAATAGGGAAAAAAAGGGCAAAGCAACCTGCTGTGAGCCTCCTAATCTTCCATGGCCTGAATTCCCAGCGCTTGAGGTAAGGATTTCAGTGCTGAGGGTGAATGGGCAATGTGAAGCAGGAGCCAGAGGATCAAGATTGTCTCTGCAGAGGTCTGGGTCTCAACCATGGTGATGGCTAATATGCATTGAGAGTTCTTTACACATTCAGGAGTAGGGGGAAAGTGGAAAGATACTGTCACATTGTGACAAAAGAGAATTTGGTGATGTCGGTGGTCACCTTGGTGACAGGCTCACAGCTAGAACTGCATTTATGAGGTTCTACAGAGAGCCATTGTAACCAAAAATCCCCCTCCAGGGTGTTAAACTCCTGGAGGATACTCATAAGCCAGGACTTCCCAAGAGTGTCCCATGGAACTTGAGTTCTAAGGACGGTACATGAAAAAAATCAACATGGGTTCCATGATCAAAGAAGTTTGGGAAATGGGCTAAATGAAAGGACTTCCAAGGCCTTTTATCTGCTAATGAGAAAGGTGATGTTTCTAGAGGCAAGAGACAGACTGCAGCTCTCTCTGCATGCTCTCATGAAATATCTCAAAGAAACAGAATTCCTTAAGGGTCCCTTTGGGAAACACTACTGCCGGTCTACGTATGAATGACTGGAGCCACATAGAATGTTTTGCAAGAAATAACCAGGACACACAAATGTATAAGAATACATACCAATGCATTTTAAATTTGCCCACTTTTTCGATCAAAAACAAACAAGTGTAAGTTGTTTTCCCTTTCCATGTCCATTTCTAGAACAAGCCCTGTGAAAAACAAGCTGCTGTCCCTGCTAGAGGCATCCTGCAATCCATGGATGTTTATCACCAAGCCATTGTTAACATGAGGTAACAGCTATGCAGGATTTGTTTCACTCACCCCTTGGAACTCAGATTCCCTGTGGAGAGTTGGAGTAATATATATGAGGACAATAGGGAGCCTGAAAGTTAAGAATTCATCCTGTTGTATTTCTCCAATGGCACATTCACGATGTGGCTCCATGGTTTAATGCAGACTGAAAAGCAGTTGGCATTTCACAGCAGGAGGTTAGAAATAGAGTGTGCTACTGGGTCAGGGTAGCTTGACTGGATAGAGGTGTGTGTGATGGATGCTGTAATGAGGTGGGAGGCAGGTGACCTGAATTTTAGTCCCAAAGATACCACACTAAACTCTTGCTATGTGACCTTAGCCAAATTCTTAGTTTTCTTCTCTGTAAAATGAGGTTTAGATGGTCCTGAAACCACCCACTCATGCTCCTCCTCCTCCTCATCTTTCCTGGCTGACTGGGATGATGACCATGAGGCAATGTTGGCAGCCAGGAGTAGAAAATGACAGACTCACTAGCACACCTGAATCCCTGAAAAACAGTATCGCTGTTGCTGCTGATTAAACCTCCCCCTTGAGAAAGGAAAACATTTTTTGTAAGCTACTGGATGTTTTGGGTCCCTGTGTTTGCCATCTTCCTTATTTCATATGAGAACTAGTACCGAAAAGTAAGCACTATAACAAACATCTAAAATGGAAGGTATTAGCTTAGCATTCAGACTGAAGGCAGGAATAAAATGGTTATGAGTGGCTAGAAAGTGAAAGCCTCATGTTATCCATGGATAACTTTAAAAATTATCATCTATGATTATTTGGAAGGTAGACCAAGAACGTATTGAGTCTGTGGCTTTAGGGAAAGCAGGTGAAAAGAGTAGGAATATTAGTGTATGTCAACTGCTATTTGTTGTTTTTAATCAAGTGCTACAAGAAACAGATAAACTCAAGCAAGAATTGGTTAGTTTGCCAGCCAAAGTGGAACTGGAAAAAAAAAATACAAAGCTTCTTGGGGCTGAAAAAACTCTTGGGTTCTATACCTCAAATACTAAAAGATAAGATTTGCAGATCAAAAAAAAAAAAAAAGAGAGAGAGAGAGAGAGAGAGAGATCCAGCCAAGTGGCAAAGATAATATCAATAAAGTTGCTTTGCCACCCAGGCTATTTTAGACTTCAATGTGGATTCCATGATGGTGGAATAGATGGTATGATCCAGGAAGACAAACCTTAGATCAGGTCTAGAAAAGAATTTGGGGGTTATTTACGAGCACATGAAACTGACTGGAAACAAATAGTTCAGATACCTATCGAGTTTTTGAGGAAACCGTAATGCCCAGGAAACCACAAGCTTGAATCTGTAAAATTACCCTCATGTAACAGCAGAAAGTGGGCTCTGGGAGGTGTGCAACTCCTAGTAACATACTCCTCAATATTCACCGTATAAGGGTCCATGGAGGCTAACGGACAAAAATATTCTCCAGGAGGTCAGAGCCAAGAGACAGAGGAAAATGAGGAAGAAACTTCCTTGCAGAGGACAGACCCAGGGTCTATCAAAACATTTTCTTCTAGGGTTTGGGGATCTTTGCAATACCTACCCTACAGGATTCAATTATTGCTCTGGACCAGGGAATTCTTTAGGCATTTTTATTGTGGTTAGCCAGTCCACTTTTGTGTATTGAATAGGCAGATGGAGCAAAGATAACGGGTCTTTTAGTTCAAAGGATGCTGAACTTTAAGGAACTGTATCTGGACTTTCAGAAGAGGCCAGAGCATCATTTGGAGATCCTAGACTTTGATATCAACAAGTAGACAATTCAATAAGTGGATAAAATATTGGGTTTTCTCCCCAGAGTAATATGTACGTATGTTTTATGTAAAGGATGATAGCAGCGAAAGGGGCTAACTGTGATAGAGGTTGCTAGCTGCCTACTAAAAATCCATTCTCCCCTTCTTACTGGCACAGAGCTAAACTGCATTACTCAGCCTCCCTCGCAGTGAAGTGGCCAAGTTTTCTTCAGTGAAACATGATTGCAGTGACACATGTCACCTCTACGTTTGGCCCATACAAACCTCACACTTATCCCAATATGTTCTTTCTTTCTACTGGTTGATTGGTGTGGCAAAGCTTTGTATAACTTCTAGATGCCACATATTGAGGATGGCAGAGCTATCCCCAAATGGCTCTATAGGGACCACTAAGTGACTGTGGAGGAGAGCTGACATCAATCCAAATCCTATTATAAAAACTTTTTGTTTTTAAGCCACTGGAATTTGGGTTTTATTTCAACTGCAGTTCAGAATACTCTAACACATCCCTGTAAAAGTAACAATGTCTATTTATGCAAAATATGCCAACTTTTCCAAGGAAGTCCACAGTTGATCTATTGAATCTAAGAGTTTTACACTGTCTAATCTGATCATCACTCTTGGTCAGATTAGATTACACGGTCCCTTCTTATGACTATTTTAAATAAATACACTCAATCTCTTCTCTCCCATCCTCTCCTCTCCTCTCTTTATCTCTCTTCCCCGACTCCCCTGTTGCACTCTCCTGGCAAAACCCCAGCTCTGGTTTCATCCAACTCTACCTATGTCCACACTCACAAGTTTCCTGTGGCTAGTTTCACTTTAAACTCATGACTGCTGATGCAAAATAAATCCATAGTGCTGCCCAATAATCTCACTACATTTCCATAATTCATTCATTCATTCATTCAATCTCATGCACAGCTATTTCATACTTTCTCTTCTCTCCACAACTGTCCAGTTCCTCCCCACTCCTCTTCTTTCTCAGCTGATGAGCTAGAATTCTACTTAAATAAGAAAAAAGAAGCAATCAGGGAGAAATTTCCGTTGGTTCCCAACACTTCCTCCACTGCCTACCTGCATCTGTTCCTATGTAGTTTGCCATCCCTCCTGGGTGAATTGTCTGTGCTCCTTTCTAAAGCCAAAACCTCCATATGTGCACTGGGCACATTTCCTCTTATCTACTTAAGAATCCTACTCCAACAATTCTCTCCTCTCCTGCATCATCAAAATTTCCCTTTATGCTGGATCTTTCCTTAACACACAGAACATCTTAATATATATCCCATCTCTCAAAACAACAACAACAAAAACCCAAAAAATTGACTTTGCATTATCTTGCAACTACCGTCCTATTTTGTTGCTAGCTTTTATACATATATTCCTGAAAATAACTGTCTATATTCACTGTCTTCCTTTCTCTAATTTCTTTCTCTTTTGAGCCTACTCCAGGCAGGTTTTCATACTCACCATTTCACTGTGTTCCACCTATGATCCCAGCTACCGGGAAGGCTGAGGCAGAAGGATCGCCTAAGCCCAAGAGGTCAAAGCTTCATTGAGCTGTGTTCGTGCCACTGCACTCCAGCCTGGGCAACAGAGCGAGACTCTGTCTCAAAAAAAATTTTTTTTAAACCAACTTACATCAAGATCACCAGTGATCCTCATCTTACAAAATCCGGTGGCCAATTACTAATCTTCAGTTTAGTCATCCTGTCAGTAGTATTTGATACAGTGTATCCTTCACTTCTTGAAACACTTTTTTCTCCATGGACTATTCTTTCTTGGTTCTTTGCTTTCCTTACTGGTCTCTCCTCCTCATCTCCCCAACCCTTAAATGTTGGAATGCCCCAAGCTCAGTTCCTTATGTTGATTCTTTCCCATCTGCACTCATTCTCCAGAAGATTTTGTCAAATTTTATAGGTTTTCATACCAAATCTATGCAGATGGATCCCAAATTTCTAGCTCTAAGCCAGACGTCTCAGTTGAACTCTGGGCTTGCATATCCAACTGCCTTCATGACATCTCTACTTGGGTGTCTCATTATTATCTTGAAATTAACATTCTTCAAAATCAAACTCCTGATTATCTTTACCCTCAAGGTTGCTCCATAAAAGTAGCTCCATTTCTCATTTATTTAAGCCCGAACCTTCATGATCTCTAGCTGTACTCTTTTCCTTACATCCTACAGCCAGTGCATCATCATATCCTGTTGCCTCCACCTCAAACCATATCCAGAATCTGACCATTTCTCATGACCCCCTTACCATCACCTCCCACCTAGATTACTGCAATAGTAGCCTGTGGACAAAACTACTTGTACCCTCCCTATATCCTGTGCAAATACAATTTTCATCTGGGTACTTGGTCTTCCAGAATGTAGATTATATTTCCTAACATTTCCTGTAGCTTAGTGTGACCAAGAGGATGTAATCTGAAATATCTATAGAGCCTTCTTTAAGAGATAGCTCCAAGGTATCCTTTCTTCCTTTTTTAAAATCTGTTCTTCCATCCTGTTTTTCAGTACAGAGATGACCACTTAGACCACAGGGATACATCCTTATGTTTATTCTTTTCTACTGTACTCATGGCAGTGAGTTGGAAGGTCTTGGGGTCCCTGAGGACTTGGTGAAACAGATCTGTCATCTACTTTTGGATTTTGATGTCTGAATCTATAAATAAGAGAGAAACTAACTTCTACCTAAAGCCACTGTCATTTGGGTTTTCCTCTCACCACTGAACTTCATCCAAATCCATACGCTTTCTAACTGGTTCTCTTCCTGCTACTTTATAAATGATTCTCCCCACAGCATTAGCAAGAGTAGACCCTTTAAGACTCAGACTGGCTCATGCTACTCTTGTCCTCAAAGCCCTCTGGTAGCTCCTCTTCTTTCTCCCATTGTGCTCTCACCAAAGCCATTACTGGACATCTCTGTTCTTCCATGCTGTGTTGCCTGCTCCTCCTCTCCTCTCATCCGTGTCCACTCTTCATCCCTTTCCTTCCATTCCAGGGCAATAATCTATGCACTGCCTTGCAAGCACATTCCTGCTGCAGGGCTATATAATCCTTTCTTTTTCCTGAAAGCCTCTTGGCCCTGTTATGTTATGACCCACTCACTCACTTTCCTCAAGACTGTACCCAAATATTATCTTATCAAACAGGCCTTTTCCACCCACTCAGTCTAAACTATCACCGCCACCACCAGAACATAGTCTGTAAAAATCAGAAGGCTTAGCTTCTTTAGAGAAAGCAACCACTATGATAAAACTGGGCCCAAATTCTCAAAGGGCAACAATGGACTTGATCCAGGGAACACCAAGGTGGGGCTTAAGGCAGCTCTAGTTATTCTTTCCATATAATTTCCATCAGGACTCTGTCCTCATTCCTTGGTATGGAGAATGGCTGTTGTGTTATATTTTTTTAATGTAAACTTCTATGCAAAGTTAGCTTCGAACACCAGTACCCCATCCCATTCTCTCCATTCCTCTTCTGCCAACCCATTCCCATTCCTGCCCAGCTAGATGGCCATCCTTCTAAATGAAAAGCATAAAGTTGCTATTGGCTAGAAATTGGATGGCACAGGTACTTGAGAGTTTACAGTACCCCAAACTCCCTGTTTCCATGTACCTCTCTGCTTCACTAATTCATCTTTGCCTGGTTTCTAAAGGCATATGATTAGCAGATAACACATTAGGATATTTCAGTCCTCCCAGGTTCATAGGAGAAAAATCAGAAGATTAAAAGGCACTTCGAGACCCCAAGGAATGACTCATCAATATGGAATTCTAGATATCAAGAGACAATCATTCCACATAGTAACTTTCTTTTTTTATTATTATTATTATACTTTAAGTTTTAGGGTACATGTGCACAACATGCAGGTTTGTTACATATGTCTACATGTGCCATGTTGGTGTGCTGCACCCATTAACTCGTCATTTACATTAGGTATATCTCCTAATGCTGTCCCTCCCCCCTCCCCCCACCCCACAACAGGTCCCAGTGTGTGATGTTCCCCTTCCTGTGTCCAAGTGTTCTCATTGTTCAATTCCCACCTATGAGTTAGAACATGCAGTGTTTGGTTTTTTGACCTTGCGATAGTTTGCTGAGAATGATGGTTTCCAGCTTCATCCATGTCCCTACAAAGGACATGAACTCATGATTTTTTATAGCTGCATAGTATTCCATGGTGTATATGTGCCACATTTTCTTAATCCAGTCTATCATTGTTGGACATTTGGGTTGGTTCCAAGTCTTTGCTATTGTGAATAGTGCCGCAATAAACATATGTGTGCATGTGTTTTTATAGCAGCATGATTTATAATCCTTTGGGTATATATCAAGCAATGGGATGGCTGGGTCAAATGGTATTTCTAGTTCTAGATCCCTTAGGAATCGCCACACTGATTTTCTATACTTTCTACTCTTAAGACTGAACTCCTTCTACCAGATTATTTTACAAAGCCAAATGGCTCACTCCTGGAGAGTTGTTTGATTTGGTTCAGAATCCAAGTCTGTTTTCTTTTGAAATGTCAACACAGGCCAACCAGGTTTTGAACACGTGCAAAGATTATTGAAAACAGATTAATTTTTCCTAAGAAAGGATCTAGCCTTGTACGAAGGAACTACTATTTTAAATGACTAAAAGAAGAATTGCATTGTTTAGCTTGCAAATACTATATTTAAAAGTTACTAAAGATATAAATTCGAATCATTGCCAGGTCAAGTGAAGTTCAAATCTGCAAAGTGAATAGCTTCTAAGAGGTTTATACAGAGCTTGGTAGTTCCCTGTTACATATTTATGTTGCATTTTTATTAAAGAAAAGTGTTGGTAAAATTAGCATGCTTCCATGTTAATTTTACCATGTCTTTATAAATTCTCTCAAAACCAGATGCTTGGAAATGGTAATAAAAACTACTTTGGGCCGGGCGCGGTGGCTCATGCCTGTAATCCCAGCACTTTGGGAGGCCGAGGCGGGCGGATCACGAGGTCAGGAGATCGAGACCATCCTGGCTAACACGGTGAAACCCCGTCTCTACTAAAAATACAAAAATTTAGCCGGGCGCGGCAGCGGGCGCCTGTAGTCCCAGCTACTCGGGAGGCTGAGGCAGGAGAATGGCGTGAACCCGGGAGGCGGAGCTTGCAGTGAGCCGAGATCGCGCCACTGCACTCCAGCCTGGGCGACAGAGCGAGACTCCGTCTCAAAAAAAAAAAAAAAAAAAAAAATACTTTGAATGGAGTTTATGGACTTTTCTTTTTAGCAGTTTGTCCAGGATTAAGCAATTTTTGTGAAATAATCTCAATAATTAATTTTTTCAGCAAAATCATGCAACAAATATTTGCACAGTGACTAAATGCTAGTCACTGTTCTGTGCTCCCTGTTCACAGGGGTAAACAAAGGGCAAAGTCTGTGCTCTTTTGGAGATATGGTCTGATTGAGGGGAGAGGTGATTAACAATTGTGTAATATGTGTGGACTATGAGGAAAAGTGTTAGCAAAGCAAACAGGGATGGAGTTTTATTCACATTTGCATCACCAGCATCTGGGGCTTGGAAAGGGTCTTAAGGGATGAATGGATTAATGACTCAATATAAACTGTACCTGCAGAATCTCTGATCAGACAGAACATTTGCTCCAAAGCCATTGAATGGGCTGGGATGGAGCATGCATGGTTTTAGCTCCATCTCCCACAACTGTGGCTTTGTTATGTGTTGGTGGCAGGTGGTTTCCAAAAGGAAAAGCTTTGGGAGATAGAAGTCCTCGTTTTGACCTCTGCCCTCCTTGTACACCAGGAGCCAGAAAAACTTCATCTCTTTTACAAGAAACATTGAGATTCCTGTAAAATTAAGAAATCACACAATTTGATGGTCTACATTATCTAAAGCAAATGAGACTTCTATTTGGAACAAAGACTACCTTGTTGGGAAATGAGTCTGCAAGTTAAAGTGTTTTCTGGTAAGTTTCTTTGGTCCTTAGCTTCCTTAAAGGGGAAGTAATCATTGCCCATGGGCCCCTTTTAATTTCCCCAAGTTAGTTTATCTATTGAGTCATTTATGGTAGTTTCGAATTGCCTCATAGAACAAAGTCAGCACTTCTTGTTTACGCATACTGTGCGACACTGGCAGAGTTATCTGGGTCTTCTCTCTCTCAACATTTCCAGAAAGATGGTATCTGTATCATCTAGACTGTGTTTGCCTTGAGGAGAAACTAAGACAGACATGCCCAAAGGCTGAACTCAATATCTTCGTAGAAATTATTGAAAGCAATATCACCTTTAGCCTTGTCAAGAACTTCTAACAAGACCTTTTCAGACCAAAGTGCCCTCAATATCAGAGCATGTAGTCACCCACCCCAGGTTGACCCTGGAAGTATGAGAGAGCTAGGGTGGGAGCCAGAGGCTGAGAGAAGAAAGGGGGTGACCTAGTTCATGCCAAATGAATCTCACAAGCAAGACTAGATTGTAAAATCAGCAAAGTCACTCACAGCTGCATTATGTCCTCCCTGAGCTCTGGGCACTTTTGCCTTTGTGACCTCCTTCCTCCAACAATTAACATTAAAAATTGTATTTTATTATAAAGACAAACATAATCATGACTGAATTTATTATTACAGATATGTTATGATTAGAGTAATTTTTGTTCTAACTTTAAAAGAAATGAAAATTAAACATTTTTGTGGACCCCAGGCACTGTACCTCCTGTGGCTTATGGAAAAGTGTGCCTTAAAGTTGGTGCCTTAGCATCTTTGCCTCCTCTTATTTTTCCTGTGTGTGTCAACTGTCACTTTGCCCTTCTTTGGGACACCACTTTTTACAAACGAATGTCTCAGGTATCTAATACATTTGTGTTTCCACTGCCTCTCCTGCCCGCTGACCCGACTGAAATATTTTGGCCAGCAACAGAGTTAGGAGGGGTGTGATTCCCAATGCACTTCCCATTTCTACTTCCTCATTGCCCACTTGGCACTAGCTTTTGCTGCCACTTCTCCACTGAAACTGCCCCTGTAAGGTCATCAGAGTCCACTAGATTGCCAAACTCATGGATGATGGGCAATCTCTAACTTTAGACCTTCCTGTTGCATTTGACACTATTCTTCATTTAACTACTTTTTACTGAGTACCCACAATGTTTCAGGCTGTGTGCCAATTTGGGAGGCATAATTATCAAGTAATCAGACAAGATTCTGGCCCTCATAAGGCTTTTTGGCTAGTAGGAGACACAGATAAATAAACAGCAAGTAGAATACATTTGGGGATACTATAGAATCACCTAATTGGAACTTGAGAAATCAAGAAATGCCTCCTGGAGATAACACTTAACCTAAGACCTGAAATATGAATAGAAGCTACCCTGGTAAGGGGAGGAAGAGTGTCCTAGGTGGAAAAAGCAACATGCACAGAGCCCTAGTGATAAAAGGAATAGCTGCACACTCTGGTAATAGAAAGTAATTCCACATGGCTAAGGCCTAGATATATATGCATGAGAGGGGAGTTTGTGTTGGGTAGTGTCATGAGCATATTGACATTATATGAAGATGGCTCTAGTGTCAGTGTAGAGAATGAATTGGGTTGGAGGTGACACTGGGGTCAGTGAGAGCCACCAGAGAGCTGCCAAAGGGATGTGGTGGCTGGAATGTGGACAGGACATGGTAGGGTTCTGAACCAGGGAAGCAGCAGAGGAGAAGGAGAGAAGTGAACAGATTGAAAAGATCTGTCTTAGTAATAAATTGGATTTGGGGGTGCAGGGGAAATAGGAATCAAGGACAGCGTCTGTATCTGGGCTGTTAGTGGCAAAAAAACAAAAAAAAGAATCCCTTTGCTGATTAGTCAGAAAGGAGTTTGAGGATATTAAGAGGCAACTCAATCTTTGGGAAGGGCAGAAAAAAAAAACACCCAGTTAGGAAAGCTCACATCCAGGACCACCGTAGCCAAGAGCAAGCCCGGCTGAACACCACACCACTGAGCAGAATTATTCTTCTTGTTCTTTGGCTCCCATAATACTGGGAACTGGACACCAAGAGCTTTCCTGCAGCTATCTCAGAAGAGCCTAATTCCTCCACATTTGCCATTGTCACAAGAGGCTACTTCCCCTCACCCAACAGCAGGTCCTGTTGCTCACTTCTGCCTTCTATATTTGTGCAGGTGCGAATGCTTGACCAAACCTGGGTCCCATGTTGAACCAAGTGGTAAAGAAGCTTGGAAAACATGGTTCCTAGCTTTCCAGGGAGGCAACTACAGAGGAGTTGAGATGGATGCTGAATTCTTTATTGTATCAGCCATGATTGGTGGCTCTAGGGCCAGGCACATATTTTCTGGGGTTCTTCCCTGAGTCACTTCAATCATATACCATCTGGGCCATCTAAACTTGAAGCTCCCTCTGCTTCTGGCCCTATGTTAATTTTTGAATTGTCACCAAGTAGTGTTTTTGAACAGAAGTTCAACATATTCAGACTCACTGAGTAATCCATGTTCACAAGGCTCTCAACCTCACCAGCATATGAAACTTCCACAGTTAACCTGCCCTGCATACTTTTCTATTTATTATTAAAAGTTGCACACACGCACAAAGCAGAGAGAATGGTGTGATGAGCCCCTGTGCACAGCAACCAGCTTTGACAATGATTTGCATTTTGCCATTCTTGGTGTCCAGCATTCTTTCTTCTGCCTAGATCCAGACTCCTTCCATGCTGGGCTTTGTTCAATCCCAGTTCTCTGTTCTGTCAACTTCATCCTCCAACTCAGAAATCCTCTCAAGCTGATGATACCACGTGTACACAAAGTCCTCCTACCCCAGCTTTTTCCCAAGCAGCTGAAATACATTCTACTTTGACTGTGGCTCCCATCCTACCAAACTCATCTTTCTCATTTATTAAGTAAAGTGGTATTGTTGGACCAGATGATCCTTTTCCACAACAAAATTCTAGGATGGAGTGTGAATTTTCACTTTTTGGCTTTAGACTCAATAACAATGTTGAATGATTTTAATTGGATTCTTGAGAGCCAGGACTCATTATTTTACAATTAATACTCCTCCCCATCCCCGTCTTCTGGGAGCCTCTACCAACCGCATCAAGCAGCTCCCCCGAACTTGGCCAGGCACCCTGTGTCCACCTCTTCCACAATATTTAGTACTCTCATTTGCATTCATATTTGTTTCCCAACAAAGGCACCTGTGCAATTGTTTCCTACTACCCTGCATGCTGCTTAAGTCTGATGAAGACATTCTTCTTTGGAGTCTGACATTAGGTAATAAGGACACATAAGGTGATTTGAGTCCCTAACTGGACTCAAAAATGAGATGGCTTTTGTTTGGGAAATGCTTTCACTTCACACCAACCAACCTACTTACAACAAATGATATATAGCAGTGAGCACGTGAGCCAGAATCCACTAATCCTATCATACACCACACCACTTAGAGCAATGGGACAGCTCTTTAAATGTGCAGCTGAAGCACCGGATTGGAGATAATACCCTGCCAAGTGGGTGCCATCCTCCAAGATGTGGTATTCTCCCTAAATCAGTGACCATTAAATGGCACCATGTCCTCAGTAGCTAGAACACACAGGTTTGCGTACCAACAAAGAGAAGCAGGAATGCCCTTGCCTTACCATAACATCTGGGGAAATTTGTGCTCTTGGCCTTGGTTGCCCAGGGCAGTACTTAGTCATTATCTTATTCCTTCTTGGCTTCCTCCCTCCTCTGTGTCACTTCCTAGTACCTCACCGTACTCTCCTGACATTCCCTCCAAAATAAGCTACTTGCACCTGAATGTATGTCTCAGAATGTGTTTTGGGGAGATCCATGCTGAGGTGTGGGGTTAATGCTAATATTCATCTCACAGATTTGTTAGGAGGAACAAATGGAGAATGTACCAAGCAACACGTCTGGCTTTGAGTAAGTGCTTGGTAAATGACAGTTATCATTGTTGGTGACATCATTATCATTATTCTCTCACAAAGAGAGCTGAGGCTGGGCTTATTCAAAGTTCTAAGAGAGGCAACATTAACACACCAGCTTACTCTTTCCACATCTTCCCTCCAATAAGTAAATTATTGATTATATTAGTAGCTGTCTTTTGTCTACTCTGCTAGGTACTGGGCTAATTGCTTTGTATGAATTATTGCAGTACAATGTTGTCTCAATGGCCTTACCAGATTACAATAATCAGGAGTATAATTGTAATCCTCATAATAATAGACAACATGTGTTGAGATTTTTCTATAAACTGGAAGAATCTTCTGAGTGTTTCACGTGTATGTAGTACTGTAGTATCTTTCTATTTTACATGTGTAGCAATAGGCTCAGAGAGGAGAAATGGTTTGCCCTTGGCCACACAACCTGGACAAGGAGGAATCTGGATCGGAACCCAGACCTAACTGACTCCAGAGAGCTTGCTCTTTTTAGAAGACCATGGTCTTATAATCACTTCTTGTATTTCTCTAGATGTGACTGTATATTTGTGTGATTTAAACTTTTCAGGGTAATGAAACATTGTCCTTCACAGGAGCTAAAAAGAAAACTACCACTCAACATAGACAAGCAAAGTTCACAGGAAATCTGACCCTGTGACAATAATTTTAAGGAACAAGAAGGCATGAGTCACAATCCAAAATAGCAAGAATAAAGCATAGGATTCTGCTTATGCCAAAATATTCCTCTGTGATTTAAACAGATGCAGGGACTTTGTTTCAACCATAGTGGATATGGGAGGGAGAATGTCTACTGTAAGTTGGGAGGTCTACAGAAGAAATGGATATCCAAGACACAAAGAACTATTTTTAAACAAGTACATAAAAGACAGGGATGTGTCTATTAAATAAATTCTTATCATTTTCTACCCTTAGAAAAGTTTTACTTAATCAATAATTTATGCTAATGTGGAATTATTCTTAGAAAATTAAAATTCAACCTTATGAAGTAATCCACTGAAATCTTCCAAGTTAAGATTACACGTAATACAAAAACATTCTTACTAACTACAATTACAGAAGGAAAATGGAGTCATTTTACCAGCTCTTCGAGCTATAAAAAGTACATTTGATAGATTCTCCCTGCCCTGTATTATTTTCAGTCATCACAATGGGTACTATTTTTCAGAGGCTTGTCATTTGCTGAGAACTGAGTTAAGACCTTTACATTATTTCATTTAATTCCTATAATAACCCTAAGAGGAATATACTATCATTATTTTCATTTTACACAAAAGGGAACTATGGATTAGAGAGGTTAAAATCTTGCACAACATCACTCAACTAGTATGTGGAGGAATCAAGACTCAAAATATGATCAACCAATGTTATTGACTGAAAGGATTATTCCCTCATTGTTCTTTCTACGTAGACCCAAACATCTAAGTTCCACAATGGCTGGAATCAGGGTAGACAAAAGTACAATGACAAAAGACACTGTATTACTGAGTTCTGAAAATAAAGATTCAAGGCCCTTCTAAAAGTGACATCTTAATAAACTGCTCCAAGAATTGGCTTTTCTTGGGGACATGCAAAGAGCTCACTTTTTGGCACTGTGATTTACAGATAAGTAGCCTCATTGTCAGGCTGTGGCAGCCATCACAATGAGTCAAAAACACAGGCTCAAAAATGTATACTTCTCCAAAAACAGAGTCAGAATTCACACTCACGGTACAAAATTATAAACATCCTGCACCACCCAGTGACCCTGAGCCAACTTGGTAATCAAAGGTGATTCTGAATTTAGTAGGAACCAAGAAGTAAACTCTATTAAATACTATAATTTCCTTAGTCCATCTGTTATATGCAAATACTAATAGTAGTTTCCAGGTTGATTGTTGAAAACCAAAATGAAAATTTGAAGAAGTAGAGGCAAGGGACATATAATGAATGTGTCTTCATCATAAAGATCTTCAATTCAGCCTGATCTATGACAATGATCATAGATCATTATATTGAGATATAATTCACATACCATAAATTCACCCATTTAAAGAGTACAATTCAATGGTTGTTAGCATATTCTCAGAGCTGCACATCCATTACCACAATCAATTGTTGAAATTTTCACCACTCCAAAAAGAAACCCCATACCCTTTAGCAGTCACCTCCCATTCTCCACATGCCTTCAGCCCTAGGCAAGCCCTAGGCAGTCTGCATTCCATCTATATAGATTTGCCTATTCTGGATATTTTATATAAATGGAATCATATACGTAGTATTTTGTGGCAGGCTTCTTTTACTTAGCACAGTGTTTTCAAAGTTCACCTGTGTGTTGCAGCAGGTATCACTATTTCATTTATTTTTATAGCTGAATAACATTCTATTGTATGGATATGCCAGATTTTGTTTGTCCACTCATCAGGTGATGAACATTTCAGTTGTTTCCACCTTTTGGCTATTAGGAATAATGCTGTAATAAACTTTTTGTGTACAAGGTTTTGTGTAATATGTGTTTTCAATTCTCATCAGTATATACCTAGGAGCGGAATTACTGGGTCATAAGGTAACTCTATCTTTACCTGTTTGAGGAGCCACCAAATTGTTTCACATTTCTGCCAGCAACATATTAAGGGTTCTTATTTTCACATCCTCATCAACATTTGTTATTATCTATCTTTTTAAATTTTATTTTTTATTCAATAGTTTTTTAAGGAACAGGTGGTGCCTGATTACATAAATACGTTCTTCAGCGGTGATTTCTGAGATTTTGGTGCACCCATCACTCAAGCAGTGTACACTATACCCAAAGTGTAGTCTTTTGTCCCTCATAGTTTAGCTCCCACTTATGAGTGAGAACATACGATGTTTGGTTTTCCATTCCTGAGTTACTTCACCTAAAATAATAGTCTGCAATTCCATCCAGGTTGCTGCAAATGCCATTATTTAATTGCTTTTTATGGCTGAGAAGTATTCCATGGTATGTGTGTATATATACACACATATATATATATGTGTGTGTGTACACATATATATATATATGTGTGTGTGTGTGTGTGTGTGTATATATCACATTTTCTGTATCCACTCATTGATTGATGGACATTTGGGCTGGTTTCATATTTTTGCAATTGCCAATTCTGTTGCTAGAAACATGCGTGAAACATGCATGTGTGAGTATCTTTTTCATATAATGACTTCTTTTCCTCTGGGTAGATACCTAGTAGTGGAACTGCTGGATCAAATGGTAGATCTACTTTTAGATCTTTAAGGAATCTCCACACTGTTTTCCACAGTGGTTGTGTCAGTTGACATTCCCACCAACAGTGTAGAAGTGTTCCCTTTTTACCATATTCACACCACCATCTATTATTTTTTAATTTTTTGATTGTGGCCATTCTTTCAGGGGTAAGGTGGTATCACATTGTGAGTTTAATTTGCATTTCCCTGATAATTAGTGATGTTGAGCATTTTTCCATATGCTTGTTGCCCATTTATATATCTTATTTTGAGAACTGTCTATTCATGTCCTTAGCCCACTTTTTGATGGGATTGTTTGTTTTTTTCTTGCTGATTTGTTTGAATTCTTTGTAGATTCTGCATATTAGTCCTTTGTTGGATGTATAGATTGTCAAGATTTTCTCCCTCTGTGGGTTTTCTGTTAAGTCTGCTGATTATTTATATTGCTGTGCAGAAGCTTTTTAGTTTAATTAAGTCCCATTTATTTTTGTTTTTGTTGCATTTGCTTTTGAGTTCTTGGTTACGAAGTCTCTGCCTAAGCCAATGTCTAAAAGGATTTTTCCAATGTTATCTTCTAGCGTTTTTATGGTTTCAGGTCTTAGATTTAAGTCTTTCATCCATCTTGAGCTGATTTTTGGATTTTTGAATAAGGTGAGAGACAAGGATACAGTTTCATTCTTCTACATGTTGCTTGCCAGTCATCCCAGCACCATTTGTTGAATAGGGTGTCCTTTTCCCATTTTATGTTTTTGTTTCCTTTATCAAACATCAGTCAGCTATAAGTATTTGACTTTATTTCTCAGTTCTTATTCTATTCCATTGGTCTATGTGACTATTTTTATGCCAGTACCATACTGTTTTGGTGACTATGGCCTTGTAGTATAGTTTGAAGTTGGGTAATGTAATGCCTCCAGATTTGTTCTTTTTGCTTAGTCTTGCTTGGCTATGAGGGCTCTCTTTTGGTTCCATATGAATTTTAGGATTGTTTTTTCTAGTTCTGTGAAGAATGATGGTGGGTTTTGTTTTTTTTTTTTTTTTTTTTTTTTGAGACTTAGTCTTGCTCTGTTGCCAGACTGGAGTGCAGTGGCGTGATCTCGGCTCACTGCAAGCTCTGCCTCCCAGGCTCATGCCATTCTCCTGCCTCAGCCTCCTGAGTAGCTGGGACTACAGGTGCCTGCCACCACACCTGGCTAATTTTTTTGTATTTTTAGTGGAAACGGGGTTTCACCTTGTTAGCCAGGATGATCTTGATCCGCCTGCCTCAGCCTCCCAAAGTGTGATGGTGATATTTTGATGGGCATTGAATTGAATTTGTAGATTGCTTTTGGCAGTGTGGTCATTTTCACAATATTGATTCTACCCATTCATGGTCATGGGATGTGTTTCCTTTTGTTTGTGTTGTCTATGATTTCTTTCAGCAGTGTTTTGTAGTTTTCCTTGTAGAGGTCTTTCACTTCCTTGGTTAGGTATATTCCTAAGATTTTACACTTTTTGCAGCTATTGTAAAAGGGGTTGAGCTCTTGATTTGATTCTCAGCTTGGTCGCATTGGTGTATAGCAGAGCTACTGATTTGTGTACATTAATTTTGTATCCTGAAACTTTGTTGAATTCCTTTACCAGTTCTAGGAGCTTCTTGGATGAGTCGTTAGGGTTTTCTTGACATGCAATTATATAATCAGCAAACCGTGACAGTTTGAATTCCTCTTTACCAGTATGGATGTCCTTTCTTTCTTTCTCTTGTCTGATTGCTCCAGCTAGGATTTCAAGTACCATGTTTAATAGAAGTGGTGTAAGTGGGCATCCTTGTCATGTTCCAGTTCTCAGGGGGAATGTTTTCAACTTTTCTCCATGCAGTATGATGTTGGCTGTGGGTTTGTCATAGATGGATTTTATTACCTCAAAGTATTTCCCTTCTATGCCAATTTCACTGAGGGTTTTAATCATAAAGGGATGCTGCACTTTGTTAAATGTTTTTCTGCATCCATTGAGATGATCATGGGATTTTTGTTTTTAATTATGTTTATGTAGTGTACCACATTTATTGACTTGCATATGTTAAGCCATCCTTGCATCCCTGGTGTGAAACACACTTCATCATGGTGGATTATCTTTTTGATATGCTGTTGGATTCAGTCAGCTAGTAATTTATTGAAGATTTTTGCATCTGTGTTCATCAGGGATAGTGGACTGTAGTTTTCTTCTTTCGTTATGTTCTTCCCTGGTTTTGGTATTAGAGTGATACTGACTTCGTAAAATGATTTAGGGAGGATTCCTTCTTTCTATATCCTGTGGAATAGTGTCTATAGGATTGATAGCAATTCTTCTTTGAATGTCTGATAGAATTCAGCAGTGATTTTTGTCTGGTCCTGAACTTTTTTTTGGTTGGCAAATTTTTAAATTACCATCTCAACCTTGCTGCTCCTTATTTGTCTGTTCAGAGTTTCTGTATCTTCTTGTTTCAATCTAGGAGGGTTGTATATTTCCAGTAATTTATCTATTTCCTCTAAGTTTTCTAGTTTATGTGTGTAAAGGTGTTCATAGTAGCCTTCAATAATCTTTTGTATTGCTCTGGTATCAGTAGTAATATCTCCCTTTTCATTTCTAATTTATTCAACTCCTCTCTTCTTTTTTTGGTTAATCTTGTTAATGGTCTACCAATTTTATTTATCTTTTCAAACAACCAGCTTTTTGTTTCATTTATCTTTTGTGTTTTGTTTGTTTGTTTGTTTGTTTCAATTTCATTTAGTTCTCCTCTGATCTTCGTTATTTCTTTTCTTCTGCTGGGTTTGGATTTGGATTGTTCTTACTTCTCCAGTTCCATGAGGTGTGACCATAGATTGTCTGTTTGTGATCTTTCAGACTTTTTGATGTAGGCATTTAATGCTATGAACTTTCCTCTTGGCACTGCTTTTTCTGTATCCCCGAGGTTTTGATAGGTTGTATAACTATTCTTGTTCAGTTCAAATAATCTTTAATTTCCATCTTAATCTTATTGTTTACCCAATGATCATTCAGGAGCAGGTTATTTAATTTCCATGTATTTGCATGGTTTTGAGGATACCTTTTAAAGTTGATTTCCAATATTATTTCACTGTGATCAGAGAGAGCACTTGATATAATTTTGATTTGCTTATATTTGCTGAGATATGTTTTGTGGCCTATCATATGGTCTATCTTGGAGAATGTTCCATGTGCTGATGAATAGAATGTATATTCTGCAGTTGTTGGGTAGGATGTTATGTAATTATCTGTTAAGTACGTTTGTGCTAGGGTATAGTTTAAATCAATTGTATCTTTGTTGACTTTATGTCTTGATGACCAATCTAGTGCTGTCAGTGGAGTATTGAAGTCCCCCACTATTATTGTGTTGCTGTCTGTCTCCTTTCTTAGGCCTAGTAATAATTGTTTTGGAAATTTGGGAGCTCCAGTGTTAGGCACATATATATTTAGGATTGTAATATTTTCCTGTTAGACTAGACCTTTTATCATTATATAATGTTCCCCTTTGTCTTTTTTAACTGCTGTTGCTTTAAAGTTTGTTTTGTCTTATACAAGAATAGCTACTCCTGCTTGCTTTGGTGTCCATTTGCATGGAATATCTTTTTTACCCCCTTACCTTAAGTTTATGTGAGTCCTTATGTGTTAGGTAAGTCTCCTGAAGACAGAAGAAACTTTGTTGGCAAATTCTTATCCATTCTGCCATTCTGTATTTTTTAAGGGGAGCATTTAGGCCATTTACATTCAACATTAGTATTGAGATGTGAAGTACTATTCTATTCATCATGTTATTTGTTGCCTGAATACCTTGTTGTTGTTTCTTCATTGTGTTATTGTTATATAGGTCCTGTGAGATTTATCCTTTAAGAAGGTTCTATTTTGGTGTATTTTTAGGATTTGTTTCAAGATTTACAATTCCTTTTAGCAGTTCTTGTAGTGCTGGTTGATAGGGGCAAATCTCTCAGCATTTGTTTGTCTGGAAAACACTGTATCTTTCCTTCATTTATGAAGCTTAGTTTTGCTAGATACAAAATTCGTGGCAGATAATTGTTTTGTTTAAGGAGGCTAAAAATATTACCCTAATTCCTTCTAGCTTGTAGGGTTTCTGCTGAGAAATCTGCTGTTACTCTGACAGGTTTTCCTTTACAGGTTTCCTGATGCTTTTGCCTCACAGCTCTTAACTTTAGATAACCTGATGACTATGTGACTAAGCAATGATCTTTTTGTGATGAATTTCCCAGGTGTTCTTTGAGCTTCTTGTATTTGCGTGTCTATATCTCTAGCATGGCCAGGGAAGTTTTCCTCAATTATTCCCTCAAATATGTTTTCCAAACTTTTAGATTTATCTTCTTTTTTAGGAACATCAATTATTCTTAGATTTGGACACTTAACCTAGTTGCAAACTTCTTAGAGGCTTTGTTCATTTTTAAAATTATTTCATCTTTGTCTTTGATGGATTGGGTTAATTCAAAAACCTTGTCTTCGAGCTCTGAAGTTCTTACTTCTCCTTGTTCAATACCATTGCTGAGACTTTCCAGTGCATTTTGCATTTATCTAAGTGTGTCCTTGATTTCCAGAAGTGTGATTGTTTTTTATTTATGCCATCTATTTCACCAAAGATTTTTCCTTTCATATCCTGTATCATGTTTTTTATTTCCTTAAGTTGTACTTCACCTTTCTCTGGTGCCTCCTTGATTCGCTTAGTAATTGATCTTCTGAATTCTTTTTCTGACAATTCACAGATTTTGTCTTGGTTTGGACCCATTTTTGTTGAGCTGGTGTGATCTTTTGGGGGCATTAAAGAAACTTCTTTTGTCATAGTACCAGGATTCCTTTTCTTGTTTCTTTTCATTTGGGTAGACTATGTCAGAGGGAAGATCTGGGACTCAAGGGCTGCTGTTCAGATTATTTTGCACAACAGGATGCTCCCTTCATGTAGTGCTCTCCGCCTTCCCCTAGGGATGGGGCTTCATGAGAGGTGAACTGCAGTGATTGTTTTTACTCTTCTGGGTCTAGCCACCCAGTGGAGCTACCAGCCTCCGGGCTGGTACTGGGGAGTGTCTGCAAACAGTCCTGTGATGTGAACCATCTTCAGGTCTTGCAGCCATGGATACCATCACGTGCTCTGGTGGAGGTAGCAGGGGAGTGAAGCGGACTCCGTGAGGTCCTTGGTTGTATTTTTGTTTAGTGCACTGGTTTTGTGTTGGTTGGCCTCTAGCCAGGAAGTGGTGCTTTCAAGAGCACATCACCTTCAGTACTATAGGGAGGATGCAAACTTGCCCTAGGGTCACCTGGTTACGTATCCAGGTTTCTCAGGTGGCGGGCAGGGCCATAGAGCTCCCAAGAAATTATGTCCTTCATCTTTGGCAACCAAAACTGGTAGAGAAAGACCACAAGATTGGGGCAGGGATAGGCATGTCTGAGCTCAGACTCTGCTGGGGTGGGGCTTGCTGTGGCTGTGGTGGGGGGTGGGGGTGTTGTTCCCAGGCCAATGGAGTTATGTTCCCTGGGGGATCATGGCTGCCTCTGCTGAGTCATACAGGTCCCCAGGGAAGCAGGAGAAACCTGGTAGTCACAGACCTCATCCCACTCCCATGGAACCTGCAGTCCTATAGGCTGTATGGAAATCAATCTATACATCTACAATGAACTCATTTTTGACAAAGTCACTCATTTCTACCATGCCCTGAAACGAGGGAGCACCAAGTCTATTTCCAGGCATCCAGTGACCAGGGAAAAGAACTTGCCCCAGACCACCAGCCTCCCCACTGAGAAAGCAAGCAGACTCACAGTTTTTCGGCATCTCAGGGAGCCTGCTATGGCGATCCAGTTTCTTCAAAGGGTCTGTAGATTCTCTCAGCTTTCCTTGTAGGTTCCTTTAGTAGTTCTTGAAGCAAAAGATCACAATGTGAGTCTCCACATGCTGGCTGCTCTTTCTGTCCAAGCAGGATCTGCAAGCTCGTCCTGCCTCCTATCCACCATCTTAAACCTATCTCTCACCACTGTTATTCAACATAGTACCAGAGGTCCTAGGTAGACCAATCAGGCAACAGAAAGAAATAAAGGGTATCCAGATTGTAAAGGAAGCAGTCAAATTATCCTTGTTTGCAAATAATATGATCTTATAGTTGAAGAAACTTTAAAACTCTACCAAAAAACTATTAGAACTGACAAATTCAGTAAAGTTGCAGGATATAAAATCAACATACAAAAATTAGTTGCATTTGGCCAGGTGCGGTGGCTCACACCTGTAGTCCTAACACTTTGGGAGGCCGAGGCAGGCTGATCACCTGAGGTCAGGGGTTTGAGACCAGCCTGGCCAACATGGTAAAACCCCATCTCTACTAAACACACAAAAATTAGCCAGACGTGGCAGCTCATGCCTATAATCCCAGCTACTTGAGAGGCTGAGGCAGGAGAATCTCTTCAACCTGGGAGGCAGAGGTTGCGGTGAGCCAAGATCGTGCCACTGCACTCCAGCCTGGGTGACAGAGTAAGACTCTGTTTAAAAAAAAAAAAAAAAAATTAGTAGCATTTCTGTATGCCAATAACAAACAAACTGATAAAGAAATCAAGAAAAAAGCTCACTTAAAATAGCTACAAATACAATAAAATATCTAGAAATTAACTTAAAAGAAGTAAAAGATCTTTGCAATGAAAACTTTAAAATACTGATGCAAGAAATTGAAGAGGACACAAAAAAATGGAAATATATTCTATGTTCATGCACTCGAAAAATTAATATTGTTCAAATGTCCGTAGTACTCAAAGCAATTACAGGTTCAGTGGAATCCCAATCAAAATACCAATGACATTCTTTGTAGAAACAGAAAATCCTAAAACGTATATGGAACGATGCAAGACCCAGAATTGCCAAAGACATCCTGAGCAAAAATAACAAAACTGAAGGAATATCATTACCTGACTTCAAATCATACTACAGACTATAGTAACCAAAACAGCATGGTACTGGCATAAAAGCAGGCACATAGACCAGTGGAATGGAATAAAGAGCCCAAAAATAAATCCATACATCTACCATGAACTCATTTTTGACAAAGTTGCCAAGAACATGCATTAGGGAAAGGGTAGCCTCTTCAATAAACGGTGCTGGGAAAACTGGATACCCATATGCAGAAGAATGAAACCAGACCCTATCTCTCACCATATTAAAAAAAATCAAAATAGATTAAAGACATAAATCTAAAACCTGAGACTATGAAATGACTAAAAACAAACACTGGGGAACCTTTCCGGGGACATTGGTCTGAGCAAAGATTTCTTAGGTAATACTGCACAAGCACAGGCAGCCGAAGCAAAAATGGATAAACAGGATCACATCAAGTTAAAAAGCTTCTCCACAGCAAAGGAAACAATCAACAAAGTGAAGAGATGACCCACAGAATGGGAGAAAATATTTGGAAACTATCCATTTGACAAAGGATTAATAACCAGAATATATAAGGAATTCAAATCTATAGGAAAAATATCTAATAATCCAATTTGAAAATTAGCAAAAGATCTGAATAGATACTTCTCAAAAGAAGACATAGAAATGGCAAACAGGTATATGAAAAGATGCTCAACATCATTGATCATCAGAGAAATGCAAATCAAAACTACAATGAGATATCATCTCACTTCAGTTAAAATGGCTTATATCCTAAAGACAGGCAATAACGAGTGCTGTCGAGGATGTGGAGAAAAGGGAACCCTTGTACACTGTTCATGGGAATGTAAATTAGTACAACCACTATGGATAACAGTATGGAGGTTCCTCAGAAAATGACAAATAGAGCTACCATATAATCCAACAATCCCACTGCTAGGTACATACCCCAAAAAAAGGAAATCAGTATATCAAACAAGTATCCACAATCCCATGTTTATTAAAGCACTATTCACCATAGCCAAGATTTGGAGGCAACCTAAGCATCCATCAACAGATGAATGGATAAACAAAATGTGGTGCAAATACAAAATGGAGTACTATTCAGCCATTAAAAAAAATGAGATCCTGTCATTTGCAACTACATGGATGGAACTGGAGGACATATCGTGTGTAATAAGTCAAGCACAGAAAGACAAACTTCACGTGTTCTCACTTATTTGTGGAAGCTAAAAATTAAAACAATTGAGCTCATGGAGATAGAGTAGGAGGATGGTTACCAGAGGCTGGGAAGGGTAGTGAGGGGAGGGGAGTGGCGATGGTTAATGGGTATGAAAACATAGTTAGATAGAATTAATAAGATCTAGTATTTGCTAGCACAACAGGGTGATTACAGTCAACAAAAATTTATTGTACATTTTAAAATAACTAAAAGAGTATAACTGGAATGTTTGTAACACAAAGAAATGATAAATACTTGAGGTGCTGGATACCCCATTTACCCTGATGTGATTATTACATCTTGTATGCCTGCATCACAATATCTCATGTACCCCATAAGTATACATACCTACTATGTACCCATAACTATTTTCAATTTTTTAAAAAAAGAAGTTGTTTGTGGAAATCCAGGGAGTGTTTTGTCCCCTCCCCTTTTTCCTTCTTAAATTGTTGATTAATAACTTGATCCCATTCATAGATTTGCCACCTTCTAAGAAACAAAAAAAAAAGGGAAAATAAGCATCCTTTCAAATATGTATGATGTGGTTCTTAAGATGTATGAGTCTTAAACCAGAAGGACGTTAACAGATGATCTCATGAGATAGTACTTACCAGAAATAGGCTGCTGACCAGCTGGCCACCATCTGAGTTCTATTCCTTGGTTGAGTGCCTTCTCTAAGAGCTGTCCTGTTGTCTTGCTAAATCATCAAAAACACCTGGGCTACATAAGCTTTATTCTGGCCGAAATACTTCCCTTAGCTTTCGATTTATTTTGAGGTCCTTGGCCATAAGGAGAATTTTTCTGCAAGTTGTAAAAAAGTAAAACTGTTGTTGACAACCCTTTCAATGTCCTTCATTTAAGAATGCATGTTTTAAATTTCTCTTACGATTTAGGGAGAGAAAATCATTTAATACAAATGAGTTTACAATGAAACCAAAGTGTTTCTCTTGGTTTTCAGAAAGATGAGAAACAAAAATCAGTAAGCATTTTCTTCTGCTTAAAATAATTATTTGCGGCCAGACGCGGTGGCTCACGCCTGTAATCCCAGCACTTTGGGAGGGCGGATCAAGAGGTCGGGAGATCAAGACATCCTGGCTAACACAGTGAAACCCCGTCTCTACTAAAAATACACAAAATTAGCTGGGCGTGGTGGCGGGCGCCTGTAGTCCCACCTACTTTGGAGGCTGAGGCAGGAGAATGGCGTAAACCCAGGGGGCGGAGCTTGCAGTGAGCTGGATCACGCCACTGCACTCCAGCCTGGCGACAGAGTGAGACTCTGTCTCAAAAAAAAAAATTATTATTATTATTATTATTATTATTGTTATTGTTACTTGCCTGTTATCCTGAATGATTTCCAATTTTCCTTTTATTTCTATTTAACTGTCTTTTATGTATTTTATATATAAAGTACATGTTTCTATGGCATACATATATTTTTTACAAGTCTTTACAAATCCTTCTACAAATGATAAATAAATACATATCTAGATACCATATGTAGAAGATAGTTCACCGTTAAAACTCCAGAGGTGATAGAAGCAACGACTATTCATCCAGGTCTCTAGAGCTAATTCAGCTCTTAAGCTAGTGTCAGGTAAACTTGTGAAGGAGGCGAAGATGTTCTGAATCCTAGCCTCTCCCAGGCCCCTTGATTATCTACTGCTGTATATCAAATCACACCCAAACAGTGGTTTAAAAACAATAGCCTATCACTCATTTCATTCATGAATCTGGAGGTTCACTGGGATCAGCTAGCCAATAGTTCTCAAATACGAAAAACCACTTTTTCCCTGAAGGACATTTGGAAATGTCTAGAGACATTAGCTGGTGTTAATGAAGTGGCACCATCAGATAGGTAAAAGCCAGCTAAAACACAAGATTTAAATAACATGCAGTCTTAAAGCAAAATATCCCAAATGTCCAAGTTTCAATCAAAAATCTCATATACCAAGAACTATTAGGAAGATCTCAAATCAAATGAGAAAAGACAACTGACAGAGGACAACACCCAGATGACACAGATGTTAGAATTATACAATAAGGATTATAAATCATCCATCACAAAAATGTTTCAACATGCAATTATGAAAATGAGGAAAAGATAGAAAGTCTCAGCAAAGACTTAAGAAGATATCAAGAAGAACAAAATACATATTTTAGAACTACAATAAAATACAAAAACCAAAATTAAAAAACTAAATGTATGACCACAACAGAAGAATGACTGGAACAGAGGAAAGAATCAGTAAACTTAAAGATACCTAATTTGAACAACAGAGAGAAAATAGATTGAAGAAATGAGCAGAGCCTCGGAGACGTGGGACTATAACAAGTTTCAGGAGAGCAAAAGAAGGTGGGGACTGAAAAAATATTTCAAGAAATAATGGCTGAAAAAGTCTCAAATTTGGCAAAAAAAACAAACCAACTACAAGTTCAAGAAGCAAAGTGAATCCCATACAGGAAAAATTCAGAGAAATCCACAGCAAGACACATCAGAGTCAAACTTCTGAAAACTAAAAACGAAGAAAAAATCTTGAAAATAGCCAGAGAATAACAATACATTATCAACAAGGGAAAAAACAACTGGAAGGACAGTGGATTTCTCACTAAAAAGCATGGAGGCCAGAAGAAAGTGGCACATTTTTCAAATGCTGGAAGAAAAGAATTGTCAACACAGAATTTCACATCTAGCAACAGTATCCTTCAAAAATGAAGGAGGAATCAAGATACGCTCAGTTAAAAGACAACTAAGTGAATTTGCCTTGCCCCCAGCACACATACATTAAAGAATGGCCAAAGGAAGTTCTCTAAACACAAATTATAAAAGAAAGAGTCATGGGGACGTCTGGAAGTAAGAAAGAATATTATAATAGTAAAAATATGGTAAATAAAATTTCCTTCTCCTCTTGAGATTTCCAAATTATGTTTGATGACTGAAGCAAAAATTTTAACACTGTCCAATGTGGTTCTCAATGCATGTAGATAAAATATTTATATTATTAATGAGAGAGGGTAAAGGGATATAAATGAAGGCAAGGTTTCTAAACTTTACTTGAACTGGTAAAATATCGATGCCAGTAGACTTTGATAAGTTATGTATGTAATACCTAAAGCAACTACTTAAAAAGCTGCTCAAAGATACATACTGAAAAACACTAGAAATAAAAATGGGATTCTAAAAATGTTCAACAAACCTATATAGAGCCAGAAAGAAAAAAAAAACTGAATTTATTGCTCACTATAGTAAGGGAGAGGTAAACCGGTTAGACACAGTTTCTCTGAGCAAAACAAAGCATTGATTTCATATTGGGTTTTTGGGAAACATGGAGTTCAAGGCTCGGCAGACTTTAAGAGGTGTGAGGGGTTAATACCATTTGTAGAAGCACGATTACTGGGGTGAGACCCTTGTTGATTGATGTGCTGTCCCTGGCGTGTTTACAGGAATGAGTCCATCACTGATTGGCGAACTTTTAGAGGCAAAGGACTGACACTGATTGGTTGGCTATATGCATGTTTAGTGAGATGAGTTGTCTTGTCTGTGGAACAGGTTTAAAACTGGCCGTGGTAGCTACTTCTTACCACGGCTAAAGAAAAATCCATCTTTCCCTAACTTTGTAGCAAATTTTAAATTGTCGCTGGTATTGCTATTTGAAAGTATGTATTTTAAACTTTATTTCTATTATTTCAGTTTTTTGTCCCTCACATATGGTAGAGTGGGGAATGTTTGTGAAAAAAGATTAAAGCATATCCTTTCTTCTTGCCTACTCATAACCAACTTTTCCCCTTCTGATAACAATATTCATCCTTCCACCCACACTCATCTGACAGATCTTTAGGGAATTCTTCCTTTCCTACGTCAACCACGTGGTTCTGATGAGGGCTGACATTGTCCCAGCCACATAAATGGACATGTGATCCAGACCTAGCCAATCAGAATACCACACTTCCTTGATTACAGTGATTGGTCCAGAAATGAGCATATGACTCAGGTTAGGCCAATCAGTATTTTACCCTTGGAATTTTAAGTAAAGTTTCCTTTTACTCTTGAATCACTAGGCAGAAATACAGTAAGACCCAAGCTATTCGTGATAGTGTTTACCCCTGCAGAAAGAAAGCACATCTGCAGGAGAAAAAAATGAAGTTACCAGCAGAGAAAAACGGAGATGAGAAATGGGGTGGGGAGAGGTGGGTGGAGAACAGCGTCCACAGCATTCCAGACCCTGTTTCCACATGTCAGAGGCCAGCTCCACCCATGCCCTTCTTAATTTCATGGGCCAATAAAGTCATTATTTGATTAAACTAGTTTAAAAGTGAAGGAATAAGGAAAGGCTGGAAAAAGAGAAAGCTTCAAGGGTGCCTTGAAATAGAGGAGGACAGGCTGGGGACAGTGGCTCACGCCTGGAATCCCAGCACTTTGGGAGGCCAAGGCGGGCGGATCACTTGAGGTTAGGAATTTGAGACCAGCCTGACCAACATGGTGAAACCCCGTCTCTACTAAAAATACAAAAATTAGCTGGGCGTGGTGGCACATGCCTGCAATCCCAGCTACTTGGGAGGCTGAAGCAGGAGAATCACTTGAACCCGGGAGGCGGAGGTTGCGGTGAGCCAAGATCAGGCCATTGCACTCCAGCCTGGGTAACAGAGTGAGACTGCGTCTCAACAACAACAACAACAACAACAACAACAACAACAAGAAACAGAGAAGAACAAAGCCAGCACTTGGTCCAAGTGAACATGCCATCCACATAGAACTAAAATAGCTTTTAAAAGATACTTTGGGCAGCAGTAATGAGAAAGCTATTTTTTCAGTAGGTAGTTGCCTTGGTGAGAAAGGTCATTGCGAAGAGTTTAAACCACTGAGTCTCTAGACAACAAGATTATCATGGTTTTTGCTGTGTGCAGACTTTCCTGTCAGATTATCTCTCTCACACTCAGCTACCCTATGAGAAAAACCTTTAGAAGCAATATTTATTGGCAGTCATGTAATATATGAGTCACAAGCGGGTGAGACCATTGACCTCGTTCATCTTCGACCACATGGTAAGGTTTTTTGAATAAAACCAGTCCTCCCTGCTCTAGAATGCTCTGTATTTTTCTCTATCATATCACCCTGTGACACTTCATTGCATGGATATTGTTCTGTGACTGCCTCCCCCAGTAGACTGAGTTCCTGGAGGGCAGCGACCATGTCTGACTCATTGGTGTATATCTAGAGCTTATCATCATGCTATTAGGTGCTCAATTAACATTTCTTGATTGCAGGAATAAAGGCATGAATGGGCAATGGGTCAATAATTGGGTGAATACTCAGCTATTATTTGTGAAATAAACAACAGATGTAGAAACTCTTAGAAAATCTAGGGTAGGAAGATATTTAGGAGGGCTCATCACCCAATAACCAGTATTGCAGAGATTGTAGCCCACAAGTGATTAGGTTCAGGAGCTGACCATTTATAGTTTTTCTCTCTAAAAGGAACCACCGAAGCCCTTGTCTCCTATGGGGCATGGAGCAGGCAGGGGAGTAGTGCTTAGCTGCCACAATCAGATAGCCTCACATTTGTACAGAATTTTCTAACTTTCACAATGCGTTTTACTTTGCAGTCCTTCATTTGATAGCCTGTGCAATTGGAAGGACATTCCCAATTCTTCTGATACAGCCACTTCGGCAGCTTGCTCACACTCATGCAACTAGCACAAGGAGATCAAGTCTCAAAGTGGCTTTCAACAAGTCCTTCTGGAGGTTCACTGTGTACCACACATGGTGCTAAGTCCAGTGTGTTTGGTTTTTGTTGTTGCTGCTGTAACAATTACTATAAACTTAGTGGCCTAAAACAGCACAGATTTATTCTCTTACATTTCTGGAGATGGGAAGTCTGAAATCACTTTCACAGGGCTAAAGTGAAGAAATCATCAGGGTTCCATTTTATCTGGAGGCTCTGAGGGGGAGAATTCATTTCCTTGTCTTTTACAGGTCATAGTGGCTGCCTGTGTTCCTCGACTTATGACCCCTTCCTTCATCTTCAAAACTCCTCACTCCAATATCTGCTGCAGTCATCACATTGCCCATTGCCTTTTCCTCTGACTCTGACTCCTCTGTGTCCCTCTTATTTGGATTCTTGTGGTTACACGGGGCCCACCAGGATAATCCTGGATAACATCCGCATCTCAAGATCCTTCACTTAGTCACATCTGCAGAATCCCCTTACCGGGCAAAGTAACATATTCAGAGGTTCTGGGGATTCTAAAATGAACATATTTAGGGACCATTATTCAGCCTACCATATCCAGTAAGCAAGTAAGTCTGCCCATCCTGAAGCCCATACATGGGCTCCTCTATGACCCCAACCAGATACCAAGGGCTTGGGTCTTCATCTCAGCAGTTGACTTATTTCTTCTGTATGTGCCACACGCAGGTTTGCCAAAATCAAAAGTAGTGATCCCAATTGGTGGTCTCTTAAACACAAGGGGACGCACCATTAGGGTAAAATACCAAAGGCACCAGAAGAAGACACAGCTCTGACTGCAAGTATTATCAGAGCCTTTCCCACCCTCCCCAAGAAACCCCATCCTGTTGCAGTTGCTAGAATGGTGAGGCCAGTGTGTCACCCAAGGAGAGATATTGGGGCTGCTGAGTCAAGTGGATGTCAGCCAGCTGTGTCATGTGGGACAGCTCTGTACTTTCTGCAGACATTAGGGCCAGTGCTCAGACTGCCCTCTATTTATATCCCTTAGTAATTCTGAGCATGGGATACAATTGCTCCTCTAAGAACTCTTGAGCAAATAAAGAGGTAGTAACATCAATGACCAACTGGGTAGACCTCAAGTGTCAGCAAAACTTTGTAACTGGCTGCTACCCATGCCATATTGGTGTGTCCCAGGAAGGCTGAGGGAAGACAGCAAAGATATAACTTTCTAGGACCTAATTCCTACTGAAAACTCAGAGTAAGGATTGCAAAGTTAGGCTAACAAGAGTCCAGTAACTTAGGTCCTAGTAATCTTGAGCAAGTCACTTAACTTCTGTGGTCCACAGTGCCTCCATCTGATAGTCAGTCCTTTTCATCTCAAAAACCCACCATTGTACTGCCTCTAAGTTTCAAGATGGGAAAGCAGGTCCAGTCTCCAAGGCTGGTGCCATGGCCAAAAGGTCACCCCAAGTCTGAGCAAGGTGGAGTTCCTTTCCTGCAGGCTTTTGTTTCGTCTCCTATCCTTAGCCTCTTTTAACAGAATGTTCAACGGTTGGGGCATGAATTGAGTAAAAGCTCCCAGTAATTCAGGATCTGTCCACTTTGGAGAACATCGACTCCAAAGTCCTTGACCGTGAGAGATGCTACTTTAGAATTGATTGAGTACATCAGTGACTGCCTGGCTTCCACAGGAAAATGTCTCTGTATTCAGGATGTTTCCTTCAGATTCTTTCTCATGAACTTTGAGTATTTTCCTGAATGTACTACACAACAGTATTACTGGAAGTGTAATGATAGAGGATTTGGAAGTCTTTGATGATGTATTCCAATAAATGATGATGATACATAATAATAAGGTTCATGTTTGATGACATTGGCTGAAAATATAATTATGATGAGGAATTAATAATGCTGACAGAAATTATTCCCTCTAATAACTCTCTAGAAGTTATTAAAAATGTTATTTTTGGAAAGCATGATGAGTTTAAAGTCTTGCCTTCTATACTTCCTTCAAACACATAAAATGTATTCCAAATTTAGTTTTCATTCCTGATAAGAGATTGGTTTGTTGGGAAAAGAAGTGCAATGTCACAAAATCTTGGAGCAAAAGAATTCTCAGGAAAAATTAAATTCAATATTTAATTTTGCAAATGAGAAGACATGTTTATAATGGACATTATGTGAGTTGCTCAAAGTCACACTATAGCTGTCAGGACTAAACATGACTCTCTCTATACACAATATGTCTCCATATCTATGTCTACCTATATCCAGGGCTTTGTATCTACCCTGATACCTACTATCTAGTAGATATATATATTCATTGCACCAGTATTTTCCAGATTTCAGTACTTCGTAATTCTCAATCTGTACCATATGTACTCACCATCTTCCTATTATTTGTTTCCTTCAAGTCAACTCAGATTTTCCCTCAAGTTTATTTAAAAACAACATTTGTAACACCAGTGTAAATAAAAAACCAGTTTACTTACCATAAAAGACTGGCAAAATAATCAATTTTTGTCTATGTACTAGAAGAAGTTTATTTTCCAAACCTTGTGAAAATCTGTCTCCTCCCAGGGTGCCTTGCCTATGAAATAAATAGAACATCGAAATTCTTAAAAGACTAGGAATCACTGGCCTAAGATAAAAGTAATCAACAAATAAACTTGTAGGCTTGAAACAGTTCTAATGTACTGAAATATCACAGAAAATTGCTATTTGTTTTATTACAATGTCTTGCCTTACCAGTTCACACAATTTTCACTTGGCTTATAGGGATGATATTGAAACACTTCATTGTGTGCAACAGGGAAAAGTAGGTCTTAGGGAGAGGTAGATATTTCACAAAAGAAAGCTGAAGCTAGTAAAACATCTCCAGTTGGAACAATTATGCTATCTGTGTGATATTAGACTCATTTTAATGTCTCAGAGCCTTAGATTTTTCTCATTTTAAAAATGTGAACAATTGGTACATTTCAGAGTTATTGTAAGGATTAATGAGAAAATATAAATAAACACACAAAATAATTAGCACACATAAAACATAAACACAAATAAAATAATTAGCCTGGTGTAAAGAACAAAATGGAATTTCAATACATATATTTATATGGCAAGTTGGGTTGTTTTCCCTGTTCTCCCTTTTCTGGAGTCTGATTCCTTTTATGGTTTTTGTAATGTAATTCAAAAATGAGAAGCAGAGAAATATTGTTTTAACATCATAAGGTATAGTCATTTTTATTTCATTTTTCAGACAAAGAAATTGAGATGTAGAATTAGTTTAAGTAATGTGTCTATCCAGGTAGTAAGTTCTGAAGCCAAAATACTCTCCATCTTCAGAGCTTAAGCTCCTAACAATCTATACTATCTATTGCATAGTATCCGATCTATACTATGAGTCATGGCAGATTAAGATGACCACAAATTCATTTGACACTCCTCCCACTGAAAGATGGATTCTATGTCTCCTTCTCTTAAATCCAGGTTGGTTCTCTGATTATCTAATGGAATATAAAGGAAATGATGTTGTACCAGTTTGCTGGCCCAGGTCTTAAGAGACTAGTAACTTCAGTGTTCTATTTCTGTAATTACTTATTCTTAGAGCTC
Organism: Pan troglodytes; assembly: GCF_028858775.2. Lineage (NCBI taxonomy): Eukaryota > Metazoa > Chordata > Mammalia > Primates > Hominidae > Pan > Pan troglodytes. The sequence goes on from NC_072413.2 coordinate 86,066,152, forward strand.
TGAGGATGCATGTAAGAAATCAGACTATCCTGCTAGAGAGACTATGTGCTCTCCAGTTCAGGGCACAGGCTTACCAAAAGACTGAGACCTAGCCATAGGACTATGGAATGCTTCCCACTCCCCAACACCTTGCCAGTGCATTACTAAAGGCCTGTTTACCACAATTCTTCTTACCCAGTACACATCATGTTCACCTGCTATGGTTTTCATGTTTGTCCTCTCCAAACCTCATGTTAAAATTTGATCCCCAATGTAGCAGTGTTTTGAGGTGGAGCCTGGTGGGAGGTGTTTGAGTCATAAGGAAGGATCCTTCATGAATAGATGAATGACCTCCCTTGGGGATGAGTGTGTTCTCCTTCTAATAGTTCCCAAAACAGCTGGTTATTAAAGATGCTGGCACCTTTTACCACTCCTTCACTCCAACTTCCTCTTTTACCATGCAATGTCTTAGCATACACTAGCTCCATTTTTCACTTCCATTTTTCACTGTTAGTTGAAGTGGCCTAAGGCCGTCACCAGATGTAGTTGCCCAATTTTGAACTTCCCAGCCACCAGAATCATGAGCCAAATAAACCTCTTTTCAAAATAAACTACCCTGTCTCAGGTGTTCTGTTACAACAATGAAAAATGAACAAAGACACCACCTTTCATTGAAAAATTACAAGGCTAAAGAAAACATAGTTTGAAGAGTCTAAACAAGCATCAGAACTAGAGTCAGATGTACAGAAATACTGGCATTATCAGACTAGGAAATTAAAATAACTATGATTAATATGCTAAAGGCTTTAATGCAAAAGTAGACAACATGAAAAAACAGATGGATGATGTAAGTAAAAAGATAAAAATTCCGAGAAGGAATGAAACAAAATGCTGGAGATGAAATACAATGTAACAGAAATAAAAAATGTCTTTGATGGGTTCATTAGAAACCTAAACATGACTGAGGAAAGAATCTCTGCTGTTAAACATTGGGTGTACATGGACATAAAGACAGGAAAAATAGATACTGGGAACTACCAGAGATGGGAGAGTGGGAGGGAGGCAAGGGCTGAAAAACTACCTATTGCATACTATGCTCACTACCTGGAGTACATTCATACTCTAATCCTCAGCATCATACAATATATCTTTGTAACAAACCTGCTCAAGTACCCCCAATTCCAAAATAAAAGGTAAAAAAAAATGAAAAAAGGATCTCCGAGTTTGAGGATATGACAACAGAAACTTTTAAAACTAAAATGCAAAGAGAAAAAAAGATTGAGAAAAAACAGGACCAAATAGCCAAGAACTATGAGAAAACTACAAATGGTATAAACTACACATACTGGTAACACCAGAAGGAGAATAAAAAGAGAAAGGTACAGAAAAAAGTATTTGAAGCAATAATGACTGAGAAATTCCCAAATTAATGTCAGACACCTAATCAACAGATACAGAAAGTTCAGAGACAATCAAGCCAGGTAAATGCCAAAATAAAGTACACCTCGGTACATCATATTCAAACTTCAGAAAATCAAAGATAAAGAAAAAATCATGGAAGAAGTCAGAGGAAAAAAAATCTTACCTATAAAGAAGCAAAAATAATAATTATATTTGACTTCTTTTTAGAAACCATGCAAGCAAGAGAGCGGAAGGAAATATTTAAAGTGTTTAGAACCAAAAAAAAAAAAAAATCCACCAACTTAGGATTCTGTATCCCATGAAATTATCCTTCAAAAGTGAATGAGAAATAAAGACTTTCTCAGGCAAACAAAATTTGAGGGAATTTGTTTCCAGTAGATCTGCTTGCAAGAAATGTTAGAAGTTTTTCAGAGAGAAGAAAAATAATGTAAGTCAGAAACTCAGACCTACAAAAAAAAAAAAGCATCAGAGAAGAAATAAGTTTAGATAAAATGAAAACATTTATGTTTCTTAATCTTAATGGATCTAATAGATAGCAGTTTGTTCAAAATAATAACAAAAATGTGTTTGATTACATATGCTCGTGTGTGTATGTTTATGTGTAAGTGAAATGAATGACAAGTTACAAAGGACAGGAGAGAGGAATTAGGAATATTTCGCTGTCGTTATTATAAGGTACTTGCACTACCTGTGTAGGGGTGTAGTGTTACTTGAAAGTGGGGTTGGATTATATATGTACGTTGCAAACTCCAGGGCAAGCACTAAAAATAGTTTTTTTAAAAAAGCATAGGGGCCAGGTAGGATGGCTCACACCTGTAATCCTAGTGTTTTGGGAGGCCATGGTGAGAGGATCACTTGGGCCCAGGAGTTCAAGGCTGCAGTGAGCTATAATCACACCACTGCACTCCAGCCTGGGGGAGCGCAAGGTCAAACAAACAAACAAAAACCATAATTGACCATAAGTGATATGCTAAGAAAGGAGATAAAATTGAATCTCATACAATGCTCAATTAAAACCACAAAAGGCAGAAAAAGTGTGGAAGGCAAACTAGGAAGAAAGAACAAAAACACAAATAAAAATATTAATGAATATGATATATATTAATCAAACTATATCAATAACCATTTTAAATGTTAATGATAGAAATATACCAATTAAAAGACAGAGATTTTTAGAGTGGATCAAAAACAGGACCAAATTATATGCTGTCTAGAAGAAACTCACTTTAAATATAAAGACACATGGAGATTAAAAGTGATGGGGGAAAATATAATATGCAAACACTAATTTAAAAAAAGAGGAAGTAACTATACTAGTTTCAGACAGAGCAGACTTTAGAGCAAGGAATGTTATCAAGAAGGAATAGAGGTATTACATAATGATAAAGGAGGTAAATACTTCATGGAAACATAATAATCCTCAATATGTATGCACTTAACAACAGAGTATCAAAATATGTGAGATAAAAACTGATAAAACTGTAAGGAGAAATGGGTGAATCCACTGTTAGGGTTAGACATTTTAACATGTCTTATTAGAAATGGACTGATTCAGGCAGAAAATCAGTAAGCACATTGTTGAACTCAACAGCACCATCAATCAACTGGATATAATTGAAATTTATAGACTACTTCATCCAACAACAGCAGGTTACGCATTCTTCTCAAGCTCACATGGAACATTAACCAGGATAGACCACATTTGGGGTCATAAAACATGCCTTAACAAATTTTTAAAGATAAATATCATAAAACATCTACTTCCAGACTACAGTGAAATTAAACTTGAAATCAGTAACAGAAAGACAGCTGCAAAATCCCAAGATAATTGAAGATTAAACCGCACTTCTAAATAACACATGCCTCAAAAAAGAAATCTCAATTTTTTAATTTGGAACTAAATGAAAATACAACTTATCAAAATTTGCAGGATGCAGCAAAAGCAGTGCTTAGAGAGAAATTTATGGCATTGAATGCCTATATTAGAAAATAAAAAGTATCTAAAATCGATAGTTTATGCTTCCACCTTAGGATACCAAAATAAGAAAAGCAGCTTAAATTCAAATTAAACAGAAATAAATAAAAGAGCAGAAATCAATAAAATTGAAAACAGGAACTCAATATAGAAAATCAATAAAACTAAAACTAGTTCTTTGGAAAGATAAATAAAATTGATAAGCCTCTAGCCAGGCACCAAGAGTAGAAGAGAAGACACAAATTGCTAATATCAGGAATGAAAGCGGGAACATCACTACAGAACTCATAGACATTAAAAAGATAATAAGGAATAGTATAAACAACCCTATGGCCACTACTGTGATACCTAGATAAAATTGACCAATTCCTTGAAAAATAGAATATACCAAAACTCAAACAAGAAAAAAAGACAATCTAAATAGCCCTACATCTGTTAAAGAAATTAAATCAATGATCAATAACTTCCCAAAACAGACAGCACCAGTCCCAGAGCAATCACTGGTAAAATCTACCAAACATTTAAAGAAGACACTATGCCAATTCTCTACAATCTCTTCCCAAAAAAAGCAGAGGGTATCCATCCTAATTCATTCTACAAGGCCAGCATTACCCTAATATCAAAACCAGACAGAGACATTTTAAGAAAATAAACTATAGATAAATGTATTTTATGAACATGAGAGATGAGATGCAAAAATCTTCAACAAAGACTTAGTAAGTCAAATCCAAAAATGTGTTAAAATAATTGTATACCACTACCAAGTGGAATTTATCTCAGGTATGTTAGGCTAGTTCAACATTTGAAAATGAATTAATATAATCCATCACATCAAGAGGCTAAAGAAGAAAAATCACATTATCATATCAATAGATGTAGAAAAAGCATTTAACAAAATCCAATATCCATTTATGATTTTTTAAAAATCTCAGCATGCTAGAAATAGAGGGGGACTTCCTCAATTTGATAAATAAAATCTACTAAAAAAAAAAAAGCCTACAGCTAACATCATGTTTAATGGTGAGAAACTCAAAGCTTTCCTGATAAGATCAGAATCACGACAAGGATGTCCTGCTGACTACTGCTTTTCAACATGATACCAGAAGTTCTAGCTAATGTAATGAGACAAGAAAATAAATAAAGTTATATCAATGAGGAAGGAAGAAATAAATCTGCTTCTGTTTACAGGTGAAATGATTGTCTATATAGAAAATTCCAAATAATTGACAAAACTAATAAACAATTATACAAAGTTTGCAGGATAGAAGCTAATATATAAAAGCCAATCACTTTCCTTTATACCAGCAATGAATGAATGAAATTTGAAATTAAAAACATATTACCATTTACATCAGCATCCTCACAAAAATTCTTAGATATAAATACAGCAAAATATATACAGTATCTGTCTGTGGAAAACTAAAAAACTCTAATGAAAGATACCAAAGCAGAACAAAGTAAATAAAGACATATTCTATGTTCATGGACAGAAGACTTAATATTGTCAATATGTCAATTTTACCCAAGTTGAATTAGAGATTTAATGCAATCTCAATTAAAATCTCAGCAAGATATTTTATAAATATCAACAAATTGAATCTAAAATGTATATGGAGAGTCAAAAGACTCAGAAGAGCCAACTCAATATTGTAGAAGCAAAACAAAGTCAGAAGACTGACAGTACCTGACTTCTATATTTACTACAGTAATTAAAACACAGTAATTAAAGCTACAGTAATAAAGACCATGTGGTATTGATGAAAAATTAGAGCAAAACAACAACAACAACAACAATTAATGGGATGAGTAGAGAGCCCCAAAATTGAACTGCATGAGTATAGCCAACTAGCTTTAACAAAGGAGCAATGGCTATTCAATGGGAAAAAATATTGTGTTTCAATGAATGGTATTAGAACAACTAGACATCCACATAAAAAAACAGAGACACAGACCTTACACTCTTCTCAAAAATTAATTCAAAATATATAAAAGACTTAAATTCAAAACTGTAGAATTCCTAGAAGATAACATAGGAGAAAATCTAGGCGAACTTGGATGTGACAATGACTTTTTAAATACAACACGAAAGGCATGACCCATAAAATAAATATTCGATAAGCTGGACTTCTTTGAAATTGAGAACTTCTGCTCTGCAAAAGACAATATCAAGAGAATGAGAAGACTAGCCAGAGACTAGGAGAAAATATCTGTGAGACACACATCTTATAAAGGACTAGTATCCAAAATATACAAAGAGCTAAATTCAGCAATAAGAAAAAAAACAAGTTGATTTTAAAATAAGCAAAATACCTGAACAGACACCTCACCAAAGAAGAAATTAAAGTAAACATATGAAAAAATGTTCAACATCAAATGCCATTAGGGAGTTGCAAATTAAAACAATGAGATACCACTGCACACCTATTAGAATGGCCAAAATCCAAAACACTGACAACGTCAAATGCTGGGGAGGATGTGAAAGAACAGGAACTCCCGCTCATTGCTGGTGAAAATGCAAAATAATACAACCACTTTGGAAGACAATTTGGCAGTTTCTTACAAAACTAAACATACTCTTACTATACAATCCATCAATCAATCATATTTTTTACCCAAATGACTGAAGGCTTATGTTCACACAAAAACCTGCACTTGGATATTTATAACAGCTTTGTTAATGATTGCCAAACCTTGGGAGCAACCAAGATGTCCTTCACTAGGTGAATGAACAAATAAGCTACGATACATCTAGACAATGGAATACTATTCAGAGCTAAAAATAAATTAGCTATCAAACCATAAAAAGGCATGGAGGAAATTTAAATGCATATTACTAAGGGAAAGGACACAATCTAAAAAGGCTGTAAACTGTGTGATTCCAACTATATGACATTCTGGAAAAGGCAAAACTATGGAGGCAGTAAAAATATTAGTGGTTGCCAGGGGCTACAGGGAGGGAGGGATGAATACATAAAGCACAGAAAATTTTTAGGGTAGTGAAACTATTCTGTATGATACCACAATGAGGAATACATATCATTATACATTTGTCCAAACCCATAAAATGTACAAAACCGAAAGTAAATGCTAATGTAATCTATGGACTTTGGGTGACAATGATATGTCAATATAGTTTCGTCAATTGTAAAAAAGGTACCACTGTGGTGTAGGATGTCCACAGTGGGGGAGCTTGTGAATGTGTGGAGGTAATGGGGTATGTGGGAACTCTCTGTACTTTCTACACAAATTTTCTGTGAACCTAAAACTACTCTTTGAAAAAAAAGTTTATTAACTTGAAAAACATTTAATGAAAAGACTTTTAAATTCCTTCAATAAGGTCTTTCATTTCTTGAATACTTTTATTAAACATCTTCTCTGTGCCAGTGTATCAGTTTGGGTCCTCCGAGAAGCAGGCATCAAGACAAGACTAAATGTGCAAGAAAGTTATTAGGGGAATGTCTATGAAAGAAATTGGAGACTGCCAGGAAAGGCTGAGAGAACCATTAGACTGTGATGTAGGTCTGACTTTGAGTAAAGAAGAGAGAGAAGGAAGGAAGGCTAGGTAGAAGCTTGCTAGATCGCTATGCAGTCTAAGGAAAGTTGGACAAGGCCATTGCAGAGCTCTCGAGCCAAAATTGCCCATCAGTGGAGTCTTGCATCTCTCAGAAATGGGTCTGCTTCAATGTCGCTGCCGGGCACAGCCAATAGCTGGGAAACATGGATTTGACACAAACTCAGTGATGGATTTCACAGCCAAGCAGCTGGAGCCCTTGGTCCCTACAGTTGGAGATCTGAGAGGCACATTCTCATGGCCACCACAGAGAGGAACTTTTTTATCCACCAAAAAATGAGAAGAGAGGTTCTAGTGTGGAAAGGAGGGGAGGACTTAGCCTAACCCTGCTTCTAACCCAGTAGCTATCCCCTAGAAGCCATTCTGGTGAGGCAGCAAAAGCCTTGGCCTTTACACCAATTCTCCCAAATATGGAGAGATGCAGACAGAGCGAGAGGATTTTGTCTAAGTTTATTCAATCAAATTGTTGATATATTTTTGGCTGGTTTGTACTCTCCCCTGCCCCCTATTTATTAAGTATTGGAGAATAGAGATCCTGTGAGTTCATTTCAATTCACTATTTTAAGTCGTAAGTCCTCCATTAGCTTTCTAATATCACATCAGCTACTATTAGGGGAATGGACTGAAGCAAAGAGACAATTAGGAGCCCAGACTAAAGTAGTGGCAATGGAGGTAAAGATAAAAGAATTGGGCTGGACACAGTGGCTCACGCCTGTAAATCCAGCACTTTGGGAGGCTGAGGCAGGTGGATCACTTGATGTCAGTACAAAAATTAGCTGGGCGTGGTGGCATACGCCTGTAATCCCAGCTACTTGGGAGGCTGAGGCAGGAGAATTGCTTGAACCCGGGAGGCAGATGTTGCAGTGAGCCGAGATCTTGCCACTGCACTCCAGCCTGGGCAACAAGAGCCAAACTCCAACTAAAAAAAAAAAAAAAAAAAAAAAAAGAGAGAGAGAGAAGAGAATTGATTGAAAATATATTTTGGAGACGTAATCAACAGGATTGCAGGTAGATTAAATGTCCCTGTCTTCAAAATTTGCACACTTGGACAGACTGCTGAAGTATAGACAGTCAAAAGGCCATTACAATGTGGAAATATTAAGTGCCGTAACTCCTTAGCTTCTACCACAATCTTACCATGGAAAAGCCATCTCAAAGGATGCTTTTAATTGCATCATTTCCTATCCTCTTGTGATTCCCACACAAAAAAGACCTATCACTGTCATTTTCATTTGCTAATATTGTGTTTAAATTTTCTTTTCCAAATGAACTCATCTACTAAAAGCAAATGAGAACTCAAAACCATTTTATAAAACCATCTGGGTAATAATGTAAGAGCTCAGCAATTTTCAATTAGGTGGAGACAATGTCCCCAAATAGGAAATTCGCCTGAATGTTGGAAGCAGGGTATTAAACAGCACATACCAAACATCTTGTGAGCCTTCCGTATCTAACACCCAAGAGATCATACTGCATTTTTCAGTGAGAACCCAGGATTACTCTAAGAAGTTGTCTTTGATTTCTTTTCTGAGCACAATACCTGCTTTAATTAGCCTAAATGAAAGTGTCTTCTATTAGACCACGCTCAATCTCTAAACCTGGCTACTGACATTCTTGGAAGAAGGGTGAGTGTACATGAATGTAAGCAGCCTTCCCATGCACAGTGACCTCAATGCCATGCTCTTCACATGGGGTCTCACTAAAGTGCGTTCTGAGGAGGGGTATGCAAGTTTGCATCCAGAGAGGAGACAATGAGCACCATGAGGGAGAGTAACCCACCAGCTCCACAGAGCTGGTGAGATTCAGAAGGGAAAAGCACATCTAATGAGGCTGCTGAGGTGTGATGTAAGTGGGCCCTGGGAGATATAAGTCCCACTTCCATATCACCTACGAATTCTTCAGTGACACCTACATCGTACATGGAAGCATTTTAATGAATAGTCTGAACTTAGTAAGAATACAAACAGTAATAGTTTTATTTTTCTCTTTCCACTGCTTTCTGCATATTCTGATGGATCGCCTTTCTCTACCTTTTAATGACATCCCAGGTAGATGCAGTGATTATCTAATCCCTTTTGTTTTTTTACAATCTCCTTTCTAAAGGAGATTTTTACATACTCTAACATTCTGTCTAATCTAAAATAAAACTTGAACCTCACATCTAATTTCAGGCCCTTTCCCTTTCTTTTCTCCTCACTACCTTCCTCCATTGCCCACTCCTTCTCCAGTCAGGCTTGAACTTGGCTTGGGACTTGAAGTAGAGGTTGAGCATGACCTGTTCTTCCACCTTCTTCCCTCTCTTCTGCCCTTTTTGGGGTCAGTGCATGAAGAGGGATTAGAGGAAGAGGCAAAAGTCTCTTTTCCCCCTTAGATAGTCACTGTTATCTTTCTCCCTTGGCTGACACTAGGTGGCCCTTCTGTGTTGCCCACTTTCAAATGCTGGCTTCTTGTGAGATGTGTCTGAGTTCTCAGAGTCACAGTGGGAACTGCCTTACTGTTCAGGTCCTGGAGGGGATGGTGTGCTCTCCAGTTGCTCTCTTTGGACCATCTCTTAGCTCCTGCCCCCCACCATGGTACTTTCCACAGTTGAGTCCCCTCCCACATGTGCTGCCCTCTTAGGAAGATGCTTTCTAGATCACTTAAGCCTGGCCAGCTCCTGTGGCAAGGAAAATGCTTGCCAAATGCGGGCCCTCTTATCCTTTTTCTCAACCCAGCCATTGCAGGCTGCACCATCCATCCTCATACCTCCACAATCGTGCAGGTTGTAATTATGCCCCATTCTCTATATGCAGGGATCACTCTAAGCTCCAGTGTTAAGGAGTCAAGTCCTTCAGGAATTCTCTGCCTCCACTCCCTGTGGCAGAGCTAGAGTGGCTGCCATGCTTCTGAGCTCAGCCAGCATCCAGAGAGAGAGTGAGATACAGCCTCCTCTTCTTGAAGCACCCACTTCTAAACTCTATGACAGTTTTCTTGGAACTCTGTTATGTGGGTCTGGAGATGACAATGTCACAGCACTCCCCTCTAAGCCTAAATTCCCCCACATCGATGAACTATTAGGTGAGTTTCCTTCAAATGTCATGTCTTCACTTTATATAGGATAGTTAGGATGTGGTGGGCGGTAGTGATAGTCAGAGTATCAATAGATTACCCAGAAAGCCATAGAGGGCACCTCTGCCAGCTTCCTGACACTGTAGTAAAAATATGGGGGAACTTGCCTGCTCTCTTCAGCTTTGGGGCTTTACAAGAAACTCTGAGAAAATAGGGAAAGTCTCATGCATAAGCAGGTTATGCACACTATTGCATTGGTGTGAATGGGTCATTCACTGTAAATATAAGAGCTGTGGAGGACGTGCGTTCAAGATTGGTACTAGGTGAGAACCAAAGCCTCTGGGGTGAGGGGGCACATATAATGCATATATACAAAAAGGTAATGTTATAAGCAGTTTCTGAGCATCCTGTGCTGGGTGGACAAAAGCACATCAGAGACTGCATAATGAGGGAATTTCTAATGAATCAGCAAATATTAACAAAACCCATCAATGTGCCAGGCAACTGTGACAGGTGCTAGAGATATAGAAATGAATAGAACCCAAAGGTGGTGGAGGAGTCTCACTTGAAAAACATTGTCCAGGCACCTAATGGTTAGGTGAATACAAACAAAAGTCCCAATCACACTCTTTCCTAAATGGATTTGTAATTGCCTCCATTGGGAGCAGATTGCAATGTCAATAACTACAGTATAATGAACTAACTTGCTATTCCATTTTCATGGGGAACTTTGCAGTTTCTCCACTAAGCCATGAATCATGTTTATTTGAAGACCAATTTCACCCCCACCCAGTATCCACAGGAAGAAGTGCACTCATCCCAGAGGCTCAATTACTCCCTCCCGCTTCCCAGCACTAGCCTGGAGAAAGCTCCGAGAATCATACATTATTGCCTCTGAACTGTGGCTAATTTCTTAGAGTGTTTAAGAATTTGTATAAATGGTTATCTTTAAAGATGCATCAAATTAGAGGAAAAAAATAAATAATATCCTGAAGTTTAGAACTTCATCAACTCAGCCAGTGAGCATTTCCTTTTGCCAGTTAACTCTTCAGTTACTGTGATTTGTACCTTCCAATTTGTATACATAATGACAAAGTTTCATTGGCTTGCATAAGTAAATGGTTTTTGTTTTGGGGTTTTTTATCTACATACAATTACTATGTATTAAAATCTTCCAGGATGCTAGGAACTTTGTATGGATTAGTTCTTACAACAACTGTAGAAATAGGTAGTGTTATCCCCATTTAATAGGTGATTAAATGAGGCCCAGAGCCATTAAATAATTTGCTGACACTCATGCAATTAGCAATGTGGACAGAGAATTTCAAGCTAGGTTTCTCTAAACCAGATCTTAGAGTCTTCCCCTACTGCATCTCTCTAAAGAAGATTAAAGAAAAATATTCTGAGAAATGTGGCCAAGAAGTGAAAAGAAAAGCTTATGCATCTCTACTAAATAGGTCAACAGTAGCAACACACCACCTTGGATATGCTATGTGCCAAATACTCTGGAGTCCTTGTCTGAAAAGCTTCAAGAAGAGTGACATAACTGTTAATTTTCTCTACCTTAGTGGTGTAACACCAAAATGAGAATATCCACCGCTCTCATTACTGCCACATTTCCCCAAATCTCCAAAGGACATCTAAGTGTCATCTGGTCCCACGGTCCCTCCCTAGACCCACCACATTTGCTCTGAGAGGTCCTCTAGTCCCTACTGGAACAGAGTCGGGAATGGGAACTCACGGCCTCCCCAGGCAGCCCCTTCCATCTTTGCGTGGCTCAGAGATAAAATTATTCTGAGCCTGGATCTCATGCCCTGTGGTTTCCGCTCATGGTTCTGCCTTTCGAAATTCAGAATAATTTTAATCCATCTTTTACATGACAGCTGTCATATATTTGAAGGCATCTCTTATATTCCCAGTTGAAACATCTAAGCATCTCCTGGCTTTTTAAGTATAAATACGATATGATTTTAAATTCCTTCATTATTCTAGTCATTCACCTCTGGTCTTGACTGCTACCTATATGTCCCACCTGGACAATTGCAGTAGCTTCTTGGCTAGTCTTCTTCTTTCATTCATAAACTATAGTCTAAACTCCACTCAGCACCTGGGATATTTCTTTAAAATGTATGATCCTGTCTTTCTCCAGCTGAAAAACTTCCAAAAGCTTCATTTAGAACAAAAGCCATACTCCTCACTTCAGTGCATTAGGCGCTCACTGTTTTACTCTCAGAGTGACGGTTAACTGACCTGAAACAATAAAACTTCATCCTTGCTGGATGATTTTGCAACTGCTCTGTATTTTATTGACATTCAGATAAATACTCATATGAAATATGTTCCGAGCAGATTCAAGGGTACATTTAATTTGTCATGAAATGCAAGCATGATCTGAAATGCAAACGGGTCCTAAAGTAAAATACCCTAACCTCTGACCCTGACGCTTGGAATATTTTATGAACTTTTCAACCTCTTATAGAAGCTAGCTCTTCTGACACAAACTCTAGCTTTTATGTTATTATAAACATCTAGGATGTAGAAGGTTTTTTATCTTCTCATCAAAGAAGGACATTCCATAGCCATTCTAAATAAATCCAAAATAATATAACTAAAAATATAAGTGCAGTATGTTTTATGCTGTAACACCTAAACTAGGTGTTCTTGATCTGGAATCCATGAGGCTCTGAAATTCTCTCTCTCAGTAAATTTTGATTTTAAAACGTAATCAGTGAATGAAAGGGAGACTCCTCTTTGTAGAAATCTCTGCGCGAACCATAGAAGCTGGTTGGCAAGATCAGATATGTTGATGTTAACCACTCACCTATGTCTTCATTCCACTATAACTGTTGCCTGTTGTCTTACTGAGAGCCAGCACCAAGCTAAGTGCAGGGAATCAGTGGGGAGCACTCAAAGCAGAGCACCTGGAGAGGATGTGGAGAAATAGGAACACTTTTACACTGTTGGTGGGACTGTAAACTAGTTCAACCATTGTGGAAGTCAGTGTGGCAATTCCTCAGGGATCTAGAACTAGAAATACCATTTGACCCAGCCATCCCATTACTGGGTATATACCCAAAGGACTATAAATCATGTTGCTATAAAGACACATGCACACGTATGTTTATTGCGGCACTATTCACAATAGCAAAGACTTGGAACCAACCCAAATGTCCAACAATGATAGACTGGATTAAGAAAATGTGGCACATATACACCATGGAATACTATGCAGCCATAAAAAATGATGAGTTCATGTCTTTTGTAGGGATATGGATGAAATTAGAAATCATCATTCTCAGTAAACTATCGCAAGAACAAAAAACCAAACACCGCATATTCTCACTCATAGGTGGGAACTGAACAATGAGAACACATGGACACAGGAAGGGGAACATCACACTCTGGGGACTGTTATGGGGTAGGGGGAGGGGGGAGGGATAGCATCGGGAGATATACCTAATGCTAGATGACGAGTTAGTGGGTGCAGCGCAGCAGCATGGCACATGTATACATATGTAACTAACCTGCACATTGTGCACATGTACCCTAAAACTTAAAGTATTAAAAAAAAAGCAAAGCAGAGGACCTGTCCTCAGAGAGTTCAGTCCACTGTTGAAGACATATGTTAAATCAATAATCATAGAAATATGCCATTACAAACTGTGATAAATGCTATAAAATCAAAATGCTGGAAAACCTAATTTAATGACAGAGCCTTGGACAGCCATCCTAGGGAAAGTAATGTTTTAGCTGAGAGCCACAGGTTGAAAAGTAGTTCACCAGTAAGGAATTCCTGCTAGGCCCAGCACTAAAGGTCTCCAGTGCTTCTCTGTGGGTATGTTTCCTGGGAAACTTCCCAAGGGGTTGGTATCTGTGTAGTAGTTTGTCTCCAAAGACAGCCCCCATCCTATTCCTAATGGGTTCCTCTTAGTACCTACAGGTGACTCCAATCTCTGGGTGAATTTGGGTTGGCCTTTCGCTGTTTAGAACAATAGAACATGGCAGAGGCGATGCTGTGCCATATTTGTCACATGGAAGGGCATTAGGGACCGGACATGTGAGTACCGAGGCCAGGCTGATGTCTATTTCATTTAGGCCTTCTGATGACGCCAGCTCCTGCAGCTATCTAAGTGCAACCATGTGAGACAGCCCAACAAGAACTGCCAAGCCAAGCCCATCAACCATCAACAGAGAATCATAAGTCATTATTTCAAGCCAACACATTTTGGGATATTTGGTTACACAGCAAAAGATAAGCAGAATACCTGCCCATGATCTTGAAAGACTCTTTTGGGGGGCTTAGCCTAAGAGAACTAAGTTTAGATCAGCTGACAGGGCCTCCTGAATAATGTTTATTTAGATGTTCTTACTCCAATGGCAGGAAAAAAGTGTTTGTCCTCCCAGTGGACCCAACCCTTACCTCTCCACATGCCAAGCCTCCCCTTGTTCAGGTCTGGAGGGAAGTGACCCAGGATGTCTCTGACAAGACCCTACCCTAACACTTGACTGGACTGTCCGTGAGAGCCTTTACCAGTTTTGTCTAATTTCTTCCAGTTTCTGCACTGCCATGGTTTCCAAACCTTTCATAAAATTCCAGCTCCAAGACAGATACAAATGGTGTTTCTCTTTCTCAGGATGGGTAATTTTATTGTCATTGTCATCTCTTGCTTTTTTAGGATCCAGTATCTGCTGGAGGAGCCCCACCTTCTGCTACTATTATGTTCTTCAGATGAGTAGAAGAGAGTGGGGAGGCAGAGAGCAGGAAGAAGAAAGGAAGAATAATGTCTCGAAATTGGTAAGAGCGTTTTTGTTTGCACATCCTGCATTATTAATATTTATTGTTTAGCATAATTAGCTACCCTCTCAAGCTTACACACAACCTGCAGTGTTTATGCCTTCCGTTGATAGCTAAACCATCAGCAAAGCAGTCCAGGTCCCTGAAGGCTGAATGCAGGTGGTTCTGAAGGCTGCAGGATGCATTCAAAAAGCAGGATACATAAGCTTTAATTGTTGCTAAAAATACATTCACTAGAAGAATCGGACTCCTTCTATCTGTCTGGAGTGGATAAAAGCCATCTATGGATTCAGTAGTCTTAAGAAAGTCACAGAAGAACAAAGAAAAGGTAGACAAATGGGCCCAAATGAACTTCATTAATGAGAAAAAAAGATAACTAATATAAGACAATACCACTTCTCTTTATTCAAATAATTGGCAGTCAATTTTACTTGGACAATAACTATGGCCTCAAATGTGATTTCAGGCTCAACAAAGCAGTGCAATTTAAGGTCTATCATGCCTTGTTGTCATGCTTCACACAGCCTGGAATAAGTAATTCAATACCCCTTACAGGATCACCAGCTATTAAACCAGGATAAGAGCTTAGAGGCAGAATTACACATTCTATGATATATTATTATTATATAATGTATTATTTGTATTCTATTATTACATGTATACTTCAGTGGCCTGAGTTAATATTTTTCCACCAGCCACTAATTCCATACTCAAGAGTTATTCATGAAAGAAAAAAATGAACTATTTTGACCTGTTAGAAATGGGTCAATATGAAAAGAATGTACACGTATGGGAGTGTGTGGAAGTAACTGTCCTCAATTTGATTAGCAGAACATTCAGCAGGAACTGTGGAAATCCAAGTCAAGTAATATTCTCAACAGGTATTAATATAGTGCTAATTATTTGCTAGATACTGTTCTCAGTCTTATCTATACATTAATTCATTCAATCTTGTAAAAAATCTCTTTGAGGTAGAGACTTGACTAGCTCTCATTTGTTAGATAAGGAAATTGGGACATGGAGGTTATATAAATCACCTAAGTTCACATCATTAATATCTGCTGGAGTGAAGGTTTGGACCCAGGCAGTCTGGTGCAACCATCTGTGTGTTTAATCACCACACTAAATTGCCTCCCAATTCAAAGTTGAATGTTTCCATATTTACAAGTTATCAGGCTTATTTACCCTAAAACAAGTCATTCCTTCCTTTTTAGTGTACAGAGTGCTTTCACATATATTTTTTCATTTGATCTTTGCATCAGCTTTGAAAAGTAAGCATGGCAAGAACGATTATCTCGATTTACAGATGAAGGAACTTAACAAGCATCTTCCCCAATTCCTTATACTTCTGGCAAGAAAAGTAAAGCTGAATGTCTAAATAATGCCTACACATAAATATTAAAATAAGACAAACAATTCAATAAGAAATAGGGAAATCCATGGGCAGATGTTCTGCAGATGAAACACATGGCTTGCAAACATTCAAAGAGGTGTTGAACGTTATCAGGGAGCCGGGAAATGCAATTAAGGCCAGAATGGGGTACCAATTCCCATGGCTTTTTCAGGCAAAAATGTAAAAATCCATCTATGCCAAGAGATAAAATAGAGCCTCAGGATCTGTATGTTGCTGATAGAAATGTGAATTTAGAAAAATTTGACATTCTCTACTAAAGTTGAAATTAATATATCCTGTGACCCAGAAATTTCACTCCTACATATATCCTCAAAATGTATTCTTATACATCAACAAGAGACATGTGCAAAAATGTTTGCATCAGCATTTTCACAGTAGCAAAAAATCTAGAAACAATTCAATTGTCCATCAACATGAGAGTGAATTAATTCATCGTATAAAAATTCACTTAATGGAATATTAAGTAGAGTTTAAATGAATGGATTATAAAAACATATGTCAATATGGGTGAATCTTAGCAGTATAATACCAACGGACTAAAAAGCAAATCTCAAGGTAAATAAGTTGATAGAGAAAGGAAAGCAAAGGAATGACGAGATTTGGAGGGAGAGAGTCAGGAGTGTGGGAATTTGGAGGAATTCCATAGGGGTAGTGTGGCAGGCAGAATTCTTAAACGACCCCCGGTGACCCACACTCTTGTATAATCCCTTCCCCTTAAGTGTAGGTGGGATCTGTAACTTTCTCCTAACCAATACAATGTGACAAAGGTGATGGGATATCACTTCTGTAATTAAGTCCTGTTATATGGTAAAGATGAAGGAATTTTGAAGATGTAATTAAAGTCCCTAACAATTGGATTTAAATAATCAAAAGATAAATTACCCTGGGTGGGGCTTACCTAATCAGGAGAGCCCTTAAAATGAGTTTAGAAGTCAGGTACTTAAAGCAGCAGAAACTCTTTCTCTTCATTGCTGATTTTTTTTTTTTTACTTTTAATTTAAGTTCAGGGGTATATATGCAGGGGTGTGATATAGGTAAAATCGTGTCACAGAGGTTTGTTGTACAGATTATTTCATCACCTAGGTATTAAGCCTAGTATCTTTTAGTTATTTTTCCTGACCCTCTCCCTCCTCCCATTCTCCATACTCCAGAAGGCCTCAGTGTCTGTTGTTCCCTTCTATGTGTCCATGTGTTCTCATCATTTGGCTCCCACTTGCAAGTGAGAACATGCAGTATTGGTTCTCTGTTCCTGTGTTAGTTTTCTAAGGATAATGGTCTCCAGCTTCATCCATGTTCCTGCAAAGGACATGATGCTGACTTTGAAGATGCAAGCTTCCACATCTACAGCCTCAAGGAAACAAATTCAGCCAACCAACTGAGGGAGCTTTCCTTGTCCTGCCTCAAGATGAGATCACAGTCTGCCCAACACCATGATTTAAGCCTTGTGACACCTGGTGTGGAAGACCCAGTTAAGTTCTCTCCAAACTCCTGACCCACAGAACCTGTGAGAAAATATATGGATATTATTTTAAACTGCTAAATTTGTGGTAATTTGTTATGCAGCAATAAAAAACTAATGCAAGGAGATATCGATTATTGTAAAAATCTTAGCTTTTGTTTTAAAATATAGTTCACCAGTAGTAAGTTACTAATAAGTAACTAAACAAATAAAAGCAAGCCATTTACAAATCAATAATAAGAGTAAGTCATGAACTAAAGATTGTAATTAATCAATTTCTGTACGCCTGTAATGAAAATAAAGAAGGAAAAGAAAATGAAAGAAAAGAGACCAGGGACCCGCTCTCTTCCTTTGTCAGGGAGCTGAGATTAGAACTTCCAGTCCAGTGCTCTTTTCTACTATAATTGGTTATCTCCTAATTCAAATTCTAAACACCTAGAGTCACTAAAAAGTGTTCAGAAATCAATGGTTATGCAAAAATTATATTCAACCCATGAAACCTTGAGTGAATCAACCCATCTTTCCCCACGCCAAACCTTCCTATGCCCTGTCTTCTGCTACTATTCTTAGAGAAGAATCTATGAAGAAGACTACAGTCTCCATACTTGTTCATAACCAATACTCTGGTCACAGCAGATTGAACCAGAGTAGCCACTGATCCAAAGGCATTTAGTGATAGGCTGGCCAACCACCTATGAAGAAGACTGTGCAATGTTTAGACTAGATGTGAGAGTTGAAAGATATCTTTGGGTACATGTCCAAAGCTTATTCCATTTTCTTTTGATGATATACAGGAAAAGAAAAGGCATACATTGAATATCCCATTCAAACACTGAATATCCCATGTCTTTGGTTATTATGAAAACAATTCAGACTTCCCCTCACACTCATAGGATATAAAGAGAACGAATAATGAGGAGAAAATAATAGGGACAGCATATCCAAACTCCCTGCTGACCATGGCTCCTGCTTAGAGAAACTGAGTGAGAAACTATATGGCAAAGAGTCTTTGAAGGTGAGACATATCCTGCAGCACTCTTGGTGATCTTGAGAGGCTGGGCAGACTCTCCAAAAACGGTGACTGGCTCAAAAGCCTTACCCAACTGGACATTCAGTACTGGAAGACAACTGGCTGATTTCATCAGTCCTCTGTTTAGAGAAGACTATTTATTGTTAATGGAAAATAAGATAAGCAGAAATGTGTACACATTGAGAAGACAAAATTAGGAAGCCACGGGTAGCAGAAGACATGTATAAGATGTCATATGGTAACTGAGTAGAAACAGCCAATAATTGAGCGAAATAAAGACGAGAAGCCTGAGAAGTGGTGATTGGCAGCAGTAGGAAGTGACTGAGTCACCATATTGGCGCCACAAAAGTAGCTACCAGCTCATGCAGCTGAGGAGATGACCAGACACCAGGGCATCTCAGGTGATCACTAAGACATTTTTCTCATTTTTCTGACCTCTCCATTGATTCTAAATACAGTCTTCCCTTACTTGAGGTAACACGAGAGTGTCCGTTCCTGTCTCTCACAAGACACTGCGTAAGGTAGCAATGAAAAGCAGGAGCTCTGGAGGTAGACAGCCCAAGCTTTTACCCAAACTCCATTACTTCCAAGCAATGTCACCTGGCGCAAGTTCCCTAACCTGCCTGTGCCTCCGCTTCCTCATCTGTGAGATGATAATATTATTAGTGCCTAGCTTATAGGATCACTATGAGGATTAATTTAATTATTGTAAAGTGCTTAGAGCAGTGTTTTGCACATAACAAGTGGCATATAATAATTTGTTGAATGAATAAACTTGTCAGAGGGGGAACTCTCCTTCCCTACTCCCAACTCTCCCTTCTGTGTGGAGGGATATCAATTAGTGTAATGTTCTGTCTGGAGGAGATGGAATCATTCATTTGATTGGAGAGTATATAGGTTAAAATAGGACCCAGCCTTAAGGGACAGGAAACTCCAAATAATAGTGACTTAAACAAGATAAAGGTCTTCTCTAGCCAGGCACAGTGGCTCACACTTGTAATCCCAGCACTTTGGGAGGCCAAGGTGGATCACTTGAGGTCAGGAGTTCAAGACCAACCTGGCCAACACTATGAAACCCCGTCTCTACTAAAAATACAAAAATTAGCCAGGTGTGGTGGCGAACATCTGTAATCCCAGGTACTTGGGAGGCTGAGGCAGGAGAATCACTTTAATCCGGGAGGTGGAGGTTGCAGTGAGCTGAGATCATGCCACTACCCTCCAGCCTGGGTGACAACAGTGAAACTCCATCTCAAAAAAAAAAAAAAAAACTAAAAAAGGTCATCTCTCTCCCATAAATAAACGTTGAGGTAAGCCATCTAGGGATAGCATGATGTCTCCAGGGCCGCAGGTTCTTTCCAATTTGCTTGTCATTCACAAATTCCAGTTTCCATTTCATGATCCAGAATGGACACCCCAGATCCACATTCTTGTCAGAAGAAAGAATAAAAACTAGGGAGAAAAGCATATGTCTTTACTCTGCCTAAAAATTGAGCACAACATTTCCCTTACTTCTGTCCACTTAAACTAAGCCGTATGGCCACACCTAACTGCAAAGGAGACTGGGAAATGTAGTCTTTATTCTGGGGAGCTGCCATGCCCCACTAAAAAGTGGAAGTTGTATTCCTGAAGAAGAAGAAGAAGAAAGAAGAAGAAGAAGAAGAAGAAGAAGAAGAAGAAGAAGAAGAAGAAGAAGAAGAAGAAGAAGAAGAAGAAGAAGGAGGAGGAGGAGGAGGAGGAAGAGGAGGAGGAGGAGAGATTTGAGGGAAGAGGTAGCAGTCCCTGCCATGGTGAGTTTGTAAGGAGAAACTGAGCATGCTTAATTCATGCACTTGCTAGGGAACAAGCTTATCCTAATCTAGCCTGGCTGGGGGATGTCTGTCTAATTCTAGGGCTCAATACTAGGAAGCTGCCTTGGCCACAAATGTAAGCCATACTTTTCCATATTATCTTTCACACCAATAAAGTTGATAGGCTTATCTCCATCTGCTAAACAACTTTGTCTTCTTTTCAATTGTTTCAGAGCTCAGATGGAAAAGAATGGTGTTACTGAGACCCTTCAAGATTCCCAGTGTAATTCAATAAAGAAAAGGCAACACAAAGGAGTTGTATAGAATTCCCCACATTATGGACCCATGTCATAGAGAGAATCCATGGTGCATTTGTTAGCTGCATTTAAATTACAACACTTTCAGATCCAAGATTTATTTGGTAGGCAAATATATCTGGATGCAGACTTTTAAACAATGCCATTTCACATCTTCCATTCTGGAATGGTTTTATACTGAGTGGGATCCAAAGCTTTAGTGTTTATCCTTTAGTGGAGTGAGGATTTTGGGATCTAAGTTGACTATTCTCTAACATGTACTGTTTTAACATTTAGAAAGTGTCCATTTTTAGCAAAATCACAGCTGTGTGAATGTAACATATTGGTATGGAGGAGGGTTACATTTCAACTTGCTATAATATAAAAATAAGAAAATTACTAACTTTTAGATCTGGAAGAAACTTACAGATTATTGAGCCAACCCTCCTATTAAGGATGAGAAAGCTGAAGCCCAGAGAGGGAATGTGATATGTCCTTGGTCACTCAGGCTAATAAATTATAGGATGGCATGAAAGCCCAGTAACTGCTGGTCCAATATTCTTTCTAGCATATGACACCATGCAAAACTCTACTTTCCTCTCTTTCACTGTCCACTGCTCAGTAGCAAGCACGGTACTGAGCTCTGAGGATATCCGAGTTGAATCTGATCATGTTCATGACGTGAAAGAGATGATAAGTACGTGAACAGATAAATGACTACATAATATATTAAAGGCAAAAATAGGCAAATGCACCTATGAGGTGGCAATGAGTGACCAATTAATTATCTTGGTTAGTGGTGGGAGATGGAAGGTTAACAAAGACTTCCTGATGGAAATGACTTCTGAGCTTAGCTTTTTAAGTCAACTAGAAATTCATCAGGTGGAATACCATCCCTAAAGAAGCAGTAGCATGTACTAAGGTGCTGAAGCAAGAAACCCCATTTTATTCACTAAAAAATACCGGAGTGCAGTTAGAAAGTAAGGTACCAAAGGGACAGAAATAGGAGGCAGCTTGGGCAGGAACCAGAACATATAGACCATTCAGTCCACCCTGGGAGCTAAAAGTTTATCTGTCAATAGAGAGGAGCTTGTTGAATGTTTTTGAGCAGACAAAGGTATGACCAGATTGCCTTTGTTATGAGTTGAGGAAAAGGGCAAATTAGTTGAGGCCAGGAGCAGGGAAGCCAGTTAGGAGATAAGGTTGAGGGTTCAGGCTGCCCACCAATATCCATTCTCTCTTCTTCCATAGGGATAAAAATTTACCTGGATGCAAGGCTATTCAGAATGAAGATTAATGATATGGTTTGGCTGTGTTCCCACCCAAACTTCATCTTGAATTCCCACATGTTGTGAGAGGGACCTGGTGGGAGATAATTGAACCATGGGGGCAGGTCTTTCTCATGCTGTTCTCATGAGAGTGAATAAGTCTCATGAAACCTGATGGTTTTATAAGGGGGAATTTGCCTGCACAAGCTCTCTCTCTGCCTTTTGCCATCCATGTAAGACGTGACTTGGTCCTCCTTGCCTTCTACCATGATTATGAGGCCTCCCCAGCCACGTGGAACTGTGAGTCCATTAAACCTCTTTCTTTTGTAAATTTCCCAGTCTCAGGTATGTCTTTATCAGCAGCATGAAAACAGACTAACACAATTACATTTCCCAGCTATCCCCTTGCACTGAGATGAGCCATGTTACTAATCCTGACAAATGGGATGTGAGTTTAAATTACATGTGAAACCTCTGGGTTTCACAGGAGGAATCTGAACCCCTGCAAAGAAAGAGACCCCAAACAGTCCTGGATCATTATGTGACAGAGAGAATCACTTCTATCTTGTGTTTTAAAATACTGTTATGTTTAATCTCTGTCATGGCAGTAAAACCTATATTGGAACAAGTCCCTGAGGCTGCCTAGGTGAAAGGCGATGGTCTGAGGCAGGAACAGGGTGAATGAATTAATGGGGATAGTAGATCTGAGAAAAGTTGTTGGACTTATTGACAGGAGGTAGGAAACAAGAGAGAAGAAGGTGTTAATTGCACCCTCCCGCCCCATATGCTTTCACTCCAAGACTGGGTAAATGGATGGTGAAGTCATCAATGAAAAAAAGAGGATGTGGGAGAAGTAAGATTACTTCCAAACATTTTAGAGGAGTTGGAAGTTTGCTGGGAAAAACCTGTTTTCAGTTCATTTGTTCATCGATTCAAAAAATTTTTACTGACCTCTTACTATGTGTAAGGAACAAAGGATATTTTTACCAAAAAAAAAAATGTTCATTAGCAATAGTGTAGGTTTTTATTACAAAAACAATAAAGATGGGAACCTCAGCTGTAAAAGTAGTAAAAATACAGAACTCTGTAGATTATGCACAGATTTGTCAGGCCCTTCATTGCTTGAGCTGTTTACAGATCATCTAACATCTCACTTAGTGTTGTCTCAGGTTTGCACAAACAGCCAGCCTGGACAAGGGAAGTGTGTGAGGCACACTTTCAGCTTTAAGATTTTATAAAAGTCCACCTGTTTGGAGCTGAGGTTCATATAAAAAAGAGAAGCCCCCTACAGTAAGAAGAATTTCACATAGCCACTCATGTAGTTGTACTGTAATCCCAAATATCCTTAGGGGAGTCATTCCAAAAAAACATATGTACATGTACATTCAGGGCAAAGAGTATGTGTATGTACATTCCATACACTTCAAAACACAGTCCTGTTTAAATCATCTCTGCACATTTTCATAGCAGACTTTCTTTTTGCCCTATTTATCCTCCTACATAAGCAGTTTAAATAATCACCCTACATGATATTCTGAACTTCCTGAGTAGAATAGTTTTTCTCATATTGACTAAAAATTCAAAGTATGTCTATATATCAGGAAAGTCATTTAACATTCATGTTAACAGTCACAAATGTTAGGCTGCTTCAAACATATCCTACCATAGATTTCTTAAACATAAAATATATATGAAGGAAATCAAATTTCTTCACTCTCAGTTTTTTAACAAATGGTCTGGGATCATGTTAACTCCTTTGATCTCTGCTTCCTGCAGGGTGGTCTGCTGCTGATCAAATGAAAGTATTCCCCAGCTAAGTCAGACAACAGGAAAGCATTCATTTAATTAACTGGCATTCAAGGCAATTCAATGGGTTATTTCTTAAACACCTACTATGTGTCAAATCCTGTCCTATGCCTAGGTGGATGCAAAAGTAAGTAAGATTTAACATGGCTCTGACGCAGGTTCATCGAAGAGCCCTAGGACCCTGAAAGGAAAGATTAATTTCTTGTGATTGTGATGAAAGGAAAAAACACTTTAAAGATTCCTACGTAAGAGCTAAACTTAGAAAGAAAGAAGGGTGGGAGTGAGGTCTCAGAAGAAACAACTGACACCTTGATCTCAGACTTCTAACTTCCAGAACATTGAGAAAATATATTTCTAATGTTTAAACCGTCCAGTCTGTGCTACTTTGTCATGGCAGCCTAGCAAACTAAGACAAGGCATAACTCTCCAACATTTGTAAAGGAGTGTCAAATACGTCACTGTTGATCTTCACATTAACCCTGCAAGGTACATATTATGCACATTTAAGGAAACTGAGGCTCATCAGATAAGTAACTTGCCCAAAATCACACATCTACAAGTAGCAGAAAGATACATAGAGAACTGGGAGCATACTGCACATATTTTTATCTGCCATTTTTAACTCAGTTGTTTTATCATGGACATTTCCCATACCACTGAAAATCAAAGTATGTCAATTTAGGTTTGCTTATCTCAACTTTGAATAAGCTGCCTAGGGAATCTATGTAACAGAGGAACATCTTGAAAACTAACATTGGAAAAAATAAAAATGAAACATAACTTGTTAAAACCAGCAAGGAATTTAGTGATCACCCAAGAAGGCCAAACACTATGACAGGTGACAACAAGGCTATGGCACATCCTGGGTCCTAGAAAGGCTGTCCTAGTTTATGTGAATATTCTGGGAAGGACTTTCTCATCTTCCTTGACCCCAAGAACTATGGAGGGCTGAACAGGCAGGTTGATCCCTCTCTAGCTCTGGGTCTGATAGAGCAAAGAGGATGATGTTTTTAGGGTTCACCTCACAGTGTATTAAAGGAGGGAAAGATTTAAAATGGTTTACAGTGAGGTTTGGGAAACATTAGCAATGATTTCTGTGATTTAGAAGATAAAAATAAAAAATTCTATTCTTGCTTTTTATATATAGATTATCCAGTTTATTCTTGATAACCATTTTCAGAATGACATGGATCATCACTGCAAGACCGTAAGTGTACATCCAGTAGAACTCGGGGAAGAACCAGTATCACGGAAGAAGAAAGAGAAGAAAATTGATGTATTCACTACCTCTAGAAGCTTACTATCCAGTTGGGGATATGATAAATCTTAAAAACAAAAATTGGAAAGAAAAAAGATAAGAACTGCTTAAAGTAGCCACCAATTGTTTTTAAAAGACCTAATAAGAATTTATGTGAAAATACTTTATAAATTTTGAAGCACTGTAACAGGTTCTTAAACTACTACATGTTTTAAAAATGCTGATTTTTTTCTGAGTTTCAGGCACTATTTTGTAATTATTAGTAACTAGTGCATGTAAGTTAGCATAGCAGAGTTGAAACTGAGTTAGTAGTTGCCTAGGAGACCTAAAATAAAGAAGCAACTCACGAGAGTTGGAGGTTGCCCTCGCTCACACTGCCACAAACATTTTTAAACACCACCATGGTTTACGGACAAAGTAGACACGGCACAGGTTTAAACTCAGGGCTGGGGCTGGAATCCCAGCTCCACTACTTAGTAGTTATTTGACCTAAGATAAGTCATGAAAATGCCATTGATGATAATAGACCTTGAAGCACTCTTAAAAGATTTCATGATAATGCATGTAGAGTACCTGGCCCACAGTCAGGGCACTATAAATTGAAAATCTTATTACTCTTAGGAGCTATTATTAGTTTTCTAGGGCTGCCATAACAAAGTTCCACAAACTGAGTGGCTTAAAATAAGAGAAATTTATTTCTCACAGTTCTGGAGGCTAGCCATCCAAAATCAAGATGTCAGCAGCGTTGGTTCTTTCCGAGGGCTCCCAGGGAGCATCTGTTCCATGCCTCTCCTAGCTTCTGGTGATGGCTGGCAATTCTTGGTGTTCCCTGCTTGTAGAAGCATCACTCCAGTTTCTGTCTTCTTCTTCATATGGTGTTCTCCTTGTGCCTCTGTGTCTTCACATAGCCATCTTCCGTCTGTTTCTCTCCTTTTCTTATAAGGACACCATTTGTATGGATTAAAGGTCCACCCTACTCCAGTATGGCTTCATCTTAACTAATTATATCTGCAATAACCCTATTTCCAAATAAGATCACATTCTATAGTACTGGGAGGCTGGACTTAAACATATCTTTATGGTGGCAGGGGCCACAAGTCAACCCATAACAACAACTTAAGTTCAGCTTCTAGTCCCACAAACCAGCCAGGTGACCTTGAATGAAGCACTGCCTCTGATACTCAGTATATTCAGTATAGTCATTTATAAATTAAGACAATAGTGTCTCTTTATAGAATCTCCCATAGAGTCAAAAGAGACTATAAGTGAGAGTGCTTTGTAAACTATAGAGCATTATATAATTTAATTATAAGCATTTCTGTAAAGAATACAGAGTATTTTGATGCCCATTTTATTCTTAGCTCAGCTCCTATAACCCCTCTGAATCATCCATTGCCCCACAGTTCCTTGCTTGCCTTCAACAAACTCAAATAGGACATTTTTTAAATGATTTGTCCTCTTAACTCTAAGCGAACTAAATTATGCCTGTGTATTATTGGGCTGGGGCAATTGAGTTACCTGACCATTTCCATGAAGTCACAGTGCTAACCTAATGCAATGTGACAGCTTTTTCCTGTAGCACATTCTTAAAATTTGATTATTCTGAGTAAGAAAATATTCATTGAGAGGCTCACCAGGATTGCACCAGGCCTGTTTAGTATCCATATGTAAAGGTTAAGCTCCAGGAGTGAGAGCCAGAGGGCAGCTGAGCTGCCATCAATCATCTTTCTCAGGCTCCAAATTGAGGAGAATTAATGTGTACCTGCTTCTGTAACCTTCTGCTGCAGAATTAGACCATGAATAATAAAATCCATGATTAGTCATAAATTGGAAGAGATGGGTTTTTTGTACTGCAATAAAACAATTGAAAAGTAAACAGGCCTTTTATACTTTCATAAAACAGGCACATTAGAGCATCCAAAATAGCCTTCACTTGGGTTCTTCATTACACTGATAATGACTGCCTATTGCCAGTATGTGCCCTCTTAGTGAATAATTTTTTAAGGGCAAAAAACAGAGTACATAGGTATTTGGTTCATTCTCATTAAGTTTTGTACTGAAAAATGTAACCTCTTTTTTCTATTTTCAGATGATGCATATCATAAATTATTACTCACCCCATGTTCCCACCCTCGAGAGACCTCCAAACAATCACCATGCCACAGTGAACATTCAGTAACAAAAATTCAGCCAGGGTTTTCACCAGCATGAATGGCAGTGATTCCAATTAGGAAAACAGAAAGAGGAGAGTTCAGAGCCACCTAGAATGGCTCTTGCAAGATAGGAAATCAAGGCAGCAGCAACAGGGCTGAACATTCCTCATCCCTAACTCTCCCTTCACCAGTAGGAAACCCAGGATAACTGCAATCGCCGCAGGCCCATCTGGCCTGAAGTTCTACTACTAGTAGCCCTCCATGGGACCTTCTTAAGGAAGCATGTCAACTCAGGTAAGGGATGTAAGGGGATGGATGACCCTTTGAGACCAAAGTTGCAGCAAAAAACACCAGATGTTCCTGTGTACTGCTCCTAAGAGATGGTTCTGAAGACCAGTTCGGGGAGAGGTCAAAATACTGGACAGAATCTCAGCAACATGGAACCTCAAACTAAGTGACAGTCACAGACAACTCTTCCCCAGAGAAAATAAGCACAGACATGGTTTGTGGTAAGCAGAATTATAAAGATGAATTCCCATCTCCCTGTCAGATTACCAGTATGGTAAATTACCAGATTACCTGGTTATTTATTCAAACACTAATACAGTTATTGCCTTGATGGAAACATACAGATGCAATTAAAATCCCAAGTACCAAATAAATTGACCTTAAGACAAAGACTAAGTAAATCACATGAGCCCTCTACAAGCAGAGAGTTTTTCTCCAGCTGGTAGCAGAAGCCAGAGATTTGAAGCATAGGAAGTATTCAACACATTATTGCTGGCCTGAAAATGGAAGGGGCCACATAACGAGGGAAACCGGGGGCCTCTAGAAGCAGGGAGCAGTCCCCTGCTGACAGACAGCAAGCCAAGACCTCAGTTCTACAATTGCAAGACACTTAATTCTGCTAAGGACAAAAATGAGCTTGGAAGTGAACTCTGAGCTTCAGGTGAAAACACGGCCAAACAACACCTTGATTTCAGCTTAAACAAAGAATGCAGCCACTCCATGCCAGAATTCTGACCTGTAGAAATTTGAGCTAATAAATAGATGTTTTAATAGCTTCATTGATACATACTTCACTTACTGTAAAATTCATTATTTTAAAGTGTACAATTCAGTGGTTTTCAGTATATCCACAAAATGCAACCATCACCACTATCTGATTTCAGGATTTCTTTTTCTTTTCTTTTTTTTTAATCCCATAAAGAAAATCCAAACCAATTAGCAGCCTTTCTTCCTTCTCCCTGCTCCCAGACCATGAAAACCACTAAATTACTCTCTGTTTCCATGGATATGCCTATTCTGGATATTTTATATAAACCAAATCATGCAATATGTGGCCTTTTGTATTTGGCTGCTTGCACTTAGCATAATGTTTTAAAAATCCATCCATGTTGTAGCATTTCTCAGTATTTCATTCCTTGTATAGCTGAATAATATACCACACAAATATATCACATTTTGTTTGTCCATTCATCATTTAATAGATGCTTAGGTTTCTCCATTTTTTAACTATTATAAATAATATTGCTTTTAATATTTGTGTACAAGTTTTTCTGTAGGCACAGGTTTTCATTTCTCATGGATATACACCTAGAGTGAAATTGCTGGGTCAAATAGCGGCTCTATGTTTAACAATTTGAGGAACAGCCAAACTGTTTTTTGAAATGGCTGCATTATTTTACAATTCTGTCAACAATGTATGAGGGTTCCAATTTCCTGACGTCCTTGCCAACACTTGTTAATGTCTGCTTTTGTATTTTAGGCACCCTAGTGGGTATGTCATAATATTGCATTGTGATTTTGATTTGCATTTCCCTAATGGCTAATGTTGTACATCTTTTATATGTGCTTATTGGCCATTTGTTTATGTTCTTTAGAGAAATGTTCTGTTCAAACACTTTGCCCAGGTTTCAACTGGACTAATTATCTTTTTATTGTTGAGCTGCAAGAATTCTACATGTATTCTGGAGTAGTTGTTTATCAGAAATACAATTTGCAAATATTTTCTGTCACTGTATAGGTTGTCTTTTTACTTTCTTGATAGTGTTCTTTGAAGCAAAAAAGTTTTTTTATTTTCTTGAACCCCAGTTGATCTATTTTTTTCTTCTTTTGCCGCTTGTACTTTCGGTTTTATAGCTAAGAAACCATTGCTTAAATCAAGGTCACAAAGATTTACACCTCTGTTTTCTTCTAAGAGATTTACAGCTTTCTTTTTTTTTTTTTCTTTTTTGATAGAGAAAGGATCTCACTATGTTGGCCAGGCTGTTCTCAAACTCCTGGGCTCAAGTGATCCTCCTGCCTCAGCCTCCCAAAGTGCTGGGATTACAGGCATGAGCCACAACGCCCATCCAAGTTTTATAGCTTTAGATGTTGCATTTAGATCTTTGATCCATTTTGACTTTATTTTTATATATGGTGTGAGATAGAGGTTTGGCTTTATTCTTTTGCCTGTAGATATCCAGTTGTTTCAAGCCACAATGAGATACCACTTCACACCTACTAGGATGGCTACAATAAAAAAAAAAAGACAGTAGCAAATATTGATGAGAATTTGGAGAAATTTGAATCCTTCAATTTGCTAATAAGATGTAAATTAGAGGAACCACTTTCGAAAACATTTTGGCAGCTCCTCAAAATGGGTATATACCTGTAATTTTATGTTTAAAACATAACTAATTTTATGTTTAAAATTACTGTTTGACTCAACAATTCCACTCCTAGGTATATACCGAAGAGAAATGTAAACAAAGGTTTACACAGAAGCTTGTATAAAAATGTTAACAGCAGCATTATTTATAATAGCCAAAAAGTGGAAACAAGCTAAATGTTCTTCGACTGACGAATGGATAAAGAAAATGTGGTATATCTATATGATGGAATATCACTCTACCATTCAACGAAACAAAATACTGAATCATGCTACAGTATGGATGAACTTAAAAACATTATGCTAAGTGAAAGAAGCCAGACACAAAAGTCCACATATTGTGTGATTCCATTTATATGAAATGTTCAGAAAAGGCAAATCTATAGAGACAGAAAGCAAATTCGTGATTGCCTAGCGTGGGGTGCAGAAAAAAGTGGGGATTGGAGGGTGATAACTAAGGGGTGCAGGGTTTCTTTGGGGGGTGATGAAAATGTTCTAAAATTAATTATGGTGATTATGGTTACACAGCGTTATGAATATACTAAAGACCATTAAATTATATACTTAAAATGATTGTATTGTGTGGTATATGAATTATAATTCAATAGAATAGTAGAAAAAAACAGGTGACGGAAAGCATTTGCCTGCAGTCTATAGTTTTTCTACTCCTGGTATAGGAGAACAAGAACAAAGAGGTCACTCAGATTGTTTTAATTGCCTTTGTACTAAGGAGAAAAATAAGACCTATGTCAGGCACATGGGTAGATGGTTCCTCATAAAGTCTTAAGACAAAACCCAAGTAAATAAAAATGAGTTTGTATTTTTCTGATGAACCTTTTTGTGTATGTTTTATGTGAACTCATGTGAGGCAGAGGCAGAGAGTCACCATACATGATTTCTAGATACTGGCCATAAAACTTTCTTTCTCATCGTTGCTAATAGGAGAATCAGAGAGCATATAGTTACAACTAGTTTTTTAATTCAATCTGGCAATCTCTGTAGTTTAATTGAAGTTTTTTATAAAATTTATACTTAAGGCCAGATGGGGTGGCTCACGCTTGTAATTCCAGTACTTTGGGAGGCCGAGGTGGGTGGATCACGAGGTCAGGAGTTCGAGACCAGCCTGGCCAAGACAGTGAAACCCCGTCTCTACTAAAAATACAAAACTTAGCTGGGTGTGGTGGCAGGCAGCTACTCGGGAGTCTGAGGCAGGAGAATCACTTGAACCTGGGAGACGGAGGTGGCAGTGAGCCAAAATTGCACCACTGCACTCCAGCTTGGTCAACAGAGCCAGACTCTGTCTCAAAAAAAAAATTATAGTTAATGTAATTTTTAACATACTTTTGTTTTAAACCACATATTTTCATCTAGTTATTTATCCTTTCTATTATTCTTGTGTTTTAAACCCCCATATTTCCGCCTAGTTTTTGTTTAATCTCTATTTTTTCTTCCATTTGCCTCTTTTTCTGCCTTCATTTGGATGATTATTTTATATTTGATATTAGCTTATTAATGACTATGCTTTCTATTATTTTAAGTGGTTGTTCTAGGTCTTAAAATACATATATTTGACTTCACATAGTCTATCTCCAAATATTACTTTAAGCGCTTCACGTATATTGTAACAACTTTACAAGGGTGTAATTCCATTTTCTTTCTCCTGTCCTTTATCTTAATATGTATACTTCTATATGTGTTATAAATTCCACAACACATTGTTATTATTGTTGTTTCAAGCAGTGAATTTTTTTAAAAAAATTTAAAATTAGGACAAAAGTCTGTTCTATTTAACCAGTATATTTACCTGTTCCAACATTCTTCAATTCTTTGCATAGAGCCAAATTTCTTCCATTATTTTCCTCCTGCCAAAGACCTTTTCATAGCCTTCTTACATTGGAAACCTGCTGGTAATGAATTCTTCAAGCTCCATTTTTGTATTAAAAAATTCCTTTTTAAAATCATTTTTATATTATTACATGTTATTGAATTATCATTTAACAGTATTTTGTTTGTTTTTGTTTTGTTCCCTCCACCCCTTTCTCATGAAGTAAAAATGTTTCTCGATTTTCTTTTGATTTGCATAGTTTCTGATTTAAAGTCTGGCATCAGTCTTATCTGGTTTGTAATGTTTATTTTTCTCTGGTGGCTTATAAAATTCCCTTTATCACTGATTTTCATCAATTTGATTACAACATGGTGGTTCTTTTATACTTATTCTGTTTGGGATTCATTTATCTTTTTGGATTGCTTTATAAATTTCATCTCCTACGGAAAATGTTCATTTACTATTTCTTCTCATTTTTTTGTTGTTTTTTCCACCCTGGGACTCCAATGACATATATTTTAGACCACTTAGTGCTCTGTTTATTCTGTTTTAAGTATTTTTTTCTCATTATGCTTCTTTTTGGATAATTCCTATTGCTATACCTTTGGGTTCACTTATTTTTTATGGTATCTAATCTGCTGTTAATCTCATCCAGAGTCTTTTTTATTTCTATTACATTTTTCATCACTAGAAACTCTATTTGAATCTTCTTATAACTTCCATTTCTCTCCTCATTGTGGTTATGCTTTACTGATTTTTCTTAAATCAATGAATGGGGCATGTTTATAAGCTGGTTTAATTTTTTGTTAATTTCATGTTTTATATCATTTCTGGGTCTGTTTTACAGACTAGGTTTTTTTCCTTGCTATGGACCTTATTTTCCGAAAATACTTGGTAATTTTTGATTAGTTGATCAACATAAATTTTAGGTTTTGAGGTGTGATATTTTGTTTTATTGCTTAATATTATATTGAACCTTATTCTGGTTTGCACTTATTTTAAATCAATTTGATCTTTTTCAGACTTGCTACCATACTATGTTAAGGTTGATCCAGAGTAGCCACTATTTTAGAGCTAATTCAGCCCACTACTAATATTACACCCTTCTGAGGATTCTATCCAATGTCCCATGTATTATGATACCTTCCCATTCTCAGTGATAGCAACGTAAGCTTTTCTTTGCTATGTGTGAATTCTAGAAATTGGTTACATTAGTGTTTTCTGGTGTTTTTTTCCTTGACCTAGGGTAATTTCCTCTGCACTTACGTGCAGATTAATAACCAAAGGCCAGGTGCGGTGGCTCACGCCTGTAATCCCAGCACTTTGGGAGGCCGAGGCAGGTGGATCACGAGGTCAGGAGATCGAGACCATCCTGGCTGACACGGTGAAACCCCGTCTCTACCAAAAATACAAAAAATTAGCCAGGCTTGGTGGCGGGCGCCTGTAGTTCCAGCTACTTGGGAGGCTGAGGCAGGAGAATGGCATGAACCTGGGAGGAAGAGCTTGCAGTGAGCTGAGATTGTGCCACTGCACTCCAGCCTGGGCGACAGAGCGAGACTCCATCTCAAAAAAAAAAAAAATTACTCAACCAAAGATACAAGGGGACTTCTCTACAGATCTCTGGAGCTCTCTATTGATCTTCCTTGTCTCCAAATTCTAGCCTCATTGGATTCCCAAATTCTTGGCCCTGTGTCCTTCACTCAGCAAGACAACCAGGATTTGGGTTTGAGTTCCTCCATCCTGTGCTGCAATCTAGAAACTGTATCTAGAAATTAAACTGAAATGATTATAGGGCTCACTTTATTTGTTTTTTTTTCTTGGAAGTTCGAGTCCAGTGCTGCCTCTTTCCCATTGTCATAAATTATTGTATTACAGAGTGTGTCTTCATTTTTAGTTGCTTGAAGTGGGAGGGTAAATTAAATCTGTTATCCCATCATGACTGGAAGCAGGAGTCCAGTTTTGCCTGTTTTTGAACTTTACAGAAATGGATCTTTGCAGTATGTTTTCTTTTGCCTCTGGCTTTTCTTGCTAAACATGATGTTTGTGAGTGCTAACCATGTTGTTTCAGGCAGCATTAGTCCATTCATTTTTACTGCTGTTCTTTATTTACAGTTCAACAAAGATTAATTCATCTTTTGCTATGTGTGCTAAGAACTGTGTCAAGTTCTAAGGATACAAGTTTTATCAAGATAGGCGTAATTCTCACTCTCAAGAAATGTATAATCTAGTGCAGGATTCAGCAATCTGTAGCTCATGGGCCAAATGCAGCCTGCTACCTGTTTATTCAGTAAGGTTTTATGGGAACACAGCCACAGCCATTCATTTATGTATTGTCTATGGCTGCTTTCATGCTACAGTGACAGAATTGAATAGTTGTGACAGGAACAATATGGCTCACAAAATCAAATATATTTACTTTCTGGCTGTTTAAAGAAAAAGTTTGCTACCTGTATTAGTCTGTTTTCATGCTGCTCATAAAGACATCCTTGAGACTGGGCAATTTACAAAAGAAAGAGGTTTATTGCCCTTGCAGTTCCACGTGGCTGGGGAAGCCACACAATCATGGTGCAAGGTGAAAGACATATCTCACATGGCAGCAGATAAGAGAAGAGAGCTTGTGCAGGGAAAGTCCCATTTTTAATATAACCATCAGATCTCGTGAGACTTATTCCCTATCACAAGAACAGCACAGGAAAGCCCTCCCTCAGTGATTCAATTACCTCCCACCGGGTCTTTCCCACAACACGTGGGAATTCAAGATGAGATTTGGCAGGGGACATAGCCAAACCATATCACTACCCCTTATCTAATAACTAATATTAGTAACTTCTTGCTATAATAGAGTACAAATGTGGACAGACACTGTGGCTTAGAAAGAACAAATTACTTACTTAAAATTCTTGTAACTTAAACCTAGATCTGTCCAGCAGTGTGCTGGTAACTGTTTTCTAAAAAAAAATACGTATATTATACATTGTATCTTTATTATAAATTATAAAAGATATGTATACCACAATTTATAAATAATAAATAAAAGCATAATATTCTTTTTAACAGCTTTATACAGCACTTCTTTTGCTGTATCCCATAGGTTTTTGCAAGTTGTGTTTTGATTTCAAGAAATCATTTGTTTCTTTTGTTTCATTTGTTTCAAGAAATTTGTTTATTTCTTCCTTAGGTTCTTCCTTGACCCGAAGGTTATTCAGGAGCATGTTGTTTACTTTCTATAGATTTGTACGGTTTCCAAAGTTCCTCTTGTTTTTGTTTTCTAGTTTTATCCCACTGGGGTCTGAAAAGATATTTGATATAATTTCAAGTTTTAAAATTTGTTGAGACTTGTTTTGTATCCTAACATATGGTCTATTCTGGAGAATGTTCCATGTGCTGATGAGAAGAATGTGTATTCTATAGCTGTTAGATGAAATGTTCTGTAAATATCTATTAGGTCCATTTGGTCTAATGTGCACCCGAAATCAATCATTTCTTTGTTAATGTTCTGTCTACATGATTTGTCTAATGCTGAAGACGGGTTGTTGAAATTGCCAACAGTTATTGTATTGGAGTCTTTCTTTTTCTTTGGCCTACTGTATCTGAATGTCTAAATCTCCTGCTAGACTTGAGAAGTTTTCATCTGTTATTTCGTTATGTAGTATTCCTAACCTTTTAGTTTCCACTTCAGCCTCCGGGTCACCAAAAATTTGAATCTTTGTTTGCTTTATGGTGTCCCATATGTCACATAGGGTTTGCTTGTTATTTTTTAATCTTTTTTATTGTTTTTGTCTGACTGGGTTATTACAAAAGATCTGTCTTCAAGTTCTGAGGTCCATTCTTCTGTCTGAGCTAGTCCATTGTTGAAGCCTTTGAGTGTACTTTTATTTTATTCAATATATTCTTTAGTTCCAGCATTTGTTTGGTTCTTTTTTGATGTCTATCTCATTGACAAACTTCTCATTCATATCCTGAATTATTTTTCTGATTTCTTGGTATTATTCTTTAGTATTTTGTTGTATCTCACTGAGATTCTTTAGTACCTATTTTGAATTATTTATTTTTCTGGGATTTTATACATTTATTTTTTATTGGGATCTTTTACTGGAGAATAATTGTGCTCCTTTGGAGGTGTCATATTTCCTCGCTTTTTCATGTTTCCTGTGTCCTTACATTGATATCTACACATGTTGTGTAACAGTCCCTTCTAATTTTTGAATTTGCTTTCATAGAGAAGAACATTTTCCTGGAGATGTATCTATGGTACTGGTTGGGTAGGACCCTTTGGCTTTGATTCTGAGTGTGTACAGTAGTGCAGATTTGTTTGATTTCTTCAGCTATTTATATTTATTAGCAGTGGCTGATATTTCCTTGGTAACTTAGGGTACAGTTGTTAGTAGAGGCTGTAGTGAAATTTTGTTGGGGACTGGGATGCCAGGTCAGATAGTCTTTGAGCTTCATTAGTGGCAACAGTGGACTAAGCATGGCTATCCTTGGGACCCAGGGTGGCATACACTAGCAATGATGTTAGTGGTTCCAAGCAGGCCCATTCTTGGATCTCCAGGTGTCTTGTTCAGGTGCCAGCAATGGCAGTGGTGGGCCAAGTGGTGGGTGGTTTATCAAGCCCCTGGGCAGTGGATATAGTATGGGAAATGGCAGTAGCAGTGGTGGTACAACCCTCTGGGACCAAACCAGTCTGTGCCATTGTTGTGATGGCTGCAACAGACTGGGCAGGCCAGTCCCCAAACACACAGGTAGTGTATGTGGGTGGGTGTCAGCTGTGGTGGTAGTGGCAGTTTGAGTGGGCACAACTTCAGACCCCCCCACCCCACCCAGGAGGAGTGCTCAGATGTCAACAGTATTGGACTGAGCTGCGTAATCCCAAGGCCCTTGTATGGCATATTTGGGTATGAGAGGGTGGGGGAACTGGGCTGGGTTGACCTGCCCTCAGACCCCTATGCAGCTTGCAGGTGCTGGTTGTCATAAGCCAGGGTGGGGTGATGCCCAGGCCCCTGGTGGAATGCTCAGGTAGGGGTATCAGCAGCTTGCCATAGCCCTGCTACTGGGGAGGGTGGTTTGCTTTCAGTGGGAGCAGCTGCAGGCAGGTGGCAGAAGGGTCCATGCTTATTTTGCATCCTGGCCATGCGGCAGCCCACAGTGGCAGTGGTTGCAGGCAGTGGAATTTGGGGCATATGAAAATATGCAGCCGTTTCTCTGCTTGGGGGTGGAGTGAGGTTCCTGCCAGTGATCCCCACCCCTTGGCAGTGGTAACTGCAGGTGGGGAATGTCAACGGGGTTCTAGGAATGTGGAGATGCAGAAGTTGTTGAGCCCTAAAGCAAGACACAGCCTATTGGGGGGCCAGGCTCTCAAAATGGCATGGTGCTGCAGCTGCTTAGGACCCAGTGTGAGCTCTCTCTCTCTTCGAAGCAATGCCTTCACATGGACTGTAAGTAGCTCACTATGTTAGCCTCAGGGCCTGCAAGGGCCAAGATGCTATCCTGTGGCTAGGATTGTAGAAGTCTACATTTGGGATGTGGGCCTGTGGGAGTTTCTTATTTACCCTTTCCCCACATGAGGGAGCCTCTTCAGACTCCCAGCAGATCCTGGCTGAACAGACTGCCTCGCTTTTCTCTCCTTCCTTGCTTTCGTCACTTCCCGTCAATTATCTGTTTAATTCCAGTGTTCTCCCTTAGATTATCTATTCAAAGTGTGATTATCTACTTGCTATTTTGGTTCCTCTCCATGGAAGAGGCAAATATCAGATGCATCTAATCAGCCATCTTGAAGCCCCTCTTTCTTTATCACTGTTTAAGTCTAGACCAGGGATCAGTAAACTTTTCCCTAAAGGGACAAATAGGAGATATTTTGGGCTTGTGGGCCAGTTTACTGAATAAGGTTTTACTGGAACACAACCATAATCATTCATTTGTGTATTATCTGTGGTCTCTGTTGTAACCACTCAACTTTCCCACTGTAACATGGCAGTAACCATAAACAATAAATAAATAACATATAGTTATTTATTTAACATAACATAAACAATAAATAAATAACACAACATAATAAATAAATAACATAACATAACATAAACAATAAATAAATAAAAGGAAGTGGCTGTGTTCCAGTAAGTAAGACTTAATTTACAAGAACAGGTGGTAGGTCTGCAGGCTACAGTTTGCCAATCCCTGGTCTAGACAATCAACAAAACAAACCAAGACCTAACTTTTAATGTTTACCAATTTCTGGGGTGTAAATACTCCCACCAATGCTACAAGGATTTCAAGCTATCAACATGACATCCCTGAAAGCAGAATTATCAAGACAGGCACAGTAGCAAACCATTATATGGCATTCCCATCGTAGTTACATGAGGATATAAATAACTTCAACAACAAAAATAATAGAAAATTGAGATAAAATAACTAGGAAACAATACGTTTATAGTAATTCTGACTTTTGTTTTTAATGTAATTTATTTAATTATAAGTTTATATAGTTTAATTTTTCTAATGCTGTGTTTAACAACTAACTCTCAAAGTTCCTGAAAATTTAACAATCAGCTCTAATAGCTGATACAGAACAGCACTAGCACATTACTGGATCTGTCTGATTCCACAAACTGAGGTTTTAACTACTGATGTAACTAAGAGCTAAAACACGAGAAAAAAAAGTTCAAAAGGTCACATAAGGCTTCATTCCTGCCTTTTCCCTCCTCATACAAGATCTGACTCCATCAATGATTCTCCCTCCGTCCCTGGACTGTTTTGCATTGCTGGTTCCTCCTTCCCTGGTTTCTCACCCTCTACCCATGCACATTTTCAAAGCTACCCCACACTAGAACATTTCCCTAACATATCTTAAATTCAATATTCCCTCTCCATTTCTACTAACACTAATCTAGATAGAGTCTTCATCTTGTTCCAAAATTATTTCAGTGAGATCTCAATTGATATTAGATTTCAGCTCTCTAATCCATCTTCCATACGCACTACTGCCTTCTGAAGTTATTCTATTCCTTGATTGTTAAGCCACCTGCTTTAAAAACAAACAAACAAAACAAAAAATGAAACCTTCAAGCTCCCCAGTGTCTATGATGTTGATTCGCTATTCTCTACCCTGGCATTCAGAGTCCTTCAGGATGTGGTTCCAATCACCTTTACCATGATAATTTTTGAAACTTAATTTCAAGCCAGATCCACCAAACAGTCTAAGGCAGGTGAGCCTCTCTATTCCACAAGATCCCAAGGGGACGCAGGTATCCTCCATCTTGTTGCTCAGTCATCTTCTAAGGATATGATCAAAGATTTTCTATGATCCAAAGTTGTTCGCTACCATGTCTGCCTTCCAACTGACGAGAAGGAGAAAATGGGGACATAGAGAACAAGTAATTTCCTTTAATGGAGGTGACACAGAAATTGTACGTATTCCTTTTGTTCACATTGTGTTGGGGAGATCTTATTCACATGGTCACGTCTAACTTCAAGTGAAGCTGAGAAATACAGCCTCCATCTGTGCATGCATTGTTCTTCCAAAATTCAAGGATAGGAGAGTGGCATGGTATTCTATTAATGAAAGGAAGACAAAATAATCAAGTATTGAAAGTATAGTACTTAAGATATGAAATCCATGGAATTTATAAGGCATCTATCTTCCTGCATCATTATTGATGATCTTTGTTCTAGCTATTCTCTCTAAAGATAATGTATAAGGAAAAAGAAAATTTTTCTATGTCTTCATTGAGCTAATAAACTTCTTGATTGTATAATACCAAACAACATTTTAAGTGGCTGAAGATATTATACTTTCTAGTTCATAACAATAAATCACATATACTTCTCTAATTAATTTACCTGAGATAATTCTGAAATCCACTGTCAGCTACAATATTCAGACTAAATGTCCTCAGTAATTCAACAACATAGTTTTGGGGAATAATTTTTAAATTGTAACCTAAAATATCATAATATATGTTGATAATATATATATCTAAAACTACTTGATGCAAATTTCTTATTTATTTGCAAGAATTTGATGAGCACCTACAAGGTGACAGTCACTGTAAGTGATGTGAAGGAAACAGATGAATAAGACGTGCCCTCTCTCCTTTCAATTTCCACTTCTAATTCCCTAGTCCACGCCCTGGGCACTCATACCAGGAAGATTGCAATTGCCTTCCGATTTGGGTGTGTGAGGTTGGTGCACAAGTAATTGCAGTTTGCGGTTTTTGCCATTACTTTTAAGGTCAAAAACTGCAATAGCTTTTGCACCGACCTAATAACACCACTTCTTACTCTCTTCATCTTACCCTGTATGCGATCTGGTCAATATTCCTAAAACACAACTTTCATAATATCACTTCCATGTTCAAATACTTTAACATCTCCCTATACTACAATAAACCACAACTGTCTTAGCCGGGCATTCAAAGTCCTCAACAGTGAAGCTCCTTTCCAATCTCGTCTCCCACTTCACGCATTTTGATTCCAACTAGTCCTTGACCATAAATACATCTTTGGAATTGGGGCCACCTTCCTTCTGATCATCTCCTTGCCTGGAATACAGTACTCTGCAGCCAAAGAATCCTTCCCATCCTTCTAGGTCAAAGCTTTATTCAAGCTTCTCATCTTACCTTGCCTGTCTATAAGGATTTCTCTAGCTCTGACTTCCTGTCATTTGATCCCTACTATTATCTGTGCTATGCATGGAAAAATTAGCTTGGACTATTAACTGTATCAACTGTATTAGTCAGGACTCTGTTGAAAATACAACTCAAGCAAGCTTTGACAAAGAAGAATGCTATTTGTTGAAGGAATACCAGGGTAATTTATATTACTAAAGGATTCAATATTCAAATGGCAAGATCAGGGGTGAAGCTGGGCTTCAAAAACAATTTAAACTGAGTATTTCCTGGGCTCTTCTCTGTATCTTGTCTCTGCTTCTCATGGGTGGGCTTGGTTTCCTGTCAAAGCAGATGGCTTCCTCCATGTGCCAGGAAATAGGGCATCCAGCAACGTTGAATACCCCACCTAGTAATGTCTCCTTCGCCCAGACTAGAAAAACAAAGTTATTTTTGTATACTTCCAGCTGGAAAAATCCTGGAGAAACCTTCAAATTGGACTGACAAAGGTCATATCTCCATTCCTGAATCACTCAGCTGCAGCCAAAGGAGCAGAGTTATTCAGTATACATGTGCCACTGATAAACCATCTCCTATAGAGTAAGAGTTGTTCCCAGAGTAAAAGGATTATTTATCAATGAGACACTAATTCCAAAGTGTGTCTTGTACATTCTAACCCTTATTTTCCTAGCATTAAATGCATGTTCACACACACACAAACACACACATAGACACACTGATTTCAGGAGACCTGAGTGCCATTGCCATAAATGAGGAAGCCAGAGCTCTCACTGAAGTGCGTGCAAATACAAACACATCCTCTGGAGCTGAGGTAGTTATCAGGATGTTCCACAATGCCCCAGTGCCATTCCCATGATGCCATGTGTCAATTTCCTCAGATCCCTGAGAGCATAGCCACTGCTGCACACTCCTGCTTCCTCAATCTCTGTGCCCCCTACTCCTATAAAGCTCTAGGACCTTATCCCATGAGCCTTACTGGGGCCATGACTGTCTTTGATCCCATGCTATTCAGAGCTACTGGATAACCCTCATTTCATCTCCAGGTCTGATCTCCAAGCTGCCCATGCCCTGTGAGACTGATCTGGATGGACTGAAGAAAAGGATTGCCTTTCCTTCTAGCTTCTAGTTTATTACAGCTAATGGGGGATGCCTGCAGATGGCCAGATAAATAGAGAAGTCAAGTCAGAGTATCTATTCCCCAGCTCCCTTCCTATGGGATTGCCATAGGCTGACTGCATTTGTTGGCTGAAGGACGCAGTTCCTTTCTGTCCACAAAACCTCTCTCTCTTCAAGTTCCACTAACCTGTCATAGTTCTATTCTCATTTCCCAACTCTTGTCTTGGGTCATGCCATGTAACAAAGCTAGAATAATATAGTAGCTTTTGGCAATTCCACTCAAGGTGGTGGGGGAATCAAAGATTCTTTGACCATAATTCGTTGGAATTATTAAAAGAGGAGGTTCATGTTGGCAATGTCAAAGTGCTGTTTATCTTATAGTTCTACCCAAAGGACCTGAAGAGCTCTCCTCCTGCTTCACAACCAATCACCATCACCATTTCATTCTCATCCAGAGGAGAATCAAGTAGAACTGAATGACTAGCCTGTGACTGAGAAGAAGATGGGGTAGTTTCCTGCAACTGAGGAGACTAGTAAGGAAGAAGCAGGGGTATAAAGATGAGGGTGGTTTTCCCAATACACTTTAAAGGGAATGAACATCAGGGACTGCCTATTGGACTGAGTACATAGGACTCAGGACCATGGAGGAGCCTGGGATGAATTGGATAGAACAGGAACCACCTGAAAATCCTCCCTCTCAGCATAGACCAGGAATAGACTCAAGAATGAGACTTGAACCTAGAGTAAAGTGCTGTTTTGAATGTTTTTCTGAACTCTTGTGTTATGATTGACCTCCAAGGAGTTGAGGCTGTTTAATAATGTAGTATTCCATTTCTCCCTTCCATTGCGAAGGACCTAATGCTCAGTTAAATAATGTTGAGTCCAGGTTTAGTGGACTCATTTCCCAGAGCTGTGGCCACTAACCTTCCAGAAAAGTAGCCATCCCTGAATTTTTAGGCCATTAAATAATAAATAAGAGGACTTCTAAAATTAATCTCCTTGCATTTTGCTTCATTTCAATTGAATGCTACTAGAGTCATTACAATGATGACACAAGAGGCCCACAGTGTGACTGAAACATGGACAGTTGTGTTTTTCTCTGTAAAGACCACTTTCCTAGGTGGAATAAAATAGAAAGTTAACACACCAACAAGCCAGTTGCAGGAGTGACTCTTTCTTGAAAGCTAGGAGGCATATATTCATTTTTCTATTGCTGCTGCAATAAATTACCACCAATTCAGTGGCTTAACACCACACAAATTTATTATCTCATGAGTATGTCATTCAGAAAACTCACTGTTCTGTAGGACGGGCTCGACTGTCTTCTTTCCTCCCAATCTCAAGGCCAAAATCAAGGTGCTGCCTGGCCTTGGCTCTTCTGTGGAGGCTCTGGGAGAGAACACGCTGCCTGGCCCATGCAAGTTGTTGGCAGAGTTCAGCTCCTTTCAGCAGTGGCACTGATGTTGCCATTTCCTTGCTGGCTGTCAGTCAGAGGTTGTTATCTGCTCCAAGAGCCTTGATTCTGGATGCTGTCTTCATATTTAAAGCCAACAACAGTGACTAAAATGCTTCTTATGCTTCAACCCCCTCTATCTTCTGATACATCCTCTGTCAACCAAGCTAGGGAAAGTTCATTTCTTTTAAAGGCTCACGGGATAAGTTTGGGCCCACCTGAATAATCAAAGATAATCCCCCTATTTTAAGGTTCATAACCTTAATTACATCAACAAAGTCCCCTTTACCATGTAATGTAACATATTCAATTTCCAGGGATTGGGGCATGGACATATTTGGGGGTCATTCTGCCTGCTGCAAAAGACATTGATGCCAGTTTATGGCCAAGTGCAGAGAGGAGATAGCTTAGACCAACTGATGGCATTTTTGCATGTGATTTTTTTTTTTTTAGTTATCTTATTTAATTCAGTGTACTTGGAAAATGCTATGAAAATAAATTGTTTCAATATGCTTTTTCTAATTACATATGTAAATATATGATATGCTGATATACATGTAGAATATATATATATAGTCAAAACCTTGG
Organism: Pan troglodytes; assembly: GCF_028858775.2. Taxonomy (NCBI): domain Eukaryota; kingdom Metazoa; phylum Chordata; class Mammalia; order Primates; family Hominidae; genus Pan; species Pan troglodytes. Next base: position 86,109,675 of record NC_072413.2, read on the forward strand.
AGCTACATATTTAGCTCATTCAGTTTATAAAAAAAAATCTACCACATAGCCTCGTTAGCAAAGCCAGTACTCCTTCTCAAGATAATCAATCAGCTAAATCAGTCTGACTCTCAGAAAAAAAGACACTGAGTTAATTTTTTATCCAAAAAAATGAATTCTAAAATCCACTGGAAAAGGCATGAATCATATGATAACTTTATAATACCATAATACAAATTACTAGAAGTTGTTAGGATTAAAATGATATTGATCTAATGTAATTAGTTACACATTGTAATTATAAAAATCATTCATATTATAATTTTTATAAGTTATAAAATTAAGAATATATGTATATGCTGTTTTTCATTAACTTGCAATGGTGTAACATTTAATATGTGGTTAAAATGATAAATTCTTTACTAAAGGGGGCCTAGAATGAAAGGGAAGTTACTCATTGTTAGGCTGGTGTGCGTGTGTATACTAAATGTGGATGTCTGGCTTTGGGGAATGTTGTGGGGAGAATTACCTTGATGCAAGGGTACCCTCCAAGTATGCTCTCAAGCAAGCTATCTCAAAGGCCATGGAACAGAAAGGCTCACCAACCAAATTTAAATACTTGAATCACATGAGCTATTTAATCAATTTAAAATATAGCAAGAGGCAAGGGAAAGAGATGGGTTAATACACTTAGGATAGGGTATAAGAAGGTTGAACCAGGGTCAGCTTCTCCCCGAGGCACCGCAGACACACTGTCCAGGGACCATCCATTTTTAGGAGCCCACAAAACTGTTTTAATTTTTTTAAGTCAGAAAAAAAGAATGAATGTAATCTACCCTGGATTATACTAGTCTTCATATTAATTCAGTAAATATTTTTAATATTTCTTCATGGAGGAAGAGCCCCAGAAAGGCTAAAATGCCTAGAACCCAGACAAGACATCCCCATACAGACAAGGATTGGAAGACCACACTATCCAAAGTTTGGGGGTCACACAGTGTTCACATAGTGTCTTTTCCTGCTTCAAACTCCCCCATGGGTGGTGAGGTTATGAAGACCAGAGCTGAGGTTTGAACACGGGGTTTAGGCCAGGTGCAGTGGCTCATATCTGTAATCCTAGCACTTTGGGAGGCTAAGGCAGGAGGATCACTTGAGAGCAGAATCTGAGAGACTCAGGGCCAAGTGTGCCTGGCCATAGCTAACACTTGGGAATTAGCCAGCTCAACAGCTTTAGGCTTTGACTGAATTTCTTAGGCAGAGCACATGTGGGGCCAAAATAGGGCCATACTGGGAGTCGCCAGTGGATGGACAATTTAAGTATGACATAGTTGTCAGGCCAGAAGTGGCGGCATCATATTTTATGACTTGGTCTTTCCGTATCTTTGTATCTGTAAGTAAATCTCTTGTTTTTTCCATCATGCATTCCATTTCTTCTGCTTAACTAGAGATGGGGTCCTGCTATTTTGCCTAGGCTAGTCTTGAACTCCTGGCCTCAAACAATCCATATTTTACAGGTTACTACTATTATATTTAACATACTTATGGATTTTACCTGTCTCACAAGATATTTTTTGGCCATTATCTATTCTTAACATGTCCTGCGAATGTTGCCTGCATCTCATAAGCTACTAGCTTATCAGAAAAATTAAATAAGAATAATGTATGAGATTAAGAAATTTCACCATTTACTTCATTAAATGTAATCGAACCTGTTTTATGTAAACAAAGAGAAAGTTATATACCATAAAAAACTGTACTTCATTAATTTTTCCTCATGCTTTCATCATATTTTTATTTTATATCAAAAAGTAGAAAATATTAAACATTTTATAAGGTGAAATTAGGTGAATATTGTAATTTAAATATATGTTTAGTGTTATAAAGTATATTTAAAGTAGAAGGAATCACATATAAAAAAATTTATTAATAGGCTTTCTCCAAGGTAACTTGAAAATTCGATAGTCCCTAAAAATACTCCAGTTACATATTTTAAATTAATCATCACTAACTTATTCTACCTGCGCTGTTAACAGGGGCTTTTCTTTTTAGTTAGTGACTTATTCTAGGGATAAGCATTGGGATGTAGAAAAAATCAATTTCATGAAATATGTCTGCAGGGAGGTAGAAAGGGGGAAGCCATTTTTAACTTTCATTGTTTCTTAACAATGCTTTTTGCTTTATCTTTGTCAAACTCTCAAGAGCTGTGGATTTCTTGATAATGGTGGGGGATGAAAGAGTAGGTCATTAAATGAAAGTTAGGCCCATGACTACAGTTAGTATTTCTGACTTCAGAACACACAACAAAGGCCAAAATATCCCCATTTCTAATACTTCATCTTTAACAGAAATACGTTCAAGACAGTAAAAGAAAGATTTTGAGAATCTTTGATTTCATCAATTAAAAGACCCTTCTTTCAAGTCAGTATTTCAAATTATCTGTGCCCTGGGAGACCTTACAGCCCAGAGCAATGAGCCACAGTAAGAATTGGAAAGGTGAAATGTTTACCTTTCTTAGATGAAGAGGTACGCTATAGAAAAAGGAAAATGGGAAAAGAGAACTCTGTAATGCCAGGAAAGAAGACCCCAGGGGTCTAAGCACCCCAGTTTGAAAGCAATGGTCTATTCTTCACAATTCAACTGATAATTGTCTATTGACATCATCATCATAAAGTATTTTAATTTTATGAGATTTTAAGAATCTTAAATTCAAGGTCCACTTCTTATATTCACTCATTACCTAACTGTGCTCCACATGTAACAGAGGCTCCATAATACCTCTTTGTTGTTTACCCAATTGTTCATGCCTTTGTCAAGGACCTACAATAAATCGGGTACTGAGATGACAATTAATCCAAGGAGAATTTACCATCACAGACTCTGTGACAAGCAGTGTACTAAACACTGGAGATAATAAACAAAACCGTTTCTTTGAGAAGTTAACTGATTAATACCTGTTATTATTTATAGACTCAATACCTGGAATAAAGTCTCCTTGATTCTGATCTCACTACCACTTTTATGCTTTATATATTAATTGAGAAGGGCCAAAAGTAAAGCCATTCGTAGAGCTTGCAGATCACACACAAAAAGGAGATGGGCCAGATTTGGCCCATGGCCATAGTTTGCTGACCCCTGATTTAAGAGAAAGAGGTGGGGAAAAACAGGGTAAAGTGTTCTACAGCAGCAATGATCTGTATGTGCTGAAATACCGTGACTAGTTTTACAAAATTGTCTGAAAAGACAGGGAGGAACAGCAAGTGTGCTTTTTGGTTTATTCAAGAAGAAACCATGGACAGGAACATCATTTTTTGAGCCATCTGTTTAAGTCAGAAGGTGTACAGGAAAATGGAACAATGTAGATAAACAAGGTAATGAGTCATTTGACTGTCAGGACTTTTTTATACCTCCAACACAACCAGGTTTATTTCTCTCAATGGGATGGCTGAAGAATGGCTACCATCAAAGCCACTGTCACAAAATTAACCATTGAAAGCAGTTTGTTTTGTTTTGTTTTGTTTTTTGGTTTTCTTGAGATGGAGTCTCACTCTGTCTCCCAGGCTGGAGTGCAGTGGCACGGTCTCAGCTCACTGCAACCTCCGCCTCCTGGGTTCAAGTGATTTTTCTGCCTCAGCCTCCCAAGTAGCTGTGACTACAGGTGCGTGCCGCCACCCCCGGCTAATTTTTGTATTTTTAGTAGAGACAGGGTTTCATCATGTTGGTCAGGCTGGTCTTGAACTCCTGACCTCTTGATCCACCTGCCTTGGCCTCCCAAAGTGCTGGGATTACAGGCTTGAGCCACCATGCCTGACCTGAAAGCAGTTTTATCTAAAATTTTTTTCTCCTCTGACATGAAAGAATGTCAGAAGAGAAGGCTGACTATATTATCTCCACTACAACTACAAAGAATGCTAGGATATGTAGTCTTCTTGTGTGCTGAGAAGAGGAAATCGTGTGGTAAACACATAGAATTGTCTCCGACACAACATACCTTCCTATTTCTCACATACTTTTTTCTTGATGCTACGCATCTTTCAGTAGCTTCTTGAGAGGGTTAGATAGAGGCAAAATGTGGGGACTCATGTGTCTTAAAATGTCTTTATTCTAGCTTCACATTAACTAATAGCATGTCTGGGTATAAGATTCTTGGCTAGAAATTTTGATTTCCTTCGGAATGTTGTAGCAATTGCCCTAAAATATCTAGCTTCCAGTTTTGCTGTTGAGAAGTATCTCATCATCTGGATTCTTTTGTTGCTGTTCTTCTTCTCTCCCTTCTCCCTGGAAGTTTGTAGAAATTTCTCCATGGTGCTCTAGTAATTTGATATTCCACATAGGTTGTCTCTATATGGATCTATTTTCATTCATTTTTCTGGATAGTGGTGAACTTTTCAATCTGAGAACTCATGCCTTTTCATTTTGGAGATTTTTCTTGAAATTATTCAGTGTATCACATTCTCTCATTTTTGTGTGTGTTTTTGTCCTTTCTGAATGCCTTTTATTCTTTGGGACTACTTTTATGATTTTTTTCTCACCTATATGTTATATGTTTACCTTTTTTTTTTTTTTTTTTGAGATGGACTCTCGCTGTCGCCCAGGCTGGAGTGCAGTGGCACGATCTCGGCTCACTGCAGGCTCTGCCCCCCAGGGTTCATGCCATTCTCCTGCCTCAGCCTCCCAAGTAGTTGGGACTACAGGTGCCTGCCACCTCGCCGGGCTAATTTTTTGTATTTTTAGTAGAGACAGGGTTTCACCGTGTCAGCCAGGATGGTCTCGATCTCCTGACCTCGTGATCTGCCCACCTCGGCCTCCCAAAGTGCTGGGATTACAGGCGTGAGCCACCGCTCCTGGCTGTTTACCATTTTATTCTACTTTCTGAAGAGGTTTCCTCAATGTTATTTTTTAACCCTTTCTTGGAATTTTTACCATCGAGTTTTAAATTTTTAATTTCCAAGAGCTCTTTTATATTCTGAAAACATTTCCTTTTATGGAAGACTGTTCTTTATCCACAGGTGCTATCTTTTTTAAAAGATTTATTTAAGGATATTATTTCTTTGAAGTTTGTTTCATGTGCAATTGGTTTCCTACAGAAAGCTTTATTCTTCTTTTCTTTTTAGAAGATTTCTTCAGACATCTGCTAATCGTTGGTTGTAGAACACTAAAAATCTGACTGGAATTTTTAACCAGATGAGGGGAGCCTGTTGACTGCAAAGATCTGGTCATGTTTTCCAGAGAAGATGTAATGTTTTGCCTCACTACAAAGCTTCTGAAACAGAATGGGGGGAGAGGACTGGAGGTACAAGTGGGGTCTCCACTTTCCACAGACATAGCTTGGTTTAACTCTCATCTTTTCAGGTGGCACCCCGCCTTCGATCATGCCTGCCAGGCTCCTCCTGGTCCACAAGACTTTTTCCCTGTCCAGATAATAAGCTTAGTTGCCTTCCTGAGTAGGAAAGGAGAGGTTTTCCTACAAGTACGGAGTAGGAAAGAGGAACTAGGAATCTTAACACTTCTTAACCAACTCTCAACCCTTCCTTCTTATTGGAAAGCCTCACTTCTGGAAATTCCTGAAACTAATACCCTCCTCCCAATTCCAGAGTCTTAAGGATTTTGTCATGTAAACCAGGTTGGTTCTTCCCTTTCCCCACTGTTGTTTGATAATTGAGCCTTTTTGTGTCTGCCAAGTCAGTTACTTCTTATCCATTCATTTTCCAGTTTCAGAAATTGTGTTCCTTTGGACTCTAGTTCTTCCTATCAGTATCAACTCAGATCTGGGCAAGAGGGGGCCTAGCTCTGAGCTGCTCCCATCATATGGAGGCAAAGATCTCTTGAAGCAATGGGTATGCCCACCTAGAGTCTGGACCATCCCTTTGGGGATCACATTCTGTTTATAAAAGATTCCCAAATTCCCTTTCCAAGCAGTCTTCAGGACATCTAGGAGCCTGCAAGGATTTCTTCCTGGGGCAGTCAAGCAGACTGCATTGCCCATGTGTACACTCTAAGCCTGAGGGATGGCCAAGAAATGACTCTCTGCAAGGAGTGGGAATCAGCTGCAGCATGCTGGGGTTGGGATGCTCATGTGTGTGCACCACCACCTCTTCCCAAAGCAAGTCACAGCTTTGACAACAGTAAAATAAATTTTCAAGTTGCACTCTCCGCATTTATTTGGTATCAACTGGTATGCATATGTACATACATATTAGTCAGTTTTCACACTGCTGATAAAGACATACTCGAGACTGGGCAACAGTTTCACATGGCTGGGGAGGCCTCATAATCATGGTGGAAGGCGGCGAGGAGGAGCAAGTCACATCTTATGTGCAAAAAGAGCTTGTGCAGAGACACTCCCATTTTTTAAAACCAGCGGATCTTGTGAGACCCGTTCACTATCACGAGATCAGCATAGGAAAGACCTGCACACATGATTCAATCATCTCCCACCAGTCCCTCCCACAACACGTGGGAATTATGGGAGTTACAAGATGAGATTTGGGTGGGGACACAGAGCCAAACCATGTCAACATATATTTCAATGTTGTCATTATGAGGGTATATTTGTCAAAGTAGGAGGATATACTACAACAGTTTGTGGCCAGGCATGGTGGCTCACACCTGTAATCCCATCACTTTGGGAGATGAAGCAGGAGGATTGCTTGAGCCCTGAAGTTTGAGGCCAGACTGTATAACAAAGTGAGACTTTACCGTTACAAAATTTTTTTTAAAAAAAACTAGCTGGGCCTGGTGGCACTTGCCTGTAGTCCCAGATGCTTAGGCTGAGGTGGCAGGATCACTTGGGAAGCTGCTACTAATCCTTTAACATATTTGTGCAAAGGTGTGGATAATCTATCAAGTTCAGTGGTGCTCGAGGACAGTCTCCCAATCATTGTGGCACATGTTGTCCATGCTCCTACCCTTGCCACAGAAGCACATGTACCTGCACTACTCATATTTTACAATGATGATGTTAGACATTGCCATTCTCCATTAACTATTTATATAATTATAGTATGCTGTGTTATACCCTCATTAAGAAAGCATTTCCAGGCCAGGCACAGTAGCTCACGCCTGTAATCCCAGCACTTTGGGAGGTAAAGGTCGGAGGATTACTTGAGCCCAGGAATTCAAGACCAGCCTGGGCAACATGGCAAAACCCATCCCTAACCAAAAGAAAAATAGAAAAATTAGCCAGGCGTGGTGGCGCATGCCAGTAGTCCCAGCTACATGGGAAGCTGAGGTAGGAGGATCACCTGAGCACAGGGAGGTCAAGGCTGCAGTGAGCCATGATAGCGCCACTGCACTCTAGCCTTGCAGCCTGGGTGATACAGCAAGACCCTGTCTCAAAAAACAAAAAAGAAGAAAGAGAAAGCATTTCCCTGTACTGACTCACCTGAACAAACCCAACAGAACTCCAGTCACTTGGCTTCCTATAAGCTATGGAACGGAATCATGTCAAATTGTACTGGTCACTGGCGATGCAACCCACCACCTTGGTCTTTATCATGCTGCAATGAACATCATGATAGTGTCTTCTGTGATTTACAAGATAATTCACGTATAAGAGCTACTGAGAACCATTTCAAAAAGTACATACTGCTGCAGGAGTTAGCATATGCATGTCAATTTCTCACAACTTGAGGTCTCAACATAGGTGTCTAAGTTGGCAGGATACAACTGGTGTCATCAAGCCCTCATAGGAATTCTTTCTACAAATGTTGGAGGGTTTGAGCAACCATTCATGGTTCAGATTCATCTTGTCACATGAGAATTACAGATGACTACAATGATCAGCATTGTATCAGCAACTTTCTGTGAAACTTCAACTCTGCATTGATCCTCATTCCTGGGGTAATTGATGAGACACCCCAGTTCAGAGATGCATGCCTCAAGAATGCAACTGGGGTGAGCTGAGATCGCGCCACTGCACTCCAGCCTGGATGACAGAGCGAGACTCCGTCTCAAAAAAAAAAAAAAAAAAAAAAAAAAAAAAAAAAAAAGGGTGGAGTGGCTCACACCTGTAATCCCAGCACTTTGGGAGGCCGAGGCGGGCAGATCACGAGGTCAGGAGATCGAGACCATCCTGGCTAATACAGTGAAATCCCGTCTCTACTAAAAATACAAAAAATTAGCCAGGCGTGGTGGCAGGCACCTGTAGTCCCAGCTACTCGGGAGGCTGAGGCAGGAGAATGGCGTGAACCCGGGAGGTGGAGTTTGCAGTGTGAGCAGAGATCGCGCCACTGCACTCCAGCCTGTGCGACAGAGCGAAATTCCGTATGAAAAAAAAAAAAAAAATGCAACTGGGCCTGAGTGGTTCCTGTATACAAAGGCAACTTGTCATCCTGATGCTTCCAAGATCATGACAACAGCATTTCCGCTCCTCGCCATAGTAGCCCTGTATCATGCAGCTGAAACTAGTTCAGCCATGGGAAATTATAGACAAGGAATGCCAACACTAGGAAGTATTCCTGAAACTCAGCTAAGAGATGCATACAGAAAAAAGGTTGAAGCGTTCTGGTCAATCCGCATTTACTGATGAACAGTGGGAGATTCTCAAGTCCTACAGGATAACGCATGAAATGGTTCAAGCAACAGTGGAATCCAAGAGAAAAAGAAGAAGCAAGTCTCCCACATCGATGACAGGAGATACTCCCTAAGTACTAGTGAGAATAAAAAACTGAACTTGATAGACCAAGACAAAGACACCAAAACACCGGCAGAGCCGTTCAGATGAACACTCGAGTTGTCACAGCCAATGGATGCAAAAGAAGCTACTCCACACAAAGATTAAGATTACAAGACGCCATCAATCTGTTGGAAAATCTCCCTCAGGAAGTACTTGTTCCCACTTTGTCGCTGGCTATGTCTTAGGATGAAACTGGGATGGAAGCAGATTCGACAGAAGAGTGGACACTCAAGATGTTTGCGAATGAAACAAAAAAGATGATTCCAGCAATGAAAGCAATGACGTGCTAAATAATATTCAGGTAGTGAGACATCAGTTGGCTGGAAAAATTTATGCCTTGCGTGACGCTACTGAAAACTTAACACAAGCAGTTGGAAACAGATTCAAAGTGCTCGATGCCAAACTTGAGGAATTGCAAATGGATATCTCTTTTATGCACTCTAGATCCACCGAAAGCAGGCCACCTATTGTGAAGCTATATCCCACTTTTTTCCCTGATGCCTCTAATCCACCACCAGCTGTTGCTGTGGCTTCAGCTTTTCCTGCCTGCATTTATTCTCATCCAAACAAGGAATGGAGTGATTGGTGACTGTGACACTATGACACAAGTATTGACGTATCCTACAAATGAAAAATTGCACAAAATCTACCTCACTGGTGAATTCTTTGTGCTGACAATCTTAAATGGAAAACTGATTTATAGCATCATTGTGAAAACTACTGGGACAATGCGCTATATATATCAATGGAAAAGTCCCTTTGCCTTCTGGAGCATTTACAATGAATCTTGTCTAAGCTCAAAGACAATTGAAAGACCAAAACATGTTTACACATTACAGACCCAAGAAGACCACAATGAATGTGACCAGAAGCACCATGACCACATCAATTCAGAACGAGTGCTGAGTCCAGCCCCATGGGCAGCCTCAATGCACAGAATGCCAAACTTTACAGCATTAGTCCTTTCACTTGCCTAAAAAAAAATTACTTTAAAGGCTCACCATAGTAGACTTTTTTATTTTTTTATTTATTTTATTATATATGTATTTTTCATTATACTTTAAGTTCTAGGGTACATGTGCACAATGTGCAAGTTTGTTACATATGCATACATGTGCCATGTTGGTGTGCTGCACCCATTAACTCAACATTTTCATTAGGTATATCTGCTAATGCTATCCCTCCCCACTCCCCCTATCCCATGAGAGGCCCCGGTGTGTGATGTTCCCCACCCTGCGTCCAAGTGTTCTCATTGTTCAATTCCCACCTATGAGTGAGAACATGCGGTGTCTGTTTTTCTGTCCTTGAGATAGTTTGCTCAGAATGATGGTTTCCAGCTTCATCCATGTTCCCACAAAGGACATAAACTCATCCTTTTTTATGGCTGCATAGTATTCCATGGTGTGTATGTGCCACATTTTCTTAATCCAGTCTATCATTGATGGACATTTGGGTTGGTTCCAAGTCTTTGCTATTGTGGATAGTGCTGCAATAAACATACGTGTGCATGTGTCTTTATAGCAGCATGATTTATAATCCTTTGGGTATATACCTAGTAAGGGGATGGCTGGGTCAAACAGTATTTCTAATTCTAGATCCTTGAGGAATCACCACACTGTCTTCCACAATGGTTGAACTAGTTTACAGTCCCACCAACAGTGTAAAAGTGCTCCTATTTCTCCATATCCTCTCCAGCATCTGTTGTTCCCTGACTTTTTAATGATTGCCATTCTAACTGGTGTGATATGGTATCTCATTGTGGTTTTGATTTGCATTTCTCTGATGGCCAGTGATAATGAGCATTTTTTCATGTGTCTGTTGGCTGCATAAATGTCTTCTTTTGACAAGTGTCTGTTCATATCCTTTGCCCACTTTTTGATGGAGTTGTTTGATTTTTTCTTGTAAATTTGTTTGAGTTCATTGTAGATTCTGAATATTAGCCCTTTGTCAGATGGATAGGTTGTAAACTTTTTCTCCCATTCTGTAGGTTGCCTGTTCACTCTGATGGTAGTTTCTTTCACTGTGCAGAAGCTCTTTAGATTAATTAGATCCCATTTGTCAGTTTTGGCTTTTGTTGCCATTGCTTTTGGTGTTTTAGTCATGAAGTCCTTGCCCATGCTTATGTCCTGAATGGTATTTCCTAGGTTTTCTTCTAGGGTTTTTATGGTTTTAGGTCTAACATGTAAGTCTTTAATCCATCTTGAATTAATTTTTGTATAAAGTGTAAGGAAGGGATCCAGTTTACAGCTTTATACATATGGCTAGCCAGTTTTCCCAGCACCATTTATTAAAAAGGGAATCTTTCCCCATTTCCTGTTTTTGTCAGGTTTGTCAAAGATCAGATGGTGGTACATGTGTGGCATTATTTCTGAGGGCTCTGTTCTGTTCCATTGGTCTACATCTCTGTTTTGGTACCAGTACTATGCTGTGTTGGTTACTGTAGCCTTGTAGTATAGTTTAAAGTCAGGTAGTGTGATGCCTCCAGCTTTGTTCTTTTGGCTTAGGATTGTCTTGGCAATGCAGGCTCTTTTTTGATTCCATATGAACTTTAAAGTAGTTTTTTCCAATTCTGTGAAGAAAGCCATTGGTAGCTAGATGGGGATGGCATTGAATCTATAAATTACTTTGGGCAGTATGGCCATTTTCACAATATTGATTCTTCTTATCCACGAGCATGGAATGTTCTTCCATTTGTTTGTGTCCTCTTTTATTTTGTTGAGCAGTGGTTTGTAGTTCTCCTTGAAGAGGTCCTTCACATCCCTTGTAAGTTGGATTCCTAGGTATTTTATTCTCTTTGAAGAAATTGTGAATGGGAGTTCACTCATGATTTGGCTCCCTGTTTGTCTGTTATTGGTGTATAGGAATGCTTGTGATTTTTGCACATTGATTTTGTATCCTGAGACTTTGCTGAATTTGCTTATCAGCTTAAGATTTTGGGCTGAGACGATGGGGTTTTCTAGACATACAGTCATGTCACCTGCAAACAGGGACAATTTGGCTTCCTCTTTTCCCAATTGAATACCCTTTATTTCTTTCTCTTGTCTGATTGCCCTGGCCAGAACTTCCAACACTATGTTGAATAGGAGTGGTGAGAGAGGGCATCCCTGTCTTGTTCCAGTTTTCAAAGGGAATGCTTCCAGTTTTTGCCCATTCAGTATGATATTGGCTGTGGGTTTGTCATAAATAGCTCTTATTATTTTGGGATGCATCCCATCAATACCTAGTTTATTGAGAGTTTTTAGTATGAAGGGCTGTTGAATTTTGTTGAAGGCCTTTTCTGCATCTATTGAGATAATCATATGTTTTTTGTCTTTGGTTCTGTTTATATAATGGATTACATTTATTGATTTGCATATGTTGAACCAGCCTTGCATCCCAGGGATGAAGCCAACTTGATCGTGGTGGCTAAGCTTTTTGATGTGTTGCTGGATTCGGTTTGCCAGTATTTTATCGAGGATTTTTGCATCAATGTTCATCAGAGATATTGGTCTAAAATTCTCTTTTTTTTGTTGTGTCTCTGCCAGGCTTTGGTATCAGGATGATGCTGGCCTCATAAAATGAGTTAGGGAGGATTCCCTCTTTTTCTATTGATTGGAATAGTTTCAGAAGGAATGGTACCTCTGAAACTCTTTATACCTCTGGTAGAATTTGGCTGTGAATCCATCTGGTTCTGGACTTCTTTTGGTTGGTAGGCTATTAATTATTGCCTCAATTTCAGAACCTGTTATTGGTCTATTCAGGGATTCAACTTCTTCCTGGTTTAGTCTTGGGAGGGTGTATGTGTCCAGGAATTTATCCATTTCTTCTAGATTTTCTAGTTTATTTGCATAGTGGTGTTTATAGTATTCTCTGATGATGGTAGTTTGTATTTCTGTGGGATCAGTGGTGATATCCCCTTTATCATTTTTTATTGCATCTATTTGATTCTTCTCTCTTCTTTATTAATCTTGCTAGCAGTCTATCAATTTTGTTGATCTTTACAAAAAACCAGCTCCTGGATTCATTGATTTTTTAAAGGGTTTTTTGTGTCTCTATCTCCTGCAGTTCTGCTCTGATCTTAGTTATTTCTTGCCTTCTGCTAGCTTTTGAATATGTTTGCTCTTGCTTTTCTAGTTCTTTTAATTGTGATGTTAGGGCGTCAATTTTAGGTCTTTCCTGCTTTCTCTTGTGGGTATTTAGTGCTATAAATTTCCCTCTACACACTGCTTTAAATGTGTCCCAGAGATTCTGGTATGTTGTGTCTTTGTTCTCGTTGGTTTCAAAGAACATCTTTATTTCTGCCTTCATTTTGTTATGTACCCAGTAGTGATTCAGGAGCAGGTTGTTCAGTTTCCATGTAGTTGAGCGGTTTTGCATGAGTTTCTTAATCCTGAGTTTTAGTTTGATTACACTGTGGTCTGAGAGACAGTTTGTTATAATTTCTGTTCTTTTACATTTGCTGAGGAGTGCTTTACTTCCAACTATGTGGTCAATTTTGGAATAAGTGCAATGTGGTGCTGAGAAGAATGTATATTCTGTTGATTTCGGATGGAGAGTTCTGTAGATGTCTATTAGGTCTGCTTGGTGCAGAGTTGAGTTCAATTCCTGGATATCCGTGTTAACTTTCTGTCTCATTGATCTGTCTAATGTTGACAGTGGGGTGTCAAAGTCTCCCATTATTATTGTGTGGGAGTCTAAGTCTCTTTGTAGGTCTCTAAGGACTTGCTTTATGAATCTGGGTGCTCCTGTATTGGGTGCATATATATTTAGGATAGTTAGCTCTTCTTGTTGAATTGATCCCTTTACTATTATGTAATGGCCTTCTTTGTCTCTTTTGATCTTTGTTGGTTTAAATTCTGTTTTGTCAGAGACTAGGATTGCAACCCCTACTTTTTTTTGTATTCCATTTGCTTGGTAGATCTTCCTCCATCCCTTTATTTTGAGCCTATGTGTGTCTCTGCATGTGAGATGGGTCTCCTGAATATAGCACAGTGATGGGTCTTGACTCTTTATCCAATTTGCCAGTCTGAGCCTTTTAATTGGAGCATTTAGCCCATTTACATTTAAGGTTAATATTGTTATGAGTGAATTTGATCCTGTCATTATGATGTTAGCTGGTTATTTTGCTCTTTAGTTGATGCAGTTTCTTCCTGGCATCGATGGTCTTTACAACTTGGCATGTTTTTGCAGTGGCTGGTACTGGTTGTTCCTTTCCATGTTTAGTGCTTCCTTCAGGAGCTCTTGTGAGGCAGGCCTGGTGGTGACAAAATCTCTCAGCATTTGCTTGTCTGCAAAGGATTTTATTTCTCCTTCACTTATGAAGCTTAGTTTGGCTGGATATGAAATTCTGGGTTGAAAATTCTTTCTTTAAGAATGTTGAATATTGTCCCCCACTCTCTTCTGGCTTGTAGAGTTTCTGCTGAGAGATCCAATGTTAGTCTGATGGGCTTCCCTTCGTGGGTAACCCAACCTTTGTCTCTGGCTGCCCTTAACATTTTTTCCTTCATTTCAACTTTGGAGAATCTGACAATTATGTGTCTTGGAGTTGCTCTTCTCAAGGAGTATCTTTGTGGCGTTCTCTGTATTTCCTGAATTTGAATGTTGGCCTGCCTTGCTAGGTTGGGGAAGTTCTCCTGGATAATATCCTGCAGAGTGTTTTCCAACTTAGTTCCATTCTCCCCGTCACTTTCAGGTACACCAATCAGACATAGATTTGGTCTTTTCACATAGTCCCATATTTCTTGGAGGCTTTGTTCATTTCTTTTTACTCTTTTTTCTCTAAACTTCTCTTCTTGCTTCATTTCATTCGTTTGATCTTCCATCACTGATACCCTTTCTTCCAGTTCATTGAATCGGCTACTAAAGCTTGTGCATAAGTCATGTAGTTCTCGTGCCACGGTTTTCAGCTCCATCAGGTCATTTAAGGTCTTCTCTATGCTGTTTATTCTAATTAGCCATTCGTCTAATCTTTTCTCAAGGTTTTTAGCTTCTTTGCGATGGGTTCGAACATCCTCCTTTAGCTCGGAGAAGTTTGTTTTTAGCTGAGAGAAGTTTGTTATTACCAATCGTGTGAAGCCTTCTTCTCTCAACTCATCAAAGTCATTCTCCATCCAGCTTTGTTCCATTGCTGGTGAGGAGCTGTGTTCCCTTGGAGGAGAAGAGGTGTTCTGATTTTTAGAATTTTCAGCTTTTCTGCTCTGGTTTCTCCCCATCTTTGTGGTTTTATCTACCTTTGGTCTTTGATGATGGTGATGGACAGATTGGGTTTTGGTGTGGATGTCCTTACTGTTTGTTAGTTTTCCTTCTAACAGTCAGGACCCTCAGCTGCAGGTCTGTTGGAGTTTGCTGGAGGTCCACTCCAGACCCTGTTTTCCTGGGTATCACCAGTGGAGGCTGCAGAAAAGCAAATATTCCAGAACGGCAAATGTTGCTGCCTGATCCTTCCTCTGGACGCTTCCTCTCAGAGGGGTACCTGGCTGTATGAGGTGTCAGTCGGCCCCTTACTGGGAGGTATCTCCCAGTTAGGCTACTTGGGGGTCAGGGACCCACTTGAGGAGGCAGTCTGTCCGTTCTCAGATCTCAAACTCAGTGCTGGGAGAACCACTACTCTCTTCAAAGCTGTCAGACAGGGACATTTAAGTCTGCAGAAGTTTCTGCTGCCTTTTGTTCCACTATGCCCTGCCCCCAGAGGTGGAGTCTACAGAAGCAGTCAGGCCTCCTTGAGCTGTGGTGGGCTCCACCCAGTTCGAGCTTTCTGGCCACTTTGTTTACCTACTCAAGCCTCTGCAAGGGCGGGCGCCCCTCCCCCAGCCTCGCTGCCACCTTGCAGTTCGATCTCAGACTGCTGTGCTAGCAGTGAGCGAGGCTCTGTGGGTGTGGGACCCTCTGAGCCATGTGTGGGATATAATCTCCTGGTTTGCCGTTTGCTAAGACCATTGGAAAAGAGCAGTATTAGGGTGGGAGTGTCCCGATTTCCCAGGTACCATCTGTCATGGCTTCCCTTGGCTAGGAAAGGGAATTCCCTGACCCCTTGTGCTTCCCGGGTGAGGTGATGCCCTGCCCTGCTCTGTGGGCTGCACCCACTGTCTGACAAGCCCCAGTGAGATGAACCCAGTACCTCAGTTGGAAATGCAGAAATCACTCATCTTCTGCGTTGCTCACACTGGGAGCTGTAGACTGGAGATGTTCCTATTCACCCATCTTGGAACCTTCCTTGTAGATTTTTTTTAAGTACATAATCTAAATAGCGGAAATTCTGCCTCTGCACAGATTCCCAAGAGTAGAGGCCACCTAATGGAAAAATTTCTGAAGTTCTCAAAAATTACTGTTCTCAAAAAATTTCTTTCTGGATGCATCCCCTATGTGTCACTACTCTAACGGAAGTAACATTAAGGCATACTGTACACCTTTAGCTGTAGCCTACTGGGAACAGAGAAGCTAGCACTGTGAAAACTAGGGGAACTGACTTGGTTGTAGAGGTCAAGACACCCTTAACAAGGGACTCGAAACTGCAGCCAGAAGCTAAGACACAGCCCCCAGAGGACATGATGAATCCAGGAAATGTTTCAACTAGCATTAATACTTAAAGCTGTCAGACATGTTAGGTCAATCATAGGAAGAAGTTTTCAGAGAGCATGACAATTGGAATTCAGAAAGCCAGCAGTGGAGTGAATCTAGGTCATCTATTGTTTGCAATGGGCTACTCCAGTGATCACTTGGGGATATCTGGATGGGTCTGCTCTCCCAAAATAAAAATATCTAAGAAAAGTGTCAGCTAGCCAAGAAAGCTGCAGGCTCAATGCAAGATTCTGATGCCAGCAAGGAGACTGGAGGTGCTTGTCATGAATGCAGGCTGACTTCTGCCTTCAGTGACCTTTGCCCCAATTTCTTGGCTACTTGAGAAGTCTCTATTCGAGACTCACTCCCTCATGGAGTACCTATGTTTCAACTTCCCCTTCATTCTCAGTTGCTTAAAACAAAAGTAGCAATCCCAACTCCCTGCCTTTAAAAGTAAAGGAGATGTACTAATTTGAGCCAAACAGGAGACATTTGCTGCAGGAATTTTCAGTATCAACCAAAGCCAAATCTAGGTATGAGTTGGCCAACCAGGCCTCTTAAATTAAGGTTGATTTTTTGGTGGGATGGGGAAAAACAGACCTTGAGTGCCCAAGCAAGAAAGTCCAGTTTAAAAAAAAAAAAAAAAGAATTTGCAGGATGAGGAAAAACAGACCTTGAGCCTTCAAGCAAGAAATTGCAGTTAAAAAAAAAAAAGTTTTTACAAGTTTTATCCTATGGTTCCTGCAAAACCAGGAACTGCCAACCAAGATGACTTCATCCATTGTCTTTTCTGGCCACACATTGCAGTGGTTCCTCCAGTTGCTAAATTTTTCTACTTTTGGGAGCCGAGAACATGCTTCCCATGCTTTTTCCATATTATTTTAAAAAATAGTTTGACTCAACCTTTAAGAATTTAAAATATTGCATTAGTAATGAGAAATCTGACTAGTTCCACAGAGGAAAAAAAAAATGAAATGAACAAAAGCCAGATTTTAAGCATTTTAAATTAAGAAAAAAACTTTATAGACTAGAATTTGGGCGTTAGGAACTGACTTCTTTCAAAACAAGAGGGAGCATAAGCATAGCTTCCAGGAAGGCTCTGAATGCCCTCTATGCAGCAGCTCCCTCTAGCTTTAAATTACTCACGGCTATACTTGGCTTTGAGCCTTAGGTTTTGTTGGAAGTCCTTGGCAGATTTGGAAAGAGAACTTCGGATTTCTCACTTCTGAAACCCTGCTCATCTGTTTCTCCTGCCTCTGCCTCTGCAAGGAGGAAGCATGACTCAAGCAACACTCTGTCATCAACAGAAGAGAGGACTGACAAAGAACAGCTCCAATAAGTCCCTGGGGACTTGAACAGTGCCTTCCTATTCTTTAAAAAAAATATCCTCTTAAGACATTTAACGTGGAGCCACCAGCACACAACCAAAGAAAATGGTCTTCAGGTTGAGATATGGTCAAGTGAAGCAATTTGTGGGAGAGGAAGAGACCCAACCGTTAGCACAAATGATTTTGTCATTCAGGAAGGAAGCTGTGGAGGCTTCCTTATTTCTCATTTGTCTGGGTTTAAGTATCAGTCTACTAAATGCTCGTGGAGTGAAACCCTGCCTGTTTTTGGTTCTTCGTATGAATATAGATAATGAAAGAGAGTTTCTAGATTATTTTCAGGAGTTTTCAATAGAAGATGTCAGAAACGTTTCCAAAGGCATAATAGGCTTGTGGCTGTCCATGTTCCGATAAGGAGCTCAACTTGATCCTTTAAAGTGATTCTTCCTGTGAAGAAAGCAGGCTCAGCAAGCACTGGATTGGTCACCCCAGTGGAGACAAAGGGGGCTACATAAGTCCATGGAGAAGGGATGAAAACTATCTTGGAAAAAATTCAGCCAGAGTGCAAAGAGTCTTCTCCTGGCTTTGCAGAGGGCAAGACCATCTGTAATGGAACTTCCTCATGATAATTTTGCCTTGGAAAGCATTATGTTTCTCTCCCCCTTGGGTGAATTCTTGCCTACTTTTAAATATCAAGAGTGGAGATAGACATTTTGTGCCTGAAATTACTGCTGTCTTGGTAAGTCTTCAGAATTAAACCAATGTAGCTAAGGGAGTAAGAAAGCTGCATTGGTATATTTGGAATGTGGATTTTTATCAGATTGGTACAGAGTTTAACTGGGTATGATATAATTAGGAAATATTTTTATTTTTTCCCACCAATGCCTAGGACAGATTGCATCACTTTCAGTTCCATTTTAGCCACTAATAAGTTGTCCCATCTTCAGGAGTTAAAAAAAATCTAATCCAGATCATTCTTTATATATATACATATATATGTGTATATATATATATACATATATATGTATATATATATACATATATGTGTATATATGTATATGTATATATATATGTGTATATATATATAATATATACTTTAAGTTCTAGGGTACGTGTGCGTGTGCACAACGTGCAGGTTTGTTACATATGTATACATGTGCCATGTTGGTGTTCTGCACCCGTTAACTCGACATTTACACTAGGTATATCTCCTAATGCTATCCCTCCCCACTCCCCCTACCCCATGACAGGCCCTGGTGTGCGATGTTCCCCTTCCTGTGTCCAAGCGTTCTCATTGTTCAATTCCTACCTATGAGTGAGAACATGCGGTGTTTGGTTTTCTGTCCTTGAGATAGTTTGCTCAGAATGATGGTTTCCAGCTTCATCCATGTCCCTACAAAGGACATGAACTCATCCTTTTTTATGGCTGCATAATATTCCATGGTGTATATGTGCGACATTTTCTTAATCCAGTCTGTCATTGATGGACATTTGGGTTGGTTCCAAGTCTTTGCTATTGTGAATAGTGCTGCAATAAACATACATGTGCATGTGTCTTTATAGCAGCATGATTTATAATCCTTTGGGTATATACCCAGTAATGGGATGCCTGCGTCAAATGGTATTTCTAATTCTAGATCCTTGAGGAATCGCCACTCTGTCTTCCACAGTGGTTGAACTAGTTTACAGTCCCACCAACAGTGTAAAAGTGTTCCTATTTCTCCACATCCTCTCCAGCACCTGCTGTTTCCTGACTTTTTAATGATTGCCATTCTAACTGGTGTGAGATGGTATCTCATTGTGGTTTTGATTTGCATTTCTCTGATGGCCAGTGAGGATGAGCATTTTTTCATGTGTCTGTTGGCTGCATAAATGTCTTCTTAAAAATCTAATCCAGATCAGTCTTAATCAAAACTTTAACCCTGCATCCAATTAAAACTTCTTTCCCCACCCAGCTCAGTCTTGCTTGGAAATTAGCATCTGGGGAGGAGTCATTGTCTTTTCCTATCACCTCACTCTACTCAGTGCCTACTTCTGGGTTCTCTAGGTACAAGAGTGATGACAGATAAAAGATAAAAGAATTTTTACTTCATTGGTGCTGTTTGCAGTGTTCTCTTGACTCCTGAAGAGCCTCTATTGTGTAAATACTGGCTTATTTTGTGAGAGACAGTAATGGGTACATTGAAGACCACTAAGGAGACCTCCTGTGGTACCATCTCTTAACCCAAACAATGCTTCCTCTGGTGAAGTATGGTGACCCCAGCCCCTTCAGTTCCTGCCCCATCAGTGTAACTCTGGGGACCCCCCTACGCCAACCAACAGTCTTTCAAGACAACTTGATCCTGGAACCTTTTACATATTTGTCTGATGCCTTGCAGGGCATACATTCTTGCCCCTCAAAACAATGCAAGGGAAGCTTACCCAGCCACTACCCCCGTTCTTCTTGCCCTACTACTGTGCACTGCCCCAGCCAACCTCCCACATTTAGACTTCTTCAGGGGACTCCTGTGAAGCTTTCTAGTGAACTTGGCTCTTACAGCAGCCCAAGGCAAGCTAATGAGTTTCTGAACCCCAAAAGACATTCAGCTAGGGAATGTCATGTGACATGTTTTCCCCTTCAAGCAGACAACCCAAAGCCCATGAGACGTTATCGTGGTATAACCCCAAAGTCTATGAGAAGTTATCATGGTTTTATTGCATCCTCTTCATTTGGCTAATGAAGGAGAGCAAAAAGAAATAACAACCTTTCCTCTTCTCTTGTCTCCTCCAAGTGGACTTGGATGATGGGTGCAGATATTCCAAGGATAAGTCTGGTTCCTCCTGGAAAGTCCTGAATGCCGAGTTACTTTTCGCCCATTGCCCTTGATACTGAGGCAGGTTCATTCTGCTCATCATCTAGAAAGCCAATCACTGAGACAACAAGTTTTGCAGTATAGAAAATATTGATTCACGGGGCAATCCAGTATGGAGATGAGAGAACAGCTCTCAAATCCACTTCTCCAAAGATAGGGTTGAGGGATATATATGGGGTAAAGAAGTGGATTGGTCTAAGACATAGGGAAAGGTGAACAACAGTGGGAAAAATGAGGTGGTCTGTGATCTGCCAAACAGTCAGGGTTCATGGCTCTTCATAAGACACATGTTCAGAAAATGGTGGTGTTAGCATGATCTGAGGGAGGAGTTTTTGGCTTTATGACATCAAAAGGCCGCCACTTGGGCATTTGCACAGGCCAAGTGGTCTCAGCTGGCTCAAGCCGGACAAGAGCTGACCCTAAGTTCCTGAGAAACAACTTAAGCAACCATTACATCAATACATCAGAGGTATTAATACATTAATCAATACAGCAGAGGTATTATCTATAAGGAAGCTTGTGAAGGCTAAGTTACAGCATATAGCAGCCTGCTTTTCAGCAATGTAGGTTAAAAAATCAACAAGAAGCAAGTAACTAAAAAGATTAGACCTTGGTTTCACCATCAGCTTTAAGGCTTTAGCTGAAGTTGCAGTGAAGACAGAAAAATATCTTTCCATGGGCTGTTACACAGATTCTTCCTCTTTATGAATGAAGATTTACCCCAACTAGGACAGAAACATAAGAAGATGAAGTGACGGAGATGTCTGCTTCAGTGGTGATCTCCCCATCTCTACTGGATTTCTCTTTGGCTAATGCCAAGGGGTCCTTAGCTCTGGCCCTCCACCCAGAGTGATGTGTCTAATCCCAACCTTGTGTACCTTGATCCCTCTGCAGGACATTGGGTGTCCATTCCCCAAAGAAGCACCAACCAATTTTCAAGGGGCTTTTACACCACTTGGATGGGTCTTCAAGACTTTACTTCCATAAGACACTAAAACATTACATTATGAAAACTGGCTACATAAATACTAGAAATTGAAAATCCATAACCAGCAACATACATTCGTTCATTAAACATAAAATGTTTCTTTTAACTCCAAAAAACATCATCCGAAGCATTCAACCTAAAGCATACCAAAAGATGGGAGACAGTGTTGAACTTTATAAATGGCATCCACTCTCAGTTACCCCCATGTGATTTATTGAGAGGAAAATGTTCATCTTCTCCCAGTTCAGTTTGTGCCTGGCTCACCTGCCCCTTGTGTTGGTGTGACATTAAGGAATAAAATCTAACTCAATATCATGCCTCAGAAGGAAGTAGATGGTTGATCTGCTCAAGGAAAAAGCCACATAAAGCACCCTAAAGCCAAATACTTGTCATTTCCAGGAATTTTTAGTAGAGAAAAGATTTATTCACAGTGCAGCCCAGCACAGAGATGGGAGCAAAGCTCTGGAGGAATCCTCTGACATTAAATTGTCTGTGACATAGTGAATTTGATAGGAAAAACCAAAGCAGTCATATGCTTGAATTCTTATACACATCAAACCTATTGAAAGTTGAAGGGATGGTTATATGTCATAACCACAGCATAAGGCAAGTTTAAGTTTGACCATTTCTTTTTCACAGTTCCCAGCACTGACAAAATAGGCATACACATGAATTATCAACTGGGGTTCATGCTACACACTCTCACAAGAAATGGGGACCATGACAAGGATATGGTGAATAGGAGGGCAAGTAGAGGAGCTGAGCCTCAGCCAAGGTACACCACAGGACACTTTTCAGTCTGGGCCAGCCCTCTGGTATTAGTGCTCAATACCAGGAAAGGAGGAGAAGAAACAGTTGAGAGGGCAGGATACACAAGCTCTACCTAGCATCACTCAGTGCCTTCAGAGAGATCAGCTAGCTCCACCAGCCATATGAGTGGCAACAGGTTGCCTCAAGCCATTTGCACTATGGCTCTGCTCATTGTCCTCACTTGGGTACCTGCCTGGCCTCAGAACTCACAGTTCCAATCTGTCCCTGAACCCTGGCCTGGTCTCACTTTTCAGCCCACTCCCATTCCCAGGTTTCACATGTCAATGTGTTCTTCACACTGTTCTAAAGCCTTTTAGAAAAGGCTTTAAAAGGCTCAAATTCACTAGTGCCTACTTGGAGAGGTCTAGCCAATTTCCCCTCACCATCCTATCCCCCTTTTTATTGACTGGGACTGACCCCATCTGGGAGTGTTTTCTCTGTCTCATTCACATCCTTTAAGATGCTATTCGTTTCCCAATTATTCTAAGCTAGGTGGAGCTGATGTTCAAAATATTTAACAACTGGTATATGGTACAGGCACCGACCTATCAGAACAGATTCTAACCATAAACAATCATCAGGGAAGGGGAGGCACACATCTACTAAATATATAGACCCCAAAGAGAGGACAAAGAAACTTAGGCTTGTGTTTGTGCCCATGGCTTTTCTTCTGCTGTTTTTCAAGTGTCCCACAACTGTGTAAAATTACAGCTAGCTTGACCAAGCACATCATTCAGAGATGAAACTCTGTGTTTGTGGGAAGAAAAAGCATTATATCTATATTTTTAGGTTTGGGGTTTTGTTTTGGGGTTTTTTTTTATGTTTAGGTAATATAACTCCTAAATATGCATCTTCACACGTAGAAATGTCAATTTTAATAACAAAAGACAAACCCTGTCCACATTGTCATCATATCATGAAGCTACTAGGATCTCTCAAGAAAATCCATCCTCTGAATTGGGGTTTTGTCTACATTCAGGAGGTCAGGAAGAACTACACTAGCCATCATAAGTTGTCTTCTTTACCACTCTGAGGGAACTATGCTAGCTGTCTTATTCCTGTCCAAATAAGAAAGTCTGATTGCTATCTGAGGAAGAAGCCCCCATCAAATAAAGATTCTCAAATATAAATTCTATTTTAGTGGGCAAAGGCTGCTTATCTGAGCAATCACGATTAAAGCAACAGCATTTCCTGGAAATAAAAGCGCATGCAGAGGTGTTTGGGAGCCCAAAGCATTATTGACACCAGCCGGAAATTAATCTCTAGAGAAAGCTCTTCTTCAAGTGTCTCTGTTAAGGGCTAAACACACCCTAAATGTAACTTCAGCATAGCCATGCTAACTGTTCCTCACACTCCCTGGGCTACCAGCCTGAGACAGGCATCAGCCCAGCAGAGCTTGGCATTATAGGACATCCATGGAGGCAGGGCCTGACTCTATTAGGTCATCTGCCCAACTTCTCCAGACTCTGCATATTTAAAACACACAAATTTCCTTTCCCTCCAAAAAAAAAAATCCATGAATTTCTTGAATAATATTTACTGGAGAATAGGTATAGCAAAATATGTATAAATCAGGCTACTAATGTTAATCGTAAAACTGAAATTATAAACTTCCCTGTTTTTGCCATAGTGTTTTGCCACCTTTGAAGCTTTGATCTGAAATACACATATACACACATATATTTAGTCAGAGTATTTGAATAACCCAAAAGACAAAAGACTGCCAGTGGACAGCAACGTCTCACTAGGGCTATAGAGTACGATGCCTCTATCAGAGACCGAGGGCCTTGCTCATTCAATTCAGCATTTTGTGGGCATCTCTGGGGTACAATTAAGCCAATTTAGTCTGAAAGGAAAGCTGTTGGATCAATTAAAGGATAAGAATAAACTAACACATAACAAGAGTATTGGAAATGGTTTTGATTTTTTGGAAAACACGTAAGTGTATAATCTGAGGCTGGCAAGAAAACAGCCACACACGGCAAGAAATAAGAAGGAAGCCAACCACCACTGGAACCTCAGACATGAAGAGAAATGCTATTTCATACCAGTTTTGTTTGAATCGATGGGCCAGATTTTATACAGACTCCAAGAACCTGATACTGCTGTTAACAAGCTGCTTGTATCCATGGTTTTCTAAGAAATGCTCTGGCCCTGAATTTAAATCTCACCCAAAAGATAATTATTATTCTTAGAACTAACTCCCTCTTCCTCATAAGTGACTCATGTGGGCCAGGTATGCAATATTTTGCTCTGAATATTTACATCTTCCTCTGGCAGAGGTTTGACTTTGGCCTTGGAGAAACGCCATTGATGAAGTTATAACCGAGAGCACAATTTGGATCAGAGGTAGGTTTGGCCAAGCTGAGTTCCAGGGTCAAGTGTCTAGGAGAGGCAGGAATAGAGAGATAGATTAAACAGTGGTCAGGATGGGAGGGAACCAAGGATTCAAAGGCCTAATTCTCATAGGGCAAAGCTCTGGAGCCAAGTATCAGGCCAGATTGCAAGATGCACAGGGTACAAGTAGAAATGGGCTGCTTGGATGGGGTGGGTTGGGGGGACCCAAGGTAAAGAGGCAAACAATTGTGGATTGAAGATAGCCCACCAGCTTCCACCATCTCCTAGGAGGCGTTCTAAGTAAAGAGAGGCAAACAGCAAGGCAGCAAACCCTGGGATCAGACTGGACAGACGGTTTGCCACTTGTCCAAGTTTGATTGGGTAAACTCTGAAAAGTTTTCTTCCTTTTGCTACTGCTCAACTTTATTATCAACCTCTACAAATACATCAAGCATCTATCTCTACATCACTGTTTTCATACAGTTTGACTTTCACCAGAGAAGTTTCCTGCTTTCCAGAACACTGGTGTGAATAACCTCTCAGTGCATCCACATTCCTATGCCAGCTCTCCATTTCGCCTTCCACACTCAGGCTCTCCAAACCCTAGTCTAGCTCCAAACCAAGCCAGGCCTGAAAGAAGGAAGTGGTTGAGTTACTTCAGTTCACCCTCCTGTCCCTTCTGACCCCATCCCCCATCTGGTAGGGCATAGTGTTAAGCTGCCTGCCTGGAGACAGATGGAGGAGTGGTGCCCAGGCCACAGCATTGTGCCTGGATCCATGCTGGCTGCTATTCCCTGAATTTCCTTGAATTTCCCTGACCTAGATACAACCTCATGATAAGAGTTTGCTGAGCCTTCCAGGAAAACTGTGCCCACCTACATAAACCTCAGCTGCAAGGATCTGTGGCTGGACTCAATGGTCCATAGTCTACCCTACCACACAGGTGATATTGGTGAAGGATCTACCCCTTCAGACACTCCCTACTGTGACCATGTCTTACAAAGTATAAATCGCCTGATCGTGCTACCAAATTCTAATGTGTAACCCATCACCCTTTTAAGTCATGGCGTAAACTAGTACCATTTTTGTAGAATGGCATTGACATGTGTCTCCTTAAATAATATTCCAATAGCAACTGACTCCTTTTTCAGAAACAACAAGTTCACAGGCTCTGGAAGAGAAGGGAGGAAGAGCAAAGAGGAGTATTGTATAAATCATTCAACTAACAAGTGCCAAAAAGCTTTTTACATTCTTAATCACTGAACAGAAACATATGCATAGAACTTGCATTTAACCATGACTGTAGACAGGTTTGGGTGTATTTTGGTGTATTTGTCTCAGTGCCTCATGAGAGCACACAGATGAATAATCAGGGAACTTACTTTAGAAAAGCACAATTTATTTGGGAGAAATCTGGAAGGGCACCAGCGTCAACGTATGGGACCCCTCCTCCCATGCTAAGCTTTCCAGAACAGTCCCGATTTCAAATATTCAGTCCTGTTGTATAACCAATTGATACTTCAACACTTTCTCATCCAAACTGCATCTCCTGACCATCTCACACACATAGGAGTCCATGTATCCTGATTTAGAGAGTTGGAAAAAAAATAGTGCCCATGGATACATTTCAGTAGAGATGTTTCTCCAACTTTGGGCTTTTCTAGCTAAAGCTGCACTCTCTGCATAAGACTCTTCACTGCACAGATAAGAAGAGAGCTTCTCAAGCTTTTCTGAGAACCCTCAGAGAGCCGGTAGAAAACACCAGTCCTCTGACAGGAGTTGGGAGAGCATTAAAGCAGAAGGCTCTAGCGAGCACTCACACCAGCAGAAAGTGGGCAGAGGATGTGTGCCCTGGCACGAGGCTTGTCCAGGGGGGCAGGAAACTGGAAGATACTTTGAACACTGGTAAGCTGCAATCATTGACAACTCAAATGAGACTGCCTTCTAGGGCCACTAAAAGCCTCCTTTTGACAAATTGGAATCAAATTATTTCAAGTGTGAAGTACTAAACTGTCCAATAGGACGTATCCACAGAGTTTCCAAGTTGGCTCTCCCAGACACACAGGATACTAAGAGAACCATGTAGAAGGGTGAGACTCCCTGGCTCTTCCTTTACTGACCACTCAGCAAGATCCTTGACCTTGGCATTATCTGTATTATTGCAGTCTATCTTCCCAAGTCACGAATTTGCTACTTTTCTCATTCTGGGTCTGGGTGTAACCTTTTGGAGGTGCTCCTCTCAGCTTTGTAGTCTTCTCTAACTCATCCAGCAGCCACAGGGCCAGGTGAGAGGTGCTCCACTTTCCGTCTATTTCTGTTGGAGTTCACTCTGCTGGTAATGTGGCACCAGCCACTGCTACCTAGTTTGACAAGGAACTCTCCAATATGCATTCACCATACAGCTAGCATATCTCCAACCTTAGCATCCAATAGGTATCACAGTTTTTGAGGAGCTATTAAAGGCATCTATCTATCCACTGTCCTCCACACATGGTGCAGAAGACAGATGGTACATGTTCTGGGGAGGGAAGAGTATCTTGCAAACAACAAACCAGGTCTGCCCACGAATAGACTTTTTGCACAACTCGCTGGATTTCTCCACCCAGAACATCCCTTCTGACATCAGCTCCATCACTTCCTAATATTCCCATTAACACTTCAACAACTGGCCAATACCTTAGGAGATTCCTAAACACCTCTGCTGTGCCAAAAAAAAGGTGAAAGTCAGTGGTCCTCAAATCAGGACCCATAGGTGGGCATCAATGGGTTGCTACACACACTGAAATGGTATGCAATGTTTCTCATTTTTTTCTGCAAAAATATTCTATAGCTTTCATCAGCTCTTATAGGAATCCATGACCCAAGTGATGTTAAGTTCTACTGCTTATGATATATTCCAGTCATGTAGAAATTATCCTTTTTCTTTTTATGGAAAATAGGAGATACACCATTTTCCTGTGCCTAAACTGGGAAACCACTGCCAGAAGCCTTTTGAAGTAACCTAGGTCATAACCGCATAGCCTTCCAGTTCTGTCAAACTTTCTTCACAGGCACAGTCCTGTGACCAGCTGTCCATGGGTGCTGCTGTGCCTGATTCAATTAGTTCCTGGCTCTCTGCCCACATCTTCCGGTTACCCAGCTTGGGGTCCTAGATTTCATCACTAGGGAAGCATCTGTCTCCATGGGCACCATGGCCAACTTTGGTACCTACTTCCACCAGGAATGGCATAGACCACGAATTTCTGGGTGGTCTCTTTCCCATCTCTAGCACACCCTTCCATCAGGGGATACAGGAGCAGCCTGTTGTGATCGTTAAGTAGGTTACTTAAAGGTAAGAGAGGGGTCAGCCCTGTCCCTGAACATTTAAATACAGCAAAGTGCACCTGTGCATTCCTCTTAAGAATGCATATAGAAGACCACTGCATGCAAGAACAATACCGCATTAGTGGATTCACCCGGTGATAGCCTCCTGCTTAGTCCTGCCAAGACCTAACTGACTAATCATTTTCCCCTTCTTTCTGTGGCTCTTGATATCAGGCAGGGACCCATTTCAATCACCTTATCTGGCTCAACAACCCATTCTGCTCTTGCCTTGCATGTTTCCTAGGTTTAGGCCCTGGCAAAGCACACTCTCTCAAACATTTTACCATATAGGAAATTCCACAGCCCAATCCTTCTAGACTCCCTCACTTCCCACCCTCTTTCCCCTCAAATCTACCTAGGAAGGTTTTTGAAAGAGTTTTCGTATTTATATGTTTTTCAGATACTTAGACCATTTAAGAGGAAAGGAGGGCATTTCAAGCATCAGTCCAGGCAGTAGATTTGCCCTCATTTTGCCATTTCAAATTTTTAAAAGCAAAGAAACTGAGTATCACGCTGAAGTGATTATTTTTTTCTTTTTCCCTGATGCAAGGTGGGGCTCTGGCTCTCGTGGGGTGGATGTTCAAATGCTTCCTTTTGATGTTGAGTAATGCAATGTCCAGGGAAGGCCTCCCTGTCCCCTGCGTTCTCCAGACCACCTAGCAGGCCAGACCTCATCCTGAAGTTGCTTCTTTCCCATATGGCTTTAGTGGCTCAGGATGACTGGTGGGACACCTATTGAGAGATAATTCCTAGCCATGCGGCTTTGCCCCCACATGACTGCCTGCTCCCTCTCACAGAGCAGAAATCCCCTGTGGGCCTCTGGAGTGCTGTCCCGGGTCCTGGTCTGCACATTCTCCTGAGGCACTTCGCAGCCCTTCCTGGGAATCATCCAAAATGAGGTGATTCCAGCCAGTTTAAGGTGAGAGCAGCCAGCAATTCAATCTACATACTGTTTCTTTGGAAATTAAACATGTATATAATTCAATGAACTGATCCTGAATAAATAGCATATTCTGATATACGCTACGGAGGCAGAGGTGGAAAAGAAATCTCTGACTTAGCCCTGAGTTTTGATTTTTAGCCATTTGTTCTGCAAATGGAATTGAGTATACCACAAATTCTGTTCCCTCTCAGAGGCACCTTTCCTCACTTCCACCTCACAAAAGGATAACTGGGGCTGCTCTTGATTTTGGCTCTTCCTGGTCAGCGCATGGGGTTATCATTGCTCCAGCAGAGGCTGTCATGGTTTCTAAGAAGTTAACATTTTGCTGAATGAAACCATGGCAGAATTCCATCTGGGTGGCAAATTAAGCAGCCTGTGCATCCTCAGGGTGGGGGTGGGAGGGTCTAATTTCCATTGGCAATTTATGAAATAGCAGGAAAGAAAGATTACTGGAAAGTAAGCCTTACAACAGATGCAGAGTTGATGGAGGCTGCAAAAAAGAAAAGGAAAACCACAACTCTCAAGCAGCCTTTTATTCCTTATTTTACTCACTTAGGAAAAGTTACTGTCACTGGCATGCCCAGCACTGGGTCCCTGCTCACACAGTGAACAGGCTCCATAGAGAAGACATTTTGACGGTAACATGTGAGAAAGGAGGCAGAGAGGAGGCAGGGGTGGGCTTGTGACATATGAGGCCCTGTGTATGAGAAGAATCTCTTGGGTAAAGGGTCACACTTATAAAGCGAAGGCTACTGTATTTGAAACACCATTTCCCTTTTTGCTAAGAACTCACCGAAGGTCATGTTGAACAGAAGTCTTGAATGATCAATTCCATGAAATTTCCCAAGTTATCTATTTGAGTAGCACACTCACCACCAACACACAGCAAAGGTGGTAAATCCAGGAGAAAACCTAACAAGAGCAATTCATAGTCTCCTGGATCCTAGCAGAGCTGGGAGCTGGGTGCACACTCCTCTAACCTTTGTATTCTTTTCATTCTTTCATGCCCAGTCTCAACATTTGAAGAAGGAAAAGAAATGTTATTTAAAATAATGGGGGATTACAGTTGCTTGTCTTCAAGGGGACATGGCATGATCCATCTCCCCATAGGTGGTTTTTCTGTACAGCTACCAATTTGGTGGATCTTGATGGAGCTTTTAGGATGTGAGAAGTTAAAGCCACTGAGTTAGTCTAAATGGGTGTTGATGGCAGTGACTGCTGCTGATACGGAAGGGAAGTGCTGGGAAGGGAAGAGTGTGGTCCCTTTAAATGATACAGAAGAGGGGAAAGGAAGTGCTGGCTAGAGGAGGGCATGGTCCCTGGCTAGGGCTCCACCTCTGGGCCTGTGCCCATGGACCTAGTTGAGGACAGGAATTTTTGTTTTCCTGCCCAAATGTTGCATTTCCCAAGACCACCCTGGCCTACCATGACCCCATCCTGTGCCTATAAAAACCCCCGAGACCCTAGCGGGGAGACACACAGGCAGCTGAAGTCAAGAGGAGCACATCAGCGGAGGAACACACGGGCAGCTGGATGTTGAAAGGAACACACTGACAGGCACCAGCATCCCAGCAGGCCACCAACTGGCAGAATGACGACAGAGTTTGCCTGGGGAAGTTGGAGGAGAGCTCTGGGGAAAACCATCCCCGGAGAGACTCCAGGGGACAATCCATCTCCCTTCTGGCTCCTCCATCTGCTCAGAGCTCTTCCTCCAGTGACACTTCTCAGTGAAACCCAAGTGATTCTCCAAGCCCATGTGTGATCCAATTCTTCCGGTACACAAAGGCAAGAACCCCAGGATACAGAAAGCCCTCTGTCCATGTGATAAGGCAGGGGTCTAACTGAGCTGACTAACACAGCCACCTATGGACCCTAACAGAGTCTACTGTAACACATGCCCACTGGGGTTTCAGTTGTGAACACTCAAGCCCTAGACGTTGTCGTGGAGTCAGAGCCCCACAGCCTGCCCGTCTGCATGCTCCCCTAGAGGCCGGAGCAGCAAGGCACTGAAGAAGCGAGTCATACCCCATCACATGCCCTGCGAGGAGGACAAGGAAACTTCCCATTACAACTGGGGATCGTCTGGGATCGCAGAAGGTAAGTGTGAGCAAACGTGAAACTGTCAGGTCTGCCTTTCTTTCAAAACCCTGCCACCTCTCTCTCTTTCCTGCAGGTAAGAGGCTCTGTTTTTCTTTCGTCTCTTTCCTCTCTCACACACAATTTGAAATGGCTCTTATCTCTTTCTTTACAATGTTAAGAGTTTTGCTACAGGCTGCAGCAATGTTACTAAGTAAAATAAGTGTTTGGCTCAGCCACAAAGGTGCAAATCAGACCAATTTTTTCTAGAGGTGCCATGTATGCCTCCACCTTGGCAGCTGCAGGCACACACGGTTCAGGGCACCTCTTCTTACTCTTTCCCCTCCCAGCTTGGGCACCTGGGTGTGCCCACAACAGGCAAAGGCAGAGTCCAACAACCACAAGGGGGGCGGGAGGAAGCCGAGGTGATAGCCAGGACCCTACAGGGTGCTTCTTGCCCACTGAGTCAATGGGAACCATCCCTCCCCTGGCCAAGAAATTCAACCTGGTCTGAACTGGGAAAAGGATGGGAAAGTTATAAGGATTAGAGGGGCCCACTTGCACTAAGCAAGGGGTTCTTCCCCAAGCATTCTCCCCTTTTTTGCCCCTTTAACTGTTTTTCTCTTTTTTTCGTTTTCTAAGTGAGAGGGCCTCCCCCCGCCCACAACACTCTGTTTCTAATAGGGAAATTAACAGAGGAGCAACCCCTGCTGGCTATAAGAGCAAATTCTGCAGGGCTTATTTGAGACACTAAGTGGATACAAACATCCTCCGAAATGACTTTTTAGTCCCAAACTCAATTCCAAGCTTAGGCTGAGGCCCTAGAAAGAAAGAACAGGTCTGAGGAATCCAAATTCAGGCAAACAGGCACAATGTAAATGAGCAGGACCAATTCCTGCTGACTGAACCCCACCTCAAGGAAGAAGACCATGCTTCATGGCATAAACAAGCCCAGGGAACTCGAAGTTTGCCAACAGCAGGGAGAAAGGAAGACACAGGTGAGGGTGGTTAATTCCTATTCTCCAGGTTTTCCCTGCTTCATGGGTACATACTACATTGTTACCCGGAGCCAGCCAGCACCTGCCAAGGTCGCCGGGGCTCAGGGACAAGAGGTGGAGAGTGAAAGGAGGGTGCTCGCGTTCTCTCTCCATCACACCCTGAGTTTTCACTGAAAGAAGGAAGGGAAATGAGGGACATCTCTATTCTCTGTCTTTCAGAATGTGCAACCAGTTCTCTTCACCATCCCCAGCTTATACTCCTCTAAAGTGTATCCTGAACAATTGGGACTGCTTTGATCCTCAGAATCTGGAGGAAAATGGCCTCATAGCCCTCTGCACAAAGGTTTGGCCAAATTATGATTTACAGGAAGGACTGGCTTGGGCTCAGGAAGGAACCGTTCATTACAATAGCATTCAGCAATTAGAACTCTTCTGTAGATGTGAGGATAGACAGTTCTGAGGCCGATATGTACAGGTTTCTATACCTTGCAAGGCAATACAGACCTTTGCCAACAATGTAGGATTGATCTAGCCCTCCTGTTTGCCATCTCAGGAAAGGCTGCAAGGGGCAAGCCCAGGGAATTAATTAAAGATACTAGTCCCAGAGGCACTCCCAGCAGAGGAGCCAGCTCCCTCAAGCCCTGCTCCTCCGGGTCCACCCCAACCTGCCTATCCAGCCTCAGCCTCTCACTTGCCCCCTCATAGAAATCCCAAATTATGATTTACAGGAAGGACTGGCTTGGCCTCAGGACCATTCATTACAATACCATCCAGCAATTGAAACATTTCTATAGATGTGAGGATAGACGGTTCTGAGGCCCATATGTGCAGGCTGTCTATACTTTGCAAGGCAATCCAGGCCTTTGGCCAACAATATAGTATTGATCCAGACCTCCTGCTTGCCATCTCAGGAAAGGCTGCAAGGGGCAAGCCCAGGCAATTAAAGATACAAGTCCCAGAGGCACTCCCAGCAAAGGAGCCAGCTCCCTCAAGTCCTGCTCCTCTGGGTCCACCCCGACCTCCCTATCCAGCTTCAGCCTCTCACTTGCCCCCTCCAAGAAATCCTCACCCTAAACAAGCCCCAGTCTCACTCTTGCCCCTGCAACAGATGCCCAGTGAATTTAGGCCCAGTGATGTCCGGGTCCCCTTCTCCCTACAGGACTTCAAGCAAATTAAGGGGGATCTTGGCAAGTTTTCAGGTGACTCTGATAGATATATAGAGGCTTTAATGGCCACCATGCAAGCCCACAAACCCCAGAATTCCAGGGAGCACCTGTTAACTGCTAAAGATATGGCAAAAGCAGATATCTCTCCTCCAAAGTTTATCTGCTCCAACACAAGGTTTAATTTCCTTCAGCAGGGTGAAACAGCCTGGGGCACAATGTTGTTGTTATCTCTGTAATCTTTGGCACTAAATTCTTTCCTTGTATAATACACATGTTGAACCCACGCATACTTAACCTTATGAAACTTTTTTTTCCTCTCACTCCTAGAATCCATTGGCTCCCTTTGCTTGGAACCCTTAGATAGACCTCTGGGAGGAATCTGACTGCCGTTCTCCCCAAAAACAAATGCCCCCTGTCTGTGGGAAGCACTTAGGACTAACCATCATCCATATTCTAATGGCAATTAGGTGTACCTCTTCAGAGGGTAGAAATGATCCAGAAGGGAACTGCTGGAAATGAAAGAGCATGGTCCCTTTAAATGATATCGAAGTGGGGGAAGAGAAGTGCTGGGTAGAAAAGGGCATGGTCCGTGGCTAGAGTTCCATCCTTGGACCTGTGCCCACGGACCTAAGTGTGGACAGGAATTTTTGTTTTCCTGCCCTATGGTTGCATTTCCCAAGACCAACCTGGCCTACCATGCCCCCATCCTGTGTCTATAAAAACCCCTGAGACCCTAGCTACTTCCACTCAATAAAACCTGGCACTCATTCTCCAAGACCCTAGCAGATAGACACACAGGTGCTGGACATCAGGAAGAGCACCACCAGTGAAGAAAGACATGCACACGGGCATCGGGACATTGAGAGGAGCACACCGACAGGCACCAGCATGCTGGCAGGCCACCAACCAGCAGAACAATGTGGAGTTTGGCTGGGGCAGTTGGAGGAGAGCTAGGGCCACCAACTGGCCCAACTCCAGGGAAAAATCATCTCCCTTCTGGCTCCCCCATCTGCTGAGAGCTACTTCCACTTAATAAAACCTTGCACTCCTTCTCCAAGCCCACATGTGATCTGATTCTTCCAGTACACCAAGGCAAGAACCCCAGGACAGAGAAAGCCCTCTGTCCTTGCGATAAGACAGGGATCTAATTGTGCTGGCTAACAGAGCTGCCTATGGATGGCAAAACTAAAAGAGCATCCTGTAACACACACCCACTGGGGCTTTAGCTTTAAACATTCACCCCTAGACACTGCTGTGGGATCAGAGCCCCACAACCCACCTGTCTGTATGCTCCCCTAGAGGTTTGCGCAGCAGGGCATTGAAGAATCAAGTCACACCTGCATCACATGCCTTGCGAGGGGGGACAAGGGAACTTTTCCCATTTCACTACTACCATGCTGGCTGCAGCAGGGAGTTGCGACTCAGCCTGCACACTCCATGGAGTTCCCTGGGCACCACTGCAGGAGTCCCAGGCCTCCTGGTCTATGGGCCAAGCTGCAGCTGCAGATCCAGGCCTCCTAGTCTATGGGCAGCCGCCCAAACTACAGCTGTGGGTCCGAGCCTCCCTGTGCTCTTGTGGGGAACTGGAAGCAGGCAGGATCTGCCCTCTGGGGTGCAGCTTCAGCTGCCCAACCAGCAGCTGCAGACCTGGGCCTCCCACTCCATGGAGCAGGCAGGAGCCAGGGACAATCGGGAGCTCTGCCCCTTCCAAGTTGGTGGGGTGGGAGCTCCCTGGGTGTAGCTGCAGCTGCCCTCCCAGGCACGAGACCTAAGCATCTCTGTAATCTGCCTCCTTGGGGGTGGGAAGGCCCTCCCCACTGATGGCCCTGCTGGCTCTGGGGTGTCTGCTCCCACTGTCTGGCCTCGCTCCTCTCCTGGCACCTGCTTCCGTCCTGGAGTGAGGCTGTGGCTGAGCCCTGGGGCCATTAATACCAGCAGGAGGCAGATTGATTCCTCGGTGGGAAAGGGTTGGTCTCCAGTAAGGCCCCACTTTCAGGCCAGGAGGTTGGGGGCTGGGCTGCCAGTCCCACTGACCAGAGTGGGGTCTCATAATACCTCTTCTGGACCCACTCATGGCTGCCCATGGACCAATCAGCAGACACTTTTTCCCCTCTGAGGTCCATAAAAGCCCAGGGCTCAGTCAGAGTAGGGCACAGGATGGCCTGAGTCAGAGAGACAACTGCAGAGGAGGACCAGCTGCAGAGAGGAGGTACCCTCTCTGCTGAGATCAGAAGAGACATCAGGATGACCAGCGAGCAGAGAGGAGCTACCCTCTCCAGGGCCTCTGCTCTGCTGAGAGCTGAACACTCCACAGGACAACCAGCCTATAGAGAGGAATTATCCACTCTAGGCCTCCTCTGAGCTGTTCTAACACTTTATAAAGCTCATCTTCATTTTGTTCACCCTTCACTTGTCACTCTTCATTTATCTATATACCTCATTCTTTCTGGATGTAGGACAAGAACTCAGGCAAATGCACCACTGGCGACAGAGGTTTCTGGCCAGAAAATTGATGCCCCAAAGATCCCATAACAGTGTGGTTTCTTGTGGAAGCCAAAGAGAGCTAAACTGCTTTGCTTAATGGAGCAACCAGAATCTTGGAGCTGTCTGTAGATGCCACCAGTTTGGGGAGTAGTGGGTGGAGTAGGGATCTTAGAAGAAATGGATGAGGTGGACAAGTAGTAAGGAAAACAGGAATGAAGGACACCTAGGGAGAGTGCCAGTTAAGTCCCCATAGCCTGAAATAATTTGTGAATTTTGTTTTCTATTCTATGCAGTGACAAAAGCCCTTCTGTTAACCCAAAACCTTCAGCTACAGACAGAGAAGTAGCTTTTTCACTCTGGGATGACAAGAGCAAAAAACAAAGAGCTACAAGGTGCCAGGAAACTGAAAAAGGGAATTCAGTAGGATCAGGAAAATGGATAAATGAAAGAACTGGAGAAATTCAAGGCTCATAAGAAGTCCTTGGACGCATTTGGGAAGACGCAGTCTCTGCAGGGTCCAAGAATGGGGGCTCCAGCCAGGCAATTTTGTTACTATAGGAGAGAACTGTTGACCTGGAAGACAGGAAGATCCAGGGCCTGAGTTACTAAAACATGAAAGTTGCTAAGTGCAGTGAAGGTTCTCCCTGCTCCTTTCATCCAATTCTCATGTTGCTTCTGCTGCTTCAATCTAATCCCTTATCCTCAACCTAAGTCAGGGGCCCTCTTTCTTTAGTCCATTCTTCTAACATTAAATCAACATGAGGATCATTTCCTAATTTGGGAAAGACAGTGATTGGAAATCAGCATTACTCTTTTCATCCCCAAAATATCACATTCTACTCCATCCTTGGATATTAATGCCTTCCTTGCCTTCTGAGGTACTTGTCCTTGCACCATTTCTAATCCACATATTCTCAGATTTCTCTCTTCTCCCTTTTCTTCCCTTTCTTCTTTCATTCTACTATCCTATTACTAACTATATTCAGAGCATAGGACCTCAATGTATCCTTTTGTATGACTTTCCTGTTCAATGCAATTTGATTATAAAGACTTTCATTGATGTGAAACTTCTATCTTCCCACAGACCTATTAAATGGTGAAAACAAAAAAGATTGATCTGGTATCTAATGCTGACTTTCTTTTAGAGTATGTAGGGGAACATTACTGAAACAACCATTTATCTTTTTCATTCTAAGGCTTTGTCCCCTGAATATCTGACATTCAGGCTGTCTAATGACTATACAGACTGGATGGGGCTAAAAGTCACCAATTCAGGGCAACTTTTATGTCTGAAGTCTTGATACATATTTTTTACCAGCCTACCCCAGCTCTGCTCTGAAGTACTTCCATAAGCCTGTCATTTCTAAATATTCTGATTCACCTAGGCAAGGTAGATTCCACAGAATTCAGGGCTGAAAATGACATAATCATAAGTGTCAGGAAAGACTGAAAACCCAATATTGCTCTGAATAAAATCTAATTCTCCAAAATGCCCATTTGCTTGCCCAACCTGAAACCCAGCATGACAGTTTTACTTCCGTAGTCAAGGCACAGAAGCAATATGAGAGTGTCCCCAAAAACTGTTCTGGTGTCAGGCAGACAAGGATGCTGCCACTTCTTGAGCTGTGTTTACCTTGGGTGGGTCTACTTATCCTCTCTGAGCATCGGTTTCTGCATCTGTAACACTGAAATAATTAGTCTTCTTGCCAAAGTTTGTATAAAAGTTGAATTATATAATATGTGTCAGGTGCCTAGCTGAGTGTCAAGCAATGAGTGGCTCCTTAACAAAGGTGACAGTCCCGCCCTCTACCTCCCCTCCTTCTTTCCTGCTAAATAGACTGTTTCCTTTTATCCTTTGACATAAGGATCATTTCCTACTTTGGAAGAGAAAGAGAGAGAGATTAGAAATCAGCATTAGTCTCTTCTTTTCATCCCCCAAATACCACAATCAACTCTATCCTTGGATACCGATGTAAGGAGATGACTTTAGTGCTCCAAATCCCTCACAATCAGTAAATGACCTTATCTTCTAGCAAATGGCAGGTGCAAGAGTCAATCCTTCACTAACAATGCTGTCCATAGCACATGAATTTCCAATTAGCTTTAATGGCAGTAGCGCTCTCTGGCTTCATACAACCATGATGATTTGCCAGCCTCTTCCTCCGGGAAGAATAAGTTAACAGAAACGCCAATTCCTTTATTCAATCATTTGACAGTAGGCCTTTGGGTGTGCAGAGAAGCACAACAATTGTAGACCCCTGTGAAGCTCTGGAAAATTTGAGAATTTGTGAAAAGTGGAAGAGTAAAGTTGTTAGTGTAGTCAACCAGTCACATAATGAGAAACCCTGGACCCAGTTATTCCTAGGCAAATATGGCACAAATTAACATAAAACCAAACAGAAAGGAAATACTCTTGGTAGGAAACTTAATGGGTCAATTCAGTAAGTATTTTTTTAATTTGTATACATTTATGGGATACAAGGGCAATTTTGTTACATGGATGTATTGCATAGGGGTGAAATAGGGCTATTAGTATATCCATCACTGGAATGACTACATTGTACCCATTAAGTAGTTTCTCAACATCCACCCTCTCCAACCTCCAACCCTTCCTAGTCTCCATTGTCTGTCATTCAACACTCTATGTCCATATGTACACATTATTTAAGCTCTCAATTATAAGTGAGAACATGCAGTATTTGTCCCTGTTTCTGAGTTGTTTAACTTAAGACAATGGCATCTAGTTCCATCTATGCTGCAAAAAACATGATTTCATTCTTTTTATGGTTGAATAGTATTAATATATTATATATATATCTTACATTTTCTTTATCCAATCATCCATTGATGGACACTTAGGTTGATTTTATGCCTTTGCTAATGTGAATAGTGCTGCAATAAACATATGAGTGCAGGTTATCTTTTTGTTTTAATGATTTCTTTTTTGGGGGGTAGACACCCAGTAGTGGGATTGCTGAATCAAAGGGTAGTTCCATTTTTAGTTCTTTTAGATACTGTTTCCCATAGAGGTTGTACTAATTTACATTCCCACCAGTGGCATATAAGTGTTTCCTTTTCTCTGCATTCTCTCCAACATCCTCTCCTACATTTTTGTCTTTTTAATAATAGACAGTCTGATGTAAGTTGGTATCTCATTGTGGTTTTAATTTGCATTTCTCTGATAATTAGTGATGATGAGCGTTTTTACATGCTTGTTGGCCATTTGTTTGTCTTCTTTTGAAAAATGTCTATTCAAGTCCTTAGCCCACTTTGTAATGAGATTATTTGGGTTCTTTGTAGTTGTTGAACTTTTTTAGTTCCTTGTAAATTCTGAATATTAGTCAGCTGTTGGATATATAATTTGCACATATTTTCTCCCATTCTGTAGGTTTTCTGCCCACTCTGTTGATTATTTACTTTGCTGTGCAGAACCTTTCTCAGATAATATAGTCCCATTTGTCTATTTCTGTTGCCTATGCTTTTGAGATCATGAATTCTTTCCCTAGACCAATGTACAGAAGAGTTTTTCCTAGGTGAGGAAACACCTAAAAGGTGTGTGTGTGTGTGTGTGTGTGTGTGTATGTATGTATATATAGTTTCAGGACTTACATTTAAGTCTTGAACCCCTCTTGAGTTGATTTTTGCATATGGTAAGCAATGGGGTGCAGTTTCATTCTTCTGCATATGCCAATCGAATTTTCCCGGTGCCATTTATTGAAAAGCGTGTCCTTACGCCAGTGTACATTTTTGTTGCCTTCGTGAAAGATCAGTTGGTTATTCATATTGGGCTTTATATCTGGGTCCTCTGTTCTAATCCACTGGTTTGTTTGTCTATTTTTATACCAGTACCATGTTGTTTTGGTTGCCATAGCCTTCAACAAATATTGCCTACTTTTTCCTTCAGCCTTGAGAATATAAAAAATAAATCAGGTAAGATTCCTGTCCTCATGCAGTGGCCTTTAGGGGAGACCATAATGTAAACAAAGAATGAGAATGACAGTACTAAATGCATTCATTAAGTAGTAGAAAATAGAATTAGGAAAGGCTTCCCAGAGGGAGAAACTTCTGAGTTCACTCATGAAGGAAAAAAAAAAAAAAAAGAGGGTTTTCTAGGCCCAGAAAGTTGGGCAGGTCATTTCAGGCAAAGGGAAAGCCAAGTACAAAATTTCAGCAGGTGACACAGCTGTACATATTTGGAGAACATAAGGAAGTTTATATAGCTGAAGACCCGGAGCCAAGGAGTGCAGCAGGAATGGAGGAGGCAGGGGCACCAGGCAGAGGCAAGGCCACAAGGCAAACTAGCAACTGTGCCCACAAGAAAAGACTTGGTGCCATAGATGCTGGGGAGCAGTTAGAACTGCTTCTCCTCATCTTAGCAGAAGTGTGAAGTGTGAAGAATGAACTAGAGAAAAGTGAGAGTCAGTGTGCCCCCTGCGAGTTCATGCTTCAGAGCAGGAAAGCTGGAGAACCAATGCCAGGAGTGGCCTTGCTCTGTGACACTGATACTATGATCTTCAGAAAATAAGAAGAGTCTACTTTGCTGACTCCTCTTAATCTGGAAGAGTTGCTAGAGGGTAGGTATACAATTTGTCCTCAAACTAAAGCTTTGATTGGGAGCCTTCCAGATGATGTGGTTAAACTGACATCTGAATAATTCAGATGATGCCCATATTGGCAAGACCAGCATGTTACCCATCTACTTGTACACTTCAGTCCAACATGAGTTCAAAAAATCCAATGAGGCAGTTCTTGTCTCAGTGTTCTTGGGCAGGAGGGAGAGAGGCTTTGCCTGGCCTCCCAAGTATACTAGTATAAAGTGTAAAAATGAGGGAGTCACTGAACATCTCTAAGGTCAGAAAAGTGAACCAGAGAAACAGGAAGCTCTCTCCATTTCCAAGTTTATTATCTATCTGTATGTGTGCTGAGAGGCCAGAGAGTGATTTCAAATTCACAGAAGTGGTTCTCATTAAAAAGTGCTGCCTGCTAAGAAATGGGGTGGGAGGAAACTTGGAAAGAGAGAGGAATCCAGGTGCCCTGCCTGAGAAGGCTGCCAAGAGGAGGCCTGGGTAAGGGCGATAGGGAGAATCTTAAATGCAGATGCCAAGTCCTTTATATCCACTGATTTCTCTTAAAAGTGGAATACTGATGCTGACAGAAAAGGAGGAAGGTTTGAGGTCATTAATACTTGGAAGGCAGAAAAGAGTTTTCTTCCCTCTAAACCCAAAGGGCTTGTCTGGGCCTCTGGCTTTCTCTCTTTTTCCACTATCCATAGTGAATTTTCTGTACTCTCAACATTTATTCTTTTAGCCCCTTTTCAGGGAAAGGAGGCTCCCAGCAATCCATCCATATTTAACAATCTGCCCATCTTGCCAAGGGCTATTCCCACCCCGCCCACTGTGAGCACTACCATAAGACTCAACAAGGTTGCTAAGGGGTCTTGGCTCTACATCTCTGCTCCTATATGAAGCCTCTATTGTCAAGAATCTCCCAGTGAGTTGCCCCCAAGCCCGCTATCCCCGGAGAGGGCAGAATCTCTTTATGGGAATGTGTGGTCGTATGTAAGTTTGCATCTGGTAGGACATTAGCAATAACTATGCCTATGCCACTAGCAGCTTGCTACAAACAAGAGTCCCTACTACCCTATTGTCCAGGTGCCTCAATCCATTTCATTAGACACACAAAATCAGTAGCATGGCCCCATTGTTGGGGTCTCACAGTTTAGCTCTACAGATGTTCCCTGGATTATGAAATTCCCATGAGCAAACTTCCCCTTAACAAATTGTTCTCAGAGGCACTGGATACAGTTTAAGAGATGGGTAACAGTATACTTTACTCAAGTAGACATAAAGCACTCTTGAGCATAGATGAAAACCAAAGAGAGGAGGCAGGAGCAGGAAGGAGGAGAATTTTGCATCCAGCCCCACGTTTCTGAGTCATCTAAACTTTTCCTTCATCAGCTCACATTATTTCTGTGTTTGTGTTTTATCCCTCTCCATCTATCCACATGCATACACCGTTGTTACATTTTCATTGTGATTGGAAGCTACAGTTCAGGCAAAGGGTACAAATCTCTTTAAGAAGATAAGAAAGAAAATGCAGAGATCGTAAGTCAATGGGTGGCTAGCCATGGCTGACACAAGAGATTTAAAACCCATGCTCATCTTTCTGTTGTCGAAGTGATTTGTAAGGCTTTTGGGCTTCTGTGAAATGAAAGCAAAGAAATATATCCTTAAGCCCTTTCATCAATATATGGGAAATCTGACTTGTATACGAAAAGAGTTATTGCTTCAAGTGGGGATGCGTCTGTACACAAAGGCATATAACCAAGTGTACACACATAAACATGTAATCAAGTGACAAAAGTACATGAGGAATACCAACTGGGAGAGGCCCATCTGCGGCAGTATGCTTCCTGAGTAGAGAGCCTGTAAGGCTGTGTGGCTGCAGGGAGGAACTGAGTCTTGTATAAGGATGATTGGGATTTACAAGGGGGAAGGGAAAATGGGGGCTACTACTGGAGAAGGAGGTCTGCCAAGGATTTCTGTAGACAGAGGAGCTAGTTTCAGGGATATGAATGGGCCCATTTTCATGCAAGATCGATGTAGGCAAGCACCATAAAATCAGGGTAGACACATGGGGCGGGGCCGTGTGCTTTGATGTTTCTCCAGTGAGAAGTTAGTGGCCAAGTTCAAATGTTCAGCAGGAGAGATTCATGACAGCAGCTGTGCTTCTGCAAGGCTCTCTGGCATACCTTACAGTCATACAGTCCCAGGCTTTCAGAACCACCCAAAGTGAATGCAGAGAATAAGAGATAGTAAATCATCTTTACCAACTGAGATAAGAACTAATTCTCCTTCTCTTTGCTGGTTCCTCTCCCTACTCCATACTAATTTACATAGTTTAGTCTTTGTACCTGTATTCTTTAGGTACTTCTAGAGGCAGACAGAGAGCAGGAGGTAAAGACCCCTGAGAGTCTTAGAACAAGAAAACGTTCATAGCCCAAAAGCATTTTCAAATGAGACGGATGGAAGTAGCAGGAGGTGATAGTAAGAGACCACACAAAGACCACACTAAGAGTAGGGTTTACATGTGCATTCACAAGATGCTAAACAAGAAACGCAATTGCCATTCAGTCATATGATATCCCAGTGGAAATGAAATGTATTTAGTGAACTTCAGTGTTCCTGGAACTAGGGGATTTTTTGGTTCTTGTTCCCTATTTTAATTAGACCGATGCCTACAGTTATTCTCATTTTTTTTAGCAGATCCAAACGACATAAGGTGGTTTAAAATCTAGTTAAAAATCATCTAGAGATCTGCCTGAGCAACATAGCATGACCCTGTCTCTACCAAAAAAGAAAAATTTAATTAGCCGGGTGTGGTGGCATGCGCCTATATTCCCAGCTACTCGCGGCAATTGAGGCGGGATCCCTTAAGCCCAGGAGTTCAAGATTACAACACTGCACTCCACCCTGGGGGATACAGTGAGATCCCGTCTTTTAAAAAACATCATATAGAAAAGGGCATTTATTAATGTGACAACATGTAATGCATCACTAAATGCAAAAGCAAGCAAGAGAACAGTCTACACATAGTGCAGTAACATTACACAGTATTGTAATTATCACATAGTGTGCTAATAGTATGGAAACAATATCTACAAATACTGTATGTGTTTATGTGATTTTTGAGAGGGAGATGCTATATATAACCCAATATATTGTTATTTTTGGATGGAGGTGACTGCAGGTGATTTTTTGTTGTTTTTCTCCCCTTTAATACTAGTCACATTTTATGCTGAACATGTATTTTAAAACTAATCAAGGACTGTGCTATTTCTCAAAACTGCATAGGAAATTGGGGTGAGACAAGCTCCAAAGGTTATAGTTCGGATTACAGGAGATTCCTGAGTCTTTTGCCTTTCCTTCTAAGAAATTTGACAATAGAAAGAGTCAAAAGAAATCCCTGGTTGATTTAAACCTGTTATCAGTACTCCACTACTGCCAAGACAAGCATTTTTACAGTTTCTCTCTGGGAGATCAAGAATCCAGGCATTTTCACAAGTGATTAAATGTATCTAGCTAGGGTGAGAGGGAGTGTGATGGATACCAGTGGGATAAAAATAGATATTTTTACAAGAAGACAAATGATACATTATTCAAAACATTTAATTCAAGCTTTTTGTATGCTCTCACATGCCCCCAAACACCTAGTCACTTCCA
Source organism: Pan troglodytes (assembly GCF_028858775.2). Taxonomy (NCBI): domain Eukaryota; kingdom Metazoa; phylum Chordata; class Mammalia; order Primates; family Hominidae; genus Pan; species Pan troglodytes. The sequence continues at coordinate 86,153,428 of NC_072413.2, forward strand.
AGGACTAAGTTAATGGCCACCAAAGTGATGTGCATTTCATTTAAATGATAGATCACTTATTTCCCCCATTTTCCAAACAGAAGCAGTTGCAGTTAATGCATTTCACCACACTATAATGCAATGCAGAAGAGAAGGGCTTCTTGGGGAAAGCCTGTCCTATTTCCATCCTGGGCCATCACCTGTGTGGGCTCTCAGTAAGAGACCACAGATGAGGCGCTGCCTGCTGCTAGAATGCCATAAAACACACTAGTGTTATTTCTCTTAATGGCTTCCTCCCATTCCTGTCCAAAATGAACTTGCTAATATATCATAGGAGTTAGCAAAACAGGTTTTTGTTTCTTCCTTAGTACTTGAAAATCCATTGGCAATTACCATTACGGGGTTGCATTTTGCATCTGTAAGTCTTAGGATGAAAACTAGAGCTCCCTCACATGTTTTCTATTTACACATTTTTCTTTTCTCAGAAAACTGGGCCACATGCATTCACAAGAGGTGGGCAGCAGGATGACAGACTCCACACCAAGCAGATGAGACATATTCCTATAGTCCCATGACCTCCAACAGGGTTCCCTTTATCTGCAGACTCAGTAATCTCCTTTTCTGTCCCTCTCTGAAAGAATGAAAAGAACCCAACCAAACAATCTCTGTGGTAGTTCAACCCTGGCTATCATAAATCAAATAGGGTGAAGGATAAAACTGTGTACCTGAGGCAATGGGTTTCTTTGGAAACCTGCTAAGATGGAGCTGTTACATACTCGTCATCTAACTGATGCTTTTCAAACTTTAATGTGCTTATGAGTCACCTGGGGATCTTGGTAAAATGCAGATTCTTAGCCCCAGGCTGGGGAGCCCAGGAATAGGGATTTCTAATGAGCTCCCAGATGATGCTCAAGTGATGGCTGGTGCTTTCCAGTCCTGGCATCTTCTGGATACCATTGGTTGAGATAACCCATTAAAACCAATTTTGCCTGATGGTGATCCAAGGTAAGCAAAATTTAATCTGGTGATGAAGGGCTCACCCCTGATCAGGGAATATTATAAAAGAAGCCCAAAAGTGTAAGAAGCTAAAAGAGTTTTAAAAAATGACACATTCTTCATTGGAACCAAAGAAAACCAGGCACCAAGACAACCCCAGAGACAGAACCAGAACAAAACTGAAACAGAACTACTGGTTTTATTAACCACTTTGTCTTGGAATCCAAAATGTTGAGAAAATGAGGAAAACTTTTTCGGAGGAAAAACGAGGACCATGTTGCCACTGCCTCTGTAGGTGATTTATGCCTGCTGAAGGCATCAGGAAACCAGTAGCCAGGCTCTCCATGCACTTAACGCTAGAAATGCAATTGTACAAACAAATGAACTACAGGGCAGATTAATTAAGTAGGCTACAGTAGTGAGACTCTTTCCTTTCTAGTTTCCAAGTTTTTATGATTCCAGGACATACACAAATTAAGTACACCTGGGAAGATATATTTACATCTTTTCTAAATGAAATATTGCATCCACCTGTTTCCTGAGTCTATCAAAGAAGCCCATACTGCCATGGTTTCCATTTATATAAAATGAATAAGAGTGTACAGGTGTGCTCAGACATCCCCATGCTATAGCCTTGCAAGGTTAGAAGGATTATACTCCCAGACTCTCAGGTCCACAGAAGACTCTGAGGCCCATAGTGACTTGTCTAAATCCAACTCCCAGTTGGGAGAATATTCTGCCATACTAGGAAGAGGGAGTCATTCATGGAAGAATCACAGAGGCTCCAGACCATCTGGATGTATAGATTCATCTTGACTCAAATTCATAACTCATTTTTAATTCCATTGTCTTTCCAAATTGTGAGCTACCGGTAAGGAGCAAAAGGCCAAAAAGAGAAGTTGATCCAAAATGTTTACTCCCTCTGCAATGACTGCTTATAGAAAATAGCAGATTCTCCAAAAGAGGTGCAGAGTCTGAGAATCCAGATATGTATGATCTTCCAGAGGCAAGACGGGTGGCCAAACTGAGGACCAAATTATATGTCTCCATGGCAGATAAAGAGGCCACTTCCAGCACCTGTGTGAAAGATGGTGCTTTCGCTTATAGGATATTCTTTTTATTGTCCAAAATTAGCATAGCCAGAAACAAAATCTTGGACCTGCCTAGCTGGGCAAGAATCTAATAATGAAGGTAGAGGGAAGTACTTGCATATATTCAAGGTCTATAACTTTCTGTAACTGTCTTCTTGTAATTATTCAGTATCATAAAAGGAAAGGAAGAGAGAAAGACAGAGACTCATACTCAGAACCCCTAAATACTAGGGAAGAAAAATAGTTTTGAGTGCCCTAACCTTCATTATCATAATTTCTTGGGGATGTAGATTACTCCATCAAGATTTAGAGAACTATAGTTACAGTACTGAATTGAACAATAAGCAAGCCCAATAAAGGTCTGCCGAAAAATTCACAACTCTATTCCTCCAACAGCCATACTCCCTGTGTAGACCTTGCCACTCCCTATCACAGCACTGCCTTGGAAATGTCAGATTCCAAGACCTGGCTACCTCTCATTAACCGTCCAACTCTTATTTCTTTCCTCACCTTACAACAGGTCTTCAGGCTCATTGATCCTATACTTCCCTCCATACTTCCCAGCCAATCTCCCTTTCTGTGGCTTCCCTTTTTATTTCAGAAGGACCCAGAGTGAGACCCTTTTCCATTCTTGGTGAGATCCTCAATTACCTGGCCCCTTCTATTTCAGGCCCACCAGCCCTATTACCGATCTTGGACAGGTCCAAACCTTCTCCCTCTCCAATGCTCCTACACCTGCGCTGCTGAACACTGCTTGAGAAAGTCATACACAGGGCCTCCAGCCTCTCCCGGGATCACAGCATCCCGTAATAACCCTCACCCATATCCCACCACAGCTATTCCAAACAGTTACCAGTCTTACCAAATCCCCATCCCATCCCCACTTCATGCCTCAGGAAGTTGGCCTTGCCTTCCACCTCACTGAGGAAAACGAAGCCCTCAAAAGGGCCACGCAAGGTCCCCTAAGCCTATGAATGGGTCTAATTCTGTGTCTGTCTCCTCCCCATCCCCTTTGGTGAACTTTGTTTACACTCAAACTCAAGTTCAAGGCAATCCCACTACCGATGCTCTGCAAATGTCCCCCTCTCCCCTTTTCTTGGCCCAAGACCCTGTTTTCTGCCCAGTGTTTCCTTTCCCTTCTGCGTTCTCACCCTCTCTCATCAGGCTCTCTTTGTGCAGCTTATGAAGGTGCCCCAGAGCCTGCCACAGTTGTGGAGGAAGCAAAGGTCTCCCTTGACCTTCCGTCGTCTCTAGCAACTGCTCCATCTTCCTGGCCAAGCTTGTTAAAGAAACCTAACTGGGCTTGCTCCCTTCACTGGGAGCCAAAGGTCTCACTTCTTCACCACTGAAAATGCTCTGGCAAAGTTTACAGTAGGTCACCTTCTGGATAACAAACCCAGGCTCAGTGGACACCTCTCAGAACTTATCTAATGTGAATGCTCTGCTACTCCTCTCTCAAAAGTCCCTTACCCTGTTCTTAGCCCTGGCCTCTGGCTTCTGCAACGTCAATCTTGCATTCTTCTTCCCTTACCCTTCCTAAGTTAACTTCCTCTGTTTTCCTGGTTTCCCCGGTTTCCCCTCTTCCTTCAGGATCCCCCAAGGTTCTGCTCTTTTCAGTCCACATGCTCAGGTAGAGAGCTCTTCCCCGTGCTCATGGTTGTATCCCATGGATAGACAAAATGGACCCAAAGTAACCAAGTCCTTTTTTAGCCATCTACTGGCTGAGTTTGCTAAAGAACCTACTGACACCTCATTTCCTGACTGATTCTCCCTTCCCACAACTTCCAAGTCACAAAGGGAAACTCACTAAGTCTAGGTGCCTTCATACAAGAGGAAGTTAGAAATTTTGAAGATGCAAGAAAAACAGGAGAAAAATATCTGTTCTGTGTGTCCAGCCTCAGGTTTGCCTGGTTTGTCTTGGCCACAAGGGACATAGGAGACCTCTTCACCATTGAGCTGAGCCCATTGCATTCTTCAGAGATTCTACACAATTTTCTGGCATTTCGGCTGTCTCTTGAGCCGAGTCCTGCTGTTCATTTGATTTTTGTTTCATTTGTTTCTGTACACATGCTTTCAACACGCTAAGCTCCTCTCTCCCTCTATCCCTTCCCTCTCTCCTTTCCTTCCCATCCTCCCTTCCTTTCTTCTGTCAGTATTCATTGACTGCCTACTACTTGCCAGTGTCCACTGCGGCACTAAGATAAATTAAGTTGCCCATAATCAAGTGGGAGATGAACAGGAAAAATGAGTAGTGACTGTAGAAAAGTCACGTTCACTTGGAGTTTCAGTGTGATCAAAGTCCAAAGCCCCCAAAGACCCTCTCCCAAGATTTGGGGGTTGCTGTGGCACCTTGCCTTTGCCAAAGTTCCATTCAGTTAAACTGCCCTTTGGGCCATTCCTCTTAACACTGCACTTGAATCCCACTCAGAGACACAGCACTAGCTTGTCTCTGTTGAATCTCGGGGTTAAGATCTAATTTTTCCAACTCTCTCATCATTTTCGTTTCCTTCACAAGTGATTCTTATGGGTTTTGCTGCATCCTTTAGTGTGAATTTCATTCTTCAGTGTGAATTTCACAATGACTTGGGGCCACAGGTTTTCCCTTCCCTCCCTCCTGCCATTCCTCCTTTCCTTCCCATCCACCCTTCCTTTCTTCTGTCCATATTCATTGACTGCCTACTACTGGCCAGGCTCCACTGGGGCACTAAAATAAATTAAGTTGCCAATAATCAGGTGGGAGATGAATAGGATTTCAGGGGGACAGGTAACCTATTCTCTAATACAAGCTTGAGAGAAAAATGACTTGAAGAGTTGGCAAAAATGTGGAGTTTTCTAGGCAACTTGTGGGTGGGTAAGCAGAGCCTGAGGGGATACAGGAATTATAGTTCTTGCCCTGTATATCACCCCAAATTTTCAGGTCTAGTTGGAAGCAACCATTAGGCAAGGTGAAAAACAGTAGAACATCAATATAGCGTGCCTCAGTTAAATATTTTTTGAACTGTTTTTGCACTGCAGAAGTGTTTGTTGAATAGCTAACAGAATCTAAGTTGAGAAGTAAACTTTAAGAAATTGGACTAATATTGTGATTTTTTATATTATTGGTCAGAATCATTTCCCATTTCTCATTATAATAGTTAAAGCAAGTACCTGATTTCTTAGTTTTTAATTCTCCTATAAGAAGTTAACCTTGCAGGAGAGGTGGTTTTCAGTGGTCATTCCCTGAGGAAAAATGCCTTCAGCCCAACCTCAGTATATACACATGCGCGTGCACACACACACACACACACACACACACGCACACACCACTCCACCATATACCCACCAACTATCCCTGAACCATCCAATGTATTTTTTGCTGGTCTTATTTCCAAAGCTAAGCAAAAGAAGAAGAGATTGCTCTCCTGGCTGATAGAAAATCATAGTAAGTTTTGAGAAAAAGCCAAGTAAATAATTTTCTGGAGTTCCTATTCCATCTCCCATCCCAAACCTACCGTAAGAATCCAAAAAATTATAGAAATGGCTGGGATTTTTAATTTCAAAAGTCAGTGATGTGAGTGAAAGGCTGTGATCAAGATTAAGCTTCAGAAAAGTATCTCCGAGCTCCCAGAGAGTTGCTGTAGTGAGTGCTGAATGTCTATGGCACTAGTACTGGAAAGCAATGTGGAGTGCACAAAATTCCCTCATCACCGTAGACAGCTGAAATGCTCAGAAAATTTTGGGGAATCTCTGAAAAATGCAATGGGCTCAGCCCAATAGTGAAGAGGTCTTATGTGTTTCTGGTCTTGTAAAGACCAGAAATGAAATTTAACATGCATATTTTTAAACACATCGTTTAGAAGAGAAATACTACTGAGCCAGATAACTATTGAATTTTATGAGTCCTAATAAAAAAAAGGAGGAGGTTGGCTATAGGAAAATAAGATTTTTTGTGCTTATTCTATTTTGTGACGGTCCTTCCTTTTTTCCTTCTACTCATATTCATATTCGGAAGTTTGTGAGACTTCTCAATTGCCCTTCTCTCCACCTTGGCATTTTTCTTCTCTCTAGGATCCTGATGTATTTCTCTCGTGCCTCAGGGACGTTGACTTTGGAGAGAGCTGTTTTGAGTTTGAATCATGATTTTGGCACTTACTGGCTTTGTGACTTGGGAAAATTCTCTTGTTTGGCATGTATTTTCTCTTCCATAAAATAAGAATTATCATCCTTACCTCACAGGATGGTTATGAGTATAAACCAAGCTAATATATGCCAAGTGCTTCATACTTGCTGGCACCTATAGACACTCAATAAATATGAGTTTTCTTTCTCAGAAGATTAACTGTTGTTTTTTATATTCAAAGCTATATTCTCTGTCAGTGTCCTCAATAGTCCCAAACTGGGCAAACCCGGGGACACACAGAACACTGTGCCCTATCCTTTGTTCGCCTGAGAGCCAGGGCCAGAAGTTAACACACAGCTTAGCAAACAAGTATTTTCTTAAAAAAAACAAAATGTGGAGTGACTGCAAAGCTCATCTCTAAGGCTCTTTTCAGCTGACATTATGACATTACGGGACTCTGCCTTCTAGGATCTCCCATGGCAGGCAAATACCTCTGACACACCTCCACCCCATGCATACATCTGACAAAACGGAAAAGAATAAAGCTGCAATTTGGAGGCCAAAGTGAGGCAAAAAGAAAGGCTGACGTTGAGAAGCAAACTTACTGTTCCAGCCTGGGGTCCTCTCTGCTATTTTTAACCAAATTGATGTTTTCTTTGGAAGACCACTCTGTCAGTTGATGGCAGTGGACACTGTGTTGGGAGAAGAGTCAAGATTCGACATCTACCTCCTGGTTACCTACTTGATTGATGGTCTACACCACAGAAATGTCCCACATTTTTCCCACACCACAGCCCCTCATAACCAAACTCTCTAAAGAGGAGGACTAGCTCCCACCCTCAGGCATATTTTCACTCTTCATCCCATTCTCTTCTCTTCTTACGATGGAGCCCAGTCTGTTTGGCCTTGCCTAAGTAACAATGGCATAGAGAAATCTCTAAAAGGTCAGGGGTTCCCTTGGTGGAAAGAATTACTGATGAGTTTTTGTTCACATTGATGAATGGGCCGTCAATCCATATGAAAGGAAGGGAGGGAAGGAGGGGTAAGGAGAAGACAGAAAGGGAGGAAAGAAGGGCTTGTAGACAGTAACTGATGAGCATGTATATAGTTGCTGATGAAATGAGGACTGAAATGTGCTAGCAGCTCCTGTCTCAAATCCACAGCTAAAAAAACCCAGAAAATTTTGTAGAATTTGTTTCTGAGAAACAGAAGCCACTGAGTCAAAGTTCAAAATAACTAGGTTTGCATCTCTGAAAAGCTGTTTTCTAGCTGGGCGAAGAAGTCTCTTTCACCCAATCGTATGTATGAACTCTTGCTTTCCTCCCTGACGGGACTGGAAGCTCTTTTTACAGTCACGATGTGGCTCTGGTCTGTGGTCCTAGACCAAGTTTTCATGGGACTCCCCTCTTTGGCCTCACACTTCCTCACGAAACTTCAGTGCTGCCTCATGGCCTGCAGGATAAAGTCCAAGTTCCTCAACATGGTATTTGAGTGGCCATGGGCCTGGCTACCCCCGCACCCTTATCTTGGTCTTTCCATTATAACAGCTCCCCATGGCTCATAGTTCACTGCTGCATCTCTGTGCTTTTGCTCATGGCTCCACTCTGCCTAGAACCCTCACCTACCCATACCCCTAGGCGAGCTGCTACAAGGTTCCTGCCTCCTTCCTCGGTGTGTGACCTCTGCCCCAACACTTGGCATCCCTCTCTCATTGCACTGGCCACATCCTGTAACATTGATCAGCTTCATGGTTTTACTCTCACTAGACAGTGAGGTCCTTTGGGGAGAAACACTGTCTTACCTCTCTCTCTGAATCTCCACCATGGAGAACCACGCCCAGCACACAGTAGGCATTCAGTAAATATGTGTTGGGTGAAGGGGTAAATGCAGGAAATGTCCATGTTCTCCCTTCAGTTGAAACTCAAATGTCCTTTAGAAGATTGAACACTAAGTTTGAAACCACCCTGACTGTTGCTGCCTCCATCCAACCTCTTGGCAGGTGTATATTTTGTGCCTTTTATCCTCGTAACCTCATTTCTCTTTTTATTCCCCTCTGTCACTTCAATGGCGTGCCAACCTCCATGCACTGAGCAGCTGATAAGGCTGGAAGCCTGGCAATGGTAACTACCAGAAAGTTTCGACTCCCAGAGATGGTCATGGACTTTCCCAAAATATGTTCCTGGGGCCCCAAAGTGTGTGGTGGGAGACAATGCTTTCTATTTTATGTAAACCAAGGAGAACTTGGCATGCAAGTGTGGGGGTGCCACAGCAGGAATATGGAATTCCATCCCAGACTCTTCTCACTCAGGTTGGAAATGTGCAAACAGCAGCTAGAGAAATATCCATCTGGATTACTGCAGACGCGATCAGGGCTTTGTGTGGAAGGTTAGGCTAAGTGACCTCAACATTCTCTGTCCCTATATTGGCAGGTCTCGGTCTTTGAGTTCAAATTTGATAACCTGCAGTGAGTTTTTGTTGGGACTGTGATTTGGACCCAATTATCTCATTTCCCATTTCTTCCCTCCCCAGTGGAGACTGGAAAGAGTCTGAACCCCTGCACATCCCTTCTCCTGGCTCTTCACTACAGAGGGCTTGAGGCTTCTCCTCTCCTTGGTTCTTCCAAGGTCCAACCTATGAAAACAAAAGTGAAAATTTGAGTTATAAATACCGTCACCAAAATGTAAATGACTAGAAATAGCCACTCTTGAGTCTTACTGACACACATACAGAAAATATGTGACATCTCCCTGGTGACTCAAGGCAGTGTGAACAGCAGCAGCAGCGGGCTTGATAGTGATGCCTTACATGCCTTTGGCACAAGCACCTCCCTGGAACTTAGCTAGGCGTCTGTAGCTAATCTTCAGCCACAGGACCTTCTGGCATCTTCCATGGCCTACCTGTCAGTTTGAAGATTGACAGCAGCTTGGAGCCCTCACCCAGACGAGCAGCAAAAGAGGAAAATAATGAGTAATTCATGAAAGAGTCACCATCAAGGGACTCTTGGGACTATTTGAGAGAAACCTGGGCTTGGGGGAGGGGAGTGCTGGAGCCCTACAGAGCAGCAGGGGGCAGTGCCAGAGAAATATTATTTTGTGGCTGTTCCCACAATTCTAAGCCACAGCGAAATGGATGGTTTCCCTTTATTGTTTTGTTGCATTCAGACAATCTGGACTAAGATGGCTGGTTCCTGAGGAGGAGTTTGGAAGTAAAGAGGAATGGTGATTTGGGACTCATAAAGACATCCCGAAAGTGGGGGTTGGGAGAGCAGGATAGCAGAGACCTGCCACTGGCAATGCAGGGCTCTCAGTGGAGTGTCCTGGCAGACTGTGAGGGCAGGGAGGAATCTGTTGTTTGACAGCAGTGAAGGGGGCAAGACCCCTTTTATTGTAATTATCCAGTGGCTGACAAAGGAAGGTTTTCTTGACTCATGTGAACCCAGGAAATAGGGCCTTCGAGTCCTTTGCCTGGCGTGGCAGGGCAGTGGCACAGGTTCTGCACAAGGCAGGAAAATGGGACCTGATGCCACTGCCTGTCACATCTGTGCTAAAGAAAGGCACAATGCTCAAGGCCCATCGCATGTGATGCCCATTTCTGCACCATTACTACCCACCCCTCCTATACCCTGCAAGACTCATGGGATGGACCTTTTAGGGAATAAAAAAAAAGGAAAGAAAAACTGTAAACATTCACAAGGCATAGAGAGACTGAATCCCAAAGTGCACACAAATACCATTAATACCCCCAGCTCCCAAATCTCCCCCAGGCCAGTCTTCCTGGCCTCCCAAGACCAGAGAGAAGTGGCCTCTCTCAATGTGAAATGATCTCTAAATGCCAAGAGGTGTTTTTGAATAGAATCGTGCAAAACTTAAAAGGGTCCTCATGAAACAGATGAAGATGATGGATACAACAGTACCACCTGCAGTCAAACCCTCTCAACCTGCAAGAGGAGCCTCTGGCTAAAGGTCAGTTATTTCGCAGGCTGGAGATTAATCAGAGAGCTCAAGAATATGAAAGCAAAGAGAAACAGAAAGGAGGGAGAGGTGGAAAAGGAACCTGTAACCTCCATTTTCTCTCTCTGGGAGCCACATATAGTGAAGAAGAAGCATCAGGGTTGGGAGGTCTGGTGTGGTTGGGAGGTCCAGTGTGGTTGGGAGGTCCAGTGTAGGTGGTATTCTAAATGTCAACATAAACGGTAAGTCCACCCACTTCCCTCTACCAGAACTTTGCCCTTTACTGCTTCTAAAAAGATGGGTCATAGGGAATAAAAGAGGGAGACAGGATAAGAGGAAAGCAAAGACATGACCTCGCCTTTTCCCTTTAAGACCTTGGGCAAGTCACACTGCCTATCCTGGGCTGCCTGACATGCTAGCTGGGAATTTTCTGACTTTCCCTGGCATCACTGTAGTATTACAGCCAGATCATAACCTGAGAGCTGATGCGCTTCCTCACCTAAAATGGAACCGACGGGAGGGAGGGTGGAATGCTGTTTGTGTCCAGGTATGAGTCATTACCATGCATCCCACTTCCTTGAACCTGACTCTTAATTGCATGCTTTAGCCAAGATTCAGCAAAAGGAGAGCTTGGGAGTAAGTCTCCATTGGCAGAGAGCACCCATGTTGTTTGCTGCTCATTTTTCTACCCATGGGAAAAAGAACTCCTAACCTCTGGAGTCAGTAGTCTGGCCACGAAAACTCATCCAAGTGACTTGGGGAAGAGATAAGATTCCCTGGCCCCAGGTGGTGCAGAGAAGTGGGTGGTACCTCCTGGAGTCCCCATTCCTTCTATTATATGTGGTTTTCATAGTGGATTAGAGGCTTCATGGCAGTGAAGTGCCAATAAGAAGAAGGCGAGATCTGGAGTTAAACATGTCTTGATTTTATATCCCAGCCCCATCACCCACCGCTGGTGGATGTGACCTTGAGCAAGTCACTGAAGTTGTCTGGTACCTAGGATGCCACACCCACACACACACACACACACACACACACACACAGAGCAAAGAGTAATTGCATTTTGGTTCTGATGCACATGAGAGACTGGCAGGTTTAAACTCCTCGATGGGCCAGCAACTGTTGAAAGGCTCTTCAGTTTCTCTTTGGAATAAAAATAAACAAGTTCAAAAAGAAAAGAAAGCAAGTTGAAAAGGGACATGTATTCTTTGAGGAAGCAGATTTGCCTTCAGTGGCCAAACAATGAGTTGTGAGGTTTTTCCACTGGATCATTTATACTTTTTTGTATAGATAACAGCAGAGGATAAAACTAGTAATAGTAGAAATAATTAAATGTTTACTCTTTAATAGTAAATAATAAGTAGTTAAATATTTAAGAATAGAGTCATTAATTTTGTGTGTGTGTATGTGTGTACCTAACACAGAGGCAAGGGCTTCAGATACAGTATCTTTGGGGGATTCTAACCCAGAAAATTCTAACCTCTTGATTTTTTTAAAATCTTTTTAAGAGGCCTCCTCTTACTTTGTTCTAATCGCCTTTGGGACATCTATGGGTCTCTTTGTCAGAAAAGACCCAGAAGCCTGGGCTTATAGTATAGAAGTGGGGAGAATCCCCTACCACTGTAAGCAACGAGCATTGTTTTTATTTAATGGGAGTCACATCGTGCTGTCTTGCTGCACGGATAGCCAGTTCTCTACATCTTATAACACAATAAACCAGGGAGGAGAGGGGAAGGGAAAGTACAAGTCCCCTTTGGTGAAAAAAAAAAAAAAAAAAAAGAACACACTGGGGTGATGCCAGTTGCTAAAGAGGGCAGCACCAGGGACCAGGGACAAACGTGGAGAGGGCGTCATCTTCCGCTCCCCCTGTCCACCGTTGCAGTCACAGCAGAGGCTTTCCCTGATGGGGGCTGGCGTGAGTGCACTTAGAGACAGCCTTTCCAGGGCTCTTTGCAGCAACGGTACCCCTGTTAAAAGTGAGCCCATGATACCCAGGCTTGCATGAAGGGCGGGACCTATCTCTCTCTTCCTATACAGAGTGGCAGCATCCCAGAAATGGATGGCAGACAAGCTGCAGCGCTGTCTGTCCTAGACTGGGGGAAGAGGCTCTGTCCCAAGCCCATTTCAGTGGTAGCCACCAGAGGAGGATTCCTGCAGACCTCATTCACACTGCAGCCAGAAGCTAAAGGACAACGTCTATACAAACGGAAAGTCTTGAGCCCTGTGACAGGCGCATGATAGGGAAACAGATTGTGTTCTTGCCTGTCCAGGGCAAGGAGCTGGTGCGGCCCCCTACCCCTGCCCCCAGCCCCGAGACCTCAACATATCCCAGCACAACTCCCCCACCACCCCCTCACCCCAACTCCACTCCACGTAAGGGCAGATGCCTACACTCATCACCAGGCTACTCAAGGGTTAGCCAGCTTTTACTCTTTAGTGCCACCTACTGGCATGGAGACCAAACAGCACCACCAAATAAGCCTGCCAGAAGGGCACAGTGCTAGCGTGGGAGACAAACTTCCTAACATCTGCACACTCCCAGCCCTGCAGAAGATAGTGTGTCAATATGCATCAGTCCTGTGTGTTATAGACCCAATACATCACTCCAACAAGCAGTATTTGAAAAAACCACTGCATAAAAGCTTTCCATAACCAAGGAACCCATACAGAGACTTGGTCCCCTGAAAGCACCCAGAAATGAAACCAAATGGTCATACACAATATACAACACAGTCATACCTTCTAGGGAAAATAAATTTTTTAAAAGTCTTAGCCAAACAATAGCAAATTCAAAAGTTAGAAGCGACAGTTTCTTTAGTTGAGAAGGAATCACCTCAAGAACTCTGGCAGTACAAAAAAACAGTTCTGACACAAAGGATCAAACTAGCTTTCTAGCGATGGATCCTTACCAACATGAAAATTCTGAAATGACAGAGAACTCAACATATGGACTGTAAGGAAGAGCTCAATGCAATCAATGAGATCTAAGAGTAAGTTCAAGGATCAATGAGATCCAAGAGAAAGTTGAAAACAAACATAAAGAAATCGGAAAAACAATTCAACATATGTATGTCTCGTATATGTTATATATATATATATATACATATTTGAGACAGAGTTTTGCTCTGTCACCCAGGATGGAGTGCAGTGGCACGATCTCGGCTCACTGCAACCTCCACCTCCTGGATTCAAGGAACTCTCCTGCCTCAGCCTCCCCAGTAGCTAGGACTACCGGTGCAGGCCACCACGCCTGGCTAGCTTTTGTATTTTTAGTAGAGACAGTTTTACCATGTTGGCCAGTCTGATCTCAAACTCCTAAACTCAAGTGATCCGCCTGCTTGGCCTCCCAAAGTGCAGGCATTATAGGCATTAGCCACCACATCCGACTGAGGTGGCTATATTTAAAAACAAGCAAAACCTCTGGAAATAAAAAATTTCCTAAAGCAATTTCAAAATACAGTTGAAAGCTTTAACAATAGACTAGATCAAGCAGAAGAATTTCAGAGGTTGAAGACCAATCCTTTGAATTAACTCAGATAAAAATAAATAAACATATTTTTTTAAAAAAATGAACAAAGCCTTCAAGGAATATGGAATTATGTAAAAATGACCAAACCTATGATTTATAGGCATTTCTGAGACAGGAGAAGAAGAAGAAGTAAGCAATTTGGAAAAGATATTTGAGGCAATAATTCAGGAAAATTTATCTGATCTTGCTAGAGAGGTAGACATTCAGTTACAAAAATTTCAGAAAACACCTGCAAGGTACTATATAAGATGAATATCACCAAGGCATACAGACATCAGACCATCAAGATCAATGCTAAAGAAAAAATCTTAAAGTCAGCTAGATAAAAAGGTCAAATCACCTATAAAGAAAATCCCATCAGACTAACAGCAGACTTCTCAGGAGAAGCTTTACACATCAGACGACATTGAGGGCTTATCTTCAGCCTTCTTAAAGAAAAAAAAAAATGCCAATCAAGAATTTTATATCCTAATAAACTAAGCTTCATAAACAAAAGAGAAATAAAGTCTTTCACAAACAAGTAGATGCAAAGGGAGTTCATCACCACTAGACCTAGCCTACAATAAATGCTCAAAGTAGTTCTAAACAGAAACAAAAAGACAAAACAATACTCACTACCATAAAAGCACACATAAGGGCAAAGTTCACAGATCCTATAAAGCAGTTATACAATTAAGACTACAAAGCAACTAGCTAGCAACACTAAGAAACAAACCTCATGTGTCAATATTAACAAAGAAACAAACCTCACATGTCAATATTAGTCTTGGATGTCAACAACCTAAATATTCCACTTAAAGTATACACATTGGCAAATTGGATTTAAAAAATTAGACCCAACCATCTGCTGCCTACAAGACACCCACTTAATGTATAAAGACACCCAAAATATCAAAGTAAAGGGATGAAAAATGTTTTATCACTCAAATGAAAAACAAAAAACAGTAGGGAATTGCTATTCTTAGATAAAACATACTTTAATTAGAAAAGAAGACTTAACTATCCTAAATATATACACACCCAACACTGGAACACCCAGACTTATAAAACAAATTCTGCTAGACCTAAGAAAAGATATAGACAGCCATACAAAAGTAGTGAAGGATTTCAACATTCCACTGACAGTACTAGATAGATCATCAAGGCAGAAAACTAACAAAGAAACTCTGGAATTATACTGGACTCTTGACAAAATGGACCTAATAAACATCTACAGAACATACCACCCAGCAACTGAAGAATATTTTTCTCATCTGCATATAAAACATTCTGTAAAATTGACCATATCCTTAACCGTAAAGCAAGTCTCAATAAATTCAAAATAATGAAATCATATCAAGTATCTTCTCATATCACAATGGATTAAAATCAAATATCATTACCAAAAGGAATTTTCAAAACCACACAAGTACATGGGAACTAAACAACTTGCTCCTGAGAGACTTTTCAGTACACAATGAAATTAAGAGAGAAATCAGAAATATTTTTGAAACAAATGAAAATAGAGACACAACATACAAAAACCTCTGGAACAGAGAAAAAACAGTATTAAGAGGGAAGTTTATAGCTTTTCATGCCTTCATCAAAAAGAAAGATCTCAAATTAGCAACCTAACATCACACATCAAGAAACTATAAAAATAAGAATAAACCCAAAGCTAGCAGAAGAAAAGAAATAACAAAGATTGGAACAGCACTCAATGACATTGAGACCAAAAAAAATTATACAAAGGATCAATGAAATGAAGTTGGTTCATTGAAAAGATAAACAAAATTGATAGACCACTAGCTAGAATAACCACATTAAAAAGAGAGAAAATGTAAATAAACAGAGCCAGAAATAATAAAGATGACATTACAATTGCACAGAAAGAAAAAAGGATCATCACAGACTACTATGAACTTTTCTGTGCACACAAACTAGAAAATCTAGAGGAAGTTAATAAATTCCTGGAGACATACAACCTTCCAAGACTGAATCAGGAAAAAACAGCAATCCTGAACAGACCAATAAGAGTAATAAAATTGAATCTGTGATTTAAAATTTTTCAACAGGAAAAAAAAAGCCCAAGACAAGATAAATTCACAGCCAAATTTTATCAAATGTAAAAAGAAATGCTGGTACCAATATTATTGAAACTATTCCCAAAAATCAAGGAGGGGAGATTCCTTCCTAACTCATCCTATGAAATCAGCATCATCCTGATACCAAAATCTGGCAAGGACACAAGAGAGAAAGAAAGCTACAGGCCAATATCTTTGGTAAATATAGACATAAAGTTCCTCAACAAAATACCAGTGAACTGAATCCAACAGCACATCAAAAGAAAATTCTAGGGATACAAGGATGGTTCAATATACACAAATCAATAAATGTGATTCACCACATAAACAGAAGTAAAAACAAAACCCATATGATCATCTCAATAGATACAGAAAAGGCATTTGATAAAATCTAGTATCCTTTCATGAAAAAACATCCTCAACAAAATAGACATCAAAGAAACATACCTCAAAATAGTAACAGCCCATATATGACAAACCCCCAGCCAACATCAAGAATAAGAAAAAGTTGAAATTATTCTCCCTAAGAACTGGAACAACACAAGGATGTCCACTCCCACCCTGCCTATTCAAAATAGTACTGGAAGTCCTAGCCAGAGAAATCAGGCAAGAGAAAGAAATAAAAGGCATCCAACTTGGAAAAGAGGGAGTCAAATTATCTATTTGCTGATGACATGATTTTATACCTAGAAAACCCTAAAGATTCCTTCAAGACTCTTAGATTTGATAAACAATTTCAGTAAAGTTTTAGGATACAAAATTAACATCCAAAAATCAGTTGCATTTCTGGACCCCAAAAACACTCAAGCTGAAAACCAAATCAAGAACTCAATCCCATTTATCATGGCCACGAAAACATATAAAATACCTAGAAATACATTTAACCAAGGATGTGGAAGGTCTCTACAAGGAGAAATACAAAACTGATGAAAGAAATTATAGATGACACAGATAAATGGAAAAACATCCTATGTGCATGGATAGGAAGAATCAATAGTGGTAAAGTGACCATGCTGCCCAAAGCAATCTACAGATTCAGCATAATTTCTATCAAATTAACAATGTCATTTTTCACAGAATTAGAAAAAACAATCCTAAAGTTCATATGAACAAAAAAGAGCCCAAATAGCCAAAGCAATCCTAAGCAAAAGAAACAGAGCTGAAGCTATCACATTATCTCACTTCAAACTATACTACAAAGCTATAGCTGTAACAACCAAAACAGCATGGTGCTGGAATAAAAAAAAAAAAGTCATATAGATCAAATGGAACAGAATAGAGTACCCAGAAATAAAGCCACATACCTGCAACCAACTTTATCTTTGGCAAAGTCAACAAAAATAGGTAATAGAGAAAGGACATAAATGGTACTGGGAAAACTAAATAGCTATGAAGAATGAAACTGGGCCCCATATCTCTCATTATATACAAAAAATGACACAATATGGACCAAAGATTTAAATGTAAGACCTGAAACTATAAAAATCCTAGAAGAAAACCTAGGAAAAACTCTTCCAGACATTGTCCTGGGGAAAGAATTAATGGCTAAGACCTCAAAAGCAAATACAACCGAAACAAAAATAGACAAATGTAACTTAATTAACTAAAGAATTTCTGCACAGCAAAAGAAACAATCAACAAAGTAAGCAGACAATCTTACTTTAAAAAGGGAGACCATATTTGCAAACTATGCATCCAACAAAAGACTAATATCTAGAATTTATAATGAACTCAAATGAACAAGAAAAAAAAAACAACCTCATTAAAAAGTGACATAGTAGACACCTCCCAAGAGAAGACATACAAGTGGCCAACAAATATATGAAAAAGTGTTCAAGTATCAGAGAAATGCGAATTAAAACCACAATGAGATATCATTTCACAACACTCAGAATGGCTACTATCAAAAATTCATAAAAGATGTTGGCAAGGAAGTGGAGAAAGGGAACACTTATACACTGTTGGTGTGAATGTAAATTAGTTCAACTCCCATGGAAAACAGTATGGAGATATCTCGAAGAACGAAAAATAACCATTTGATGCAGGAATCTCACCACTGGGTGTCTACCCAAAGAAAAGAAATCATTATATCAAAAAGATACCTGCACTCATATGTTTGTCACAGCACTATTTACAATAGCAAAGATATGGAATCAACCTACGTGTCTGTCTATCAACAGATGATTAGATAAAGAAAATGAGGTATATATTCACCGAGAAATACTACGCAGCCATAAAAAAGAATGAAATCATGTCCCTTGCAGCAACATGGTTGGAGATGGAGGCCATTATGTTAAGTGAACTAACTCAGAAACAGAAAATCAAATACCACATGTTCTCACTGATAAGTGGGAGCTGAACAGTGGGTACACATGAACACAGAGATGGAAATAATAGACACTGGGGACTCCAAAATTGGGGAAGGCTGGAGGGGTTCCAGCTAAAAAGTTACCTAGTGGGTACAGTGTTCATTACTTGGATGGAGTGTTCACTACATATCCATGTAACAAACCTGCATATGTACCCCCTGAGCCTAAATAAAACAACAAATAAACTAGGGAGATACATGAGCAGAGGGCCTGCTTTGTAGCTTTCATAAAGTCACTGACATTTCTATATGTTTGTCTCCCTATTCCATAACTACAAAAAAACATCGTCTGTCTCACCTTCAACAGATGGAAGCTTCTTGGGCAGAGGTACAAAATCTGACATATTGCTTGGGCTTGGCATATGATTTAGTGCTAACTGACCCCCTCTGCCTTCACACTAGTTTGAGATGTATTGAACTGAAGCCAAGCATGTTCAGCGTCTGCCTTGAATCTTCTTCAAAGGTCCTCTGGTCAAGCTGGCTTCACACATGCCTCAGATGCCATGGATGAGTTATTTTGTCTAGAGCACTCGGTTGGCCCCTTGGAGGGGCTGGTCTCATAGGGTCCCCTTCTCTGTCCCAGCCCTTCCACGTGTGGGCAGAAAATTGGTCCTGCATCCCAGCTCCCACAGGGCTGAGCTATTGAAGCTGCCCAAGAGTGGGCATTCAATATATGTCTAGCTTCCCAGAGGGCAACCAGGCCCTGAGGGGTCTGGAGCCAGGATCTGGAAGCTGGTTTGGCTATGGGACCAACTGGATCTCTCTCTCCACAGCAGGCCCACTATTCTGCCCCTATTCCCTTTCCTCTTTGCCTAAGAGGGGAGGCAGATTCGGCTCAGCATTCGGGAGTCTCTTGTCTCTGGCACCCACACCCACCCACCAAGGCAGAAAGAGGTTGGAAAACAGGAGCTCAGTTGCAGGTGCTTCTGGCCTCTAGCTACAGGAAACTGCCTCTCCAACCCTTTCTCAAAAAGAGACTGTGCATTTCATGGCACAACGCACGAATACAAAGTGTTTCTATGGTGTGAATCTTCCACAAATCAGGGAGAAAAATGAGCTTCTGTTACCACCCAAGAAACAAAATCATTCAGGTTCAAACCAAGAAGAAGAACCATTTTGGTCAGAAGGAGAAAAAAACGGTTTAGATATGCAAGAAGTGGTGAAGAACTTTATTTTCTGTAAATCATCATGACATCAGTTTCAAGACCTACCCAACTGGGAGCATGTGAAATTTTTTCTTAGAAGGTTTGGACTGGGATCTTGGGACCCTGCACCTACCCACACTGCCCCTCGCCCTCTGGCAGGGCTGCCCTGGGTCTTCTATGCTGAAGCCCACTGTGCTGTCCTTTCTTTTCGGGGGCTACACACAGGCCCCCTGTGTGGGACTCCAGACTCCTCTCTGCCCTATCCCCAACCTGAAAGGGAGACCTCTCTTTCCCATCACTGCATTCCAAATCACTCTACTCCCTGTCAGATGAAATCTTGTGAGACTGACTTTTGAAACAGACAATGAGGAATACTCCTACCGCTGTGTTTCTCCCTAGAATGAAGCCAAAATCTGGGATCTGCTTGATGTAAGATAAGAGGAAAGGGGGAAGTAAAGGGAGAGGGGAGAAAAGTTAATATACTGTGTATTATTCAATCACACTTGCTTTCAGAAGGAGTTACAATTCGTGTTGTAGCTGGTGACCAGTAGCACCGATTTTCTGTTTATCTTTTAAGTTTGGCTTAGAGTTTGTAATTTGTTTTAGTCATTTTAAAGCATTCCCCCCTTCACTGAAAATGTCTTATAACAAAGTAATCTCAAATGAGTATATATTTGAAGTATTCTCTGGACAAACAGATCAATCTTAAATATTGATCAGAATATTTAATTAAGCAGAATTATGCTTTGGAGCCATTCAGGTTTCTCTGCTACCTAACAAGTCCTATACCATCTTTAAGATGCCCTGTCTTACAGGAAGCCTGCCTTGACTGACACAATGCAAACTGATCCTCACACTCTCTTAATTCCTATCAATTTTGTGGTAATTTCTTGTACTTTTGAACCCAATTATATACAGTCTTACTGCCAACTTTTTACCTCCCCAGAGCACATTGCTCAAAGCTACCTAACTCTACTGTGCAGAACTTTGAGGGCCGTGAACATGACCTAGTTGTTCCATCATTTTCCCAGGGCCTCATACATCATAGGGTTCCATAAATATTTATTCAATGAATGAATGGATTATACAATCTTAACCAGTTGCTATTGCCATTAGCTATTTCTCCTATTTTCCTCAGCAATAATTCACTGGGAAAAAATGTTTGGGGTTCATATTCACTCACGGAAATAATGAAATGGCCCGTTACTTTTCTATGAAATCAAATAACTGAAGAACAAAATGTTCTTTAAGGTATTGATTAATGTTTTATATAAAATACTGAAACGCACAGCCATAAATTATGCTGGCATTATGTGTATTTCTATTTCTTATGTTTCCAACTAAGGCTGTTGATGCTAGAATGTTAAAAAACGTTCTTCATTTCAAAATAAATTCGTATCTCATTGAGGTCCTGTGATTGTTTTTTGCTTCAAGCATTTGCAAAACAATTCAAAAGAGCCATCAATATAGGCACTTTACAGACAACAGCATCAATTATTATGTTGGAAAATATTTTAATATTATCACATTCCAAGTGAGGAAAAATCTTTACTTATCCTGCATGATTCCAAATAATGAATAATGACCTTTAAAATTCATTTAATAAACAGTTGTCTTAATAATAACTTGTGTGACAATGTTTTTTTAGTTTTAGATTCTTACATTTTTTAAATGTATTTCTAAGAACAGATCATCCAAAATTTGAGATATTTCACATGAAGACCATGTATGGATGCTGACCTGTATGCCAGTTCAGATCCGTAGAGCCAGGTGTGCACTGCATTTTAAAACTGGGATAGTTTGGTTTGAAGAGTATCTGCACCACTCTGGCTTCTTTGGTTGATGCAAGTTCATGGAGGTGACCAGATAAAAAGCTGCCATTGTGGTTGGTATTCTGTCTTCAGAAATCTCCCAACATATTTTCCATTTGTCTGGACTGCTATCCTTTGTCCTGGACTCCTGTCACACACTGCATCCTCCTGACTTCCCCTCTAGCTCACCCCAAATTTGGGCTCCCTTCTGCTCCGACTCTCTGCAGAGCCCCTTTGCTCAACACCACAGTTTTGGATTTGCTCTGTATTCAATGACTATCTTCCAAGTTCCTGCCACGTCTATTCACTGTGCCAAGCCCGTGAAATTAATGAAAGAGAGCTCCCTCTAGGAACTCTCGGTGTGGGGAAGATGACAAATGTCAAAAACCGGGTGACTGTTCTTACCAGGGGATCATTGGAAGGCCATCTAATCCAGTCATGGAGTTGCTGAAAGGCTTCTAGAAAGCTGGTGCTCTTGTGGAATGATGGCCAAGAAAGAGCATATGTGAGACCTCTCTAGGGACTCTCGGAACTAATTGGGGAGAAACTGTAGGGACTGGAGCCCCACAGAGCAGCTAGGGCAGGGCCAGATAAATATTGTTTTATGGTCATTGTTATGATCCACTCCTATGAGGATAAGCAAGAAGCCCTTTCTAATACAATTATTTTATATCCAGGTTCTCTAAGAGTTCTCTAAGAAACTCTTAGAGAGTTTTGAGTTCTCTAAGAAATACAGGCCCATTTACTATCATTTTGGAAAATTCTTTTGATGGTCAATAAAGTATCAGATTACCTTGCTGCTGTTACTCTAAGTGACTAATGCTACTTTATTCTAAATACTGTACCCTCATGAGAAAATGAGAGTGAAAAGGCAAATAATACCTTACTACTACTCTGAAAATAATTCTGACTTCATGGACTTCCTGAAAGAATCTCAGAGTCCTACTTGGATCACTAGGCCATATTTTGAGAACTGCTAACAGGGAATGTAACCTTAAAATAGATTTTAAGAATGTGCCTGGATTCGTAGGGAAGGAATTATTTGATTGATGAATGATGCCTGCCTTGGGCACAGGAGCAAAGCATAATCTCGTATTTCCTAAGTATACAGACACTCAAACTCTATCTACAGTAATACGATTGGTTTTTAAATAAGCATTCCATTATCTATACAGACAAATGAAAGCTGTCCTTCATAGTAGTCATGTTTAGAATCTAGTTATTTCAACAACTATCACTGTGATTAAACTATTGGAGTTCATTGTAAATCCAAAATACAAATCAAACTCATTACTTTATAGGCAAATTTGGTTTTGACCAAAATGATACTTAGGAGTTGGATAAGTTACTTATGCTGCCAGTCTTGGCTCCAAATGACTTCCACTTCCTGAACAAATTAAATCTGCCTTGAAGGATGAAAATGTATGATTAATAAGGTAATAAGATTATCCCACCAAGGCTGGGCACAGTGGCTCACACCTGTAATCCCAGCACTTTGGGAGACTGAGTTGCATGGATCACTTGAGGTCAGGAATTCAAGACCAGCCTGACCAACATGGTGAAACCCCATCTCTACTAAAAATACAAAAAAAAAGTTAGCTGGGCATGGTGGCACATGCCTGTAGTCCCAGCTACTTGGGAGGCTGAGGAGGGAGAATCACTTGAACCCGGGAGGTGGAGGTTGCAGTGAGCTAAGATTGCGCCATTGCACTGCAGCCTAGGCAACAAGAGTGAAACTCCGTCACAAAAAAAAAAAAAAAAAAAGATTATCCCACCAATAATTTGAGTTTCTATAATGTATCAGGTACCCTGTTGAGTGCTAAGGATGGAAATGAAAGGCACAATCTCTGCCCTGAGGCATTTATAATATGCACGGAACAGATGAGGAAACTAGCACTTAAAACCCAGCATAAGCAGCACTATCACTGAGGGGAGCTCAAGCTGTGTTGAAAGCAGCTAACTCCAAGGGGATGGAGAGAAGTAAGGAAAGACTTCCTGGAGATACCTCATCAGCTGAGTTCTGAGGACTTGAATGAGTCAGGTAGTAGTGGAATGGGGGAAGTGGCGCATCAGTGAGGAGGACTTCCAGAGGGATAGCAGGTGCAAAGACATGAAGATAGAAGAACTGTAGACCACTTACACTTGCTCTGACCCACAGTTGGGAATGCACCTTTGAAACCATGGCATGTCTCCCTCACAAAAAGAAGAGGAGAGACGGTGAAGACAAGTCAGAAAGAACCACATCACATTCTCTGGAAAAGTCATGAAAGCATATGTCCCCTGCAGCCACATGGCCTAGTGAGATACTCAGGCTTGGAGCTGATTAACTTGGGTTGGAGGTTTCCTATTCTCTTTGAGCCTCAAAGTTTTCATCTGTAAAATAAAGATATTCAATTTATGGTTGCATTTGCAAGGGTAAATGGGATGTTTGTAAACTGGTAGATAACAGGTGCTCAAAAATGGTCAGCATTTTATTTCTGCTCAATATTAATAAGCCCGTGGCTGGAGGATGCATAGCAAGAGCAAAACCAAACACAGCATGAAATGTCGGCATCCAAGGGGTTGTTCATTTTATACTGGAAGACCTGGCGCGATGTCTAAACTTAGTGTTTCACCAAGAAAATATGATTTATCATGCTGGTGTAGTCCCGGCAATGTACAATCAAGATCAGGTTGAAACAGGGAAATGAAAGTAAATGTGCAGCAACAATTCTGTTTTTTTTTTTTTAAGGTTTCTCTTCATGGATTGCTTTGCGCTCCTCCTCCTGCAAGACAGTGAGTCTCCACAGGCCCATGAATGTCATAAGTGAGTGC
This sequence comes from Pan troglodytes, assembly GCF_028858775.2. Classification (NCBI taxonomy): domain Eukaryota; kingdom Metazoa; phylum Chordata; class Mammalia; order Primates; family Hominidae; genus Pan; species Pan troglodytes. Next base: position 86,177,273 of record NC_072413.2, read on the forward strand.
AAGCTTGAAGAAGCCCCTATCCTGTGCTCAGGACAAAATATCTGTGGTCCAGAGCAGAGCTCCCAACCCAGCTACTATGAACCACGCTGGGCCCCAGAAAAGAAAGGAAAACAGAAGAGACATTGGATTGGATCTTCCAGAAGGTCTTTGTTGCAATTTTTCTCCATCATTGAAAAAAAAATTACATCATCAAATAAAGACAATAGCAGCACAGCTTATTGAAATGTCACAAGCAAATTTGTTTTGTACTTTCCCTAAGAACATTATGAAATCCCCCTCCCCCCACATTATTTTCTGTAAAATGCCTTTTTTTTAAAAGCACCATGAAATCCTATGGAAAGAAAAATAAGTAAAACACCTCCACACATGGATTTATCATCATTGTCACTGGGTCCCCTGCCTGTGACTCTGGGATGGGAAGGAGGCCAGAGGTTGGCATGTGAGGTGGTTTGCATATCACTTCTAGGCACCACTGCACCTTCTCCCTTCAAGCTCAGAGCCCTGACAGCAAAAGAGAGCTTCCGCAGTTACCTTCTGCAGCATAGGTCTGCTGAATCGACAGAGCAGGAGTCCTCTCAAAATAATTTATTTTAATGCACAGGGAACTATTTCAGATTTTTCACCTAAGAATCAAGAACACAAAGTAGATACCAAACCTCAGGCACCTGTGAAAATGATCATCACTTTCAGTAAAATCAGAGACACCTCTCATTTCTCCTCAATGCCACTGCACTGATGTCAACTGACTTAGGGCAGGCATGAGAGAACTGAGGTTTACATGGAGTATGGGTGGGTTGGTGAAGTCCAATGAAGGTATGGTGCAGAGATAGAGGACAGGGCTTTGCTTACAGCCATGTAATTAGCATGCTGTTCCAAAGTTTCCCTATGCAGAATTAACAGCATCCACAATGCCACACTAAAGTGATCTTTGTTTCAGAGAGTTACCCTTTTTCTTTTTAAGGCCATTACTAGCCAGCTCTTACTGTTCACTCAGCCACTGTCTTTGCAAACAATTGCATCATAACAGTGAGAAAGAATAACCCCATATTAGCAAAATGCAACAAGCAGAGATATGGAATGCAACACTGGCTGGTTTTTTCTTTCTCGTTTTACAGGGGCTCTGAATGTTCGTTTTCCTACGCCTGTCCCATGGTTCAGAAACCCTGGTACACACCGGATGCTTCACATTCTCACCAAATCCAGTGGGTAAAAACCAGCCCCACCCAAACTCTGGTCACCTTCTCACTAGTCCTCAGAACCCAGCATGCAAATAAACAGGCAGCATTGACGAAGCCAGGAAATGATATCATCTCAGAGGGAGGCAAGGGGGCAGGTTCTTAGTATTCAGCTCAACTAGGACTTTAAACATGGAATGGTCCTTATAGAACCCAAAGCAGCCATTTCCTCAGGTGTGTGTGTGTGTGTGTGTGTGTGTGTGTGTGCGTGTGTGTGTGTGTGAGAGAGAGATGTCTGTCTGATCATAGTACTTGAATTCATGATACATGAAGTACTACAATTGACTGCAAATAGCAACAGCTTAAAATTCTTTAACTAGTCTTAACACCATGCAAAAAATGCCCTCACAGCATGAGCCCTCCCGGTGACAGTACACTAAAGAGCTATAAGGGAGGATAGAGAGAGCCTACACAGGGCATGACCTGAATTTGGACACCAGTCTCCCAAGTACATCTGGTCTCCATTAATCCCCCAAAAGACAAATCCCAAAGGGCAAGAGACTAAGCTCTCACCTTAACCTAAAATGGGCAAGACAATTAATTAGTCATTATTCACAAATCCAACTTATAATTTAATCTTAATAAATTTTGTGAACTCATGGACTAGGGAGTGTTTCATTAGAGAACTGCACAACTACAATGGACCTTGACAAGTATCTGTGCTCAACTCCCTCCCTTGATGTGCAGACAAGGTAACAGAGATCTAGGCAGAGAACTGATGCACCCACAATCACAGGCTATGACTGCTGGAACACAAATAGTCCCAGTTACCTTAGTAACAGGCCAGAGATGGCCCAACACCACCCCAACACGCACACACACACACACACACACACACACACACTATACAGCCCTGCCCCAAAGTGATAAATTCCTGGAATCACTGTTGGGTTAGGACTGGGTATGGAGCTGTACTCTTTCCAGGAAAAAATGCCCATTGGCTCTCTCACCAGTAAACCTCCAGATTTGTCATGCAAGAAAAATTCAGTGCCCGCTTGCCAGTGAAGCAAAAGACAGCCCCCACTGAAGATGGTGGACGTGTGCTCTTTCTTTGTGCGAAATCGAAACATTTCTCCTAGGTTTATGCTGGAATGGGAGTGCAGATTGGAAAGGGTGGGGGGGCTGTGCTGATGCATGTATAGAATGTGTAGCAGCTTTGACTTATCACATGTATTCTACATGCCATTTGGCCCCATCTAAAAAAGGTAACATTCAAGTAACTTCAAACCAACTGGCCTCCTCCAAAATCTTAGTTTACATGAAGAGGAATCCAACCTCTTATTCTCTCTCAGCATCTTTGCGAGAGTATTTTATAGGTTTCTAAACACTTTGCACACATATTTAATCGATCAATCACCATAGAGGATCTTCTTTGATTTTGTTCATCACATTCTTGCCCAAATGTCTCAGGGAATGGGTTATGTAGAAAATTTTCCCACCCCCAGCCCAAGGTTATGTTTCATCCCTCTGTATGACTGATTTGACTCATTTGGGGAAGCATCTATGCACATACCAACACATGCACCTGTTCCATTTGGTAGAGTATGCAGCTTAGTGCTTTGAACTATTTTATTCCTGCTGTATGCAGAGTTTCTACAAAGTTAGCAAGTAAAGTGCAAAAGAGTGCTTTCAAAGGGCATTTTTTAAAGGGTGCCACATACAAAATTTCCAAAACCAAATAAATGTACAGTAGGTGTCTGCAGGGGCAACCCTTTGAGCCATGTTTACACAAGACCTTGTGCCCTCTTGGCGGTGGAGATTCCGCCATATCTGCTCCCCACATCTGTAAGCTGTGTCCATGAAGCTAGAAAGACACACATACACACAAACACACACATTCACAGGGATGCATGACACAGACACTATAGTGAAGTTGAAAGCAGACTTTGGTCAGACTTTGAATACCAGCTCTACCACTTTCTTGCTGTGTGCCATTGGATAAATAACATAGCTTCCCTGAGCCTCTGTGTCCTTGTGTATATAATGGGTTTGCAAATACTTCCCACGTAGTGTCGTGAGGTTTCATTGAGCTGACGTTCATAAAGTGCCTAATCCTGTGCCTGGCCCACAGAAGGCACTGGATAAATGAGAGGGAAGCCTCTGCCAGATTTGGCCGTAGGGCCTGGAATTTTAACACACTGCTACAAAGAACGTACCAGATAACACAGAGTGGAAACCAAATAAGTGAGATCCATGGACAGTTTAATTAGGAAGCTTCGACTTGTTAGAATAACAGAGGAAGTCCCAGTTATCTACCTATTCCTTAAAACACATTTTGTCAGGCTGGAATGATTCCCATAGTAAAACTCAACATCCACACCTGCATAAACATCGCCTCCCAAGTGACTATTTATTACTGAGTCGGCACAGGATGTCACCAGTGAGCCTCATCTCCAGTCCAATGGAGGCGTTGACTTAGACCTTCCTTGGACAGGAAGGGTCTCATAAGCAATGCCAGAACTTCAACAGAGCCTAAAGGTCTGGGGACAGGGAGATGGGACTGCATGTGCTCCAGGCAGGGAAGAGCTGTGCATTTTTGAGAAATGGGCAGGGACAGGTCTTCCACGGTACCAGTGGTTGAGGATGTCGTGGGTACAACTTTCCCTGGAGGTCAGAAAGCATGAGACAGTTTCTGGAAGTCTCCGCTAGTGCTGTGACCTTTTGGTAAATCCACACTGCGGGTTAGTTACGTAAAATCCCGTGAACTCTGTAAAAGGTAGCAGTGAGCCTAGAACACCCATAACCAGCAACTGCCTGGTGTTGCCAGGTCCAAATGCTTTCACGTGTGGCCCAAAGAGCTAGCTGTGAACCAGCCAATTATGATAAAGACTGAGGCATACACAGGAGTATGTATTTTCCCCTTTCTGATACAAACCCATTTAAAATCATCATGCAACCTATGACTAGCCATTCCCCGACTTTCCTCTGCGGGATGTTCTAGCCTCACAGACCAATCATAATTATGATGTGTTAGCCTATCGTTTGCCTGGGAACAATCAGTCTAGGGTGTTCCAGTTTTAGTGAGTAACCGATGTGAGATGTAGAAACAAGCAAGGAGAAGTGGTGACATTTTCAGAATAAAGGAATGCCCAAACATAAAAGTAAATGAAATATTTTAAATATTTCTAAGTATCATTGTTAAACGGAATTAATGGCACTTACGCTGCAAGCAATAAAAACATTTCAAGCTTACTGTACAAGGGGTACATTTTCTTTTTGTTTGGAGATAGCGAGATTGGATCTTATCACTATGTCTACCCTAAGACACCCAAGGGACAAAAAGCCCTGAGATGGAAAGATGCCATGGTCCTCCTCAGTGTGTCTCAGAAATGCAGGATGTCTACTTTTGTAAAAATGTAGGATCAGCTAGACAGAACAGCAAGCCACTGGCATCATGCAAGGCAATTGTTTTGGTATTTCTCCCCCTCTTATCAAAACAAGTTGTAACCAAAGTACATGGACATTTCCAAATCAGTTTATTGTCACCATTGCACCCACTGAGGAAAATGCATGATTGGCCTTTAACCACGCAGCAGTTGATGTCGTGTTTTCACCACTGCTCGCCAGTTCATGTGGACTACCTACCCCTGTGAGAAAGACCAAACTCAGCAGGCTTCTGTCATTGGTTAAGGTGATATCCACAGTGTGATGTGTTTGTGATTATTTTTTTTTCTTTTGTCATGAGAAAAGCAATTGCACCTTTTCATACGTGTGCTCTGTTCTGCTTCCAACAAATTCCAGGTGCTCTCAGGTCCCCACAGACATTCATTTGGAGCATAGAAAGACTAGGTATGATGCACTGAATGGTTTGTATCAAAATTCAAGCTCAGAGCACATGCCAAAATGTCAACTCCAATGCTTGTTACACATAACCAGCTCTCCCCCAATCAGGTCCCCTTCTGTGTGTGCACATATTACTAACGACTCCACTAAAAAGACACACCTGTTTCTTTCAGGAGGCTGGTCTAAGGAATAGCTGCCCTTGTCTACGTGTGTGCCCAGGTAGCACTGCCCAGGGGTACAGCACTGCCACTGAAATGCCCTTAACATGTACGGCCAGAACCGGCTACGTGCACGGACACTCTTGGTGTGTCCTGCGGTTGCTATCTGAAATGAAGTTCTTGTTCTCTGATTCCTTTTGGCAGAGCAAGCTTTCAGTTGTTTATGGCACAGTGAAATATATTCTTCAATGCTATGTAATTTTGGACTAAAAAGTCTGTTTAAGGCACATGTCTCAGTGTGAATATTAAAAACACACACACACACACACACACAACGCTCAGTCCAAGACCAATGTCCTTCACATTTAGTTTCTGTCTTCAAGTAATGAGTTGTTCTCCAGCTCCCGGTCTTTGGTGTCCGTGGGTATCATTCCGTTCTCCATCTCAGCGTGCTGCTGGATACAGTCCGTCAGCATGGCTGTGCTGGAGTTGTCCGAGTTACACATCTTTTCCGTCTCCTCCTCTTTCTTCTCTTCGTCCAGGGAGTAATTCCGGAAGGTCTTGTAGATTTTCTGAACGTCCTCGGGCAAGGTCTTTTTGAGGTCCTTGTTTTTCCTCTTGGTGAGTCTGGAGGTGGACCCAAACTTGTTGATGATGTTGTCCTCGGACGCACCCTGCCCATGCTTGTTCAGCTGCTCCGGCCCCTTTAGGCGCAGGTTGTTGGGCCGGTTGTTGATGCTCTCCTGGGACGAGGCCTTGAAGCGGCCGGTGTCCAGGGCGGCAAAGACAGAGCGCTTCTCGGGGGACAGCATGTCCAGTGAGTGGGCCCGCTGGTCCAGGCCCAGCCGCCGGCGCTCCATGCTGCGGATGGTGGCCGCCCGCTGCAGCTTATCGTGGATCTCCACGCTGAGCCTTCGCCGTGTCTCCCGGAACTCAGCCGTGACATTGGCCTTCCACTCTGCTGCATGGGCCTTGATTTCACCCACCTGGCCAAGAGACAGAAGAGCAACAATATGCTGACAAATGCCTCCCTGCCTTGGCCTCCCAGCACCCACAGCCCTCGGGTGTCCCCACGGGGAGGCCAGGAGGTGACGGAACACATGCCCAGGGGGAGGTGCAAATGCTACCTTCTGCCCTAGTACTTCTGCCACCTGGACACCCATCCCTAATTGGCTAGTAAATAAGGTGGCTCAGGGAGACACATGTGGTGGGCAACCCCAAGAAGCCTGAGATTTGGAGATGGTGACTTAAAGAGAGGGGGACGGCATCCTGCAGGAGAGGTTAAAATGTGGAGTTGGACAGGCCTGGCTTCCAGCTCTCTTTTATCAATTGCATGGCCTCATTCCCCCAACATACACTTGAGTGACCATATATAGCTCACCTGAGACAAGGAAATGCACCTCACTCAGTCCTGGGCACAGCAGATGTTCAGCAGGCCTTCTGCCCTCCCTGCCTTTCTGGTTTTCTATCCCGGCAGGGTGACCAACTTGTTCCAGTTTGCCTGAGGCTGTCCCAGTTTTAAAACAGAGTCCTGTGTCCTAGGAACTCCCTCAGTCCTGGGAAAACTGGGATGGGTGACCACCCTATCTGGGCCATGCTATGGTCATGTGCTGTGGGGCTTTCCCTGGTTTAAGAAGATGCTCCAGGGCACCTGGTAACCCACTTCCCCCAGTCAGGGTGCAGGAAGACGGCCTATTCTGCCAAAGCCCACAGAACAGGCCTCCTTAGAGTGGAGTTTTGCCTGAGGATCAGCACCAAATTTCTTGGCTCTTAATGAACAGGGCAGACAGTATAAGTCCCATGCTTCCCTCTGCAAATAAGGAACTCAAATTTGTGCATCCAGGAAAGTCAATATTCATGTTGTTCCCTTCTCTTTTGTTATAGCTGATTTTCAGCAGGTCAGTTAGCTGTCTGGGGAACCGGTCTGGAAATTGCATTGCTTACTTTCCTGGCTTACTGATATAAACCAGGAAAATTAGCATATGGGCCCAGGAAACTGATGTGCGAAATCTCTCCATTCAGCACCTTTCTCCTGGGGCCTTTTATACGGAATGAAGCAAACAGAGGCTGGCCCTCTATTTCTTTGGTTTTTCTTATCTCCCTTCCTTTCTTTTAGCTCTTTTTTTTCTCCTTCCTTGGCCTTCCTCCTTCTTTTCCTCTCTTCCTAAGAGAGCTACATGAATATTTATTTCTTAATCACAATATCTATCTTTCCTTCACATGTCTTCCTTTACTTCCCTTCATGTAAAGTTACACGCACGGCCCTTCCTCAGGGATGTATATTTGTCTCTATGGATGCGACAACCAAGAGGGGATATAAGTGAAAAAGGCCCATTGGGCTCACTTCCCCGTAGCTGGTCAATGTTCGATGATTTCAGTTTCTTACTGAATCAGGAAAGATTCTTGGCGTTCGACTGCCTTTCTGCACAGACCCTGAGACCGGAAGGACAGGCTGCACACCCCCCCACACACACTCAGCCATAGTCTACCTCTCCTATTTATTTTCATTTTCATTTTTTTAAAATCAGCTGTTGTTTACTAGTTTTTCCAGGATTTATGGGCTGGTAAACGAATCACCATATTTTCTCACCTGCCAAAAAAAGAATCCAGAAATAACTGTATTCTATTCTCCTTAGCTTTGAAGGAATGATTCAACATGAGGAAGCCTATGACCCGCCCCCCGCTTCCCCCGCAAAACCGAGCCAGAAACACTCCAGTCCACAGGACAGAGACAGGCAATTCTGGACACAAGCTCATCTGTTCTCAGGAACATTCATAGGGTTAGGAAGGGGTCCTACCTCTTCTTTTGTCTTTTTGGACAGAACCCGTAGCCAATCTCCGATCATACTGAGGACAGCTGCAAAGTAGGCAAGGCCAACAAGGATCCAAAACCACACTAGGGGCTTATACCACTCCCGATAATTGATGCCAGCGTTTCCCCCTGAAAACAACCAAATGTTACTTTAACCATGATCTAGCATATGGTCTTTGCAGAGAACACATATTCCATTCCATGTAGTGAAGACGTCATCCATCATTGTTTAACACTCAGCTGTTAGGTTTGTTGTGTACAAGGTGGACCGGGGTTAGAGGGCAAGGGGGGTACCCATCCCTTACCCAAAAAGCCTAACTTGAGGCTTTACTTCCCTCGATTCTTGACCACTAACCTTAATACCAGAAATAAAAAACGCCAGTGGCCAACTTGACCTACTAATGCTTGACCTGAGCATTGAGGATGAATAACTCTGAACTACAGGACAACAGATCAGGCCTGGTTGTCATTGTTTTTTCTTAAACTTCTCTAAATTTATTTTAATAAAAATCAAATATAATCATATCACCCCCTATGGTTTGGAATTCTTGGAACCATTTCCATCTTAAGCACCCATACATTTACTAAGAGACAAGTGGATGTGTGAAAGTAAAATTAGCTTTAATGGCATTACTGGGACTTTGATGCAAGCAATAGTGATTTAATGCTAACTGAGGAATGGTGTTTACATAGTGCTACTCCAAAGGGTCAATTAGGCTGAGTAATTAGAGTCACCATCAACTAGAACTAAAAGGGACCTTTGAAGCCAATCCCTTTATTTTATAAATAAGGATTACAGTAAAAATCCATCAAACCAAATTGGCCAGTTGCCTGATTGCATTGACTGGCTGTTCCATTGAAAGGACCAGTCATTTATTCTGAATAATTAGCCTATTTATTCTAACCTTCCTACAGACACTGCTGGAGGCAGCCATGCAAAACAGGTTGCAAGCCCAACCCACCGTCCTAAAGAAGTGAGGAAGCTCCTGGAAATAACGGACATCAGCCTCAATCTCTCTCTGGGAAACACTGGTGCCTAACGAAGCAGGCAGTGGCCGTTTCTAAGACGACAGATACTAGCAATGGATTGGTAACTATCGTATTAGGTGATGAGTGATTACAGACTTTCCCACCGGACCAAGGTTGTAACCACATCTAGCGCCACTGAGTCTTACGGCAAAGGCAGCTGGGCAAGAAATGTGACCTGTGGCTCCTCTCGACAAGCTCAAACCCAATCAGCAACACAGCGCAGCAGACCATGAGGCTCGACAGCTGCTGCCACTTCTTAACGTTAGAATTCCAACTTCTCTGTGCCAAGCCCCCTTCGGTTTGGTCCAGCTGCTTTTGGTTTTTCCTTTCAGACAACTCTCTCCTGCATCATTAGAGCTGTAGGATACGATCTGAGTGCCCGCACTAGTAAGTGGTTTTTCAGGTTCATTTCGTTTCTGTGCTACGCCAGAGAAATCTGTAGCTTTGTCCTGTGGGCTATCTGGGAGTAAATATTTACCTTTGCAAGTCACTATCACCCAGCAAAGATGGTCACTAGGGTGCGCTAGTGAACAAGGAACAATGAAGCAGGCAGTCAACACCCTTCTAAGTATCCCTTTATGAGCTGCTTATCTGGATTCGGAGTTCTGTGTGTGCTCCCAGACAGAGTTGCGAAATATTGTAAGGCTGTCCTAAAGTAAGTCAGCTGCAAAATAAATCAGCAATCAATCCTGCAGGATCAATGATCTGATTACATTTCTAGTAGAGTTCATACTATGTCGAATCACAGCAACCATCAACTCTTGTTAATGTATCGTTTTCCAATGATTGGGCAACCTTCCCTATCACTCGTAGACTGTTACCAAAAGATAGAGATAAACTTCCAGTCTTTTCAGGCATGCATTCTCCAGATTGGTCTGTGTAAGCTCGGAAAACTGGAGCTTGGAAGGGGTCTGGCCTAACTGCAGTCAGCACTGTGACTTTTAAGAGACCGTGGTCTACAGAAACCTCAGGACAAAGGAAATATGGCTCTGTAATCACTGACAAGGGCAGTAAAACTGTGGATGCCTGGGACTGTGTAGGTTGTGCCCTTACTAGGTAAGTAAAGATAAGGTAAAGTGCTAGTTTGTACTAAGTGCTCAGTCCATGGTAGATAACAAATAATAAAAGCATCACTTTAAAAATCTCACTCCCAGGCCTCTGCTATTTGTGCCTCAGATTAACAGACTGAACTGAGCCATTGGTTAGAGATCTGTGTCTGTCACAGGTATCTTATAATAGACAGTCCTCAGGACAGCCCAGTGCTATCCCAGAGAGCTCTAAAGCACCACCCACTGCAGGTTATGCTTTGGATACTTAAAGATGTTTGTGAAATAGTTCAAAATTCCAGCTGCCACTCCATGTGTTTGCCTTAGATTGGAAACACCACCGAGTTTTCCCATGGACCGGCTACGGATGATGCCAAGGGATTAACTGGAATACATCTATAACTGTTCCTCTTACTTTTCTCAGTTTCTCTGTGCAGTCTCTCTTCGGAGCTTGAGGCCACTAACTAGACATCCATGGTTGAGCACTGTGCGTAAGGGGAAAATGGGTAGAGTTCCAGGCTCCAGGCTTTCTGTAAATGATTTTCAGTCACACTGACTAAAAATCAATTTTTAGTTAAAAGCTAAAAAAAACTAAATTTAGTCACTTTGCAATTCTTAGTCCTTAACCAATAAAAAGGAAGGGGGAAAAAAAACCCTATTATTTCTACAAAGTGGAATTCAGTCTTTGTCTGCCCAATTGGAAGAGCTACAAAACCACTCTGCCAGTTATTTGTATTATAAAATTAACAGGGAGGCATGCGTGCCCCTGTTGATGAGCCTTCAGCAATCTCTTCCAGAATTTCCTGTTTGCCAGACTCCCAGAGACCAGAACCCATCCTCCTGATGTGCACAGTATTCCATGGAGAAATCAAGACACTGCTGGGATCACACGCCAAACAAGAACGGTCTGGCCAGGTGCAGTGGCTCACACCTGTAATCCCAGCACTTTGGCAGGCCGATCACATGAGCCCAACAGATCAAGACCAGCTTGGGCAACATGGCTAAATCCCATCTCTATGAAAAATACAAAAAATGAAAATAAAAAATAGCCAGGCATGGTGGCACACGTCTGTAGTCCCAGCTACTCAGGAGGCTGAGGTGGGAGGATCACTTGAGCCCCAGAGGTCCGAGGCTGCAGTGAGCCATGATCACACCACTGCACTCCAGCCTGGGCAACAGAGCGAGACCCTGTTCAAAACAAACAAACAAACAAACAAGAAAAAAACAAAAAAAAAAAACAGTCTGCTTAGGGCTCAGGTCAGGCTGCCACTTCACCAGGAACTGGTAAAGGACACACACACACACACGCACACACACACACACTCCATCCAGACATTTCAAACTTGTGACAGATGATAGAGTTGTTTGATCAAAGTGTTCACTTCTTGTAGTAGAAACTGATCACTTGTCTGAACATCTAGAACTATCCTATTAGAAAAAGAGAAGGATGGCCTCTTCCTTCTATCCGTACCTTTCTACCACACTTTTGGGAAACTGGTGCACATATGAAACTAAATCTCATTTCATTTGCAATTTCCCTGGCCCTAGATGAAATTGATGGTGATTTTTTTTTCACTTCCTTAAACATAGCTCATCCACATTTATTTTTACAAGGAAGGCTATTGCTTGTATATACACTCCCGCATAATCCACGAGCTTATATTCCCTCTGGGCAGTTCTCAGCTCCCCATAGTCACCAAAGTCCTCAGCTTTGTATCTGGGCATGTGCAGGACAACGTTTGCAGAGACAATGGCTCTCACCTGGGAGTCAGGAAGCTGAACCTGCAGGTCACTGCAGACCAAATTCTATGCTAATCTCATCTGAGTTTCCTATGTGCCACTTCCTAGCACAGCCTTTATCATTGGATTAGAGAGGTTTAATTCAATTCAGAAGTCCAAGATTTAATGAGAAATTCACTTTAGTCTTGCATAATTTGTGTGACGATAAGGGAAATAAGCATCCTGAGAAGGAAAGGGTTGGCTTTCTTTTCATAGCAGAAAAAACCTATGGTGTTTATATTACATAGGACTAGGGATTTGAAATGAGCCTCTTCACAGCAGTAGTGACACTGAGTCATCTTCATTTGCTTCTCCCGCAACATCTTTTATCGATTGCGAAAAGCACAGCCAACAGATTATTTTTCCCGCCAGAGCCCCAGTGCCTGGCCTGCCCAGGGTGCTTACCTGCCACAAAATCACCAAAGCCCACCGTGGTCAGAGTGACCACCACAAAGTAAATGGACTCCAAGGCCGTCCAGCCCTCGATGTACTTAAAGATGACAGCAGGGATCGTCACAAACACAATGCAGCCGGCCAAGATGAACAGGATGGTTGAGATGACCCGGATCTTGGTCTGACTCACTTGCTTTTTCTAGGAAGAGCAAAGGAGAAAGATAGGCAAGTCAGCGGCATCACCCTGGATTCAGGATATAGATGCACAGAAAACGGTACTGTGTCAGTGACTTTTAACCTTTCTCTGGTCATTGGCTGCTTGGAGGAAATTTGATGAACGCTGTGAACTCTTTCCTAGAAAAGTGCATTCAGAATTTTTCAAGTGGTCTAGGAGGTTCTCAGGCTCCCTGAAGCCTGTTCGTGGACACCAGGTCAAACAAACAAAAAAATCCTGCTTAGCCAATGCTTTGAATGTTTCTTGCATGGTTCCATGACTGCAGCCCAAATGCTGATTCTGACTTCTCACTGGTGCAAATATAATGATTTCCCAAAAATGCTACCATTTGTCATGTAGTATTACTGATCCACCATTCGTGAGAATGAGTTTGGAGCTCTTTCCACAATGGTGGTGATGGATTTGCACCGTTTCCCTTGTGTCAAACAGAATATGCTGGGAAAAAAAATTATCTGAGTCAGGCCAAAATGTTTGGATGAAACAGAAAACACAGTCATCCCCATCTTCACCTGTGACCGACTCTAGCCAAGTATTTGTGTGTTTCTTCACCCCCACATTTTCCCTGCTGAGGCTGTACATTTATAACACACTTTCGTTTTAAAACACACCTGTCTGAGCTGGTGCTGTGATCATCATGTGTGTTGACTGTATCACTCACAAGAGACAGGATAGGAGTTAGCATAACAGGGTCCCCGTCTAAATGGGTAGTAGGACGACAATTAGATGGACTTAATGATCTGTGGTGAAATCTCCTTTGGGGCTTTGAAATTTTTATACATCTCTGCAAACAAATCTCATCTCATGCCAGCTCCTGAAGGAGTCAGTTGTTGGGTCATTAAGAAAAAAGCATCTAGAATGGGAATTAGACTGATACTGGGGCAAAGGAATCATACCAGTGGAGTCCAGGAGCAGGACTGGTAGCATCGGTCGTATTCTCTTTGGATGTGCTGAAGGCGACACTGGAATTGACTCTAAGCTGAAAAATCCTCGCAATTCTCAGAATTGGTGCTGGAGACTGTCATCAGGAGGCCCTGGTATCATATACTAGCATAAATATATGAACGATGTGTTTAACACCAGAATGTATGGCCTTTCTACATTGCCTAGATGAATTTTCTGCAAACGTACACCACATTTGGGGCAATCAATATAGGAAATCCGTACCATGAGACCTGCATCCTCTTCATCGCACCAAGCACAGAGAGACCTTTGCTTTATATACTTCATTTTACACATGCAAAACAGAAGCCAAGAGGGGTTAAGGGACTTGCATAAAATGATGCCACTAATTAGCCGAGATTAGAATTCTGATGTACTTAATTCTCAGTCCAGTGCTTAACAACGGAAACAGCTTTTCAAGTAGTTCAACAATTCACCAACCCAAAGAAAGTTGTCAAACAAAGTCGTCTGCATCTAACAGAAGAAATCAGACTAACTCCTGCTGAAAATGGGCAGTCCTCTGTCCCTTCTGTGAAGGAAGACTGAGAATAAAAAATGGTCACTGGGTGATCTGTCCAGGAAAAGCTAAAGAAATGCCATCCTTCCTTGTAAAAAGGAGGTATTTTCTAACTCCTAAGAAGGCATCTGGTATATAAAATGGGAACAGGGAAAAATAATTTGATCTATGCTTTGATATAGAAACCCTCCTAATCTCCTCAGAGAAGCCATCTGAAAAAAAAATTACAATTTATTGATATTGTTGAAACTATATATGAAAATATTGACTTTTTCACACATGAAAGTGTCAAAACAAGATAAATTACCTGAAAACTGCAGGGAAAGTTTTGTCCATTTCATAAATTTCCATGTTGGATATTACAGGAGGATTTTGTGAAGGCAGGTAAGCCCCTCTGAGAATCCAGGAATTTACTTTAATTAGCCTAGTTTTGTTTGCAGAAATGTATGAAAAGTTCAAAGCCCAAAAGGAGATTTCGCCATAGATCATTAAGTCAATCTAATTGCTGGCAATGGGAGTACCATTCCTCCTCAAATATTCCTCCTCAAATGCATAGTGAAGTTACAGTGAATTAAATGTTTGTGAGATGCTTGTTAAGTCATAAATTAAGATGTGAATGTAACTGCAATCTAAATGAGGTTGAGGTTGGCAAAAGAGGACTGCAAGTACGTAGGAAGCTGGAGACGTTCCTGGACTTCAGAAGATGGGCAGGAGGGAAGATGGGGAAGGACAGGGGTGGATTTGTTTGATGGCAGACAAGGAGGTGTATAACAAAGGCTAGATCGTGGCATCTTAATTGCATCATCTACTGGAGACTTTATCAGCAAGGTAAACATTTCACCACTACTCATTGCCCTGGCTAACAAGTGTGTTCCTGGGCTGCTTCTCCTAGACATCCAAGGGTAACACTCAGAGAATGTTTGGAGCATTTAATTATCAGGGTATTTTAGGGACTTAAGAAATGCGCATCTTGCGTGTGTATGTGTGTGTAGGTGTATGAAAATATGTGTATACCCATACTTTGCTATAAAAAGAAGTGCTGTGGGCATAAGGTTTTAGCAATATCTGTTATTCTAGATACCCATGTTTTTGTTGCCCTCTAGGTATTTTTTTTAAAAAAAAGTTGCCTTAATTGAACATTTTAAACTGCAGCTTTCACAATGGAATCACAAACCATCTCATGTGCCGTGTGGTGATCTTCAGTTTTCTTATCCCCATTAGCCCTGTAACTGTTCACTGCTGCTGAAAAACCATAGTAGTGTTTAAGAACACAGCGTCTAGGGAAAGACTGCCTGAGACACATCCCAACCCCACTGCTAAATAGCTGAGTGACCTTAGGCAAGTTTCTCAACCTCTCTGTGCATTAGTTTTTTTCCTCTATAAAATGGAGATAAGAAATCCCACCTTATCGGATTGTTTGGAAGATTAAACAAGTGTGCAAACACTTAGCACAGTGCCTGGTTAATATTCAATGCTTGTTAACAGGCCATTTTAATGTAAATGCTCAAATTTTTCCTTAGACGTAGACAGTCCCAGGTTTAATGCTTCTCTTTGCCATTGAGGAATGTTCCCTCATATGTGGCTTAAGATAATCTCTGTTTAGCTTCAGGAGGTCGCTGCTGGTTGTCCTTTCCTGGATATATTGTATACCTCATTGTCAATGACAAAAAATGTCCTCATTCTCCTTTGGTTCCTCTTGCCAACTCTGGTTTGAGCTCCCAGACAGTCTCAGCTCACAATCTTGGAAGCTTTTTTATTTGCCTTCCAATTAATTCCACCCTACTTCCAAAACCCCAGGCTCAGCCACCTCCCCGTCCCATTTTTCATCATCCTTCAGAAACTGCCAAGAATTGCAGATAACGTTTGCGATGTCAGGAACCAGCTGCAGAGGGATTCTGAGAGGCACAAACCTCACTCTCCCTGCCTCCCTGCCACATCCCCCTGCCACTTACAGAATGGAGCTGTGTTTCCACGGTGGGGTTGCTAGGCAAAATTGCATTGCTTACTTACCAGTAAGCAGAGCCGCTAGCAGAAAGCTCTGTGAGAGCCCAGATCTAACTGAGCTAATGTGTCCTTAGGCTAACAAAACTGCTATCAGGGAAGAGATGGCCTGATATGATATTTGGGTAGAACTGATAGGATGGTCGTGTACTTCTGTCTAAATCGTGTTTTCACACTTTGTTGATTGGTTAGACTAGAGCGCATGTTCTTCCCTTCTCTTTACACAAACAGTATTTTGCAAAACTATTTCCCGTATCTGATTGATACAAACTATAGGAATTTTTTAAGTACTCAAAACCCATCTCCTGTAGAGTTCATTTAGTTGTTAAAATTATATGTGCAATTGTTCCAAACACCAAGTAAGCTTCGTAAACAGGAGGAGAGGGAGCCAGTTCTAAGAGCTCTCTTTTGAGAGAGGGATGTATGGACTGACAATTCGGGAAGTGTTTACTTGTTTCAGGCCTCAGAGGGCTAAGCCACATGTCCAATTCTCATTAAGCATAATTCTCTGCCTGTTTTTGTTTACTTCCACAATGTTATTTTGGAGAGCATGTATATTTCCATTCATTTGTGGGCTATTTTTTCGTTTAATTTTTACCCCTTCTTTAATCCCCATTGTTTGCATCTTTATGTAATTTCTTACAATTCTGAGATTAACAATTCAGATTGTTTTGTCTGGCTGGGAAATTATTTATTCATTGTGATTTCTAGCCAGGATGTCGGGGATTTTACTCAAGAATAAAGACACTGCGGTAAAAATCCTAAGACAGAAGCTAAACATGCAGAGCTCAGTTTACGGCTTGGTTTGGTTTGTTGAAATGCAAACACATCACCATAGTAATACATCTGAACTGAGGATAATTTCTCAAAATGGAAAGACGATGGGAACTGCCTAGTAAGAGGACTGACTTCATTTTCTTATAACATGTTTTCTTCCAAGATTTATTTTAGAAGGTTCACTTATAACTAATAATTTCAACATCACAATGAATGGCCTTGTGGCACTAGCAATTCTATAAACTATGAGTAGAGCTTTTAAACACTCTCTGCCTAAAATCTCCATGGCAGAGATGCTGTAAGCACATATCAGTGAGAATAGTGAAGTGGAACCTTCAAGAAGCCTACTGAAAAAGTCCCACTCAAAAGCTGAATACACAAATGGATCATATATACACAAACAGAAAAAAGTTTATATCCAGCTTCTGACTCTGAGTCATGTTGCAAGACACCTATGACAGACTGGCCAGTTCAATACTTTGCTGGTTTCACTATGCAAAGTTCTTGAAAAAGATGTTGGTATATATGGGTAAATTGTTTTTATCACTAGACTACCAATATAGGTGCATCTGGGATGGAAAAAAATAAAATTCACAAATAATAAAAACTCAGGCCAGGCATGCTGGCTCACACCTGTAATCCCAGCTCTTCAGGAGGCTGAGGTCAGGAGTTCAAGACCTGCCTGGCCAACATGGGGAAACCCCAATTCTACTAAAAAACACAAAAATTAGCTGGGCATGGTGGCAGATGTCTGTAATCCCAGCTACTTAGGAGACTGAGGCAGGGAGAATCACTTGAACCCGGGAGGCAGAGGTTGCAGCGAGCCAAGATTGCGCCACTGCACTCCAGCCTGGGCAACAGAGAGAGACTCCGACTAAAAAAAAAAAAAAAAAAAAAAAAAATCAACTGTTCCACTGCAGGAAGACTTTAATTAAAATTTTCAAAAGTTTTCTATTCTAAAAAACTGGTTGCTGTTAACATTTGAAGATAATACGCTATTGGAACACAAGATTTGGCATTTAATTCATTCTGCACATAATTATTTAAAACCTTAAATGTCAGGGACCATTCTAGTTGCAAGGGACATGGCAGTTCGAGGGAAGGAGGGAGGGAAGGAAGGAAGAAACAGAAGGAAGGAAGGAGGGAAGGGAGAGAGAGAGAGAGAGAGAGAGAAGAAAGGGGAAAAAAGAAAAGAAAAAGTTCCTTCCTCTTGCACACAAAGTCCAGCAGGAAGATCTGAGCCTTTGTCTGAAAATGTCTTTGTGGCACTGTCCATGGTGCCCCACCCTGGTAGACATTGAAGGCAAAGCTTAGTACCTAATGACACCTAGGTGACCAAATATATCACCTGGGAGAGAAGAAAGGAAAGAATAACATTCTTGTAGCTCTGGCATGTGGAATATAAAAGCATGCCAACTGTAATGGACGACCTTTAAATCTTTGTCAGTCAGGCATTCAGAAGGTAGGTCTCAGAGGCAGGAAAACTCATAAGCGATCACACCACATGTAGAAAACATCCAGACAAATCCTTAACTGAAGAAGGGTCCTTCTCTTTGGTTGAAGGGTGAAAGAAAGCCCATGGAAAGGTAAGGAGAATGGGACACCTGCTGATGAGCCACATCAACTGAGTAACTCCTGACAATCCCAAAAGATGCCCCTCCCAGCTGCTCACCTATCCAAATTCTAAATTTATCCTACTCAAATTTCAGCAGCATGATGAACAATGCCTCCATCTCAAATGGCCTCTCCACCATCATAAACAGAAGCATACAATAATACTACAGTAACAATGCTACAGACAGCTAAAAGGTAGACTCACTCTTCTTCCACTGGCTAACAAGGTGTAAGGTCACAGTTCCCTGGCTAAGCAGTGCACAGGAGTGAAGGCACAAGACCACTCTAATAGGATAAATGCTCATTTTCCGCCCCAGTGCTTTCCTTGTATAGGGAGCTCCACCTGCTGTAATACACATGGCCACTCAACTCTTATTCTGACCCAGGAACTGTTAACCCAGCCCCTTCCTCTCTCCTTCCTTTTGGGAGTTACCCCTTGTGATCTCCTATCTAATTCTGAGGTTGTATTAGGAAACTCATCTTTCCACAGATATAAACCATATTCTTCAGTATAAAGGGAATATAGTAATGTTAGGCTTTAATTTATCATCTCCTTTGTCTTATTTTATTTTATTTTATTTTTTTGAGGCAGAGTCTCACTTTGTCGCCCAGGCTGGAGTGCAGTGGCGCAAACTCAGCTCACTGCAACTTCCGCCTCCCAGGTTCAAGCGATTCTCCTGCCTCAGCCTCCCAAGTAGCTGAGATTACAGGAGCGCACCACCACGCCCGGCTAATGATTGTATTTTTAGTAGAGATGGGGTTTCGCCATGTTGGCCATGCTGGTCTTGAACTCCTGACCTCAAGTGATCCACCCGTCTCGGTCTGCCAAAGTGCTGGGATTACAGGCGTGAGCCACCGTGCCCGGCCCATGATTTTTTTTATTTTAGCAGAAAGCTCAGCGATTATTCCATTATGAAGGGGGAAAGAGGTGAAATCCTCTGGTGCTCAGCAAGCTCTCCTCAAGGGAAGGTGAGTTCCCTTCTTTAGCTTGTGAATGTTCACCCGGAAGGAAGACATGTTGTAAAAGCAGAAAAGTAGGGTGAGATTACAGTGGGTTTCCTGCTAAGGCTGCTCTGCTAAAAGAAGAGTGGATTGGGACAGCCATTAAGGAACCCTGAGCCCTGGCTAGAGCTGTCTGGGAAGGACAAGAACCTGGAAAAGCAGCCAGGGCAAGGGGAGAGTAGTGTTAGGGTTCTCATGTAGCCATAAAACAGACTAGGTCAGTAAAACACCCCTTGCCTCGCTGGCTCCTCTGGGAACACTTTACTCTTTCTTGTCCTTCCCACCCATCTCTTAGCTATGCAGCTGTTCCCCGGAACCAGTATCCAAGAGTACCCAGAACACGTAAAAGACAAGAAAGTTGTCATATGATCCCTATCCCCACTCCCATGAGTAGCCCAGAGGCTACTAGACAGAAGAACTATCTACAGGCCCAGGAATAAAGGTAAATGACAAACAGGTATGCATTTTCTGTGACCTTATTTATCTTGCCTGTTAGAAGATTTGAAGACAGGCTTCAAGGTCAGATAGATTTAGGTCAACACCTATACAAATACCTGGGTATTGCTGGATAAGCAGTAAACAACCCCCTTCCCAATAGACAGTTTCTTTCTTTCTTTCTCTTTCTTTCTTCTTCCTTTCTTCCTTTCTTTCTCTTTCTTTCCATATTTATCTCTCTTTCTTTCTTTCCTTCCTTCCTTCCTTCTTTCTTCTTTCCTTCCTTCCTTCCTTCTTTTTTAGACAAATACTTTTAATGTAAGTACCTAGGGATGCTTGTCCACATAAAACTATAAATAATAATAAAATAAGCATTAAGAAATCTTACAGAGAAAGGTATGTGAACTAGAAGAGAAAAAGGCAACAAGAAGCAAACAAAATTAGAAAATCTTTAAGAAGGATAATTTAAGAGCATAATTGAGAAAAAAAATTGGGGTATAGAAAGAAGAGATAGAACAATAGTTTGAGGGATCTAGAATTTTTCTGGAGGCATACAAGAAGGCTTCCCAGCTACGCGTGTACCTAGTTGTTTCAGAGATAAAAAGAAAATGGAGAGAAGGGAGAAAGGGATATGCATGAACTTTCTAGTTAGACTAGGAACGAGAAGTTAGATAAGAAGGAAATACAGCTTTATAGAAAGTCATGCAGAAATAAACCCTACACTGGAAAGGCCTGCATTGAGGGAACTGGACAGAAACACCTAAAATGAGAAAATTCCTTTAGCATATTTTTCAAGCTATGAATGTAGCTGAACTCTATAACTTTTCTATTCCTTTTTACAATGAGTATTTATCATGTACCTACTCTCTATCAGATATTGAGCTAACTTCACCGGTGAGTAAAACAAAACGGCCCCCAGTCTCACAGAGCTAGTAGGAGTTGAGACAAGCATTAAATAGTCATGCAAGGAAATAATTAATCACAGCTTGTGATAAATCGGACGTGTTGTGAAGGGGAAAGAATCCACAGAGTGAGAGAGTGTAAAAGGGACCTCATGACACTGTGGAACTGTTTGCCTACCACAGTCTCCATATTTACTGCTCATACCTCAAGATTCCCTCTTCGTAGTAAAGGGAGTTGTTGCAAATGATCCAAAACAGGGGATTAGTGATGGAGAGAAACAACCCTGCAAGGAGGCTAGGGAGGTGCCAATGAACTTGGACTTCACATACATTGGCTGTTTTCTACTCCTGACAAAGTTTCCACTGGAGGCCTCATGGCAGAATCAGGGCAAGTACCTTGACATCCTAGGGGACGTGATCTCATCTAAGTTTTATACAAATGCCTCCAGGAAATGCCAGGCTCCAATTGTGTGTTGTGGACAAATAAATGCATACATGATTCATTTCCTTATTCATCTATCACTTATTTATGATTATTAAAGAGGAGCACTGCTCCTTCATTTGATTAGAATGGATTTGCTTAGAAGGACTACACTGGGCCGGGCACAGTGGCTCACGCCTGTAATCCCAGCACTTTGGGAGGCCGAGAGGTAGGTGGATCACTTGAGGTCAGGAGTTCGAGACCAGCCTGGCCAATATGGTGAAACCCTGTCTCTACTAAAAACACAAAAATCAGCCAGGTGTGGTGGCGGGTACCTGTAATCCCAGCTACTTGGGAGGCTGAGGCAGGGGAATCGCTTGAACCCAGGAGGCAGAGCTTGCAGTGAGCCGAGATCATGTAACTGCACTCCAGCCTGGGCAACAAAGTGAGACTCCGTCTCAAAAAAGAAAAAAGAAAAATAGAAGGCTACCCTGAAGCCTATTTTGATTGCTGAACATGCACAATAAATGTCCTGGCTTTTAATTGGTACATTTTTTCCTCTTAAAAGAATTAAGTTATATGCAAACTCTTTCATGGAGCTAAATGTAATGAATAAAGTAGACTATTACCTTTCATGAAGAGACTGGGCTGTTTAGCTATGCAAATGAAAGCAGATGTAGGCATCCCAAGGCTGTGACTCCAGGGACACATGCTCCATAAGATAAAGTAGTCAACAGTGCCCCACCCTTTGGTAGGGTTGCATCTCTGTAGATACTATTTCCTTTACAAGAGTATTCTCTTTAAAATGCAGTTCTAGATTCCATTGCTCCTGCAAAGTGTTTAGTAGAGATATGCATGAACAGTTTGAACAGTTCTTCTCAGAGGACCAGAAACTGAGAATCTAAAAGCAACAAAAGAAGATCTCCAGGCCTCCTGATGTTCACCCCATGTTAGGAGAAAGATTAGAAAATGGAATTGGACCAACCCTGGTGATGCTCAGCCTGTGGTGTATGGTAAATGATTATCAATGATACTGCCATAGGTCGCCCAAGCCACTCCACTATCATGCCGTGACCAAACAGAGCTAATGTGATCACAGGGCATGTCCACGTCAGAGGATCCTTGTCATTCTTTTTGTCCACCAATAATTTGAACATCCTTCTTTAGTTTGGTGAAAGACAGAGACCTCCTCCCAGTACAGAAGCTGCAATGTACCACCTACTGACTTTCCCAGCCTCTCCTGCTATGAGGAGACAAGCATGTGACCCAGGCTTTCCCAGCCATAAAGACATAATTCAGACTTTGAACCACACCCATGCAGATGTAACAGGGTTAAACCTTGAAGTAGTCATCTGAGAGTCCTCTGTCCTCCATCCTCCTCTTTCGTCTCACTGGCACCCGCCACTCCCCAGACCATTCTGAAAAGAGGTGTGGAGATTCTCAGAGGCAGACTTGAAGAACCACTTTCTCCTCTCCCAGACAGTAGGCAAGACCGGGTTAGGAACACAGACAGAGAGAAGGCGGAATGGCCACTCAGCCTGGAGCAAAAGTACAGTGGGAGGGACGAGATCTTCCTAGAGTCTTCCGGTTGTGGGGGGTGGGTGGTGGGAAGCAAAACGTCCAGTCTGGAGGCCAAGAGGAAGAGATTAGATGCAGAGCTTTCTGCTGGTGATTCACCACCTGTGCACAGCCCACCTCTCAAGAGTCCTGGATCCTCCTAGGTCCTCTGACAGAGGGTGAGGGACTGGAACCCTGAGTGGGGTGGGCATGGAAGGTAAACCTTGCCCTTGATCAAGATGGAAGTGAAAGCATCAGCGGGGAGCTTCCATGGGAGGTGGGGTGGCAGGCAGGAGCAGACGTATCTTGGATGTTATATAAAGAAACAGGGACCCTGTAGAAGCCATTCCAGGGATGGTGGTACCAATGCTGGTATGCCCCACTCCAGGAGCAGTCACAAGGATGGTTCTTGCAGCAGCATCCAAGGGCCACCGCCCTGTATATGCCCGGGCAGACACAGCAGTGGCTTCCTCCAGGACCAGTTCCATGGTGTGATTTGGTCATTGTTTTTAACAAGGTACCTTCCCAGTTTGGGTTTCCAACCATCCCAAGGATTTGGTAGCTATCCAATATCCTTTTTAAAATTATTTTCATTTTTGTTTAAATTAGCCATAGTTTCTCTCATTTTGAGCTAAGCTGCCTGCCTGCAACAGCTACTCCTGGAGGTCAGGGCAAGCTGGCTTCAGCCACCTTGAGGCAGGTCAAGAACACAGCTCAACTGGACACCCTGGAACAGGCCTGGAATTCTGGGCTCCAAGAACAACCAGACTGTAAGCAGATGTGAGGTAACTGCTGTGGGTAATATCTCTCTGACATTCCTAAATCTTAAAAGTCTTGTTACAATGTACAGCTGGTGTCAGCTGCAGTTTGGAAGGTGTTGTATCTATTCCTGAGAATCTAGTGTTATCGGGGAGAGTGGTGTCCATCTCCCTCAGCTCTATGACAGCAGGACAGTAGCACTCCCCCTTCTGAGGCAGAAGGATCTGTCACCTGCAGAAGGTGGGTAGCAAAACTGTCATGAACGATCAGTGCTTAGAGCAGAGGTCAGCAATCCAGAAGGCGCTGATGGAGTAACACAGGGAAGGCACAGGCTGTGGCCAGGACACGGTGACAATCCCTACCAGTACCAGAGGGCAGGGAAACTTGGACAGGGTAGGTAGCAGGTGGGAGGGGTACTGTGGGGCCAGTGGAGCACCAGGCATTGGGGCCAAATGTAGATGCAGAGAAAAGATTCAGAAGTACAATTATCAACGTGTTAATGGTGGATTTCTTTGGACAAAGGATATTTACAGGATTTTACTTTCTTCTTTGCACTCCCCTGCATTTTCCAAGGCCTCTACAGTGACCATGTATTCTCTGTGTAGTCTTTGTGATGAAAGAAAAAGGAAAAGGGGGAGAGGTGGGAGAGAGCGAGAGGGAGAGGGCTAAGGAGAAGAGAAGGGAAGGAGAAAACGAGCAACATGCTCAAGAACATGGCAGAGGTTCCCTTGAGAAATAACAGCACTGTGCCCTTGAAAATCATTCACTTGGTCCTTCTTCCTTTTGGAAAAGGAGGGACAACCCTTCCTTGGAGGGAAAACTAAAAGAGAAAAAGGAGGAAGAGATAATCCCCATGGTAACATAAGAGGGAAGGGCCTTGTCTGAGCCTTCAGAATCCCAGGAATGTTTGCCAAAGGTGGCAGTGGGAGAGCTCTAAGGACCTGGCCATGATCCAGTTCAAGAAATGCATCCTGCCTGCCACCTCATGCTGCCTCCTCCTCCTCCTCCTCCAGAATACATCAACCCACTTCTGAGGAAACTGTCAGGGACCCCTACCCCCCCATTTCCCCCAACTCCCCCCTACCCCCGCTGCAGGCAGGTAGTTGCTGACCCCTCTCTCTTGCTGTAGTAGCAGTTAGTTTACAGTTCTGGAGAGACTGGATGGTTTATTGGTGCCCCAATACTGCTCCATTTCATACTTCAGTGCCTTTTTCAAGATTTGATCTTTTTAGAACCATTTTCGCTTCACAGCAAAATTGAGAGAAAGGTACAGAGATCTCCCATATAGCCCCCGCCCCAAACATGCACAGCCTTCCCCACTATCAACATCCCATGCCAGAGTAGTGCACTGGTTGCAAGTGATGAGTCTATACTAACAATATCATCCAGAATCCATAGTATACATTAGGGTTCACTCTTGGTGCTGTACATCCTATGGGTTTGGACAAACATCTGATGACATGTATCCACCATGATAGTATCATACACAATAGTTTCCCTAGCCTAAAAATCCTCTCTGCTCCACCGATTCATCCCTCTCTTCCCACAGGCTCTTGGCAATCATGGATCTTTGTAACTGTCTCCATAGTTTGGACTTTTCTAGAGTGTCATGTAGTTGGAATCATACTGCATGTAGCCTTTTCAGATTGGCTTCTTCCACGCAGCAATATGCATTTAGCATTCCTCTACATCTTCTCATGGCTTCATAGCTCATTTCTTTTTAGCTTCTGTGCCCTTTTAAGGGCTGTTCCATCTGCTAGGATGTTTTTCCCCCTTTTTAATGCTTGTCGGACTCCTGTTCATTCCTCACACACAATTCTGACATTACCTCTTGCAGGAAGCCCTCTCCAGTTCTTGCTCTCTGCTGGCCATGTTCCTTCACCCTTGCATGGTCCCCTGTCCATAGAGCTGCTCAACCTGCATCACTGTCTGTCCATCCATCCATGTGTCTCCCTATTACACAGTGTGCTCCTTCATCTCAATGTTCTAAGTGCCTGGCACAATGCATTTTTCTTTTCTTTTCTTTTCTTTTTTTTTTTTTTTTGAGATGGAGTCTTACTCTGTCACCCAGGCTGGAGTGCAATGGCGTGATCTCGGCTCACTGCAACCTCTGCCTCCCGGGTTCAAGTGATTCTCCTGCCTCAGCCTCCCGAGTAGCTGGGACTACAGGCATGCACCACCATGCCCAGCTAATTTTTGTATTTTTAGTAAGATGGAGTTTCACTATGTTGGCCAGGATGGTCTCAATCTCTTGACCTCATGATACGCCCACATTGGCCTCACAAAGTACTGGGATTATAGGCATAAGCCACCACACCCGGCCTGTAGTGCATTTTTCTACAGCTGCCTCCTCTATTTTAGCACCTCGAGAAAATATGAGAGTACTGTTTAAAGCAAATATTCTATAAAAACAATAAAACCATTCATCTAGCAAGAGATAAACTGACAGGATTTTATAATTTGGAATGCTAGTTAAGGTACATAACATAGAAAGGTATAGTCAGATGGATGTACACACACATATGCATATAATAAATATTTGTGGAATAGAACTGAATATTAATAGCATGGGAAATACACCAAGGGAAGAGGCTTAACTATTGGAACATGGCCATTTTCACAAGAATAGAAATTAAATATGTAAATTCTTGAAAGTTACATGGGAGCCCCCTGGAAGCTCTGTTTATAACCCTGTTTAGATTACAACACCCTAGGAGGTGGTCTCTAAACTTGTTAGGGTGTTTGCGCTTGTCACAACTGGAGGGGCACATTTGGCATGTACTGGGAGGAGGTCAAAGACGTTCAGATGTCCTGCAATACAACAATCAGTGCCACGAATCACAGAACCATCCCACATTTAGCACGAGTTTTGAATGTCCCGCTGAGAAAAACTCATGTCTACAATTATCTGAGCCAAGAACCTAACTCCCTTTTACATGTGAAGACACACACACAAATTGTTTGCATCTTTTCAAAGTTGACCAAATTTTATAAGAATCTGACTCTAATGTAAATAGATTAGCTGGAACCTTGCTGAGAGTTGTCCTCTATTTTGGAAAGCCACACCACTGGAGGAAAAGTCCTTTGTAACATCTTAGTCATCAACACAACATACCTGAACCAATCTGCATTTGGAGATATTGCATTCTACATATAGAGGCCAAGACTCACTGCTTCAGCAGGTCTCCTAGGGTTTCATAACAGAGCACCTATTGTTGAAACATTACTTTCCATTTATTTCTCCTTTATATTATAGCTAGAAAATTTGCATTGAATTTTTCAAAATTATCTGTATTGGCAAGGTGCACTGTCTCTGAAATTCATTTCAATGTAGTAAAGGAGTATTCATAAATATATGCTATAAAAGGATATTGGATATTACAGGGTTCAGAACCACTGGGTGAAGGTAAATTGTATACTGTATTTAAGAAGATTGACTTGATAAGTCTGTAGAATTACACTTCTAAGTATAGCCTGATGAGGTAAAAGTGTCTGCATATGAATACCATTGGCAATAAGCATTAGCAGGGAGCAGCTCCCCTACAGACCCATCTTTTATTCAAAATAATTGTACTTCAAAGACTAAGAACTTTTTTTTCCCATTGCCATTTATTTGCATACAATACTAGTTTCGATTTCAAGGTCACTCTCTTTTTTTTTTTTTTTTTGAGACAGAGTCTTGCTCTGTCGCCCAGGCTGGAGTGCAGTGGTGCAATTTCGGCTCACTGCAAGCTCCGCCTCCCAGGTTCACGCCATTCTCCTGCCTCAGCCTCCCAAGCAGCTGGGACTACAGGGGCCCGCCATCACGGCCGGCTAATTTTCTTGTATTTTTTAGAGGAGACAGGGTTTCACCGTGTTAGCCAGGATGGTCTCCATCTCCTGACCTCATGATCCGCCCGCCTCGGCCTCCCAAAGTGCTGGGATTACAGGCGCGAGCCACGGCTCCGGCCCAAGGTCACTCTCTTTATCTTTTTTTAGAGGGGGATTGTGCAGGATTAGGAGAGTAGGAGGGATAGGGGATGTCTCACTATGCTGCCCAAGCTGGGCTGATCCTCCAGCCTCAGCCTCTCAAGTAACTGGGACCTAGTCCAGCTTCAAGGTCATTTTCTATATCAAGATGTGTAAGGTTATGTCTAGCAATGTTCATTCATTGATTCATCAAGTACGGATTAAGTGCTCTCTGGGTTCCAGGCCCTGTGCTAGCACCTGAAGATGCAGTGGTGAACAGGCAGATGGGACCCGACCTCACACAACTCATAGGCTGATGGGGATGCCCACCATCAATACAGTGAGATGAATGTTATTCTTGGGGTCTACAAGATGCTATTGGGGGGGTGTTGACCTCATTTAGAAGTCAGGAAAAGCTCCCCAAGGAACTGACATTTGAGCTGAGACCAGGAGGAGGGTACAGACATTGTTTGAAACACCATAAATATCACACGCAAAAGTCTGAAGATGAAAGAATGTGGCACATTCAGTGCAAACGCAGAGGTCCACTGACTTTCCCGTGGTGAAGCAGAGATTTCTCCCCAAACACGATCACCAAGGCTCTTACTTTAGGAAATATTAACTATGACAAACTTTTAACATTTTGACCCATATAATCTTTTCAGAAAATTTGATTGGTGGGTTCCTTTTTTATTTCCCTAAAAATAGAAAATAATTTGAATTCAAGACATTTCTAGAAACATCATTAAAGGCACATGATCATTTTTTAAAAATAGAAAGGAGAAGAGAAGCAAATGTGTGCTCATCTTCTAGACAGGGGACAATCCCATCAACTCTTAAACTCTTCCAATAGTGGCTCACGGAAGCAGGTGTCACATATTTATACAGCCATCTGGACAGGTCCTCTTCTTCCTCTTCCTTGGGGAAAAGGTTGATAAGCCTCCAAAGGGTAGATAAAAGAGAGAGACACCTAATATAAATACAGAATTAAAGGGCTCAGGACAATTGAGGCTTTCTGAAGAGCAGCAGAGTCAAGAAGCATACAGCAATGTCAGGAAAAGGATGCCAGAAAGAAAGTGGTAATAACACTGCAAGAATACCATATGGCATTTACATGTCATGTACTGCATTTTAAATGTTGATACTTGCTTTTTTTTTGTTAGCTCGGGTGCCGACTCTGTTATAGTACACAGCAAAATTTATTTTTTAAAAAAAATCACATGGAAGTTCTCTGTAATCTATTCTTCAAATTGTAGATAAATTCCCTTTTATTTTAACCACATGATATCTATTCCTGATTCTAATTGCTCAAGCTAGTCTGTAAAATAGTTTAGAATGAGAAGGGACAGTCCTGACAACTGAGACGAGATGCCCGATACACCCATTTGTGACTACTCGGGAGTGAGAGGGGACCTGGGGGTGGGGAGTGGATAGGTAGACAAACAAATATTAATAATAATAATTTAGTATCAGTTCTTTCAAGCATTCCCCAGGCTCGTATAGAAAGACTGCAGATGTTGTTCATGGTGAAATTCACTTCTGCCAAGGAACGGAAAAAATAATGGAGGAAACATCACTCAATCTGAGAGGGGAAATGGTGTAATAACACGGTATCTAAACAGAAGAGACAGTGTTTGAGCTCAGTAAAACCCATCTTCCGAGGATCCCTTGTTGGTATTTGAAGGGCCAGGCTTCTTTTCGGAGGAAACTTTAGTCTTCCTTTAGGATCTTTTAGTAACACTTTGATGCATTTTTATAAAAATACAAACTGGCCCCTGTTTTCAAGATCTGGTAAGAGCACGGGCAAGCTGAGAGGCAGTCAGCATGTAGCTAAAATAAATTCTTACTCATTCTTGGATTTTTTCTTCTTTTTTTACTAGAATCTGCGTATGTGGTAAGATCACATGAGCACATCTGCATGAACACTTGCAGCCAGTGAAGTGTGGCCGACGACGAAGAAGACAACCTGCCTCCTTCACGCAGACCGAATGGCAACGGCACCCCCTGGGGGAGCCCCAGAGGAGCCGACCAACCTGCCGTCTGCACTCTTGCTTGTGCTGTTTGCCTTTCGAAAGGGCTCGCTGCATCGCGGCCAATGCATCTTCTCCTCCCAAGGCCATGCTTGATGGCTGAGGTCCTGTCCCAGATACAGACCCTGTTGCCCATGGGTTTCTTTCTCTCTGTCGCTACCCTTTCTGGGGCCCCCTCCACTTCTCCAGCCCCACCCACCTCCATGCCCATTTCCAGGAAGGGTAGGACAGAGGGCAGCATTCAGCAAGCATCTCTTCATTTGTGAAGCTTACACATCCTGGGTGCTTGGAAAAAGACCTGGTTCGTGTCTCTCTCCTCTCTAATCAATTCACAATCAATAAATATTTACTGAAAACCTCCAAAGCACTTAGCACTGAGCAGGTCCTACAGGGATACAGGCCAATAAAGGCACAGTAACATTTAGCTTCAAGCCCCTATGCTTTACTTGAGCAGAACAATCCATTGGCAAGACAAGGCAGGTGCTTGTGTGATGTGAAATATACAAGCTAGAATTAACGAGTCCCTCTCTGGGCTCCCATAGCTAACAGTGTTCTACAATAATAGTGAATAGCATTGATTGAGGCTATGTGGCAGACACTGCTCTCAAGTGTCAACTAAGTGCCAAAACAGACAGGAACCATTATTATCCTCATTTTTTCAAATAAGAAAACTGAGGCACAGCCTGAGGTCACATAGCTGATAAGAAGTAGACATAGCATGGATCATTCACCCAAGGTGGTGTGACTTCAGAGCCTGCCTGCCCTAGCCCTGGTATCATTCTGCACAATATTATGGACACTGGTCTTGATGCATGGCTGTTTTCTCCTTAAGAGAAAGGACTATCCCTTGTTTATTGCCACATATCCCTATAGTGTTGAGAACACGTACAAAAAAGTGTTATTCGATAATTGTTTATTAAGTTGACCTCGCGAGGAGCATGAAGGAACAGCCACAGTGAAGAACAGAAAAGTGAATCATGATTGGGTGAATAAAAGGATTTCAGAGTAGAAAAAAGGTCTGGTGGAAACTGGATGTCATCCGTATGCAGAGGCCCTAGTCGGCCTGGCACTGAGCCACCCGTCCTCCCACCAGCTCTGCGCACAGGGCCCAAGCTGATGAGTAGGAAGGAAAGACGCACAGGGACACAGCTGTAGGTTAGGGCAGGGAGGGAGAGAGGGCAGGTGCAAGAGGGGAGCAAAGATAACGGCACAGCCTCTCCACTTAGTCCCCAGAGTGATAGAACAGCAGCTATGGGAGCAGCCAGGACTTAGAGGCAGTCAGACAGCAATTTACCAAACGCTGTCATTTGGGCCTATAAAAGTTAAAGAAAAAAAAAAAACAGAAAACAGCAAGTGTTGGTGAGGAACTGGAAAGACAGAATCCCTGGGCATTGTTGGTGGGAATGTGAAATGGTGCAGCCACTGTAGAAAACAGTGTCACGGTTCCTCAGAAAAATTAAATCTGTAATTATATGTGACTCAGCAATTCCACTGCTGGGTATATGTCCAAAATAATTAAAAACAGGGACTTGAATAGATGTTT
Source organism: Pan troglodytes (assembly GCF_028858775.2). Classification (NCBI taxonomy): domain Eukaryota; kingdom Metazoa; phylum Chordata; class Mammalia; order Primates; family Hominidae; genus Pan; species Pan troglodytes. The sequence continues at coordinate 86,208,188 of NC_072413.2, forward strand.
ATACACCCACGTTCATAGCAGCATTATTCATAACAACCAAAAAGTGGAAACAGCCCAAAAGTCCATCAACAGATAAACAAATAAACAAAATGTGGTATATACAGACAGGGGGCTATTACTCAGCCTTGAAAGGAAGGAAATTCTGACACATGTGCAATATTCATGAAGCCTTAAAGACACTGTGCTAAGTGAAATAGGCCAGACACAAAAGGACAAACACTATATGACTCCATTGACATGAGGTTCCCAGAGTGGTGAAATTCATAGACACAGAAAGTAGAATGGTGGTCACCAGGGGCTGGGGGAGAGGAAATGAGCAGTTATTATTGAACAGACTCAGAGTTGTCATTTGGGAAGATGGAAAAGTTCTGGAGATGATGGTAGTGACGGTTGCACAACAATGTGAATGTACTTAATGCCACTGAACTGTACACTTAAAAACAGGATGGTAAATTTTATGTTGTGCACACTTTAACACAATAAAAAAAGGCATAAAGAAAATCTTGAAGCAGGCTCTAAAGTATCCTACCAACTCCTGGGAGTAACTTGGAGGAAAAGAAAACTTCTGGCCAGGCACGGTGGCTCACGGCTGTAATCCCAGTGCTTTGGGAGGCCGAGGCAGGTGGATCATGAGGTCAGAAGTTTGAGACCAGCCTGGACAAAATGGTGAAACCCTGTCTCTACTAAAAATACAAAAATTAGCCAGGCGCAGTGGCAGGTGCCTGTAATCCCAGCTACTTGGGAGGCTGAGGCAGGAGAATTGCTTGAACCTGAGAGGCAGAGGTTGCAGTGAGCCGAGATCGTGCCATTGCAGTCAAGCCTGGCAACAGAGCTAGACTTCATCTCAAAAAAAAAAAAAAAAAATCTTTGTAAAAATGACTATGGCCAGGATGAAAATGTTAAATCCACAGAAAAAAGAAAGCCCAGAATGTCATGGAAATTGATGCTAACTTGAAAGACCAGTGATCTCAACTTTTGTGAGTATGGCACTCCCTTCTGAAGGTTAAAAATATCCTTGATCCCCACACAACAATAGAACTTTTGGTACTAACTGATAGTGAGAATATACATATATATAGAGAGAGAGAGAGAGAAAGAGAGGCCGGGCATGGTGGCTTATGCCTATAATCCCAACACTTTGGGAGGCCAAGGTGGGCAGATCACTTGAGGTCAGGAGTTCAAGACCAGCCTGACCAACATGGAGAAACCCCATCACTACTAAAAATACAGAATTAGCTGGGCATGGTGACACATGCCTGTAGTCCCAGCGATACAGGAGGCTGAGGCAGAAGAATCACTTGAACCCGGGAGGCAGAGGTTGCGGTGAGCCAAGATCGCACCATTGCACTCCAGCCTGGGCAACAAGAGCAAAACTCCATCTCAAAAAAAGAAAAAAAAAAGATACTATAGATACTATGAATACGGGAGTCACCCTTTAAAATGAACTGAAATGAATCATTGATGACAACCCCTCTACACACATTTGGAAAAGGGCAGCACACATGTTAAGGAGACATATTATTTATTCTGTCCACTGGCAATGCTTGAAACACAAAAGGATTCACTGATCCTTTAAAACGACACCTCAGGCTCCTAGGGGCCCACCACCTATAGGATGAGAACTACAGCTATCTATGAGCAGGAGCCTAAAACTCAGCAGTAAACTTCCAAGACATGGTGCAAAACCATTAGGTCAAAACTTATGATGCACAAATGCAGCTCCTCTCAGAAAATACAAAGCAATGCATTCTCCCCCAGAAATACAAAGTGCACTTCTAACAGGAATGCACATTTCCTGGGCTGGATTCAGTTCAGGAGAGTGCAGTTTGTTGGCAGCCCTTCACTATGCAAAGCCATCAGAGCCTGCTCAGCATGGGGCTGCACATGTTTGTCACACTGTCACCTCCCGGGGAGCTGGCTCTTTGGGGTGTGATGGTTCAGAACACTGGCACACCTTTCAATAATGATGTGTATTCTAAACATTTTCCCTTCCCTAAGGCAAAAAGTCATAAAGCTATCTAGAAAGTATCAATGACTACTGACATGCCAGTCATCTAAAACTTATCCTACAGTGAACACATAGATCACACACCCAGCTCCGTGATGAGCACACTCAATTCAATAAGGGCACCTCTCAATTTTCAGGAACCTAATTTGTTAGAAGCTACACCAAAGTAGGTCATTGCTTGCTTGGCTCACAGAAGTAACATGAGGCTAAATGTAAAAAGAAAAAAAAATTACGATAATTTTTTAAAAAGAGTTCTCTAGAAGAAGAGAGCAAAGAATTAATATTTTATTAAATCAGTGCATTCCAGAGGAACCAAACTAACCTGTGAAAATTGGTGATAAAGCATGAACATAGGAAATCATTCACCTATTATGCTGATTTTATAATACTAGTAAAAATGTGATTGCTAATAGAATTCTTGCATTAAATTCATAACTCAAAAGCACCTGGAATCTTTAAATACAGTTTACCATGTTGTAGACCTAAAGCATCACTAGACTTTCACTAGCCCCAAAATGCAAAAATATAAAACCTTTTATTAATACTTAATGAAACCCCTGGGATTCTAAGAAGTGATTATCTCTTCAATGAGAAAGACCTCACTGATAATGAATACCCATAAAATTTTCTAGATAGTTTCCTCTATCAGAGATGTTTTAAGAGTTTCAGAAGCCTTAGGGAAAACCAGCAAAATCTGAAAGATATGAGGAAAGAGCTAAATGGCTCTTAAAAGGAAGAGATATTTAATACTACTTGACATAGCAGACCTTGAGTTTAGGACTGAGTTAAATCCCCAGTGGGAATTAAAATCTTGGTGGTGATGGTCTCAAACTCTATGCTCTTTTTATTTTACTTTATTATTATTATTATTATTATTATTATTATTGAGACAGAGTTTCACTCGTGTTGCCCAGGCTGGAGTGCAGTGGTGTGATCTTGGCTCACTGCAACCTCCGCCTCCCAGGTTCAAGTGATTCTCCTGCCTCAGCCTCCCAAGTAGCTGGGATTACAGGCATGCACCACCACACCTGGCTAATTTTGTATTTTTAGTAGAGATGGGGTTTCTCCATGTTGGTCAGGCTGGTCTTGAACTCCTGACCTCAGGTGATCCGCCCACCTCAGCCTCCCAAAGTGCTGGGATTACAGGCTTGAGTCACCACACCAAGCCACTCTATGCTCTTAAAACCATCGAAGCAGAGCACTGAGGCATTCTGATGAGCCCAGAAAAAGAAGAATGCTTTGGAGGACAAGGCCAGCTATCTCAGGGCACCAAGAGGCTTGGCTTTGAGCTGTGTATTTCCTCCTGTTTTTAACATTAAGCAGGTTGTACAAAGTAGAGCAGTGGATGGAAGAACAGAGTGGGGACTATCTTTGCCTGGCAACTGCTCTCGCAGAGGTGGGTCAAAACAAGTCAGCTATTGGTACAGTATAGGCCCCTCTTTTATTAGGTTGGTACAAAAGTAATTGTGGTTTTTGCCATTACTTTTAATGTCCTATTGTGATACCAGAATATAAACCCATCTTTGTATTAGTCACATAGCAGCAGACATGAGCAAGGGGACACCTAAATCTTAGATTAACCTCCAAGAAAAGAGAACACAAAGAAAGAGATATTAACTAATAATGAGCTGGTATTAGGGAACTAAAGCAGGTACATAAAGAACCAGAGGCTATGATGCAATTCAACACACTGAGAGAGAGCATAAAGTCAGAAAACTAAAATCCTTTTAAAGCAGATGAAGACAGGCCCAATATCTTTCTCTCAACTAGCCATTTTTATCTGTCCCCAGGTCTTACTAAACCTTTTGTGAAGGCTCCTCTGAGCCATCAGATGCTATGCCTACATTGCAAGAGAAAGAAGAAAGGACGTATCGTGGAATGACTAAGTCTATTCATGCACTCTGGGGCAGGGAGACCAAGTTTGGAAGTCTAGCTCTGTCATTTATGGGCTGTGTGACCTTGGACAAGTCACAGAACCAGTCTAAGCATTCCAATCTCATATAATTAAGAAACAATAATGATCTCTTTGGCAGGGTTACTTACTGTACAGCTTACTCTAGGTAAAGCCCAGATAGCCCAGTATCTGGCATAATAAACCCTCAAAACAGATTAGCGACTCTATTAGTCCATTCTCACGCTGCTATGAAGAAATACTCGAGAGTGGGTAATTTATAAAGAAAAGGGGTTTAATTGACTCACAGTTCCGCATGGCCGCGGAAGCCTCAGGAAACTTACAATCGTGGTGGAAGGCACCTATTCACAGGATGGCAGGAGAGAGAACGAGTGTCAAGCAAAGGGGTTAAACCCCTTATAAAACCATCAGGTCTCATGAGGACTCACTATCACAAGAGCAGCATGGGAATAATCTCCCCCATGATTCAATTACCTCCCACTGGGTCCCTCCCACAACACATGAGGATTATGGGAACTACAGTTCAGATGAGATTTGTGTGGGGACACAGCCAAACCATATCAGTGACTTATATCTAGGCTTTGGTATCACAGTGCCATAATACTCAGTATTATCTCAACAAAATCCTCTCAGACAAATGACCGATCCAAGGCTCCCTACAAAGGTTCCGGCATGCAGATGTTCATGAATAATTTCCCACCCCAAAGTAACAACCAGATTCCCAGAAGTTACCTGTGATCAAAGCTTGCCAGGGGGAAAAGAGAGAGAGAGAGAGAGAGACAGAGAGACAGAGAGACAGAGAGAGACTCTGTTAAAGCTACCTGGAAAATGTTTAAATGATAAACGCTATCCAGGCAGTATTTTAAGTAGTTCTATTTCAGGCAATGTTTGATATCTTTACTGTGCATAGAAAAGAGTGAAGATGCACTTTAAAGGCCATTAAAACGTTCTATAATGACCTCAGAAGACAACAGGAAACACCAAAGGGATACTGGCCAGTTATGAAAGGTAAGCCAAGAAAGAAGAACCATACATTAGATAAGTCCCTATGGGCCAGTTAAAGTTAGTGCTGAGATGGTTTGCCTAGTGAAGAATAATAGCAGAACAATTTATCATTATGTGTACTCATCAGAGTCAAGTCTCCAAGCATTTTTGCTTTCTTGGTGAGAAATGATCTCATTCCCGGAGTATAAAATCTGCAAAGCCCTCTTTAAGGACCCATCTGAGGGAGGAGAGTTCTGAGTCGGAATGGCGCTAGCACTGAAAAACTGATTAGGATCATTGGTGGAGGCACCAGAGCTCGTGTGGAAGCTTTGGACAGGGGACCAGGGCATGCACCTGGTAGTCTTTGGGGCAATTGTCCCCTTATATCCCAGTATAGCTATGGTCAAATTAACTAGGGCGGTTTTGCCCCTGAGGACACATTTAGTAATGTCTGGAGACATTTTGGCTGTCATAACTGCGGGCAGTGATGATGCTGGCATCAAGTGAGTAGAGGCCCAGGGATGCTGCTACACATCTCACAATTCACAGGACAACTCCTATGACAAAGAATTATCCAGACCAAAATGTCAATAGTATCCAGGCTGAGCAATCCTATGTTAAATGAAGGGAGGAAAAAAGGAGCCGTCCATGGAAAAACTGTCATGGACTGTCATTAAGAAATGTTGTGTAGTCTGTTTTGTGGATGTCATATATGTAGGTCACCCCAAATGTACATTCTGGCCCTATCATTAAAGCTACACAAAATCCGTAAACTAATTTGGAACAGACTTGGTTGATAAAGCTTTAAAATTATTTGCATTTTCAAATAATTCCTTCCTACCTTCTTGCCGCCTAGGAAAAGGAAGAAAGCAATTGTTTACATTAAAACCAGGGTCTTCTCTCTGATAAAAATAAACTCACGGCAGGGTGTGGTGGCTCATGCCTGTCATCCCAGCAGTTTGGGAGGCCAAGGTGGGCAGATCACGAGGTAAGGAGTTCGAGACCAGCCTGGCCAATATGGTGAAACCTCGTCTCTACTAAAAATATACAAAAATTAGCCAGGCATGGTGGCACGCGCCTGTAGCCGCAGCTACTCAGGAGGCTGAGGCAGGAGAGTCGCTTGAACCCGAGAGGCGGAGGTTGCAGTGAGGCGAGATCGTGCTACTGCCCAGCCTGGGCAACAGAGTGAGACTCCGTCTCAATAAATAAATAAATAAACTCACATTATCATGTAACATTAATCCTACTGAGTTAGTTGTTAGGAACTTATAATATGGTATGTACTAGGGCAGGCATGACATAGAAGCAGATACTCCAGAGACATACGGGCACTGGTAAACTGAAGTTCACTGATATTGTGTCTCTTCTACACTACTGAAAGGCAGCCATTTCTTAAACTAAAGCCTCAGCCTACCACTCTGCCCTCCTCCCCTGCCTCTTTGGGTGCAATGCTGATGTGCACAGCCAAGACCCTTGAACATTTTCATTACCAATAGGTATTGGAAACTGTAGCTGAACCTACAATGCTGAAAATAATACCCAGTTTCCAAAACAGGGATTTTGATCTGTTTGAAATAATAATTTTTATTTTTTTATTTTACTTAAAAATATTTTTAGAGACAGGGCCTCATTCTGTTGCCCAAACTAGAGCACAGTGATGTGATCCTAGCTTACTGCAGTGTCAACCTCCTAGACTCAAGCAATCCTCACTCCTCAGCCTCCTGAGTGTCTAGGACTATAGGCACTTACCACTACACCCAAGTAATTTGAATTTTTTTTTTTTTTTGAGACAGAGTTTCACTCTGTCACCCAGGCTGGAGTGCAGTGACACAATCTCAGCTCACTGCAACCTCTGCCTCTCCGGTTCAAGCGATTCTCCTGCCTCAGCCTCCCGAGTAGCTAGAACTATAAGCACACACCACCATGCCAGGCTAATTTTTGTATTTTTAGTAGGAACAGGGTTTCATCATGTTGGCCAGGCTGGTCTCAAACTGCTGACCTCAAGTGATCTGCCTGCCTCTGCCTCCCAAAGTGCTGGGATTACAGGCATGAGCCACCGCGCCCGGCTCGATTTTCTTTTTTTTTCAGAGATGGGGTCTCACTATGTTGCCCAGGCTGGTCTTGAACTCCCGGGCTCAAGTAATCCTTCTGTCTTGGCCTCCCAAAGAGCTGTGATTACAGACGTGGACCACTGCGCCTGCCTCTTGAAATAATAATTATTTTAAGTTAACCCTTTTGCTGCTGAATGCTAGCTCAAAGATGCCTTAGGAGAAACAGAAGCTTCCTGCCAATTGTGTTCTTAAAAGCCTCTCCTTGATCCATGCCAGGCACATGGCAGAGGCCTGCAGGAGTCTTTGGCTTCCGCCACATGCCCCTTCCTGGAATCTAAAGTGGTTGATCAGTCCACTAATTTAACCGTATTAGCACTTTGAGATTGTCATCACTTCCATCTTAAACATGTGGCCTGTTCTAAATTTTCCAAGTAATTTTGGCACTCGTAAGTCTAGGGTAATGTTTTATTATTTGTCAGTGACACCCAGAATCATTTGGATCCATAAGCAAATAAACATTTCTGCCATATCCTTGGGGCGGGGGGAAAGCCAAAAAAAGAAAAAAAAAAAAAAAAAAAAGGTGTCCCTTGGTTTTACAGGAAATACCAGAAAGCCTGCTGATCCGAGCCGGAAAAAAAGAAGCAGGTACTTCCTACCAGAGGCCAAAGTCCAGCTTGGAGCCAAGAAAATGAGAATCAGTCCAGAATTTGACTGGTTTTCCTACAGCATCCTATCAAGTGATAATCAGCCTGGCCCAGCAAGACAGCTACCCCACAGCAGGGGAGAAAGAGGCCGCCTGCTTCCAAAACCTGCTTCAGAATCCAATGTCAGCCCTCCTTCATCCCAAATAAGCAGATATTTGGGATGCTAACTGCCCAGATATTTCCCTGGGAACTCAGGAAGAATTATTTTTACTTTAATTAGTATGGTATACTAAAATATTCTAAACTCCACATTGGTTTCATGGTGTAGATTAATCTGACATTAATATTTTCAGCCCATCTGGAAGAGGTTAAGGCAGGATTAGTGGTTCTAATCCAGGTCCTACCACCAATTCACTGTGTGGATCCAGGCAAGTCACCTCACGGGCTCCATTTTCTCAGGTGTGAAATCTATGAGTCTCACAATAGTAGTATTCCCCCCGAAGAGTGATGCACAAACGACCTGGAACTAAATTCCTGAAAGGCTGGTCACCCTAGAGTGGGACCCAGGAGTGCATCTTAGAGCATACGTACATGACTATACCAGTGCGCAACAATTTTACCATCCACTACTATTCTTGGAGATGAAAGAATGCATTCCAAACCCCCTTTGCAGCTACGAATGGGACCTGGTAACTAGCTCGGGCCAATGGGCTCTACCTGAGGGACAACGCTCTGAAGAGCCAGCAAGCAGCGCTCAGCTGTTTCCCCCACCCTATCTAGCCCCTGAGCCTGAGAAGCTGCCTGGGTTGCAGCAGATCTGGCAGGAGTGGGAGTAGGCTGTTTGTGATAGGCTAGCTTATCTTGATTGATTCAAGGATCCCAACAGCCACCTAATTTATGACAAGGAAGAGTGAAGACATCTTCTCTATGAGTGATCTCAGTGGCTAGCAGTTAATTGACATCTATGTGAGACGTTATCATTTGCTTACTCCAACTTCTTCGCTAACAGAATTCTAATTTTGTTCATCACAGCAATGTGTTCAGCCCCAAGAGATGAAACATGATTCCTCTGCTCCTTAAGCATTGGAATCACTTGGACAGCTTGGTAAACACAGATTGCTGAGCTCCAGCCCCACCCCCACCACCACCACCACAAAGAATTTTCATTTCTAACAAATTTCCAGTGGATGCCGATGCTGATGGTCCAAGGGATACTGATGCCTAAGGTTGAGGGACCAAACTTTGAGAATCACTGGTTTAAGTCCATTATGGCAACACTATCATCGTTTGTCCGATACTTCCTTTCCTAGCCTCCCTTGCAGATGCTAATGTGATCTCATTCTGGTCAATGAGACAGAAGGGGAAATCTACAGGGTAACTTCTGGGAAAGATTTTTCTTCCATAAAAGGAGCTGATGTCAATACAATATTGAAAAATAAGAAAAAAATTGGAGGACTGACACTAACTGGCTTTAAGAATTACTATAGAGCGAAAGTAATCAAGACAGTATGATATTGGAGAAAGAATAGACAAATAGATCAATGAACTAGAATAGAGAGCCCAAAATAGAACCACATAAATATAGCCAACTTATCTTTGACAAACGAGCAAAGGCGACAACATGGAGGAAAAAAAAAAAGTCTTTTCAACAAATGGCACAGGAACAACTGAACATACACATGCAAAAAATATGGTGCAGACACAAAGCTCACACCCTTCACAAAAATCAACTTAAAAGTGATCACATACCTACATGTAAAATGCAAAAGTATAAAACTCCTAGAAGGTAACATAGGAAGAAATCTATATGACCTTGAGTATGCCAATTACTTTTTAGATACAACAAACACATGCTCCATGAAAGAAATAGTTGATAAGCTGGACTTCATTAAAATTAAAACCTCTGCTCTGTTAAAGACACTATCAAGAGAATGAAAAGATAACCCACAGATTGGGAGAAAATATTTGCAAAGGATATACTAGATAAAAAATGCAAAGGATATACTTGATAAAGGAATATAATTCAAAATATATAAAATATGGCCAGGCACAGTGGCTCATGCCTGTAATCCCAGCACTCTGGGAGACCTAGGCGGGTGGATCACCTGAGGTCAGGAGTTCAAGACCAGCTTGGCCAACAAAGTGAAACCCCATCTCTACTAAAAATACAAAAATTAGCCAGGCATGGTGGTGCACGCCTGTAATCCCAGCTACTTGGGAGGCTGAGGCAGAAGAATCACTTGAACCTGGGAGGCGGAGGTTGCAGTGAGCCAAGATCATACCACTGCACCCCAGCCTGGGTGACAGAGTGAGACTCTGTCTCAATAATAATAATAATAATACATTACACATTATACATTAAATCTCAACAATAAAGAAACAAATAGCCCAGTTAAAAAATAGGCCAAAGACTTTAACAGACACTTCACCAAAGAAGATATACAGATGGCAAGTAAGCATCTGAAAAGATGCTCCACATTATACATCATCAGAGAAATGCAAATTAAAGCAAGATACCACTACACACTTAGAATTGAGAAAATTCAGAACACCGACAACAGCAAATGCTGATGAGGATGTGGAGCAACAGGAACTGTCATTCATTGCTGGTGGAAGTACAAAATTGTATAGCCACTTTGGAAGACAGTGTGGCAATTTCTTATACACCTAAGCATATTCTTACCATCCAATCCTGTCATCACACATCTTTGTATTTAACTAAAGGAGTTGAAAACTAATGTTCAACCAAAAACCTGTGCACAGAGGTTTATATCAGCTTTATTTGTAATTACCAAAACTTAGAAGCAAACAAGATGTCCTCCAGTAGGTGAATGGATACATAAACTATGGTACACCCAGAAAATGGAATATTATTCACCACCCAGCAGAAATGGACTACAAGCCATGAAAAGACATAGAGGAAACTTTAATCCATATTTAAGTGAAATAAGCCAGTCTGAAAAGGCTACATACAGTATGATTCCAACTGCACAACTGTATAAGTCCGTTTTCACGCTGCTGATAAAGACATATCTGAAACTGGGAACAAAAAGAGGCTTAATTGGACTTACAGTTTCACATGGCTGGGGAGGCCTCAGAGTCATGGTGGGAGGTGAAAGGTATTTCTTACATGGTGGCAGCAAGAGAAAAATGAGGAAGAAGCAAAAGCAGAAACCCCTGATAAGCCTATCAAATCTCATGAGGCTTATTCACTATCATGAGAATAGCACAGGAAAGACTGGCCCCCATGATTCAACTACCTCCCCCAGGTCCCTCCCACAACACATGGGAATTCTGGGAGATATAAATTGAGATTTGGGTGGGGACACAGCCAAACCATATTAATGACATTCTGGAAAAGACAAAACTATAATAAAAACATGAGTCATTGTCAAAGGTTAGGAGAATGGGATTGATGAACAAGCAGGGTACAGAGGATTTTTAGGAGAGTGAAATATTATGTATGTATGATACTATAATGGTAGATGCATGTCATTATAAATTTGTCCAAATTCATAGACTCTACAACACCAAGAGTGAACCCTAATGTAAACTATGGACTCTAGGTGATAATGATGCATCAATGTAGGTTCATAAACTGTAGCAAATGTACCAGTCTGGTGGAGGATGTTGATAATGAGGGAGACTGCGCATGTGTGTAGGGGCAAGGGGATATGGGATATCTCTGTAACTTCCCCTCCATTTTGCTGTGAATATGCAACTGCTCTAAAAAAAGATAAATTTTAAGGGAGTTCCTTTTGTATTTCCTGATATGAGGTTGGGTGAAAACGTGCCATTTGGTCATGAAGCAGCCATCTTGCAATGTGAGTGACAAGTCTGAGGATGAAGGAAAACAGAGCAGAAAGAGGTAACAAATCTGGATACACCTGACATTGTGGAGCGGATAGCACAAGCCTGAGTCAACGTGCCTCCAGGCTTCTTGCTATGTGAGATAAGGGTTCAAATTCTTAACCCATTGTTAATGAGTGTTGGGAGTATGAAAATTGTCAGAATCAAAATGGGGTTACTTGTGCTTAAAACTCTGACAAACAGAGTCAGGGAAAGCCAGCAAGGAAGGATTCTCATGCACAAATGCCTGATTACAAGAGCTATCATAAAAGACTGCAAAAACTACAGCCTTGCACAAAACCCATCACCGCGTTATGCAGAAAAGCATTTCTGCGAAGACATCTACCCAGCAACTGACTGTCGAACCTTGGACTGGCATCACCCTTGTTATTGATCCTTGTATTCAAGGATAATTAGCTCAAAACAATTATGTAATCCTCTTCATTTTTCCTTTAAAAACCTTTTTTTTTTTTTTTGCTTTACCTCCCTGAATGCACACATAGTTTAAACTGGCATGTATTACCACTGCAATGCCCATCCCTGAGTAAATATCATTTTCTTTCAATGAGCCTCTCTCTGTATGTTATTTAGGGTGACATAAATGGTGTCAGAAGTGGGATCAAAGTGAGTGCACCTCAGAGGAATGAGAGGTCCCTGGAATTGAGTGCAGTACTGACTGAGCCCTTTCTGCTCTCTGCTTCTGTCTGTTGCCTCTTCTGTCTGGGTGACTCTCCTCTCAGATTCTCAGACTCCCTCCCTTTGGTGAGTTCTTTTTGACTTTATATGTGATTTGATTTGGCTAAAAGGTGCCTTAAGTAAAGAACTTTGCATCCCTCTTGGGTCTGTAAAAGGTGTTTTTGTTTGTTTGTTTGTTGGCAAGCACTTTCTGGTAGAAAAGTATCCTTCTGCATTGAGTACTCTGGTTTCTACAGAATTTACATTCTGTCTTAGTGGCATGTCTTTTCTGGTGAATTCACTTTTGGTTCTTTCTTTACATCTAGTTTAATATGTTATTTGGTCTGTACACCTGGCTTAAAAAAATGTGTGTGGCTGGGCGTGGTGGCTCACGACTGTAATCCCAGCACTTTGGGAGACCAAGGAGGGCGGATCACCTGAGGCCAGGAGTTCCAGACTAGCCTTGCCAACACAGTGAAATCCCATCTCCACTTAAAAAAAAAAAAAGAAAATTGTGAGCATTCTTATTTTAGTTTCATTTGGGTTTGGTTATGCACATCTGCAAATAATTTGGCACCTTTACTTTTACCTTTCCTTTGTTTCTGAACATCATCTGAGAGCAAAATTAAACATTCTAAGTGGTGGTGCAAGAAGGCCATTTAAAAGTGTTGTTTTAAGCTTCTATGATTGTAGTCATATGTTACACAGCAATAGAAAAACTAATGCAGCAGCAAGGCCCTAATTCAGGGTAAAGTGACTGTAAGCCCTTTCGGAAACAAAGCTAAAGCTATATTCTCTGATCGGCTTATAAGCAATAAAGCTGGCAATTTGATCTCCATCTGACTCCTCCATTTCACAGTTAGTTCTGAACTCTAGAGGAGAAGAATTTTTATTTATTCATGTCATAAAAACTCCAATAGTCAGGCATTTTATTATTCTGCAACCAAAAGCATTTCTAAGTAATCCAATATCCCTCAGCAATTCTTTAAAATGAGGATCAGACCTGGGATGTGTTGGAAGGACCCAAAACAGGGTCACCTCAGGATTCAGGCATCTTGAAGACCAACTTTATATTTACTTTATTTATTGATTGATTGATTAATACAGGGGCTCACTCTGTCACCCAGGTTGGAGTGCAGTGGCACGATCTCAACTCACTGCAACCTCTACCTCCTGGGTTCAAGCAATTCTAATGCCTCCGCCTCCCGAGTAGCTGGGATTACAGGCATGCACCACCGTGCCCTGCAAATTTTTGTATTTTTAGTACTGACAGGGTTTCATCATCTTGGCCAGGATGGTCTTGAACTTCTGACCTCAGGTGATCCACCCACCTCAGCCTCCCAAAGTGCTAGGATTACAGGTGTGAGCCACCATGCCCGGCAGAAAGCCAACTTTAGATTTTATTTTTACTCCACCGTAAATCCTCTCTTCCCAAGAGCTGAGAGAAAACATAACAGATCAAGAGAAGGGCTTAACACTCATTGAGCAGAAGAAATACATAAACCTTCCCCCATGAGAACTAAAAATTCACAACCCCAAGCTTTGTTAGCTTATACAATTTTCATTTCTCAAATAACCACCTAAACATAATTGGACTTTTAAATGTAGTTTAAATCAATGGCAGAAAACTGAGATTTTCTACCAAAACTTTACATGCAGCAAGCAAACTGCTGCAGGATCAGTTGTTCGTATATTTAGGAAGTGTGCTTACACTCCCCCTGGAATTCGGTCACCCTTTCCAATAGCACCCTCCAATACTCAGCAAATGCATTCATTGTGCGCTGCCAATTCAATAATATGCAACTGTCTCGCCTTCCTAAAAGAATCTTGATCTTTGATGGCGCTGCAAGGAGCTGAGTGGACAATCAGCATAAAGATGAAATTTTTAAGAGATTTCTAAGGCTCTGTATCAGAATCTGTTTATGGTCCATTTGAGAGGCAGCTTCAAGAGGAAGGAGAACCATATACTCTATTTGTAGTCGGAAATTCATTAGGGGAGACTAAGTCCCTAAGTTTAGTAGCAGATGTCCAGATGATTGCAACCTCTTCCATCACTTCAAATATAGTAACTAGAATTTTTTCTGCTAAGGAGGATTTCAAAAACTTTTAGTCCAATCCTTTCTTCTACAAATAAGGAAACTGAGCTCTAAAGAAGCTACATAAAAATAAAAATGCCAGATCAGTCATTTCCCCAATTGAATCCTGTTCTGAGTGTTCAAACCACCAGATTCTTTTTTCTCTAAGTCAGAGGGCCATGAGGCAGCAGCTAAAAGGGTGCTTCCAAGAAGTTCAAAAGAGTTCTTGGAGACAGGGCTGCCATGTCTGCTTTAGGAAGAACAAAACGTCTGAAAAGCAGGGAAGCTGAGCACTGATGGTTTCCATGGAGACTACTGGGGAGCCCAGGTGCGCGGTCTAATGAGGCCACCGGCCAGCCAGCATGAAGGAGCACAGGCTGTGGGACATTCCAGTAAAACTCACACACCACAGAGCTCCTCAGATGAAACCCGGATGAGTGGCTAGCCTGCCCACGAGGGCTTCTCTTGGAGAGACACACAGAAGCCCTGCGCTCTATATGTCTGCCCTATATGACAAGCTCTTTTCCACACATTATTTCATTTAATCATCAGCAAAACCTGACAAAGTAGATTCAAATTCTATCCCCTTTTGTGGATGAGTAAACTGAGGCAGCTGACCCAGGATCAGTGAGATTATAAAATGGCTCACCCAGCTATGGTGCCTCGTTCCTCCCATTCTACTCTTTTTAAAAAGCCTCTGAAACTGCTCATCTGAAAGCTCCCTTGCATTCTTCTAAAGAGAAGTATGAGCCATTATTGCAGAGACAGCCTTGAACTCAAAGTTTAAGAGTTCTTAGAGGGGGAAAAAAGCACAGCTTTAGAGCTTCCAGCTGATCTGCCTTTGGCCACCATTCCTAGATCCTGGAAAAGACCTCAGAATGTCATTTTTAAATATTAAGTCATCATAAGAAAGCATTCCCTGAGGAAGGTTTGAAAGACTTGAGAATTAGGTCAGCAGTGAGTAAGAGAGCAGAAGTGACCTTACATCTGAGCAAAACAGGTGTTCTGTGAAAGCATACGAATGAGTGTGAGTTAAAGGGCATTGGGAACCCCGGTTTAATCACTCAGCCACTCATGCCTGCAACTAATGCCAGGAATAATTTATTAATTAATTTTAATTTTAGTAAATAAATTCCTTGAGTTGAGATAGTTGTCTCTTGTTTAAAGATAAATATTCCAGAAAGGAAAAAACCCACTAAGGCAATAGCAATCATCAACAGTTCAGTAGGAAGTAGTACATCAGGATGCCATTTCTGAGGGAGCACTCAGCAGTGAGAGATGGGAGAGAGAGAGACCATTAGGAGACAGGTGCAAAGCACAGAGCAGTGTCTGGAGAAGTCAGGCTTCTGGAAGAAGCAGGATTAGCCTGAAGACACTGTGCTTGAAAATAAAACGGAGTAAGGGAGTTCCAACAACAAAATGGATGGATTTACAGTTTTCTACATCATTACAAACACAATGAGGAACCCCATCTTCCATCTTGAAGGAGAAACTGAACTTGTCTCACCTCTTCAAAAAATCTGTGTTGGCAAATCCATACTTAACCCTCTTGTGTTGTGATTGCAGAAATATCACTCTAAAATAGGAAGCTACTCAAAGAAGGGAGTTTAGGTGCAAGATGTTTGACTTCCATTGGCCAAAACAGAAAATACAATCATAACATTAAAATTATTCCATTAAAAGCAGACAATGCCCCTGATACTGCCTCCTGGATCCTGTCAGGCTAAAGCCAACTGGATCGCAGTGGTTAGAATTTAAATATGACACAGTACTCACTCGAAAGACCTTCTCCACTCTTGCAATGCTTTTCCCAAAGATGGTTCCAAGTTGGTCTCCAATTCCAGCCAATAAGAAACCAAAGAGTGGAATTCCAAAGATGGCATATAAAATACAAAAGATTTTGCCTCCTTCAGTGCTCGGAGCAATATTCCCATACCCTGGTGAGAAATATGAAAAAGAGGGAGAGTGGCAGAGAAATTAGCATACTGACCAAAGAACTCACAGACTTTTTTAAAAGTTTGTACATTCCCCCACCTTATGAGCTTTAGGGAGTAGAGCTTCATTTCAAAGGCCCTCTACAATTCGCAACATTGTTCCATTGCTTCTCTTCCTTCTCCCCTTACAAACGGTTTTAAGGTTTCTTGGATATTAACACATTTTAGGAAATTCATGGTCACTCAGAACTTTCATTTTCATTTCTGACAAAAAGTGATACCACCTTTTTCTGAAACACCAAGCATCATGGGCATGTCTAGTTTAGCGAGACCTGAATGTGTGGGAAGGAATCACCACTGCACTTATTAGATTTGACAAGAGCTTCTTTTTCACAGTCTTACCCATGGGCTCCATCCGGACCGACTGTGGCTGTCTTGAAGGGTAATGGGTACCCCATATTAAAGAGGAAATGTGGTCTAGTACAAGGTTAGAAAGGACTCATGAATTGTACAGCCTTACCCTGGGAAGTCTAAAAACAGGAAAGAATAGGGAAGGGAAGGCTTTGTGCTGTCTCTCCCCACTGCTAGTGAAGTTTCGCCCCATCTGGTTCTTTTTTTCTCTTTACTGGGAACTCCACATCATCTCTGAGTCCTACCTCTCCGCCCAACTACCTCTTGCATTGAGGGTAATAAGATGCTAAAAGTTTACTGATGGATGTTTGAATACAAGAGAATCTTTTTATAGTCAGGTCTACTAATATGTATTTCAAATAGTGCTTTGAAAATACCCACATCTGCATTCTTAAGAGTACTGCCATTACATAAGTAACTTACGTACAATGAGTACTGGGCTTACCCTATATGGATGAGGCTAAAGAAAGTATTGCTGGAAGAAAAAGTCCTATAGCTTGGCACACTTTACATGGAGATGAAAGTCTAAATTAATTAATATTCATTTTTGTGCCAATTGATATTACAATCTTATGTTAAAAAGTATCTAGACAGTAATCTAACCATTCTCCCAAATCTGGGTAAATCATGTGGGGCCTGTTTCTGAATCCATTCAATGAGTGAGTTATTGGGTCCATGGTTATTGACAGGTTGGGAATGCAACATGATAAAAAAACGTTGATGGTTAGTCCATCATTCAGCCACCCACAGGCCTGCAGAACTCACGGTTGCCTTCTGCCTTCGGGAATGAGTCACCTGGATACTTTCCTTTGCAATCTTCTGTTCTGAATCATTCAAACCTCTTATAATAATCTAAATTACAGCTTCCATTTCTAAAATGAGTGTTCAGGCTAGGCTTCCTCATCTTGTATTTCCTTTACTCACCAGGATTTTGATTTAAATATGCAAAAAAGCTCTCAGAACTTTTTTCAGGTACTTTCAGGAACTTGGACAAAATCATTTTTCCAAGAATACCCCTCTAGAATGGTCGAGCTGACATTAAGCTAGCCCTATTGAATAGGAAATAAATGAGCCTCTACAGTTTCACTTTATGCAGGTTTATGGTGACTCTTGGAAACATCCAAGTAACTTGTGAAAACACTGAAGACCCCAGCTTGACTGTCTCACAATAGCCTAACTTTGGGGAATATAGGTTGTCCAAGTGTCTCAGAAAGAAATAGGCAAAAAAGTGGAGGCTTGGAACTGGATGAACAGGCATCTCATTAATCCTGACAAGTGCTACACCCCCTTCCTCCAGCTTTCAGAGATGACCACCCCCACCCACCTCCTGGGTAAGGCACTGTGGCTTACCACGGAGCATCAGGGAGAAGTGAGGAGATGAAAGATCTGGATCCAATTCCACCTCACACTACCTGGTTCTCCTTAGACCCACTTAACATCTGAAAATCCTAGTGTCAGAGGTACTCAAGGAAAATGCAGGCGGGAAAAAAATCAATGGACTGTAAAGTACTGTACCAATGCAAAGTATTATTATTATTATTATTATCACAATTGGTTCCTTATTTGTTCAGTGTTTTGTTGACTAGAACACAAAAATAATATTAAAGCTAAGTTCTTGGGTAAGAGCATGAGTGATGCAATACTCAAACAAGCCTTTAAATATATTCACAGCCATCTTTCTTTGGTGACACACTGCCCAGTGGACAGAAAGTCATCATTCTTGAGTGATGCTGTATCTCATGCATGGGCATGTGTGTGAGTGTATTTGTGCTCCATGCCTTTGGTGAACTATAAGGAGAGACTGTTTGACCCTCAACACTGTCACTCTGGGAAAATTCCAGCACTTACACTTTGGAGCTTTGCTCTGAGGCAATGGGAAGACCACATTTCTGGATTTGGGGATCTAGTTACACCCCACCTGTCTGACTGCCCTGCTCATCCTTCTAGAATGCTTGGGTAGAACTTTGAAGTAAGGTGTGACAGTTGTCTGTAGGCTCTAGAACTAGAGACTACACAGATTTCTGTTCTGATTCTTCTATTTACCAACTCTCAGGTCATAGGCACATTCTTAATCTCTCTCCCTCACTTTCTTCATCTAAAAGACAAGGCTATTAAAGTGCCTACCCATAGCTATTAAAGATTAAATGAGTTACATGCAAAGCAAGAGTTACATGTGAAGATTAAATACCTGTGAAATATGATGCAAACTAAGCACCCAGTTTGCCTTGTGCTTTACTGTGGGAAGGAATTGTTTCTGAGCAATATGTCTCCAGGAAAACTCAGTCCCAGGAGAAAACAGGCGGTTGATTCCTATCTTCCCTCCAGAAACTTCACTGTTCTCCCATAGCACACACAGCATCAGGTGGTGACTTTCAGCAGAAGACAACCAACTCCACAAGGGCAAACAGCCAAGGGGAGGCTGTAATGAACGCACAGCACCAGGATGAGCTCAGATCTGTTCACCTCTGGCTAGAAAAGAGTTCCCTGTTTTTCAGGAAGAGAAAGCTGGCATTTAAAGAGGACTTGTGCCTGAGGAGTGCACACAAAGGCTTCCATTTGCTGTTTACGTGCCAAAGTCAAATCTTGGCCCAACTGTGTGTTGTGCAGCCCTACTTGTTTAGTTGAGAGTGTGCTTTCTTATTATGGTCACCAGTCTGTCTGCGCAGGCAGGGCTGCTTTATGGATGTGCACCCTGTGCAGTCCCACAGGGCCCACGCTTAGATGGGTCCTGTGCTTGGTTTAATGCTCTAAGGGACCCCACTTCAATTTGTACTGGGTGCCACAAATTATGTAGCTGGTCCTGGTGAATCTAGCTGGACTCCATTGCTTACTAACTATGAAATACTGGGAAAGTTATTTAACTTCTCTGGGCCTCAGTCTTCTCATAGATAAAATGAGGCTAATAACAGTACCCACCTCATGTGGTTATGCAGGATTAAATGAGATAATGTACGTGGAGCACAATGCATGTTAACTAGTAAGAACTCAGTAAATGTTAGCCACGGTGATTGCTCTTTTCAAAGGCACGGGTTAAACATCCCATCTAAATCAAGTGGGGCTCACACTCATAATCTCAGCACTTTGGGAGGCCAAGGTGGGAGGATCACTTGAGGCCAGGAATTTGAGACCAGCCTGAACAATATTGTGAGCCCTTGTCTCTACAAAAAAAAATTTTTTTTAATTAGCCTGGCATGGTAGTGCACAACTATAGTTCCAGCTACTTGGTTGGCTGAGGCGCGAGGACCATTTGAGCTAGGAGTTTGAGGTTACAGTAAGCTATGATCACACCACTGCACTCCACCCCAGGCAACAAAGCAATACCCCTTCTCTGAAAAAATAAAAATAAAAATAAAAAATAAACATCCAATCCAGTGCTGGGTAAGTACCAACAGGTGCCTCGATAGTTTGATAGGGACAACCCTTAAATGAGGCTGCCAGGCTAGTGACGCAGTGACTGGCTACCACCTGGTCCTGACCAGAGGCTCTCTCTCTGATGTGGGTAGAGTCAGGTGGCTCAATCTGAAAATGCCTCACAGACTAAAATCTAATCGCATTTCACAGATATTGGTAAGAACCTGATCGCTCGCTGTCCTTCTACAAATGACAGCTTGTGAAAAAGCATCTGCACATAGAAGTGAGCATCATTCATCCGGCTTAGAAAAGCTAGTTACGGGGGACCCACCAGCTGAGCCAATAATCAAAGGCAGGTGGGACTTTCTCACGTTGAATTAGTTACTGAGAAAGGGACTAGGGTGCAGTGCAGCCCCGTCATTGACAGAGCAGAATCTGCTCTTCCTTCTGGCGTGGCTACTGGTCTGGAGAAGTGCCTGAAGGTATTCTGTTTGCTATACACTTGTAAATCTTTCCATATATCTCAGCACAAGAAAAACCTTCTTCAAAAAGAAGTGCTTTGATATCCTCAGATAAAAGGGACCTCTGATACTAAGGAGTAGCGCTGCTTTTCAGAAAAGATTCTATTATTCCCAAAGTGTGTCTATACACATTCTACCTAATAAACACATTTTTCCGTCTGAAAAGTACATAACCTTAAGCTGCTCATGAGAGCCTTTCTGGAAAGAAATTTGGCAAGCCTTTCATTTCCTTTGACAGAGCAAACCCTTGGTAACCTTTCCAAGGCAACAACCAGAGATGAAGACCACACTTCACAACGTTAACACCATGGTGTTACACTATTACTAAAATAGAAACAGCTTAAGTTCCCAGGAATATGTGATTATAGTGTGAATAGTGGATCCAATAGAAACCATCAAAGAATACGCTTTTCAAAGAACTTTAGTAATATGCAAAAATGTCTGCAATATTACGTTGCAAATTTTATGATCGCAAGGAAACAGGCCAATATTTGTGTATTTCACAATTAATGAAATACACAGCTCCTCAGCTCTCATGGTTCCTCTTTCCTGACTCCTAAGTAGTGGAAAATTGCTCAGGAAGAACTGGAAGAATTGCTGGGCTCTGAGTTTTCTTATAAACCTTGCGACCACATGCAACAAATGAATTTACCACTAAGTAACTGGAAAAACAATTATTTCTGCACCTCATTATTCTTACTTACTTACTTGTATTAAGGGCTTCTTTGGAATTCTCTAACTGTATGACTCTATAAAGATCCTCCACTCTGGAGTTAAAATTTAGCCAGCTAAATGGTGTTCAACTTACAATACATTATTTTTCAATTAAAAGAAAGAAAGAGTGAGAGAGAAAATTGTGTTTTCTAAATTAAATAGAACAAGGACCCTATCTCTAGTGTTAACACTGTACAATGATACTGAAGTGGACTTTGCATTTTACTTTTGGTTTTGATGCACATTTGTTTTGCAGTAGTTTCCTGTTCAGCATCCACCTTCCTTCTGATTTTTGGGAAAGACCCCCTTCCTGTGCATAATTGGTATGATACAGTGTCCTGCCTCCCACCACAGAGGAAACAGCCTCCTAGGCAGCCAGGATGTGTGCACATGAACAAATAGGATGGCTCTGCCTAAGACTTTAAATCAAGATTCAGTGGCTCAAAGATGATGACAGATGGCAGCTGCAGCAGCCAGCAGGCTCAGTCACTAGCTGTGGAGGTCAGAGGATATTCACTGGCCCTGCATGAGCTCTGACCCAAAGCATGTATTGGGATGTTCTCACTTGCAGGTAATAGAAAGCTCAATGCACACTCGCTTAAACAACGAAAGAAAATATATTGACCCCAGTAAATAGAAGGGAGTTTAACATTTATTTCTTAACACTTCCTGGGTAGCACCATCCAGAGCTCAAATGATGTAAACGAGACCCCATTCACCACTCCTTTTCTTCACTCTGCTTCTTTAGTGTTTGATGAATTCTAGGCAGAACAACCCAAGGGGAAAAAAATGACTGGCAGTGCCTTAGGCCTGTCTCTTTCCAGACTTACCTTTAGTAAGAAAGAGAGGTCATTTCCTCCAAAGCTTCGGCAAAAGCCCCTAATCCAGATCATATGTCCATCTTTGAACTAATAATTGTGGCCAAGCACTGGATTTCTTAGTCTAAACAAGGTGATTGTTCACCTGAGGACTGGGGACAAAGCATGGGGAAGGGAACCACTGGGGATATGACAATGAGGACATGGGTGAGTAAGTGAATGGAATCCAGGCAACAGAATCCAAGGGCTAAGAGCCATTTGCTCAAACTCAAAGATTCCGGTGTAAGCACACACACAAAAAAGGGCAAAAACCGTCGCATATCAAACGTTCTTCATTAGGCAGATGGAGCCACCATTCCTCAGTCACATAATATTATGTGGATCAATAAACATAGTTGTTCAATAAACCAAGTTCCTGGATTCCTAACAAGCTAACACAATAAATACCATTAATGCACCTTCCAATGTAGCCATAGTGTTTTTCAATGCAGCAGACAGATCATTCATTTAGCCATGTCATGAAACAAGAAAATTAGGAGTTTCCTTCAATATACACTAATGTCTCATGAATCCAATACCGAGTACCAGAGAGCATTTTCCAAAATGTACTTCTTGAAGTGGCCCAGACTTTCTCAATTTTAATTGGTGTACAATAGATCCTCCTACAATGCGTGACACTTTTTCCCAGGTTAACAATCTGCTGAACACAATGAAACCTGACATTGGTCTTCTTGGATCCACTACAGCAACGCCCTCTGGTGTTGTTCAGGTTGCTAACACTTTTTGCCCTTATACTAAATGTGTCAGGCCACCCAGCTTCCTTTGTTGGACGCTGTGAGTCTGTGGATTAAGCTGACCTAACCTGGCCTAGAGTGCCAGAAAAGGCTTCTAAGTCCCAGACCCACTGGTGTCATGGGCATCTTGAATACTTTTAATAGCTAACACCAATATATTTGCAGATTTGCAAGTGTAAACCTAGCATGTCATATAATTAGATTAAGAGTGTTTCTAAATAACAATGGCAATTTTCCTTCATCCAAAATGTTCTTGTTGCATATGACTTTCTGGATTTCACCTAGAAACAACATAGGTCCTGAAGGCTAGATCTTAAAACAAAAGCAAAAACCTGTGCCTCTAAACCAATCGTTAGCCTCTGAAATTTGCGCCTATAGGAAGTTGATTGTCAAAACTGTGCCTCAGAGGAAAGAACCTCTCAAAAGGCATAGCTGGGCTTCAGAGAGCAATAAGGCAGGGAGTTCCTCCTAGAGAGTATAAACAAGTTTGAATGAAGGAATTTCCCCCACCAGGAGGGCGGGGGAGCCTCTCAATGCCTGTCCCTCATTGCTGTGGACCAGTGACTGCTGGGTGTCTCTCCTGCTTCTGAATGAAGATTTTTGTTGCAGTGCTACTTCACAATTGTATGTGGGCAGAAAATCCTCAAACTCATTTTCAGCAGAGCAGGAAGAAGGATATAATCCAGAGATTCCAGCATATGTGTAAGAACTACCAAAAGAAGCAGAGATTGGACAGAAGCCATATGAACAAAAAATAAAAAGAAGAAGCTCAGAAAATGATGACAGGGCCCTAAAGTGGCAAATTTCAGAAAGTATCCGAAAATATCCAAGTATAAAGGGGAGGGTCTCACTCTGAACTTCAAAAGAGATGTCCCTGTTTTTACCAAGCATGAAACATAGGATAAAGAGGGAGAGCAGCAGAAGCCACCCTGAACTTGATCTGGTTCAGAAAACAGGGAGGTAGGACAGAAATAATACAGAAGGACCCTATTTGCAGAAACACTCTGTCACAGAAATGAAGAGAGTTAGGATGTGCTATCTGGAAGGTGGTACCCTGACTCACCCTTCTCTCCTCTCCCCAACTCCATGAAATCATTTGGCAGAAAGCTGGTCCAGGAATATCCAGTTTGCCTGGGGCCAGGTATTTTAAAAAGAAGTTGACCCAGCACAAATATAAAACTTCCATAAGAAAAAAAATGTGAAAAGAGTAGCAAAACTTACCAATGGATGGAAAGAGGCTCACCAGAAAAATGTTTCAAAAATCAGACAAAAATTGTGACCAAGTATGAAATAATCATCTCTAAGAATCTTCACAGAGAAGCCAAAAAGTAGAAATTCAAGAAATCAGTGGAAAAATGGAACAACAAGTGAAGATGAAATGTGAGCTATGAAATTCAGGAAAGAAACAGGAAAAGGAAAAAATTCCCTATTGATCACAAAAACAAAAAATAAAATTGGAAGGAGCTCATGGCAGCACAGGCATTGTGGAAAACATACAAACTAAAGGAATAGGGAGAATAAAATTAACAAAATGAAAACTAAATTTTAAGAGTTAAAAAGTAGAAGAGAAATGAGAGACATAGAAGATGAGCAAAGAAGTTACAATATATGTATAGCTGTAATCTCCCAAAGAACAAAACCAAAACCACACAGCAAAGAAAATGTTTAAAGATGTCAATCAAGAAAACTTTAATGCAATAAAAGAGTCAAAACCTAGTAATGTTATCAGATGAAAGAGAAATAATATTTTAAGTCACTGAACAAAAAGATAAAGTCACCTATAAAAGTGGGGAAAAAAAGGCTGGCATCAGGTTTCCCCCAACAGCTGCATAAAAACTGGGAAACAGAAGAGCAACACCTGTGAGACCAGTCAAAAAGAAAATGTAAAGCCAGGCGTGGTGGCTCACACATGTAATCCTAGCACTCTGGGAGGCCAAGGTAGGAGGATCCTTTGAGGCCAGGAGTCTGAGACCAGTCTGGGCAACACAGCAAGACCTGGCTTCTACAAAATATTTTAAAAATTAGCTAGCCCTGGTGGTATGCGCCTGTAGTCCCAGCTACTCAGGAGGCTGAAGCCAAAAGATCACTTGGGCCCAGGAGTTGGAGACTGCAGTGAGCTATGTTCGTACCACTGTACTCCAGCCTGGACAACAGAGCAAGACCCAGTCTCAAAAAAAAAAAGAAAAAGAAATGTGAGTCAATAAAACGGATTTCATTTTGTTTCAACTATCCTTCAAATGTTAAGCTACAACTGTGAACAATGCAAGATCTCACAGAATATTGCTCCCCTGAGCCATTCTTAAGGCAACTACTTGAAGATGACTTTCAGCCAAGTAAGTGATCATGAGATAAACCACAGCAAAAGGACTAGAGATGAACATTAATGATATCTAACTATAGAGCTACGACTAAAACAAATGCAAATATCAGGGTAACAAATTAAAATCTAAATTACATACCCTGAGGTTATACAGGCATACGTCAGAGACATTGTGAGTTAGACTTCAGACCACCACAATAAAATGAGTCACACAATTTCTTTTTTGTTTCCCAGTGCATATAAAAGTTATGTTTACACTCTACGACAGTCTATTGAGTGTACAATAGCATTAGGTCTAAAAAATGTATAATACTCCTTAACTTGAAAATACTTTATTACCAAAAATTCTAATAATAATCTGAGCTTTCAACAAGTCATAATGCTTTCGCTGGTGGAGGGTCTTCCTTTGATGTTGATGACTACTGACTGATCAGGGTGGTGACTGTTGAAGGCTGGGGTGGCTGTGACAATTTCTTGAAATAAGACAACAAAGAAGTTGGCCACATCCATTGACTTTTCCTTTCACAATTTCTCTGTAACATGCAATGCTGTTAGATAGCATTTTACCTACAGTAGAACTTTTTTCAAATTGGAATCAATCTTCTCAAACCCTGCCACTGCTTTATCAACTAAGTCGATATAATATTCTGAATTCTCTGTTGTCATTTCAACAATGTTCACAGCATCTTTACCAGGCAGGAGCAGATTCCATCTCAAGAAATCTCTTTCTTTGTTCATCCATAAGAAGAAGCTCCTAATTCATTCAAGTTTTATCATGAGATGCAGCATTTCAGTCACATCTTCACACTCTACTTCTAATTCCAACACATCAGCAGTGGCATCCTCTAGTGAAGTCTTGAACCTCTCAAAGTCATCCATGAGCCTTGGAATCAACTTCTTCCAAACTCTTGTTAATGTTGATATTTTGACCTCTTCCAATTCATCACAAATGTTCTTAATGGCATCTACAATGATGACTCCTTTCCAGAAGATGTTCAAATCACTTTGCTCAGACTCATCAGAGGAATCATTATGTATGGCAGCTACAGCCTTATGAAATGTATTTCTTAAATAATAAGAGTTCAAAGTCAAAATTACTCCATCCATGGGCTGAAGAATGGATGTGGTGTTAGCAAGCATGAAAACAACATTTATCTCCTTGCACCTTACCATCAGAGCTCTCGAGTGACTAGGTGCATTGTCAGTGAACAAAACTATTTTGAAAGGAATCTTTTTTCTGAGTAGTAGATCTCAACAGTGAGGTTAAACTCTTCAGTAAACCATGCTGTAAACAGATGTGCTGTCATCCAGGCTTTGAAGTTCCATTTATAGAAGGCAAGCAGAATCCTTAAGGGCCTTAGGATTTTCTGGATGGTAAACGAGCACTGGCTTCAACATAAAGTCACCAGCTGCATAGCCCCTAACAAAAGAGTCAGCCTATGATTTGAAGCTTTGAAGCCAGGCATTGACTTCTCTTCTGTAACTATGAAAGTCCTAGATGGCATCTTGTAATATAAGGCTGTTTTGTCTATAATGAAAATCTGTTGTTTAGTGTAGCCACTTTCTTAGCTAGACCTTCTGGATAATTTGCTGTAGCTTCTCCACTAGCACTTGCCACTTTAACCTGCACTTTTATGTTATCAAAAGGTCTTCTTACCTTAAATGTCATAAACCAACCTCTGCTAGCTTCAAACTTTTCTTCTGAAGCCTCCTTACCTCTCTTAGCCTTTATAGAACTGAAAAGAGCCCGCTTGCTCTGAATTAGATTTTGGCTTAAGGGAATGTTGTGGCTGGTTTGATCTTCTATCCAGACCACTACAATTTTCTCCATATCAGCAATAAGGCTGGTTCACTTTCTTATCATTCATGTGCTCACTCACTGGAGTATCACTTTTAATTTCTTTCAGGAATTTTTCCTGGCCAGGAACAGTGGCTCATGCCTGTAATTCCAGCACTTTGGGAGGCCAAGGTGGGTGGATCACTTGGGCCCAGAAGTTCAAGACCAGCCTGGGTAACATAGTGAAACCCCATCTCTAGAAAAAAATGTTTAAAAAATTAGCCAGGAATGGTGATGCACACTAGTAGTCTGAGCTACTTAGGGGGCTGAGGTGGGAGGATCCCTTGAGCCCAGGAATCAAGGCTGCAGTGAACCATGATCACACCACTGCACTCCTGCGTGGGTGACACAGAGAGATCCTGTCTCAAAAAAAATAAAACACAAAATTTCCTTTGCACTCACAACTTTGCTAACTGTTTGGCAGAAGAGACTTAGCTGTTGGCCTGTTTCAGAGTTCAAAATGCCTTCCTCACCAATCTTAATTATTTCTAGATTTACATTTAAAATGAGAGACATGCGACTGACTCTTCCTTTCACTTGAACACTGAGAAGCCACTGCAGGGTTATTAATTGGCCAAATTTCAATACCATTGTGCCTCAGGGATCTGGGATGCCTGAATGGCCGGCTGGTGGAACAGTCAGAACACACGGCATTTATTGATTAGGTTCACCATCTTCAAAGGGCATGGTTTGTGGCACCCCAAAACAATGACAATCATCACATCAAAGATCACTGACCACAGATCTCCTTAACAGATATAATCAAAAATGAAAAAGGTTGAAACTATTGTGAAAATTACCAAAATGTGGCAGAGACACAGAGTGGAGCACACGACGTTGGAAAAATGGCACCAATAGACTTGTTCAATGCGGGATTGCCATACACCTTAAATTTGTTTAAAAAAAAAAAACTCAACATCTTCAAAGCACAATAAAGCAAAGCACAATAAAGTGAGATACAACTTATATAGAATGACACCATGAATAAGAGTGGATAGTGGAAGAGGGAAAGGAAATTGAGATGCTAAGTTCACTGACTGCCTTATATGTAATAGCTGAGTGCCAAGAGTTATCATTTAAAGCTGGCAAATCATATAAGAGAAACATAAGCAAATTTAATCATTTAAAAGATGATGTCCACCAAAACTTCGTGTTGGAAAAAGAGAGAAAAGAGATATCATCACCCGTTATAGGGATCGAATACATGCTGGTTAACGAATAGAACACTAAAATTATTATATGCCATTATACTTATAAAGTTAACTCCTAGGCCAGGTGCGGTGGCTCACGCCGGTAATCCCAACACTTTGGGAGGCTGAGGCGGGCAGATCACCTGAGGTCAGGAGTTTGAGACCAGCCTGGCCAATGTGGTGAAACCCCATCTCTACTAAAAATACAAAAATTAGCTAGGCATGGTGGTGGGCACCTGTAATCCCAGCTACTCGGGAGAATGAGGCAAGAGAATCGCTTGAACCCGCAAGGCGGAGGTTGCAGTGAGCCAAGATTGCACCACTGCACTCCAGCCTGGGTAATAAGAGTGAAACTCCATCTCAAAAATAAAATAAAATAAATAAATAAATAAATAAAGTTAACCCCTAAGACAAAAATACAAAACTCACCAAGTGTCAGAAAAAAAAGACACACATACAAAAAATAAGACAAAGACTGATACAGGAAAGAGGTCATCGCTGTTCACTCTATGATCAGCTGCAGAAAGCATTTATCTAGTCAAAATCATGCAGATGTTTCACTTCTATCTAATTAAATATTGGGAAGACAGGAGGACAGGAAAAGAGCCCTTCTGTGATGAGGCAGGCAGGAAGAAGGAACTAATTCCTCATCTTCCACAATGGAAAGTCAAAAAAAATCCCCAAAACTGAAAATTCCAGAAGTAGCACAAGCATGATATTTAAAGACATGGGGATGAATGTTAAAATCAACAATCAAAACAGATGAAAGCAATAGTCTCTGGGAAGATAAGAAAAGGTGAGAGGGTCAGAATGTTACTGTTTTTTGTAAAAAATTTTGTAGAATATTTTGGTTCCTTACTATATAACTTTAATAAGAAGTACAATTTTTAAAATGGAAGTTGAGCTCAAATGAGTAACCCGAGTTCAACCGACCAACTCATATTTTCCATTCTAACCTTTTCATTAGGTTTGCTAGCCTTTCATTCTGGAAAAAGAGATACTTCATTATGCTTTGGCTTTTGTTGAAAGCCACCACAATGACTGCATTAATTTAAATGACAGTGTTTCGTAAGCCTCCTCTGAACCTCAAACTATAGTGTATGCTATGAGGACAAAACACTGACTAAGCGCCCTAACTCAAGATGACCTGCAGAGGAAGAGATATTAGCAAACAAATGGATACCTATGGTCGTAATGACAGTTCCAGCAAAGAAAAAGGCACTGCCGAGGTCCCAGTGGCTGCTGTTGTTGGAAGAGTTTCCTATTGGACTGACTCCCGCATTGTCAGCATCAAGGGCATGCTGCAAAGAAAGGGAAAAAGCATAAGACTCAGTTTAAAAGTTGTGTTTTTTTTTTTCCAAAAAAAAAAAAAAAGGTTCCAATACATTATTCCCCTACTCAAGAACCTGCAGTGATCTAGAGAGAACTGGTTAAGTGGATGAGGGTACCATCCCAAAGCAAAATACTATGCACCCAGTTGTGAAAATCAGAAAATTAGTGTTAAATAGGGGGGAAACGCTAGGATATAGAATATGGTGACATTTATAGAAAGCTTGCAGGCATGGGGTGGCCCAGATTATGCAAAATGCTACAAGTTGCTGTGCATATACACACAAAAAAAATGTCTATAAGAATGTTCACCCAAAGTGGGCATTTCCGCAAGGCAGGATTTTGGTTGCTTTTTCACTCTTTTCTGTCTTGTAAGAATGTTTTACGTTGAGCTTGTTTCCACAGGGCAGGAGTTAAGAGCTATCCTGGCTGTGGCCGTTATTAACTTCAGAACCTTGGGCAAGTTGTTTGAACCTCTCTAAGCCTAGTTTCCTCATTTGCAAACTAGAGATAATACCTTCCCCACAGGGTTGTTGTGAGGATTAAATGAGATGGTCCAAGTAACACCCTTAGCCAAATGTCTGGCTCCCAGTTAGGGTTTACCAAACAGTAGCCAATTTCATGATTGTCATTCCACTCTCCCCCACCCCCACACCACACACACACATCGCTCTTTTTAAAAATAAGCTACAATGACTCCTTGATGATAACTGAATTGGAATTCCATACACCTTAAAATTTCTAACAAACTGGCCACAATGATGACCCATTTTCATCTCACACTGCTATAAATTCCCCACTCTGGGCAGGACACTCCATGACATGTTCCCTGTACTTATGTACCTGTGCCCTCCCACAAACGGTGCCCATCCTTCTGGGTCTAATTCAAGCCCTGCTTCTTCCAGGAGACTTAGTCTATGCATCACTGCTTCACAGTTGCCCCCTTCCCCGAGTTCATACTTCGGCAACAATTAAAGATACGCTAAAAATCCCTCCCTAGCCTCATCACGAGCAGGAGAAGGTAAAAAAACTCCGTAGCAGTTCTTCCTGAGCTGGCCCCTGCCATCTTCTTTCAAGCTAGGGAAAAAGGTAGGACGTGCTGTCATGGCAGCCGAAACACATGCTGTTCACACGGGTGAACTGGGATAAAAAAGCGACAGGTGGAAGCCTTGCAGAGGAGGTGACAGACACAGGAGCTACTTCTAGAACAACAAACAGACACTCTGTTTCTTGGGCAAACCTGGAATAACCCTATGTAGGGAGAGCAAGACACAAATATTGAAACGTAATTACATTTATCCTAAGTAATGCCCATTAAGCTTTGTTAAAACAGGCATACAGTGGTTGTCACAAATCAGATTACAACTGGAAAAGTCAATCATCATTACATTTTGCCTTCTTTCATCTGAGTTATTTCAAACACTCTGAACCAGGGATCAACAACTTTTTCCATTAAGGGTCAGATAGTAAATATTTTAGCCCTGGTGGGCCACATATGGTTCTCTGTTGTATATTTTTCTTTTTTTAAATAATCTTTTAAATATGCAAAAACCATTTTCAGCTCAGGGGTTGTACAAAAAGACGCTGCGAGCTAGATTTGGCAGACTCATAGACAATTGACTGGATGATACAGGGGAAAAAAGCACCTTCTGTCAAGTCGTGAGTCTATTCTTTTCTGCCTCTAAGAGAACATGGAATATTATGCAAGACCGCAGCCGGCCACTGTTTCTAGCAAACCCTGGCACCCTAGAATTTAAAATCTGGCTGCATGGGATGTGTACAGACTGTCTTTGCATAAATCAGCCTAATTGACAATGGTCACATAATCATCATAGGTATGTTCTGCTTTGCTCTAGAGGAGAGACAGATGGTGAGTCCTTTCCACTGGTAGCATCTCCATTTTCACTGTGCCGTATGAGTACCATCAAACCAAGCCACAAAGCCTTCACCAGTGTTTATATCTTCATTATCAATTCAGCTCTGATGAGCCCACTTGGAAATAATACCGCAGGGAGGGCTCTAGGCTTCAGTCACTTAGGTTGCCTCAAATCATACCATCAGTACCTAATATTTACAACTCCTATCAAGCTGTGAAGAGAGGTTAGGCTCACTCAAGTCTCACGGTGCTGAGAATTGCACATAAATGTCATAAGCAAACCCAGCACTGCAAACAAAAACACAGATTTGCATGAAAGACAACGGGGACGATGATTTGTTTCATCAAAAAATCTGAAGAATCCTTTTCAAGTTTCATTTTTCTTGAATTATGCAATTTATAAATATTTAATGTTTACCTATGTAACCCTCAAGGAAAGTGTTTATCAGTTGAAAGGAAAAGGGAACTAACAGTTGTTAAGTGCCTGCCTTTCGCCAGGTGCACTAGAAGCGTCATTCTGTTTTATCCTTTCTACAACTTGTGTGTGATTCCATTCTATCCTTTCCATAACTTGCAAGAAAGTAGTATTATCCCCTACCTTAGAGATGGGGAAACAGGCTCAGGAAACTTAATTAACTTGTCCTAGGTCACCCAGCCAGGAAGTGAAGAGGCCAGGATTCAACCCTGTCTGGCCCAAAGCGGATGGTTTTGCCTTTCCTCTACCTTTGGTACCTAGAATGCATGCTGCCTCCCCCACTCCCATCTTCACCTCCAGACAGATGAGGAAGGAGGATAGCCATTGTCCCAGAATTTAGGCAGAAGAGACCTCACGAGAGATCATTTCTAATTAGACTACTTCCTTGAATATGCAAATGGAGACACCAAACTTCACTTGGCTGTTGAAGCTGATTAGAGATGAGTCTCTCTGTGTTAAAATAAAATTAAAGAATAAATTAATTAAAGTGGGGAAAGGTTGATTTTTATACCCTAAGAGGGAAGGATCAGAGAAAACGGAAAAGCCCTGAAAAAGGAGGACAAGAAGAAATAAAGTGACAAAAAGGGGTGTCAACTGATAGGTGGGACATTCAGGCTCCGTAGCGGCAATGCCCAAGTCTTTGAAGAGCAACTCCATCTAGTATCCAATTTCAGCTGGGTTCTATCTGTGATGTCAATTCCTCTCTCCTGCCAAATCTTCAGTAAAATGGCCAATGCACCCAAATGCCCTGGGGAAGCAGTTTTGTGGAAATTATACATAAGGCTTGTTATGGGCAAAGTAGGGCCACTGATGATCTGAACTAACTCCTTGAGAGCAAGACTCAATGAAAAGGAGAAAAATAAGCTCTCCCACGAGTCACCAAATTTCTGACAAGGCTTTAGAAAGCCCCAATGCTGAGAATGAGGTTTGATTTTCTATCTGGATCTTATGACTCTGAAAAACTCTGGCAAACAACCAGAATTCAAATGAATCAGCAAACTCGGGTTATAACTGACATTACCATTTGAATTGGCAACATCATTTTTAACTCAATAATAATAATTCTAATTGAGTTTACAGTTCTAATTTTTATTAATTTTTGAAGTATTTTCAAATGATCTTAATTGTTTGAGCTCAAGTAAAACATTTTAAAATTAAATGCATTTGCTTTTAAGATTTTTCTCGGCCGGGTACGGTGGCTCATGCCTGTAATCCCAGCACTTTGGGAGGCTGAGGCAGGTGGATCACAAGGTCAGGAGTTTGAGGCCATCCTGCCTAACATGGTGAAACCCCATCTCTACTA
Source organism: Pan troglodytes (assembly GCF_028858775.2). Classification (NCBI taxonomy): domain Eukaryota; kingdom Metazoa; phylum Chordata; class Mammalia; order Primates; family Hominidae; genus Pan; species Pan troglodytes. Next base: position 86,241,259 of record NC_072413.2, read on the forward strand.
AAAATACAAAAATATTAGCCAGGCATGGTGGTGGGCGCTGTAGTCCCAGCTACTCAGGAGGCTGAGGCAGGAGAATGGCGTGAACCTGGGAGGTGGAGCTTGCAGTGAGCCGAGATCGCGCTATTGCACTCCAGCCTGGGCAACAGAGTGAGACTCTGTCTCCAAAAAAAAAAAAAAAAATTATCTGCATTCAGGCTGCAGAAGTGAATGGAGGGCAGCCCATTAGGAATGTATGAGCACACAGATGATGAAATGGCACAACTGAGCTTGGAACAGTTTAGCTCAAAAGATGTTACAGGGTAGAGGTTCAATCAATGTTATTCATTAATTTCAGACTCAGTGAGCATCACTTGTTCACTTACAAGTTCAATCATTATCAAGTTCAGAGAGATCTTACAAGGATCAAAAAATTCACACAGGCAGATAATTCAATAGAGGTAGACAGATAATTAGATATGAGGGGATACTGTAGATAAGAGGGCATTACTTTACATTTTAATTCCATTCCTCCTTGAATTTCCTTTTTAGCCTCTAAGCTGGCATTTCCAGCACCCACTCAGCTACCCAGTAAATGGCACGGGAGTGAATGTTTTAAGTCAACAATAAATAAATGAACAAACTAAACTAATAAATTTAGATATATTATCTTCCCAGAGGTGTGAGAGGAAAACATTTTACTTCTTTCTAAAATTAGACAAACACAAAAGCAACTCAACAACAACAACAAAATAATAATGATTTGTTTCTTTTAAAAAGAGGTGGAGAGCTGACTTGAAAGAGGGCAAGATCTAAAAGATTCTGTGCCCCTCTTTCTCCCTTGTCCTCCCTCCCCCACACCATGCATTAGGACTACCTGACAGGCAGAAGAGAGAAACTGCAACCTCTCACAAAGTGAGGCGGGTCTGTAGCTGATGCGCTTAGAAAGAGAGGAGGAGGAGGTAACTGGACCCCTCACAGGACCCCCCACCACGTTTTCCCCACCAGTTTCCTCCCATCAGGCAACACCAGCTACATGAATCACTGCTCCAGACAGCGTGCGATACCATCATGAGCGTTAGTGCTGCACTGGGATGAATGATGACCCACAGGGGACCACTAACTGTCTGTGGCTTTTCTCCTATGATCTGTGCACTCGGTGAGATCATCTGTTTCTCTGTTTCCTTATGTGCCACCAAAAAGAAAGACAAACAAAGGTGCAGCAGTAATCTCTTGGTTGTCTCAGATTGGCTGAAGAATACAACAGATTCGTGCTTTATGCATGGACGCTAATAGCTGGATGACCAGTTGATTTATTGTCCAAAGCAGGGAACTTGCAAATAAAAAGGTAGCTCTGTTAACAGCTATGCTGGGACCACAGGACAGGTGCAACCCAGGATGTATGGTCATTTTACTAACAGACTGTTTGTCTCTCGAGAAAGGACTTCATCCCAGGGTACAATGGTGGCTGCGTCCACCACGTTCTTACTCCCTGAACGGCACAGTCAGCAAAGGGATTAGGAATTGGAGATTTAGCCAGGGATTGAGGCAGGGTGAGGGCATGAATGTGGAAAGTGGTTTCTAAAGTGTATTAAAAGTGAGCCTATTTTTAGTAGAGACGGGGTTTCACCGTGTTAGCCAGGATGGTGGCGGGCGCCTGTAGTCCCAGCTACTTGGGAGGCTGAGGCAGGAGAATGGCATGAACCAGGGAGGCTGAGCTTGCGGTGAGCCCAGATCGCGCCACTGCACTCCAGCCTGGGGGACAGAGCGAGACTCCGTCTCAGAGAAAAAAAAAAAAAAAAGGGAGCCTATTCCAGCCATTAGCAGTTGGGAGGAAAGCCACAAACTCTGTGAGAAAGGCAACTGGCAGACCACATTCATTACTCCTCAAAAATGCCCCTAATGATTCAAAACCCCAGCAGCAGGGCAGCAACATCTCTCCACCTCCTCACACATTTGTGGCCGAAGAGCCTCGGGTTTGAAGTGGAAAGACAATATTTAATTTGCTTGCCACAATTACTTTTTCTTTCACCTGCTTCAGAAGTATTTCACATATAAATATTCCACAGCCACACAAGTGAATCTTCCAAGGGCAAGGTGAGTTCACAATATTTCAAACAACCATGGGAGGGTCTTAGAGAGGATTTCTGGGGCCACACCCAGTGAGGCACTTTTGTGGCTGATTCAGAGATGTCTTGGATTCAGTGCAGAGGGAGACAGTGGAAGCACCTCATACATTACTCTTGCAACAGGGAAAGTTCTTGGATAAAGCGGTAACCATTCAGCCTTGCAAGCTGTTCAGCTTCTCTGAACCTCGGTTTCCTCATCTATAAAATGAGGGACTAATACCTTCCATGCAAGGTTGTTGTCAGAGTTGTCTAAAAATGAACATAAGACTTCAGGCACTGTGCCTTGTCATTTCTTATTCAGGAGTATTAGTAACAGGAACCCTTTCGGAGCACTTCCTAGAGTACAGATTAACTCAGCCCTGGTGAGGACCTAGTACAGTGGGCAACACTGCTGCCCCCAAGGGACTCATGACACTGAGAATGGTAAAGTGCTGTGTGTACAGTACACATCTGGTGCGCAGCAAAGCTAGCAAACAATGCTCTTAGAATTGTCAACAGGAAGTTCACCATCCTGAACTCTGCAAAGGCGCTTCTCTCTACCTTGAGTTCTTTTCTTTCTCTATCTCAGACGCACAGCTTCCCACATCTGGGAAGGGCAGGCTGGCTCACACCCAGCCTGGGACACCCAGCTACCTGCAATAGGACGAAGGGAAGAGAATGCAGGCTGACGCACGTGTGCCTTTACCTCCCACCCAGACACAGCCAATATGGCAGTCAAGCCTGGGCTGACCTGAGTGGACACGCCCCAATCAAGTGGCCTTCCTAACTGCCACACCACCTCAGAGTCCCTCATAAAAAGCAGACCAGACCATAAAAAGGTAAAGAAAGAGGCACCTTCAGTGCTGTGGTGGATATTACAATGACGTGTATTTTCCTACTGCCCTAAGTACCCAGTTATGTGCAAATATTAGCCTTTCCTCAGGTCCTCAGGGAGCCAGGCAGCAAGTTTTCATTAGAACTTTACAGCCTAGATATAAATCTAAAGTGAAGGCCACTGGCAGAAAGGACAGGGCAAGTGGAGAATCTGTTTGGAGAAGAGGAGAGAGAAACCCAGGATGGGCTAGCATGCTTGCTCATGGCGTATGGTCTTAGACACGCTAGCTTTCCTTGCTACCACAAGTTAATCCCTTACAATGGGGATTTCTGAGACTCAATTCATTAGCCCCTTGGGTATTCGCTAACGACTAATCTATCTAAATATTATCTTATGAGACCAGGCCATATTTGGGGGCACTCTTGTAGCTTCCAAATTGTGCCTTATGATGGAAAATGCATTTCCTCTGTCTCTCTTTGACTATATGGAAGGATGAAATAAGACAAATTTTAAACCACGAGGAAAGTATCAAGTCCACTAAGGAATCAGGGATAGATGTGTATACTTTGATATGATCAATAAACTTTCAGACTAACAAGCTGTCACTCTTTCATCTCAGTTTGGACTTACACTCTACAGGCAGAATAACAAATTTGCCAACTGATGTTGAAAAATTGCCCTGGTCCTGAGGAGGGCGTCTGATATATGCCTTGCTCTCTCTGCACTTGAGATCATTCCCATTAAAAACGGGTCTATCCAATTTCTATTTTTAAAAAACTGTACTGGACTACAAAAGCAGCTACAGGAATTCTGATTCATTACACTGTGCACTAAATGGAAGGTTACTATTCCTTCCATTGCCATTGCATTGAACAGAGCCTGAAATTTAATATTTAGATGATTAATAACATCATGAAAAAGAGAGGCTTCTGCTATCTTGTTTTTATTGTAGCTATTTACCTTAGGGTTCTTTGTTGCTTTTGAGTGATCAATATTAATCACAAATTAAGATTTCATTTCCAGCTGGGCATGGTAGTTCATGCCAATAATCCCCATACTTTGGGAGGCTGAGACAGGAGGATTGCTTGAGCGCAGGAGTTCAAGGCCAGCCTGGGCAACATGGCAAAATCCCATCTCTACAAAAAATACAAAAATTACACAGGTATGGTGGTGCATGCCTGTACTCCTAGCCACTCGGGAGGTTCAGGTGGGAGGATCGTTGGAGCCCAGGAAGCAGAGGCTGCAGTAAGCCATGATCGTGCTACTTTACTCCAGCCTCCACAGAGCAAGACTGCCCTTTACAGAACAAGATTCTGTGCCAAAAAAAAAAAAAATCATTTTCTGTGCCTCCTTAAGAATGAGTCACCAAATCTCCCGTGAGCATAGTTTGATAAGGGGAGAAACAAGGAAGTGCAGACAATGCTAGAAACTTCAGGGAAAGTTCTAGAATACTCCTAAAATTAATCATAGCTGCCAGCACTTGCAATGTGGCAGACTCTGCCTTATTATCCTATTTAGTCCTCACAAAATCCTGTGAGGTTATAGTAGTTAGGAAGTGTCAGAGCTGAGACTGGTTAAAAGTCCTCTCTTTTAACTCTAGCCTTCTATCTTCCACGAATAGTTCTCTGTTCACCTTCTAAACATTTTTCTAAAGCTCATCTGTCATGTCACCTTCTTCCAACTAAAAAAAAGGACAACATAGAGAAGTCATAATTTGTATGTCTCATCTCCATTTTTAAAAAAACAAAAGGTTAAACACTCACTTACTGAGGAAAGTTAAGCTGCACCAGCAGGCTTTTCATCTCTTCTGCCCATTTCCATAGAGAAGGAAGGAAAAATAAATGTTCCCAATATAAAGTGACAAGCTACTCTTAATTGCAGACCTGAATGATAACCCATGGACATTGGTTTTAGATCGAAAAGGGTGACCCAGCTTCAACACCTTATGTTAGGACACAAAGCCCTGTCACTCTAAAGGACAACCAGGAGGTAATCACGACTCTCTGCAGTTGACTCACAGGTGAATGAAGGTCCTCTTGGGGGTCCCATAGGTTGAGTCAGAGACTCCTGCTCTGTGACTAAGGACTTGAGTGCTTCCTTGTCTTCTAGAACCAGTCTAGTAACCAATAGCTACTGGGCTGTAACTATCCACTAGAGTAGAGCATCATGGCTAAAAAGCATGGATTCTAGAGCCGGACTGCCTTGGCTGGATCACAGTTCCACCTCTCACTTCAGCTTGGGCAAGTTATTTAACTTCTCTGTTCCTCTGTTGCTTACCCCACTTCATAGGATCAACGTAAAATTTAAATGAGTTACTACACATAAAGCATTTAGAGCAGTTCCTGTCCACAGTAAGCACCATGCCAGAATTGGCTAGCGATATAATTAATACTGAACCTCAAGCTCCCTGAGGACAGGGTGGAGGCATCTTGCATTTTTTATTGTTTTTTAATCGCTAGAGCCAAACATAGCACCTGCTTCATTATAGGTACTAAGTAAATATTAGTTATATAAATGAATACATTGTATTGTGATAAGTAATAAGAGCAATTGTAGGAACGAGACACCATCAAAATCTCATTATTCCATAATGTATACAGCCACACTCTAAAGGAGAACAAACCCATGCACATTTGGATAAAAATGCAGTCACAGGAGCATTCACTTCTGGGTTTTGGTTTTATTTTTATGGGAGTTTTTTTAGAACATTGAATTCTCATTTGCAAATTCATTTTCCAGTGGCATGCCAATTTCCATTACCTCTTTAATTTCTGGCTTAAAAGCTTTAGATCTCCTTCACTAAACAGTGATGAAATCAATAACCCCAGGGATAGAAACAGTAATAATAATGACTCGGAGGCCTGTAGACACAGGCTGGGGGCTGCAGGCCTGATCTTGCACACATTGAAGCATCTTTTGCGTGACTGCTTTGCTGGTGAAAGGGCAGCTCTTCTGAATTCAAAGCAACAGCCAGGAGGAGTCACTTCAACTCAGAATTGTGCCCCTGGGCTCAAAGAACCCGAACCTGCACTCTCCAGAGCTCACCTGCTGCCTGAGCTGCTACCTAAACTTCCTGGACTAAAGACTGCTTGAAATAGGGGATGGCCCAGGGCAGACAAACAGAGGGCTGCTCTAGATCTGCACTCTGAAGTCACAACAAGGATTTCCATGAACATCTCAGGTGCCGTGCTTTCCAACACGCTGCTTTCCTAAAAATCCTTATGTCCCTAAATAGGGAAATACGTAAAGCTTCGATGGCTATAGATACCAAGGGAATCTGCTCATGCATAAAGAAGACAACAAGGTGAGTTTTTGTCTTAGCTGGGTGTGGTGGCACACCCCTGTAGTCCCAGCTTCTCAGGAGGCTGAGACAGAAAAATCACTTGAATACAGGAGGCGGATCCAGAGAAGTACTATTGACAACCAGACCAAAAAGAAAAGACTTGTAAAACAGAAACAAAAGAATGTTTTGCTTTCCTTCTGTGAAAGTTCTAAATGAAGGGCTCTTGGTCTTCAAACAGATACAAAGGCTGGGCACAGTGGCTCATGCCTGTAATCCCAGCACTTTGGGAGGCCGAGGTGGGCAGATCACAAGGTCAAGAGTTCAAGACCAGCCTGGCCAATATGATGAAACCCCGTCTCTACTAAAAATACAAAAATTAGCTGGGCGTGGTGGTGCACACCTGTAGTCCCAGCTACTAGGGAGGCCGAGGCAGAAGAATCGCTTGAACCCAGGAGGTGGAGGTTGCAGTGAGCTGAGATCATGCCAAGGCACTCCAGCCTGGGAGACAGAGCAAGACTCTGTCTCAAAAAAAAAAAAAAAAAAAAAGAACAGACACAAAAAGCACCATTCCTTCATTCCTCAAGCCTTTAGCATTTTCTATTGGCCAGCCACTGTGTCAGGCAGAAGGGATATATTGATAAAAGACATAGATTCAACTTCAAAGAGCTCACAGTCATGGAAAGAGGACAGAGAAAAGTAAAGGTCATCCAAGAGAGTCTAGCAAATGGGGGGCAAATGGGGCCAAGCAGGACACGACCCAACATAAAGGGCCCATAAAGGCTTCCCCCAAGAGTTGAGTTTTGGCACCACTGAGGACAATTGAGTTCAGAAGTCCAGAGCAAAACACTTAGCAGAGTGCCACAGTTGCCACTCCATAAATGTTTAATTATTGAATTAATGAACAAATAACTTAAAACCCTTTGGGTTTATACAAAGAACCAAAATGGCAATGTACTGATTGACCAGATTATATCACTCTGCTACTGAAAACATAACTGTAAGCTTCACAGTGCTCTTAAGATAAAATTCAGAATCAGCCCCTGCGTGGTTTGGCTCCTGCCTGTCTCCAGCCAAATTGCTTTCTAAGTTCCCTTTGCTAAATGCCCTTTGGCCACATTTGCTCACTTCTCTCAAGTCCTCAGCCATGGCATGTTGCTTCCTCCCATCCAGGGCCTTGACTCAGCCCTCTCTGCCTGGAATCTTTGTCCTACTAAATCAGTTCTCCTCTTTGGGTGTCCCATAGCTCTAGCTCCCTCTCCTTTGCAACTTTCATCTGGCTTTTAGTTACAATTATTTGTGTAATAACATGCATAAGGTTTGGCTCTCCCACTGTCTATAAGTAGGGTCACTATATATTTTATATTTCAAACCAAGACACTTTTTTTTTAATATAGATGGGGTTTTGCCATGTTGCCCAGGCTGGTCTCAAACTCCTGAGCCCAAGTGATCCGCCTGCCTCAGCCTCCCAAAGTGCTGAGATTATAGACATGAGCCACCACGCCCAGCCCCAGGACACTTTTGAGAGAGAAAGGGGCACTATTAACAATTACTCCAGAACCACAAAACCTGGGACATTTGGTCATCCTAGTTATAAGCTCCAAGAAGGCAGGGATCATGTCTGTCTTTTATTCACCATTACATCCCAGCATCTAGCACAGTAGGCAATCAACAAGTTTGTTGAATGAAAGAATGAATGAGTGAGTGAGCAAATGAGTAAGTGAGTGAGCAAGTGAGTGATTCGGGTCTTGGCAGAAGGGCAGAGCCACGGCCTTGGGAAATGTTTATGGGTCATGCAAATTACCAAGGAGATTACCAACATCTCCTTGGTTATGGAGAGAACAGTTTGGCAGTTCATAATATCTAGTCCTCTCATCTGCAGAATAGCAGCTTTGGTTGCCATGACATCAAAGGTTCATACCCAGGACCACAGCACAATACCCACTCCTCATATGCCGCTGCCCACATCTTAGACTAAATCCTTCTCCACTAAAGCATGGTAGAGTCAGGCCCAATGCGCACAGCCAATAAAATGAGTCAGTAAGCCAGAGGCCAACAATCTGGCACCCCAGCCTTGTCATGGAGGCTCTCTGTATGTCAGAAAGGTTACAAATACAGGGAGAGGACAGGAGAGAGAGCTCTGCGTTAGAAGGCAAGCACTAACTGTCACAAAGGAGCCTGTTCATCATGTTGTTTGAGTGGGTTTTCCCTTCGTCAGGAGGAATTTGTCTTGATCCAATTATGTACTCTCTAAGCCCACCGTGTCAAGCCAAGGAGAGTACGATTAAGAGAGTGTGGCCTCTGGAGTCAGAGAGATCTAGCTAGACTCAAGTCCTGCTTTGGTCACTAGCTAGATGCAAGAACTTTACCCTCTGTAAAATGGGGCAGCAACAGTGGCCACCTCTTGGTGCAATGGAGAGAGGCAAATGAAGCTAAGTAATATATGTAAACTCTCTAGCACCCAGCCAGCACAGAATCAGTGCCTAATAAATAATGCTAACTGGAAAGAGTCAGGGGAGCAGGGGATAGGGAAGGATTTGTTAAAGGGGACATAATTACAGCAAGATAACAGGAATAAATTCTAGTGTTCTATACCACTGCAGGATGGACTACAGTTAACAATAATCTAGTATATAGTTTCAAATAGCTAAAAGGAGGATATTGAACGTTCCCAACACAAAGAAATGATAAATGTTTGAGATGATGAATATGCTAATTTCCCTGATCTGATCATCATACATTGTAGGTATGGAAACATCACGAGGTACCTCATAAATACATACAATTATTATAGGTCATTTTTAATTTTTTAATGAAAAAATAATAAATCTTGCCAAATAATACTCATCAAACACAGTACTGAGCAAAGTATCTGAAACTCTATTTGGAAAGGATTAAAAAAAAAAATCCTTAGCCGGCACAGTGGCTCACACCTGTAATCCCAAAACTTCGGGAGGCTGAGGTGGGCAGATCACCTGAGGTCAGGAGTTTGAGACCAGCCTGGCCAACCTGGTGACACCCTGTCTCTACTAAAAATACAAAAATTAGCTGGGGTGGTGAAGTAGCCTGTAATCCCTGCTACTTGGGAGGCTGAGGCAGGAGAATCACTTGAATCCAAGAGGCAGAGGTTGCAGTGAGCTAAGATCTCACCATTGCACTCCAGTCTGGGCAACAGAGTGAGACGCCATCTTGGGGGCAGAGAGGGGAATCCCATAGACGTCATAAAGTGAAAACCAATGGTAAAGTTTCTGTTCACCAACATAAAGAGTCACTGGACCAGTCAGGGTGGGGGGGAGAGAGACAGAGAGACAAAGCAGGTGGGAAGAGGCCCCCCAAAAGGCTCATGCTCCAGGCAGTTCCAGACCTAGCCCCAGCCACGCAGATGAAGGCCCCGGGACTTTCTTCAGACAGAAAAACTATCATGAACAGACAGTGACCATTTTGCACTGGAGAGACCCCTCTTGCTGGAGGCAAGGACTGAAGTGAGCCAAGGAAGAAGGCAGCCTACCAGGGAGTGAGATAACCTGCTCACTCTGAGGGGATTAGACCAACCTGCCCCCAGAAATATTCTCCAGAGAGAGAGGAATAGACCCCTGTCGTTTGCTTTATGGCAAGGCACTTAGAATGAAAAATCCCATGTCCTTCCTGATGGGTGCCTCATCCAACCCTAAACCCACTCCCGTGAAATGCTATTCCCTTCAGCGAGGCTATGACCAGAAGAAATGGCAGCCATGGGACCACTCGAGCTCCCCTGAAGACACTCAAAATCTTCAAACATCTGGGAAACATCAGAATTCATAACCTGAAAAAAGACTGCTGCCAATGATCATCCCTGCAGACTGAAGCATTCATTCTTCACTTCCCCGTCAGTCAGCGAAGTCTCCTCAAGATTTTATTCTTTGAGCATCACAAAAGAGGAATGTTTTACGGCTTTCTCCAAGACTAGTCAGTATAGAAGCTTCTAAGACAATTGCACTGGGAACAGGGAGATAAGCAATTGCGGCATGTGAGGACGTCAAAGATAAAGCCTTTCTTGGGACACAGTGACCGCCAAATCAAGTTCACGGAAACCTCAACTTCAAAAATACATTTAATTTACTTTATTCTACTGCCAAAGAAATGCAAGTACTCCAGGTATAATTAGCTTTGTCTACTCAGTTCGCTTGAGAGAAGAAAGACGGGTGGGAGAAGGAAATAGCATTTCCTGATGCCAGTGACATGCCAGGCACTCTGCTAGGTTCACTCACTCCCCACAATCATCCTAATGAGGACTGTGATCCCTTTAATATGAGGAGGAGCCTTAGGTTTAGTGGTGTTGAGGGACCAAGTCTATCTGATATAATATCCGTGATCATTCCCCTTCTAACACACCCTTTCTTTGAAAACACAATATTCCCCACGTGGAGTGCTATAGCACCATGCCAGACAGCCCAGTTTTCTTGAATCACGTTTCCTTCTCCCTCCAGCCTTTTCCTTGGAGTAAAAGCTTTATGAAGAGGTCTACATGTTAGTGAGGGGATACTCACCATTGATGCAAGTAAGCAGTATGGCACAAGGGTTCAGTTGTGTGGGCTCTGGAGTCTGGCTTCCCAGGGCTCAAATCCAAGTTTAATCACTTATTGGCTGTCTGGACTTGGACAAGTTATTTAACTTCTTGGGATTTATTTGCTCATCCATAAAATGAGATGATGATGATTGAACCTACTTCAGACTGGGCATGGTGCCTCAAACCTGTAATATCAGCACTTTGGGAGGCTGAGGTGGGAGGATTGCTTGAGGCCAGGAGTTTCAGACCAGCACGAGCAACACAGTGAGACCCTGTCTCTACTAAAAATAAATAAATAAATAAAAATTAGCTGGGTCTGGTGGTATCCACCTGTAGCCCCACGAACAGACAGTGTCCATTTCACGGTGGAGAGGCCTCTGAGGACTTCAGTAACTTGCTGGAGGCAAGGACCGAAGAGAGGCAGGGAAGAAGCCAGCCTTCCAGGGAGTGAGATAACCTGCTCACTCTGAGGGGATTGGACCAACCTACCCCCAGAAACGTTCTGAGGAGGCTGAGGCAGGAGGATTGCTTGAGCCTAGGAGTTCCAGGCTACAGTGAACCATGATTGCACCACTGCAATCCAGTGTGGGTAAGAGAGCAAGACCCTGTTTTAAAAAAAAGGAATAAAAAAAGTACCTACTTTGTAGGCTTCTTGCAAGAGTTAAATGAGCTAGAGGATTCAAGCACTTAGAACAGAGTCTAGAGGAAAGTAAACAATCAGTAAGTGGTAGCTATATTTTATTATTACACCAGCTCTGCAGGAAGTTACCCATTTACAATCGTCTGCACACTCCCTCACATCTCAGGGGTAAGATTCTAGAGATGGATGCATCTTTTGTGTACTCTATGAGCTGAACTGCTGAGCCCCAGCTCGGGTTAAGCGGCTTGCCCTAGGACATCAAACTTGGTCCTAGTGGAATTCGGATTAGCGTCTTGTCTCTTTGTTCAGAAGGGTCCTTATTAAAGGGGCCTGGCCCTTCCTCTAGAAGATCCACACACCTCATTAGGGTTTAACTGCAGTCAGGCATTGGGGATATAAGCCCTTTCACTCGGTCACACCTCGGAATCTGTGGTCACTCCACTGGTCAGGTGACCTGCTGCTTTGAGGCCGCCTGAGCCCACTGGGTCCCTCAGGTTCTCTGAAACTCTGCCTCAAACCAGAGAAGCAGGGGGGAGAGAGATCAGTGGAGCCGGCCCTAGTGTCTACTTAATAAATGTGAGACTGACAGTCTCCAGTAAGACGAAGGATAAAGATGACATTCTAGATGCCCACAGTAAACCCTCTCAATGGAATGGCAACTTGCTGTGCTGATTCCCTGAGCTCAAGCCACAAAGACAGAGCATCATGGTGTGAGCAGCCCAGCCTAGCACTCTGGGAGCGACTTCTGTGATGGGCACTCTGCACTTGAACAGTAGAAATAAAATTTGTCTATGAGAAAATCCAGGGTTTGAAGCCCAAGAGGCATTTCAGACACCTTCTTCTCTTTTCCCTCAGCAGAACTCCACAATGCGCATCAGTTAGGAGTTTTCTGGTTTCTTTTTTTCTTCCTTCCCTAACAAATAAGCAGCAGCAATAACAAGAGCTCAAAGTTACTGAGCTTCTTCTGTTTAATCCTCAGACCACCATAGTGTCTAACAGGCAGACACCGTGATCGCAATCTCCATTTCACAGAAGAGCAGTGAGGCCAGGGGCAACATGATATTTGCCCAATTCACTCAGCTCATTAAGTGGTATAGGATTTAACATGGGGAGATTAACCCCAGAGTCTTGGGGGCTACAGGCCATGCAGGGATATGCAGCACATAGCAGAAATCTTTGCTGAGTCAGGTTTGAGTAATTTTCAAGTTTTCTCTGTCAACTTTCTTAAATATAGCCTTTTCTCTATCTCTCAGCATCCCTCACCTGTGATGTTGCAACATTCTAACTGGTCTTCCTTCTTCCCGTTTCTCCTTCCTCCAACCCAACTTCCTCATTGCTAAAAGGTTTTTTCAGCAGCCAATTTCCATCTTCCAAGCCTCGCTTAAAGCTTTCAGTGACTCGACATTCCACAACATAAAGGTCCTCTAAGCACCTTCTCAGCCCAGCTCCCACGACCCCCTTCCCAGTCTCATTTCCACGTACTCTCATACTTCTCAGTTCAAGCCATTCTGATCACTTTCAATGCCTCAAATCTGGAACTGATTAGTATAACATTCTTGTCACCACAAACTTGTTAGCATTTTCCCATGGGCCACATGCCAGCCATTGGGATACCCTCCAACCATGGCCTACCCAATGAATCCCTCCCAGATATCGTGTTTCTGTTCCAGTGCATGGTGGTTCAGAGCCTGGGATATGTGGTCAGACTGCCTGGCAGTAAACCCTGGATCCTCCATTTCTAACCAGGTGAACTTAAGCCATCATTTCAGCTCCTGCTGCCTCATTTCCTCATCTGTATGTGGGCACCAAAGATTATCCTCATAGAACAGCTGTGGGGACTGAAGGAGATAAATAACCACAAAATATTCTCTGAGCTCTATTTGCCTCACTAGGGCTCCATTTTTTGGACGTCTTTCAGATAGCTCTATTCCAACAGATTGTAATTATTGGCTTACATGCCTCTTCCTCCAGTGTTTCTCAACCTATCAGCATGTTGAACTGGATAATTCTTTGTGGGAGGGGGGGTCTATGCTGTGCATTGTAGGATGTCTAGCAGCAACCCTGGCCTCTACCCACTAGATGTCTATAGCACCTCCCCAGCTGTAACAACCAAAAATGTCTCCAGACATTGCCAAATGCCCCCTAGAGGCAACCATCCCCTCCCCGGTGACCCCACCCCATCCCATTAAGAACCACTGCTTGAAAATCTGAGCTCCCTGAATAATATTAAGAACAGTAGCAGCAGTAGAAGCAGCAATAATAATCCTTTTGTGAGCATTTACCGTGTGCCAAGCACAGTTCAAAGCCTTTCTCATGAATTACTGCATTTAATCCTCTCAGCACCCTGAGGCCACATTCTATTGATGAAGAAACAAGAGGTGAGTAACTTGCTTATGGTGTGTCTTTTTTTTTTTTTTTTTTTCGAGACGGAGTCTCATTCTCTTGCCCAGGCTGGAGTGCAATGGCACCATCTCAGCTCACTGTAACCTCTGCCTCCCAGGTTCAAGCGATTCTCCTGCCTCAGCCTCCTGAGTGGCTGGGATTACAGGCACCTGCCACCACGCCCAGCTAATTTTTGTATTTTTAGTAGAGACAGGGTTTCACCATGTTGGTCAGGCTGGTTTCAAACTCCTGACATCGTGATCCACTTGACTCGGCCTCCCACAGTGGTGGGATTACAGGCGTGAGCCACCGAACCCGGCCGCGTCTTCTTCTTTCTCTCCCCAACACCTGGCATGTTACCTGATACATGCAGGAGTTCAGCAGCAATTCTGAGAACAAGTGGATGGATGGATAGATGAATGAATGACTAAATGAATGGATGAGAATGTCCCCTTCATAACAGCAACCCATCTTTCTTCACCTTTAGGGATAGTGGCCCATTACTCTCCTCTGGAGTCCCACAGTACCCCATGAAGTGGTCTTACTTGTTGGAAAATCCCTCCCCATGATGGCTGTAAGAGCTACGGCTCTTCTAGGCTATCCAGGCATTTTGAGGGCATCATGCTTCTCTGGATACTCTATTTTGGTTATTAATAATATGAAGCACACATTCCAGCTTGGCTTTATGAGGGGTCCACTCAATCCAGCCAAGAGACATGATGAAATAAATACTTTCCATCTACTTTCTACTCTCCAGTCACTCCTTTCAGACTTGGGTGAGATACAATAGTACTATCTTTCCAACTTAAAACACAGCACACTGAAAACCCTTCCAGATGTGAAAACAGACTATTTTTAAATACTGTGTTTCTTGTGATCGCTACATACAGTGCTGCTCAGAGGCATAAAGTGTGAGAAAGCTCCCTGGTCTGTAAGAGCGGACACTTTCATCCTTGTGAAGGTATCAGTGAACTGAAGGGCAAAATGTAATGATTTGGTGCAATGATTTGACACAGATTCAGCAGTTAAACCTGCTTAACTTATATTGTGAGAAAGACTGTAGATAAACACAAGGATGAATCTGTAAGTCATAGTAGATGGAGATCTAAAAGCATCCCAGGTCCAGGACTGATGCTCAATGTGCATAGGGAGAAGAAACAGAAATGCTTCCTGTTAGGCAGCCAGGAACTCTAATGATTTACTTATTGAGACAAGGTCTCACTCTGTTTCCCAGGCTGGAGTACTGTGGCACAATCATGGCTCACTGCAGCCTTGACTTCCCGGGCTCAGGTGATCCTCCCACCTCAGCCTCCCAAGTAGCTGGGACTTCAGGCGTGTGCCACCACACCCATCTAATTTTTGTAATTTTTTGTACAAAAGGGTTTTGCCATGTTGTCCAGACTGGTCTCGAACTGCTGGGCTCAAGCAATCCATCCGCCTTGGCCCCCCAAGCTGCTGGGATTACCAGCATGAACCACCACACCTGGCCATCTAATGCTTTTTGACTGCTAAAATTCTGGAAAGTGTCTGATATGGTTTGGATTTATGTCCCTGCCCAAATCTCATGTTGAATTGTAATCCCCAGTGTAGGAGAAGGGGCATGGTGGGGGCAGATTTCCCTCTTGCTGTTCTTGTGATAGTGAGTGAGTTCTCATGAAATCTGTTTGTTTGGCTTTTTGTTTTTGTTTTTGTTTTGAGAGAGTCATGCTCTGATGCCTATGCTGGAGTGCAGTGGCATGATCTTGGCTCACTGCAACCTCTGCCTCCCAGGTTCAAGCAATTCTTCTGCCTCAGCCTCCCTAGTAGCTGGGACCACAGGTGCACACCACCACACCTGGCTAATTTTTGTATTTTAGGTAGAGATGGGGTTTCACCATGTTGGCCAGGTTGGTCTCGAACTCCTGATCTCAGGTCATCCACCCACCTTGGCCTCCCAAAGTGCTGGGATTACAGGTGTGAGCCACCGCGCCAGGCCAAGATATGGTTGTTTAAAAGTGTGTAGCATCCCTCCCTTTGCTCTCTCTTCCTCCTGCTCCAGCCATATAGGACAGGCCTGCCTCCCCTTCGTCTTCTGCCATGATTGTAAGTTTCCTGAAGCCTCCCAAGCCATGCTTCCTGCACAGCCTGCGGAACTGTGAATCAATTAAACCTCTTTTCTTTATAAATTGCTTAGTCTCAGATAGTTCTTTATAGTGAGAATGGACTAATACAGCATTCAACATAAAGCACAAGTTTAAAAGAGACTGGAGCTTATTATAAACCAAGATCTACTTAAAGGGCCTGTAGACTATTTGGATGAGAGAGTGTACAGTCAGTCCAACCTTGCGCTGACTACCAGCTCTACCACTTTGGTGGTTGGAAAGTTACTCACCTCTTTAAGGAAACTGATGTTTCCTCACCTGTAAAATGGGAATCATGATATGAACTTAGAGTGTTGTTGATAAGATTAAATGAAATAATGGGTATATGATGCCCAGCTCATAACAGATGCCTAATAAAGAGCAGCTTTTTAAATTGTTATAAAATTATCTTAAATGCACACACGTGTGTATGTGCAAACACGTTCACACAAACGCACACATACACACACATATCTCATTTCACAGAGAAATCTTTGAGGTCAAAACAGGACACCAGTCTTAATGGCAGCATCAGAATAAGGACCTCCACGCTCTCTGACCCTGTCCTTCATTCAGGTCTCTGAGCTCTCTCATAAAGATAAGGGTTAAAGAATGGGCAATACGGAAATGCTGAATGAATCAACAAATGCATGGATGAGCTCAGATAGCTTGTGACATCACCAGTGTTCTACAATTTGCTTTGATATCTTGCTCTAAAAACATTTATCTAATGGGCAATAATTAGAGGCAAAGCAAAGCATAGGTCACATGTGGAGGAAAAGGTAACACAATGCATTCCTTTTCTTCAAGATCTTACTGCCTAATGAAGGAAAATTCAAACACGATACTAGATTCACTTCAGAACGCCTATCAGGTTATTATGATGTGTCTTACAACTAATTAAAAAGGATCCTACCTCATATCACAACAATGTGTATAAATGTAATTATACTCCTACTTAAAACTACTCCAGAATTGTTTCTTCCATTCTTTATAGCATGCTAGGCTTTAAATCTGGCACTGATTAGTACAAAAATCTCATCACCACAAATGTGGTAGCATTTTCCCACGAAAGAAGAAAAGGGATGGGCGTGGTGACTCACACCTGTAATCCCAGCACTTTAGGAGGCCAAGGCGGGTTGATTGCTTGAGCCTAGGAATTCAAGACCAGCCTGGGCAACATGGTGAAAACCTGTCTCTACAAAAAAATGCAAAAAGTAGCCAGGCATGGTGGCACATGCCTGTAGTCCCAGCTACTCGGGAGACTGAGGCAGAAGGATCAGCTGAGACCTCGATCAGGAAGTTGAACCTGCAATGAGCCATGATCACACCACTGCACTCCAGCCTAAGTGACAGAATGAGACCCTGTCTCAAAAAAGAAAAAGGAAAAAAAAAAAAGACAAAGCCATTTGGAGAACTGACTTCCTATGAAACACTTATATGAAATGCTGCCCTTGGATTTTTAACATTTTATTTTTTTGAGAAGAATTATAGGGCATAGCTATGAAATCATATTTACTCCCAGGAAGGGAAGAATTTGTATTTCTATTTATTTAAGAGTCAAGTCATTATTAAAACTAACTGACAAGAATATGATTGCTGTGAAGGTGCCAGATCATAAGCAGCATCAGAATTCCCCTACTCTATTGGTATGGTAAGAAATAAATAAATAAGGAAACAGCGCAGACTGGTAAATCCTACACTATCTTGGATTGTTGCAGCCATTAGAATTTAATGTGCATCTTCCAGAGCCAGAAGGAATTGTAAAAGCTGTCTTTTCCATCCCTCCACCTTCCAAACTTTAGAGCCCCCAGAAAGATGAGACTCTCCCTCACCTCCATAAATGTCACCGCCTTCCACCAAAACCCACTCTTTGTAGTTCAGGAGGGTGTCTGGGATAGAAAGTGGAACTTCAGCCTCAGAGGCAGCCTTCCTCCTTCACGTCCAAGGTGAAGCCCTCCAACAGGGCTCTCCACCATTTCCCTTTCTTCCTCGTGGGAACTGCTTTTCTCTCTGGCTTCCCAGACTTCACAACCCTCCTGATCCAGTCCCTCGCACCGCAGCCCCACAGATGACTCTCTGGCTTTCCTATAGCTCCTCACCGCCACAGTCCACCCCTGCCAAGTCCACATCCGTCGCCCAGAAGTGTTGCCTTGCTTCTTTAGGCTGCAGTTCAAGTTCTCTGCTTCCATTTTCCTAAGAATCTTTTTTCCTTAATATCCAGGGTATGTAAAGGCCTTAGTACAGTGCCTGATACACAGTAAGTATTCAAAAACAGCAAACCTGATGATTACTACTACTGTGATCCATATTATTTCATCCCCATAAATCCACTATAACAGCTGTCTCAGGCCACTGACAGCCTCTTCACCCACACACCTGGTGGCCTCTTCTCTACCTCATCCTCATGGATCTTGGACAGGTTAATATATCCCTGCTTATTCTAAATCTGCATATTTAAAATTCTTTCCTTCTTCGGGTTCTATCCCAGCATTCCACAGAGTTCAGAATCAAGGAGTTAATCAGCACACATAGGTGGACTTGAACTTGAAAATCCAAAGTCCATTGGCCTGCTGCCGCCTCTGACCACTCATCCAAAACCAGATGCAGAACATGGACCCTCCTTCCCCCACACTGTCACATGCCTCACTATCGCTTCTTGGAGGTCTCAGCTCACATGTCACCTCCCTGGAGAGAACTTCCCTGACCACCAAGAGCCTCTCAACTGAAGGCAAGACTAGAGACCCAGAAAGATAAAACCAACACTGCCATCCACCCCACCAGCTGGCCTAAGATGGACTCACTCCCTGCTCACCTGGATCAATGTCTCCAGCTCCTGGGGGCTCACACAGACATGATCCCGCAGGAATTCCGCCTTCTCCAAGGCGATGGTATTCTTCTGGCTGCTCTCAAAGGGCTGCTCCAATGCCCGGAAGACAAGACCGCCAGTGACAAGGTAGACCACCACAACCACAAAGATGGCAATCACCGTCTTCCACTTCATGACGGTCTGCAAGCCCCCCTGGGAGGTGCCTTCCATCCTGGCTACCACTGTGGCTCGGGAGGAAATGGACAGGCGCGGAGTTGGAGTCGGAGCCGGAGCCAGGGGTTGCCCGTTAGTGGCGCTCTTGGGCTGGCACACCGGTGCTGCTGCGGGAACGGCCACTGAGGAGTCAGGGTGGGGGACAAAGAAGAAGAGAGTTTGTTTATAAATAAATACAAAACGTGTCAGAAACAAAGCACAGATGTCTTCTTTGAGCCAGCTTTCAAATGTGAGGATGAAACGCTGGTTCACCAAGCCTGCAGTTAGGGAATTTGATCAGTTGCTAGGTACCCATTTGAGTTCTAAAAAATAAGCACCAGGAGTCCCAGTTTAAAAAAAAAATAAAGTATAAACTGAGTTTGAAATACTTACGTTTTTCTACGAGGGTCCAAATTGAAAGCTATCTCTCTGCCATTTATAATTCACCTCCTCCCTTAGCTTCCTTGTTGAAACAATGTGTAAGGAATACAACAAATCACCAGATTTAAAAACAAACATGTTGTTGAACTTGGAGAGGAAGTAAATAGGAGAGGGATAACCAACTACTCTATCCAAGCACCAAGGGCTGGTGATACCAACAGCAGAGAAGAGATGAACGTCTAGAGACTTAAAAAGTCCTCTTGTCACAAAACAAAGGAAAAAGGATGAGCTTGTTATATCTTAATAGAAGATGTGACTTAGGCATAACCACTCCTGATCTACTAGTAATAGAATTTTTCTTCTATTGTTTTCCAATAAGACGTCATTGGAAAAAAACTGTTTCCTGGTTTTCGAAGCACATAGAATTCTCTAAGGTCCCTGTTCTCTGTAGGGCAATTTCATTACTTTGGAAATAAATAGGTTCAGCTGGAGGCTTTTCTGCGATGGCAGGAAGTTTGGGGTTGTGACGCACACGCAATGCTATCATGCATCACAGAAATGTCTTGTGCAACAACGAACAGCCACTGCACTTCAGTTTTGTTCTCCCTTTATTATTCCAACTCTTATTATAGTCTCTGTCATGGTGCAGGCTGGCTGTTGTGTGAAGAAGGTATTAGTAGATGATAAACCTAATTACCTAAGTGGGGTAAACAGTCCCACTCCAGCAGGGAGTTAAACTGCTCAATCACTGTTGGAAAAGTCAAAGAGCAGGCTATGTCACTGCCTGTTCAAAACACCTGGCTGTAGAAGTGATGGCTTAGAAGAATCTAAGTTTGTAAACATCTGCCTCTCCTCCTAGGCCCTCGGAATTCAGTTTCTGTCTTTGGAAACCGAGCTGAACGTCAGTCTTTTATGGCATATTATCCAATCCAATAAAATCACTCCACGTTAAATTTCCCTCAGATTTACACAAACGCAAAATTGTCTGGAATCTTGATTGAAAGATCTATATGTTAGAATCAGCAACCTGGGCATTATGTTCTTGCTAACCTTTCCCTAAAGACGCTGCATTCACTTTCCCCCTTGCTCCTGTTGATGCCGAGAAGGTGAGCCTTGCCTAAGGTGGCTTTCTTTTACCACTGCCCACATCTCCCATTCATTCTGCCTCGTCACTGTATTTCATCCCTTGGGCCTTTCCCTACCCCTGTGGCCAGCAGCCTCATCCAGGCCACTGTCACATCTCGCCTGGACCAGCCCAGCAGCCTCCCAAGGGGCCTCCCTGCTTCCATGTGTATCCCGCTTCTGAGCCAGAAATCTCATATTAAATATCACTTCTGGGAGCACCTTCTCCCCTCCTGCCTTGGAGGCAGGTAGAATAATGTCCCATAAAGAGGTCCACATCCTAATCCCCAAGACATATATGAATGTTATCTTACATGGCAAAAGGGACTTTGCAGATGTGATTAAGAATGTTGAGATGGGGGATGATCTTGGATTATATGGTTGGGCTCAATATAATGACAAGAGTTCTTATAAGAAGGAAGCAGGAGGGCCAGAGAGAGAAGGGATGTGAGGACAGATACACAGGTTGCAGTGATGCAGCCATGAGCCCAGGAATGTGGTCCCTCTAGAAGCTGGAAAAGGCAAGGGAAGGATCCTCCCCTAGAGCCTCCCGAAGGAACCTGTACTGCTTACTCTTTGATTTTGGCCAAGTGAGGCTGATTTTGAACTTCTGACTTCCAGAACCATACAATAAAAAATTAGTGCTGCTTTAAGCCACTACATGTGTGGCAATTTGCTACGGAAGCCCCAGGAAATGAATCTGCCCTCCATTAGTTCAGGTTTCCTGATATGGTTTGGCTGTGTCCCCACCCAAATCTCACCTTAAATTGTATTCCCATTAATCCTTACATCTTGGGGGAGTGACCCCGTGGGAGGTAATTGAAGCATGGGGGCAGGTTTTTCCCCATGCTGTTCTCATGATAGTGAATAAGTCTCACAAGATCTGATGGTTTTATAAAGGTGAGTTCCCTTGCACATGCTCTCTTGCCTGCTGCCATGTAAGATGTGACTTTGCTCCTCATTTACCCTCCACCATGATTGTGAGGCCTCCCCAGCCATATGGAACTGTGAGTCCATTAAACTTCTTTCCTTTATAAATTACCCAGTCTTGGGTATGTCTTTATTAGCAGCAGGAAAACAGACTAATACATCTCCCTTGCCCAGCACTCACTGTGCTGTGCTGCTGATACAGCCTGTGCCCTTGTCCAGCACTCCCATTAGATTGAAAGCTCCATGAGGGCAGGCACCCTGTCTACCCCTCACCTCTGCACCCCTAGTGTTCTGCACAGTACCTGGCACATGGTGGGTAGACAATCAATGATGGTGGAATAAGTGAATAAAGGGTGGAAGGAATGCTGGCACATCCAAACCACACAGACAACGTGGATGAGCAGCGTCAAATGGCAAACAGTTTGGCACTCCAGCAATACTGAAAGCAGGTCCTCAAACACAGCAGTGCTCTGTTCACACCTTCACACCTTTGCAGGTGTTGTCCTCTCAGCCAGGAACCCCTTCCCCACCCTCATCTGCCTGGAAAACTCCCATCCTCTTTAGTCTCAGCCAAAAGCTACCTCCTCTATGAAGTCGTCCTGGGCTCTTCCAGGCAGGCCCAGCGTGCTGATCTTCCCCACTAGCCTATCAACTTCTTGGAGTCAGAAAGTTCATCTTTTAATCATTGGATCTCAATTTCTTGGCATAGTGCCTGGCATAGAGCAAATGTTGTTTTCTAGTGGTGGTGGTGGTGGTGGTGGTGGTGGTGGTGATAATTCCTTCACACAAAAGCCCCATCGGAATCACCAGCACTCTCAAAAACAAATATTTATTTAATGCTGAATGGGCACAAAGGGGTGTGGTATGGTGGGGATAAGGCACAGTCCCTCCCAGCCTCAGGGGCTTGCCAGTCAGCTTAAGGAACATGTTCCACAGCACCAGGTAACCAACATTAGCTTAAAGCCTCATCAGCTGACATGCAATAAATAGCATGAGCATGGAGGTGAGTGGAGGCTGGTCTCCGTCACTGACCTGCATCATGGATGCTTCCCAAGCTTCTAGCATCCCTGAGGCTGGGCAGAATTGGGCTTGAGAAATGTCTCTTCAGGCCAGGTCCTGGTGCCAGTTTGCGAAGAGACTGTCCATTAGGGCAGAGTTTGAACAGAATCCACCCATGCCTGAGCTTCCAAAGCATCAGAGCAAAAACCAGAGTTTCAGTCCCAAATCCATCAGTGACAGCATGACCTCGAAACTGTCACTTAGTTTCTCTGTTTGCTTACTGTGAAATGTGAATAATAGCAGCCATCTTTTTTTCTAAATGTCCACAGGGTTCTCAGGAACAGCAAATGAGCAGCCGTGGTCTACTGGCTGGAGTATATTTGTAGTTGTCAGGAGTACCGGCACAGATCTCAGAATGTTACAAAACCTTTTGTGCATTTCACTAAAAATGGACTTGGTTGTTTTGGCAAAGAAGACTGCACATCTCAATGGCTACAAAAGGATCTGGATTGTGCTTAAGTTGGATAAATTCTTTTCTTTTTCTTTTTTTTTTTTTTTTGAGACGGAGTCTTGCTCTCTCGCCCAGGCTGGAGTGCAGTGGCACAATCTCGGCTCACTGCAACCTCCACCTCCCGGGTTCAAGCTACTCTCCTGCCTCAGCCTCCCAAGTAGCTGGGACTACAGGCGTGCACCACCATGCCCGGCTGATTTTTTGTATTTTTAGTAGAGACGGGGTTTCACCATGCTGGCCAGGCTGATCTTGAGCTCCTGACCTCAGGTGATCTGCCCGCCTCAGCCTCCCAAAGTGCTGGGATTACAGACGTAAGCCACCGCATCCAGCCAAGTTGGATAAATTTTTAAATGGCATTTTCATTAATCCATTTATTCTCCTTAGAAGCCATAGTTGTTCTCACCCTAATACAGTTGCCTTATGACCTGGAATCAACCACTGGAGTTCTCGTGCCTGGAACCAACAAAGAAGCAAACTTGGCCAGATGGTGATGAGGATGGTGGTGCTGATGGTGGTGAAGGTGACAGGAGCCCTGATGGCCTACTGGGCACTTACTCATGCTGTCACTCTGACAAACACTCTGCTTACATCACTACATTCGGTCCTCACTACAAGGAATTATCACACTGCATGAGTCCAGGTAGGACCCCCAGAAGCAGATGCCAAGAAGGGATTAAATGTGCATGGATTTTATTAGGGGGAACGCATGTGTGAGAGAAAATGATAGGGAGTTGGGGAGGCTAGAACAGACACTAGACTCTATGTAAGTCTGACCCCTGGAAAAGGAAGGAAAGAAGGAAGGAGGAGGTAAGCATCTTCCAGCCTAAGGAAGTTTAGCAAGCCCATCAAGGAGTTCTTGAGCTGAAGTCAGCTGTCTGAGGAGTCCTGTGTCTCCCAGAAACAATCCTGCCGTGGTATCCTTGCTGCGCACAGACACTGGCTGGGAGCAGCCCGGGAGCAATGTACCCGCAGTGCAAGCCCAGCTGTGGAGATCAGGGCAGCAGCCAGGGCCCTGATCACCAACACCCCCTCCAGTTAGAGGCCTGTAGGCGCATGCTCATGCCCAACACAGCCCCACTTCACAGACAAAGAAACTGAGACCCAGACAGGTTCAATGGCTAAGTCAAGGTTAAGCGGCCCAAAAGTGAGAAGCCAGATTAAAAAGGGAATCATCTGACTTCAAAGTCAGTTCTGCAGAGTGTAGGAACAGGAAAAGAGGAAACATAGCAATTCCAGGGGGAAAGGGCCCTTTTATCCCAAAAAATAGGAACGACATTTGTTTCAAATAGGCATAAAAATATTTTCCAGTCTATGAGATTGACTACTTCAGTTTCCAAACAGCAGTGGAGTTCTTCCCTACATAACGTATCAATAATGAATGGATCTATAAAGTAATGGCCTATCACACTTCACAGCTCCAACAGAAGAGTACTGGGCAGCAAAAGTGCTGCCAAGAATTGATGAGAAAGGAAATGTTGAAAGGTAATATCCTTTCTGCTAGTTTTCATTTTAAAATGTTTCCTCAAGAATATCTGCATGGCTGGGCGCAGTGGCTCACACCTGTAATCCCAGCACTTTGGGAGGCTGGGAGTTTGAGACCAACCTGGCCAACATGGTGAAGCCCCAGCTCTACTAAAAATACAAAAATTAGCCGGGCATGGTGGCATGCACCTGTAGTCCCAGCTACTCGGGAGGCTGAGGCAGAAGAATCACTTGAACCAGGTAGGTGGAGGTTGCAGTGAGCCGAGATCGTGCCATTGCACTCCAGCCTGGGTGACAAGAGATAAATTCTGTCTCAAAAAAAAGAATACGGCACATATTTCATTTTCACCTAAATGTGGGTGATATGGAGGGGTATATGTGGAAATCTGCTTTTTCATGGTTGAACAAGCTCTTAATAAGTTGACATTATTCAGGCTTTCTCAAGCCCCACAGATATTACTGCACCATCCATTCATTCGTTCAATCAACAAACAACTGAGTTTGCCTGGCACTGCATTTGGCACTGGAGCTACATAAATTAATAAGATGCATCCCGCCTTCAGAGTTAATGGAAGAATTAACAAAGATCTTACACGTGCATGAAGCTGTTTTTGTTTTGCTTTGTTTTGGTTGAGACAGGATCTTGCTCTGTCACTCAGGCTGAAGTGCAGTGGCACAATTACAGCTCACTGTAACCTCGAATTCCTGGCTTGAGCTATACTCCCACCCCAGCCTCCCCAGTAGCTAGGACCACAGATATATGCCACCATGCCCAACTAATTTTTTAATATTTTGTAGCGATGGGGTCTCACTACATTTTCCAGGCTGGTCTCAAACTCCTGTCCTCAAGTGACCTGCCAGCATCGACCTCCTAAAGTGCTGGGATTACAAGTATGAGCCACTGCACCCAGCCAGTGAACCTGTTTTTATCTTCGCCAAACCTTCTGTGTAAGGTGATGATTATTATCTGCCCCCATTGATAGATGAGGAAACTACGGGCCAGAGAGGGGACACTGAGCAACCTATGACAAGCTAACAAGCAGCGGCATCCTTGAATCCATCTTCAGACACTTAACCCGAGTGCCTCCACTCCTCCATGTCACCTGAAACAAATGGCATTCCAAGGGTTCAGAGTCTCTTGGAAACCTGAAATGCAGCTGCCTCAGTGCCACTGTCACACAGCAGCGTGACTCTGCTACTGACCCAGGCAAAGTGCAACTGTGACTGCAGACTCCCGGGCAAGAGGGAAAGGACAGCCTCCTCTCACCTCCCCCTGCCCCGCAGCCGACCTCCCACCCCTACTCTAGGTCTGGAATCATTCCGGGGCCACCTGCACTGATGGCTCAGAGCTTCCAAAGAGTCCCAGGTTACAGCTCAGCCTGAATAGGCATAGGCAGACTTCAGGCCGCTGGGGAGGGAGGGTGTTAGGAAGAGGGCAGGAAAGATGAGGAGCGCAGGATTCCACCTCCGGTGCTCCACCCACACCGGCCTCCAGTTGTCCCAGCAGCTCTTAGAGCAGTATCTGTGCTGCCTCTGGTTCCAGATACCCAAACAACCAAATCATGTTTTCCCTGTTTCCATGGGACAGCCCTACCTTAAAGGCAATCAAGCTGATCCCAGTAAGAATGGCAGTAACACTAAGTCTGTATGCACCAAGAGAGCAAGCCATGGTCCCAAAACGCCACCCGAGGCTCTCCCTTTGGGTGAAGCATTGCTCCCTGCTGTCCTCAAAATTTCAGGCTGCACTTCCAGATGGAAGAGATCAAGCTATGACGAAATGACTGAGACCCTATGGAGCCATGAGAAGAGGAAAACAAGGCAGACTGGGGGGAAGAGAGAGCTAGAACTGCCTGCCACCTCATCTCACATCTGTGCTTTCCTGTCCCCTTAGTCCAGACCCCCATCTTCTCTCACCTGAATCATTGCAACAGCCTTCAGTTCTGTCGCCCTTAAATCCATCCTCCATATACCAGCCATGTACATGGTGTGTCGCTCTCTCAGGTGTCAGTGTGATCACACGGACCCCTGCTAACAATGCTCTGAAGGCGCCACTAAGATTCAGAGTAAAGTGCAGGCTCCATGCCTTGCTCCCTGACTCTCCCTTCCAGGACCTGGCGCCTGCCTATCTCACAGGCCTCACCCACTGCCACGCCCCCACAAGCAACCTTTGCCCCAGCCAAACCCAGCAGCACCCAGACCCGCTCACACCTGTCCCAGAGAAACAGGTCTGGATTCCCAGATTCTTCTCACCTCTTGACTCTTTTTTTGGTCAATTCCTTCACAAACATCAAAACCCACCTTACGTGTCCCCACCTCCAAGCTGACTGCTCATCCCCCAACATTATATTATAAGATGCCCTTCCTTTGTGTCTCAATATGAAGTTTAGCAGAGAACCTACAACTAGGAGACCCCTGGTTACAGTTTGTTTCATTCCTGAATTTGTTCATTCATCTATTCTCCCATTTGCTTTGGGCCAGCATTTATGATATCAAGTTCACACACCTGCCCAACAGAAACTTTGACTGCAGAGTTAATCCTGCATATGGAAGCACCCCTGGCACTATTGCGGTTTTTTCCCATAGGCAGAAATCCAGAGTCAAGGTGTTAACATTCTCAAAAAGCAAACAGTCCAAAGAGAGTTCTTCATGGTTTGTACAAGCGCTAGAGTGGACAGACAAGAGACAGGGCAGTATTTTACTTCACTGGGCTCCAAACACTCAGTTCGGGCCTTTCTTGTTCTCTTCATGAAGAGCTACAAGCCTCTCTTTTACTCAGGGGTACAAAATACTTGTGAGATTTTAAAAATTCTATTGAATGGCATGAGTCACACTTGGTGAGTCCCCTCTCTGGTGGAAGACAGGCAGAATTTACCCTGAGTCTGCCTTCCTGGGGTCCCTCTGACTGGGGCCAAACTGCATAAACTGTGATTTGAGGACCCGAAAGACTAAAGGGCTTTTCTTTCACCCCACAAGCTGGGGAGAGAACAAGGGGTTCACATGAGACTTAAAGGAGCAGTGACTTCCTTCTCGGGACTTGTAAGCTCGACAGTTTCCCCTGATTTTCCCCCAAATCTCTTCTTGTATTTATAAACCAAAGGTATGGCAAAAAAAAAAAAGTCAGAAGCCTCTCCACTAGCAGACAGGCCCCAGAGAACAAGGTTATCAGGGTTAGAGGAAGAAGGGGGAAGGTTGGACTTCAACAGCCACCCAGCTTACCCCTACCATAGGTTTGTCTTCCACGATGGCCCCACCCTCCACAGGAAACACTGGGCAGGGCTCCTAAAAGACAGTCCCTTCTCCAAGCCTCCTTCCTCCTCCCTGGAAAGGGACAGAAGCAGTAGCACTATTGGGAAGATTTAACATAAAATGTACGGCATGTTGCGCAACGCCTTGTTCAAAGCAAGTCCTCAATCAACGTGAGCTGTCCACATTATTAGGAGGTGAAGAAAACTACGTGTTCTATGCAAGCAAATGCAACAAAGCATGCAGATGCTGTGTTTGACAGAGGTGTGGGGGACAGAAAGACATAAAGAGAGAGTGTCAGTGCCACCAAAGAGGAGACGAGAATGCAAAGACAAGGTGCCCACTGGTGTGGAAAGGGCATTAGGTGTCTGCGAGAGGGCAGAAGGAGGTGGAGAGGAAGGTGGAATAGCAAGGGGGGGCAACAGATACAAAGACACTCAGCCATGAATCAGCCTGGGGCATTTGGGAAATTACCTCAGGTCTGCGTGTCAGGACTAGAGGGTGTGAAGATGGCTACACCAAAATAAAGCTGCAAAGACAAGCAGAGGAGAGAGTGTGGCTCTTGTTGGTCTTATTAATGAGCGTGGGAAGCCATCAAGGCTAACACAGGGAGAAGAGCCAGGGGGTCAGACCTGGGTTTAGCAAGCTGACTCTGGCAGCAGTGCGTAAGAGACATGCAGCAAGTGAGAGATCGTCTGTGGGGGGTGTGGGTAAGAGTTTACTGGAATGTATTATGAGGCCTCAACTCAGGCAGCAGCAGAGGAGGAGTCAGAGACAAGGCGTGTTAAGGAAGTAAAATGTGTGGGTCCTAGTGATTGATGCAAAGGAAGAAGGGAGGCGTCTGGGATGACTCTTATAAGCTTATAACAGTATCATGCTCTGCAAGACAGAAAATGCAGGAGAGTTAGGTGTGCAGCTCCTGTAGCCCATCCAGGTGGAGCTACCCAGTTAACATGAGGCATAACGGACCAGAACTCAGGGGAATAATCTAGCTGAATCCCTAGATTTAAGAGTGATGAGTATGTAAGTGGTACTGAAGCCACAGGACTGGATGAAGTGGTCCAGAGGGAGATGTAAAATGAGAAGAGAGTAAAAGATGATGCTCAAGGGAGCAACATTTAAGGGACAGCAAAGGGACGGGGATGCATGACAGAGAAAGAAAAAACTAGAGAGGAAAAGGGGAGAACTGGGCTGGGCGTCAGCATCAGAGATGGTAGATCTTATCCCAGTCTCTGTCTCCAGCACCATTCACAAGGCCTGACCCACAGGAAGTCTCAGTGTGTGCCTGATGACTTCAGTACTATACCATAGCAGCATTTTGCTGTTTTTACCACTTTCTATCTCTGGCTGCCAGGAAACTCTGTTCAACAGCACTCCTGTTCCAGAACTTCTGAGCATTTTTGGTTGCTCCTGGTAGCAGGTGGGATGCCTTTATTGTTCCGATAAGATAAACTCTCACCCTCCGACCCAGGGCACAAATTGCCCAGGACCAGAGCTATTCCTTGTGTGTGCTGAGCTGGTCAGAGCAGCCCAGGCATATCCGACTGGACCACCATCTTTTGGGATTTAGAGCTGCCTACCTCGTGATTCTCCCAACAGACTCTGACTCCGCCATGTTGACGAGGTGGACTCCTTTATCCTGCCTCCATGATCAAGGCCCTAAAGGTGCACACAGCCACAGCTGGGGTTCCTTGTGTCGTTTTCCAAAATGCTTCCTGAATATCATATTCTGTCTCTTGCCCTAAGTTTTTTCCTCCACAATTTAAATTAACTAGCGCACTTTATACAGGAAAGACCTTTATCCTCCTCTTGGGATTAAAAGTAACATAAGCAGTCATAGTTCTCAAAATATCTCCTTTCCCTGGGGCCAAGGGTTTTAAATCCTATTGTCAACGCCATTCCTTCCAGATGTCTTTCCCAGGTGTCTTGTCAAAAGCAGTTATCTCTCCTCACTGGCTCCCGGAGGGGTCTCCCCCCACCGCCACCCCGCCCCAGGCTCCACTCAGCAGCCAGGTGAGCCTTCTGAAATTCCCAGCTTGCACCTGTTAAAACTCCACAAGCACCGCCATGGTTCTTTCCCTGGCCTCCAATGTCCCGTGTGCTCAGGGCTCATCTCACTTCTCCAGCCCTCCCCTCTTCTTCCACACACGCTTCTCCCTTCCCAGCAAACTCCTTCAGTATCTGCAATCACAAGCAAATAGACCATAAGTAGTTATACTGTGGATCTACAGATCCACAGTAGAAAGCAAAACTGAAAAATATTTTTTGACCTATTAGAAAGATCCTTTCCAAACCAGCCTGGCCAACATGCCAAAACCCTGTCTCTACTAAAAATACAAAAATTAGCCAGGCATGGTGGTGCACGCTGTAATTCCAGCTACTCAGGAGGCTGAGGCAGGAGAATTGGGAGGAGGAGGTTGCAGTGAGTCGACATTGCACCACTGCACTTTAGCCTGGGTGACAGAGTGAGACTCTATATAAAAAAAAAAAAAAAAAATAGATCTTATGGCTTAAGTCCATAACATGTCCTATTGCATAATTCCCTAGCTTTAAGAAATCTGTTCGCTGTGTCCCACCCAATAATGGTGATAACAAATAGCTAGAGGTACTTCGATTAATTCCATATTTATCAGACCATAAAATACATGGAAGTGACAATGGTTCAGAATGATGAAAAGGTGGGGCATCTACAAACTTGATGTGTCATTCATTTGTTTATTCAACCAATGCATGCTCCCTGTGTGCCAGGAGTAGTACCAATCTCCACACCCCACATCCAGGCTGCCAAGCCACCCACCACCGGGTCTGAAGGGACCAATTCTGAGAAGTGTGAGGCCAGTGAGGCCACTTGGTGTAGCTTTGTTCTTTGATCTCTCTTCTGCTCTCAGCCTCCTCCCCTCTGATCCAACCTTCTCCTCACCCCTACCCCAAACCATTCCAAAGATGCCTCAGGGGCCCCTGCTGAAGATCTGAAGACTCCCTCATGCCCCCAGCCTCTTCAGGGCCCCTTCCTGCGCCTTTTCTCCTGATACCTGGGCTTTCCCTGAGGACACTGTGCTGTCAGTGTGACTCTGGGGTAGGGGCTGTTCAGTCTCCCTCGCCCACAACATCAGGGTCACATTGTCCTGGAAAACCAATACCCCATATTCTTGTGTCAAACCCGCAGTTCCTCTGAGACCCCAGCCCTCTGGCTCCTCCACTTCCTACTCTTCCCCGTGGCCATCAGTGGTAGACCTGGCTGCTCCCCCAGTTTCCTGCAGCCTTCTCTCTGGGTCCTGTTTCCCTCCTAAGTGACTTCAGCATCCCACACACAACCCAGCCAAGACCCAAGCCTCCCATTTCCTTGAATTTATCACCATTGCCATCATCTCCATTCCATCTCAACCACTAACTCAGGGCAGGTATCCCAGAAGCAGATCCCGGATGAGAATTTGTTTGTGAGTTATTTATTTAGGAGATCCTTCCAGACAAACCGTGAAGGAGTGGGTGATACAAACTCCTAGGATGGCCAGGCGCAGTGGCTCATGCTTGTCATCCCAGCACTTTGTGAGGCCGAGGCAGGGGATCACCTGAGGTCAGGAGTTTGAGACCAGCCTGGCCAACATGGCGAAGTCCCAGCTCTGCTAAAAATACAAAAAAAAAAAAAAATTAGCCAGGCAGAGTGGTGCATGCTTGTAATCTCAGCTACTTGGGAGGCTGAGGCTGGAGAATGGCTTGAACCTAGGAGGTGGAGGTTGGAGTGAGCTGAGATTGTGCCACTGCACTCCAGCCTGGGCGACAGAGGGAGACTCCATCTCAAAAAACTCCTAGGAACATCCTGAAAATAGGCTCCGGTAGACCAAGGAGAGTCCTCTGAAAAAGGCTGTAGGTACAGGCCAGAAAGAGAGAAGCCCCCAGAAGCTAAAGGACAGGTGCACAGAACAAAACGGATCTGGGTGACCTTGGCACAGCCCCAACAGCTC
The DNA here is from genome assembly GCF_028858775.2 of Pan troglodytes. Lineage (NCBI taxonomy): Eukaryota > Metazoa > Chordata > Mammalia > Primates > Hominidae > Pan > Pan troglodytes. The sequence continues at coordinate 86,272,798 of NC_072413.2, forward strand.
CACTACAGCTGAGTCTCCCTATGGCCACACCCTAAACCTTGTTACCACAAGAACTGTCTCAATACTCAGTTGAAGCGATTACTGCTATGGTCTGAATTTTTGTGTCCCCCAAAATTCACACACTGAAATCTAACCCTCAATGTGATGGGATTAGGAGGTGGGGGCTTTGGGGGGTGATTAGATGGTGAGGGCTGAGCCCTCATGAATTGGATTCATGCCCTTATAAAAGAGAACCCAGAGATATCTCTTGGTCCTTCCACCGAGTGAGGACACAGCAGGAAGACAGCTGTCTGTCAATCAGGTACCAGATCCTTACCAGACACTGAATCTGCCTTGATATCTTGATCTTCCCAGCCTCCAGAACCATGAGAAATAAATTTCTGTTGTGTAAAAGCTACTCAGTCTATGGTATTTCATTATAGCAGCCCTAAGGCACACTAAGACATTGACTAGAGCATCTTCTCTTTCCAGCTTGCTACCCTCATTGCTCCCACATCATACCCTGCCTCTACTTTCTCCTGTCATCCTACCCTCCCTGTGTTCTCTTTCTCTTCTCCACCCAACTTGGATCCCATATTCAACACTGCTCTTTAGCTAACAGACTCAACTTCCTCCCCTTTTGTCTTTTCCTGGAGCTACCTGGAAATATCCCTGTATAATATTCCTTCTCTCTGCTCAGAGTCACAGGCTGCTGAACACTGCTACAGAAACCAGGCAGCCTCACAGGTCGCTATCACTCTCAGTCCACCATTTCCTTCTTCAAACGGCCCTTGATGCCCCATGGCAGTCCTGCCCTCCTTCTCTGCTCAGCGACAGCTGTCATGATAAATGTCACGAAGACATCCAAGTGTACCTCCCTATAAACAAACCTGAGATCATATACAGAAATCCTACTCTGCAAGATAGACGTGTACTTTACAAAAGGATTTTCCATCGAAAGCATTTAAACAGCACAGTCTGTGTGCATCAAAAGTGGGGTATCGTATGTATATTTTTAAACCATTTCTGTAGAATGAGGTGTGCCCTCACTGTTGCCTTTCCCCAGGTCACTGACATGGAGGCTCCACACCCCAACACACTGCTTTGCAAGCAGCCTCAGCCATCTCCATTTGTCAGTGTAGCTGCTCAGTGCTCCTGGTTCATTTCAAAGTCACCAAAACCTCCTATACAAAACTTAAATGGAAAAAAAAAACATTTGGATGGTTATTCCTTCACTGTGCCTACTAAGTCAAAAAAAAATAAACAAGATCCATCAAAGGGAGAAAACAGTTTCTACAAAATACCCTACCAAACAGCTTTGCATTTCAGCATCACCCTCTGAGTAATTTCCTCTGAAGTGGCTCCTCTAATGCATATCAGTGCTGCTGACATCAGCAACATTTCTGTGATTTACTGCAAATGCATCTATCAGAGGCTGGGAGTGGGCGCAGGTTAGAGGAAGAGAGAAACCTAAAAGGGAAAAGGATACCCACATTATTCCTCATGGGGCTAGGGAGACAGCAATGTAGAAAACCTACAAATCCATTCATCTGAAGACTGGGAAGTGTTTTTGAAATATTCATAACTCTGATTAGTGAAGTCTTCGAGGAATCAACAGACTTACTTAAAAACTGGGAAAGTCAATTATCTTCAATAAAACAGCTCAGTCTCTTCCCAGTAACACCTAGGTTTGGGGAATAAAATGTGGCCGAAGGAAGGCAAGAGTCAGTGCTGCCAGAGAAATCTATGGCTGAATCAACATTCTGAGGAATTTTCCATACCAGAGAGCTACTGAGCATAGGCTGAACCTGCCAGCTAGACCAACACCTCACTCCACTCCCCAAAATACCTTTTCTCATTAGCAATTTCTCCTGCTAGAGGATAAGTTCCTCTAGATGCCCCTTGAAGGTGGACCTTTTCCTCTCTAAATTTTCCATGGTCCCAATCCCAGTGCACAGTGTATAAAAAGGGCTCGATTAATGTTCATGGCATGAATTCAACAAATGTTTGCTGAGGGCCTATTGTGCTTCAGGCATCGGGGGCACCAAGGTGATGAGCAGAATCCCTGCTGTCCAGGAATGGATGAGTTGGGTGAGAGCTGGCGGTACCTTCACCTCCACCCCTATGGAATTCAGAAGAAGCCCAGCACTCAGGGGCTAGAGAAGGCACCCAAAATCTCAGAGAGCAAACAGACCCTTACACGGATCATATAGAAGTCTGCCAAGCTGCTATACTGGTACAGAAGTTGGCTTCAGTATCATTTTCAAGGATTAATCCCGTCTTCCCCATATGAGAAGTGTCCCTTCTCCTAGACCCTCAGAATCAAATCTATTACCAAAGCAGTCTCTATGTGATGGGTTAGTCACAATTAAGCAGCCACTGTGAACATATTTCCATTCAAGGAACTCCCCAGTTATAAAATTGTGGGACACTATTCGAAAATCTGAGACAAATTGGATATTGAATGCTGGCACATAGTAGAGTTCCCTAAATTAATGTGGATGAAAGTACCACATGCAAGCTTGCCATGTGAGTGAATGCTAAGTGTTGATGCAAGATCTTCGTAAACAGCAAAGCTTGCAGGAAAACACAAGAGAAAAACCATTTTCCTGGATAGTTCAATCTAACCTTTGAGTTCAGGTGTCAGCCAAGGAACAGAATCTTCAGCCAAGGAACAGAATTTAATTCATCAATACACTTTGGATTCAACCCATACTTAATTGCTTGGAAATTGCCTCTGAAGAGGTCACTGGAAACAGTCTTGTGGTTATGTTTCCTCCACCTCACAGAAAGGAGGAGAAACAAAGGCACAAAAACTGGTATAACCAATTAAAGTAGCAGATGATCAGCCTGGCTGTCTTGGAATTTGCAGGCATGTCTGAGAGTTGTCTGCCATTGGGAGATTTTTAATGGCCCCTCAGAAACCAGTTGCACTTGGGCTGCCGTGAGAGGTGCCAAACTCACAGGCACATGGAGTAAGTACTTGGTTCCAAAAGCATGCCCAAAAGTGCCACGCCACTGAATTCATTGAGAACCTCCCATGAGGACCATTTCATGGTGTTCTCTAAGTTGTACCACAGGTACCAGGGTAGTTCGTTTCTTTCCATTCAGTTATCAACAGCTGCTAATTTTCCCCAAATGCAATTTCTATCAAACCAGCATTTGATGAGGTCCTACTATGGGCTCAGCATCCTATGCTCTAAGGGAATTTAGTAGAAGCATTAACCATCACCAGACATAATTTCCTTTGAGGTCAGATTTTCTTATTGACCCTTGTGGCTAAACCTAGAAATAGACTGCATCGCATGGTAGCTTCTACATGGTAGTTTAGTTAAGGGAGAATTGCCAGATATGTGTGTGTGTGTGTGTGTGTGTGTGTGTGTGTTACAATGCACATAACATAAAATTCCCTATTCTAGCCATTTTAAAGGGTGCAATTCAATGTGTGCTACCAGATTCAGGAAACAAAAATACAGGACACCCAGTGAAATTTGAATTGCAGATAAACAATAGCAACAAAATTTTTAAAGGGTAAGTATATCCCATGCAATATTTGGGATATACTTATACTTTTTAAAAAAGTTTTCTGAAATTCAAATTTAACTGGATATCTGGTATTTTATCTGCCAGCTCTAAGGTAAGGGACAGGAGGAGCACAACCATCCCCTACCCAACATAATTGGCCAAAAACATAGTGAAGTACTAAACTGGGTGATATGATTTGGCTATGTTCCCACCCAAATCTCAACTTGAACTGTATCTCCCAGAATTCCCATGTGTTGTGGGAGGAACCCAGGGGGAGGTAATTGAATCATGGGGGCCAGTCTTTCCCATGATATTCTCATGATAACGAATAAGTCTCACGAGATCTGATGGGTTTATCACGGGTTTCCACTTTTGCTTCTTCCTCATTTTCTCTTGCTGCTGCCATGTAAGAAGTGCCTTTCACCTCCCACCATGATTCTGAGGCCTCCCCAGCCATGCGGAACTGTAAGTCCAATTAAACCTCTCCTTCCCGGTCTTGGTTATGTCTTTATCAACAGCGTGAAAATGGACTAATACACTGGGTGATACCCATCCTAAAACTGCATAAAATCTACTGGTCTTCCTCTCCTGTCACTCCACTGAAACTGCTCTGCTAACGATCTCTGCTACCGACACAGGGGACACCATCACGGCCACACATCACTTGTCCTCTCAGCAATATTCTGCACAGGAGAACTTGCTCCTTCTTAAAAAGCTCCCTGCTTACAGCCTCTGTGATATCACACTCTCAAGGCTTTCCTCCACCCTCTCTCGTTGGGTCTTTTTAAATCCACTCTGCAGATACTTCTTCTTCTGCCTAAACACTGGACTTCCGTGGGTTATTTTCTGCACCCCTTTTGTTCTATATCCTCTCCCTGTGTAATCCCTACCTACTTGCTGATGGCTCCCAGGTCTATACACCCAGACCCAAAATGTCCTTGGAACTCCAGCTTCACACACCCAATTGCCTACTATTGAGTTTCATTTGGATACCTCAGGTGTGTCTCAGGCTTAGTAAGTGAAAATTGCGCTTGTTAGTTGACCCAACCAAAAAAGGAAGTCTCACCTCCCTGAATGATAGTAATGTTCACCCAAACCGTTCAAGCCAAATAGGCAGGATCCTGAGAGGCAGTCTTACTTTCTGTTCTCTTGTCCTGTCCCTCCCCAATAGTTCTCTCATTTCTACCGCCAAAATAGACCTGCAAACAATCCACTTCCCTCTGTCCCCCTGGCCCTCCATCCAGGCTACCTGCTCCCTACTAGGCTCCAGCCATAGCCTTCTCTCAGGTCTCCCCACTTTCCACTCTCACCCACTCCCACAGAGCAGTCAGAAAAATCTTTTCGAAACATAAATCCTCTCACATTCCTCCTTGCTCAAACTTTTCAGTGCCTCTCATCACTGCATCTAGAATAAAATGCAAGCCCCTTATCATGGCTTCCAAGGTGCTCAAACTCAGTGCCTCTCATCGTTGCATCTAGAATAAAATGCAAGCCCCTTATCATGGCTTCCAAGGTCTGACAGTAAAGCCTCTGTCCCCTCTCTAATTTCATCTCACAACATGCCCCTTTTCCCTCTGGACTCCAGTTTCCATTCAGTTTCCACTCAGTTTCTTTCTGCCTGGAAGGCCTGTCCCCCATTCTTCCACGGCTGGCTCCTTCCCATTCTTTGGGTCTCAGTTTAAATGTTACCATGTCAGAGAGGTATCTTCTGACTACTCTAAGTAGCCTAGGATAGTTCATTTTATGTGACAACTTGACTGTGTCAGAGGATGCTTAGATATTTGGTCAAACATTATTCTGGGTACTTCCGTGAGGGTGCTTTCTGATGGGATTCATATTTAAGTTAGCAGAGTGAGTAAAGCAGATTTCTCCCACGACATAGGTGGTCCACATCCTATCGGTTGGAGGCCTGAATAGAACAAAATGGCTGACCTTCCCCTGAGTAAGAGAGAATTCTTCCTGCCTTTGGACCTGAACTGAAATATCAGCTTTTCAGGGGAATTATACCATTGGCTTTCCTGGTTCTCAGGCCTTCAGACTTGCACTGGAACTAAACTATCAGCTCTCCTGGGTCGCCAGCTTGCTGACTCACCTGCAGATCTTGGGACCTGTCCATAATTGTGTGAGTCAATTTCTTAAAATAAATAAATCTCTCTCTCTCTCTCCATATATATATATATATATACACACACACACACATACATATGTACATATATACATATATCTCTCATATAGAGATATATATATGCAAGATATATTTGTGTGTGTGTGTGTTTGTATCCTACTGGTTCTGTTTCTCTAGAGTACCCCCACTAATACATAGGTCCTCCCCATTATTCTCTATCACAGCAAGTATGATTGTAGTTATATTATTTGTTTCTTTACTATTGACGAACCATCATCCCCAACACCTTCCCCACTAGACTATCAACTCCCTGAGGGCAGAAACCCTGCTCATTTGGTTCACTCTTATATACCCAGTACCTAGTATGGTGTCCGGCATTGGAGGGCATTTAATAAATACTTTGAATGCATGAATGAAATCAAAGAAGAAGACATTTGTTATATAGTAATTATACTGTATGAAAAAACTAATAGTTATTTACTTAAAAGGAATCATAGATATCAACTAGTCCAACCACCTCAACCAGAGGTTGTAAATAACTTGCCCAAGGCAAATGCTGGAACCAGGATATAAGCCCAGCATGCATCCAGCTCTAAAATCCACGCTCTATCAAGACATCCTGCCACCTTCAAGTTCTGTTATAAGAGGTTCTCTGGAAGAGAAGCTCAGTTCATGATTTTGTATTAATTTGCAAATTTAGCTTGAGTTTCTCAATTTGATGCTAATAGTCCTTTGATAATTCCAAATCTCAATATTTGGCATTCAGGACTGCATTTAGCTCAGCAGGAGCAGAGAGCGGATAGCCATGCCATACCTCAAGGCCCAAAGCTGAGGCTTAGAAGACACCTACTTTTAGGGAATATCCTGGAACAAATCAGCAAACTAAGCCAATTAGCTACTGGCATGAAGGGAACTACATCTACCCCCATGGTCCTCCATTTCAGCACAATTGCACACTGTCTCAAACTAGCTACTTTTTTATTCCTAGGAACCCTCCAAAGATTGCAGAAGAAATGCCCTAAACTAAAAGCAATGGAGGTACAGAAAGGCACCACCTTGAAAATTACAGCATGTAATACCTTCTTATTCCTAGTACTTTGAGGCTTGGTATCAAGCTCTCCCATGCACAAAAATCAACAGAGGCTGGAATCCATGACCTCCTGACAGTGCTTCTGCATAGACAATTCCAGAAGACACCATTCACAGTTGCATAGTGCACAACCTGTGCAGACATACATTGTACCCCTACCTCTTACAACCTGCTTCAGCACTATGTCAAACTGTGGTCTCTCTGCAATTTAGACATGAGCTAGAAATGTCCTTGCACCAGAAAATTCACATTTCTTTTCATCACAAGTAAACAACTGCTGTATGCATCTATTAAACTCCACTGTCTACTAAAGAAGAGAGTGATTATCACACTTTATAAGGGTTTTTTTAAATCACTTTCCATCAGGAAAACTTGATGTGGAAAAGGAAAACTGGGAACAAAGATCACGATATGATCACTCTTTCTGGGACACATTTATGTAAAAAATCAGTCAAGAAAACCCAAGAGATATAAGATCTAAATCAAACTGAACTTTTAAAAGTGGAATAAACTCTTTCTCTTTTTTCTTTGACTTTTAGTTTTATGGATTTGTGCTTACATGGGCACTTTAGAGGTTATCTTCCACAGTAGATGGTAATACAGATTTGCCGGTAGAAAAGACTTTAACTAGTGACTGAGACCTTGAGCCTGAAGTTAGAATAATGATACTGATACAGCTTACAGGCCAAATCTTTAAACTAAAAATATCCAACAGCAATGTGGAATATGTCAGAGGTGTGGGTTTCAAAAGCTTAAATTTTAAGTGGAAATTCAATTGAATTAAACAAAATTCAAACTTTAAGCAGAAAATGTAAACATAGATATAAAATTCCATTTGAAGGAAGGGGCTCACGCCTGTAATCCCAGTACTTTGGGAGGCCAAGGCAGGTGGATCACGAGGTCAAGAGATCGAGACCATCCTGGCCAACATGGTGAAACCCCATCTCTACCAAAAATACAAAAAAAAATTAGCCAGGCATGGTGGTGGGCACCTGTAGTCCCAGCTACTCAGGAGGCTGAGGCAGGAGAATTGCTTGAACCAGGGAGGCAGAGGTTGCAGTGAGCCGAGATTGCACCACCGCACTCCAGCCTGGTGACAGAGCGAGACTGTCTCAAAAAAAAAAGTCTGAACACCTTTTGGTGTTCCATACTGCTCTTGGATATTGTATTTTGTATGTTACAAATATATTAAATATATATTAAGTATTGCATTATACTATGTATCATATATTAAGTTTAACACAATATAATTTACCTCAAAGCATGCTACTTGGTTGGACTTTGGAGTAAGGGCCTAGAGTCACATGAGCTTTGCTTCTTCTCAACCCCTGCAGCAGGTCCCAAGACTTTTTTAGGACCCAAAAGATTCAGGAACACAATTCAAAACCTCAAGTCTAGAGGAAAGAACACCAAGAAGAAAATCCAGAACCTGGATTCTAGTGCCGGCTTTGCACTAACTAGCCCTGTCACGTTGAGCATGCACCTGGGGACTGGGAGACCCTGGATACAAACGCCAGCCTCCATGACTGCATTAGTCAGGGGTCTCGAGAAAGACAGAACTAATAGGATAGATGTACATATGAAAGGGAATTTATTAAGGAGTATCGACTCACATGATCACAAGGTGTCCCACAATAGGCCATCTGCAAGCTGAGGAGCAAAGAAGACAGCCCAAGTCCCAAAAACTCAAACGTAGGGAAGCCGACAGTGCACTGTGGCCAAAAGTCTGAGAGCCCCTGGCAAACCACTGGTGTAAGTCCAAGAGTCCAAAAGCTAAACAACTTGGAGTCTGATGTTGGAGGGCAGGAAGCATCCAGCACGGGAGAAAGATGAAAGCTGGAAGACTCAGCGAGTCTGCTCATTCCACCTTCTTCTGCCTGCTTTTTTTAGCCGTGCTGGCAGCCAAGGGGATGGTGCCCACCCAGATTAAGGGTGGGTCTTCCTCTCCAGTCCACTGGCTCAAATGTTAATCTCCCCTACAACACCCTCACAGACACACCCAGAAACAATACTTTGCATCCTTAAATCCAATCAAGTTGACAATATTAACCATCAAAATGAGAACCTCTCTACTGTTCACTCTCATCTATAAAATGGGTACGATAAAGTAACTGCTTCACTGTATTGTGCAAATTAAATACATAATACTCACAGGGTGCTTAGAATATTCAATGTCTCTAGTAAGCACTTAAATAACTGCTAGTTGTAATTAATGAAGTCTACAAAATGGAACATGTGTTCCTGAACGTTAAATGCAATGCTAACTAAATAAGTTTGCATTAAACTCACTTTGTGTCTTGTTTTAAATAGTGTTTGTTTGTTTGTTTTTGAGGTGGAGTCTCACTCTGTGGCCCAGGCTGGAGTGCAGTGGCACGATCTCAGTTCACTGCAACCTCTGCCTCCCGGATTCAAGCGACTCTCATGCCTCAGCCTCCCAAGTAGCTGGGATTACAGGCGCGCACCACCATGCCTGGCTAATTTCTGTATTTTTAGTAGAGATGGGGTTTCGCCATGTTGGCCGGGGTAGTCTAGAACTCCTGACCTCAAGTGATCCGCCCACCTCAGCCTCCCAAAGTGCTGGGATTATAGGCCTGAGCCACTGTGCCTGGCCTGAATAAGTTTTATTTTAACTATCATTAGAGGTTGTGAGTGGCCTCTGTCTCTCCAGAGACTAGTTAATTGAAAGCCATCTGTATTTGTCTTCACCTTTTAGCATGCCAACTTCTTGTGGCATCTCAATATGCTCCCACAGCCATTAGCACAGGATCTTGCACAGAGTCAAGATTCAATCAGTGCCCATTAAATGAATGAAAGCTTAGCTGTTCTAAGGAGTCAATCTTTGAATTTTAATACCACTTAGGTTAAGATTACTCAGGTTCCTTAATAAATAAAAGAGATGCTGATTTTAGAGTATGTCCAAATTTAGATGTGTACTGGATCCTTTAAGCCAGACAGGCTCATAAGTGGCCCACAGGTTAAGCCTCCTGGAAGACTATATTTACCAGAACTAGCCACAACAATCTCTCCTATCCCATATACCCCTTACTATGTGACTTTAATATTCCCCCCGCGAGAACATCGAACCTATGTTCCCTCTCCTTGAATCTGGACAGGCTTGTGACTAAAGCAGAAGTGACACTATGTGACCTCCAAAGCTAAATAATGAAAGACCACACCGCTTCTGCCTGGTTCTTTTGGGATGCTCACTCTTAGGATCCAGCTGCCACACTGTGAGGAAGCTCAAGCTAACCCATGTGGAGAAACACAGTGATCACATACAGATGTTCCAGCCAACAGCCACGCTGAGATCTCAGCCAAGAGCCAGAATCAACCACCAGTCACATGAGCCAAGATACCTCCAGTTGATTTCAGCCCCCTCCCCTAACCCCACAGACACCTGTAGATTTCCCAGGTGAGGCTCATCTTCCCAGGTGAGGCCCCAGACGTTGCAGAATAGAGACAAACCATCGCCTCTGTGTCCTGCATGAATCCCTGAAGCACATTATCTGAGCATAATAAAATGCTTGTTTTATGCCAATAAGTTGGGATGGCTATGCAGCAATCCCAACTTATTGCTGCATCTATATTGTGATAGAGGCATTCATCTATATTGTGATAGAGGAACTGCTCATAAAACGGAAACATGGCAAAAACCAGGACAGAACCCAAGCATCCTGCACACTGACTAATACACAAGTTAAAACAAGATTCTGAAGTAACACTCTTGTTATAACACATTGTATTAGTCTGTTTTGACACTGCCGATAAAGACATACCTGAGACTGGGTAATTAATTTATAAAGAAAAAGAGGCTTAATGGACTCACAGTTCCATGTGGCTGGGAAGTCCTCACAATTATGGCAGAAGGTGAAAGGCACGTCTTACTTGGCAGCAGGCAAGAGAGAATGAGAATCAAGTGAAAGGGAAAATCCCTTATAAAACCACTAGATTTCATGAGACTTATTCACTACCACGAGAACAGTATGGGGGAACCGCCCCCATGATTCAGTTACTTCCCACCTGGTCCCACCCACAACATGTGAAAATTATGGGAGCTACAATTCAAAATGAGATTTGGATGAGAACACAGCCAAACCTTATCACATGCCCTACTCTTCCATCTATTGAGGTGCACCCTAGGGAGAAAATAAAATAGTAACATTAAAATTGCTCATTTATTGTTTATTACAATACCAGGCACTATTCCAAGTGCTTTACATGCATTAACTCATTTAAATGTAAAAATAACTTTACAAGCAAGGTATTATTATTACTCCATTTTACAGATAAGCAAGCAAAGCATAGAACATGCCACTAAGAGGCAGGGCCAGGACTTGAACCTTAGCAATCTGCCTCCAGAATGCATAATCTGACACAGGACACTAGATGCTTCTCAAGCCTTACACCCTGTGAAAAATAATACATGTGAAGCAGCTAGCATAGTGTTTGGCATTGTTTCCTTCCTTCCCCAACATGGATGCTACCGTCAATTATCATCAATTAGATTGCCACAAGTTCTTTTTTATTATTATTTCTGTAGGTTTTTGGGGAAGAGGTGGTGTTTGGTTACATGACTAAGTTCTTTAGTGGTGACTTGTGAAATTTTGGTGCACCCATCACCCGAGCAGTGTACACTGTACCCAATTTGCTGTCTTTTATCCCTCACTGCCCCCACCCTTTTCACCAAGTCCCCAAAGTCCAATGAGGATGCCTTTGCATCCTCATAGCTTAGCTCCCACTTATAAGTAAGAACACACAATGTTTGTTTTTCCATTCCTGAGTTACTTCACTTAGAATGTTGGTCTCCAATTCCATCCAGGTTGCTGCAAATGCCATCATTTCATTCCTTTTTATGGCTGAATAGTATTCCATGGTGTGTGTGTGTGTGTGTGTGTGTGTATCACAATTTCTTCATCCACTCGTTGATTGATGGGCATTTGGGCTGGTTCCATATTTTTGCAATTGTGAATTGTGTTGCTAGAAACATGCATGTATGAGTATCTTTTTCGTATAATGACTTCTTTTCCTCTAGGTATGCACCCAGGAGTGGGATTGCTGGATCAAACGGTGGTTCTACTTTTAGTTCTTTAAGGAATCTCCACACTGTTTTCCGTAGCGGTTGTATTCCCAGCAGCAGTGTAGAAGTGTTCCCTTTTCACCACATCCCCGCCAACATCTATTATTTTTTGATTTTTTTATTATGGCCATTCTTGCAGGGGTAAGGCAGTATCGCTTTGTGGTTTTGATTTGCATCTCCCTTATCATTAGTGATGTTGAGCATTTTTTCATATGTTTGTTGGCCATTTGTATTAGATTGCCACACGTTCTAAAGCAAAAAGTATGCCCCTTCTAAAGCAAAATGTACAGCTCTAACGTTTTGTTCCACTCATTGTTCACTATTTAATTTTTACACTTAGTTGTCCAATTAGCTGCTTGTCCAAGTAGCACATTGAACATGATTCAAAGAGAAATTTTGTTTTCACTCATACACATTCACATCCCAAATCTGCCTCTTCTCCTAGGCTTGTGCATCTCAATTCATGGTACTGCTATTCATCCAGGGCTTGGACAGAAAATCCAGAGTAGTCTATGGCTCCACCCTGCCCTGACACCCACAGCCAGTCCAGCCAACTCTCCCTTCCAAATACATCCTGATTTCATTCCACCACTTCTTTCATTCCCACCTCAACCAGCCCATTAGCCATTGTTGTTTCTGCACAACAGTGTCCTAACCTGCCTGCCAAAATGTAAATTCGATCCCTCCACTGCACGCTGAAAACCCTCCAGAGGGTTCCCACAACACCCTGAGGAACCTCCAAACTCCTGTCCTTAGATCCCCAAATTCTGGCCATGGCCCACTTCTCCACCTTCATCTCCTACCATCTGTCCCTCAATACCGCCCAGCCACACTGGTCTTCTCATTTGTCCAAGTTAGCTCTAGTCTGAGGGACTGCATGTGTGTTGTTCCCTCAACCTCGAACAGTCTTGCCCAGGGCCTTACAGGGTAGCGCCCTCTCAGTGCTCAATGCTGCCTCCTCAGCGAGGACTTCCTTCCTCACCACCCCACTGCAGAAGGGCCATTCTCCCCTCCAGTCTCTTCCTAGCCCACCACCTGGCTTGATTTTCCCCAAAGCAACTTAATGCTAGCTGAGATTGTATTCTGTACTGATTTGCTCATTCCCTGTGTGTCTCCCTCATTAGAATATAAACTTCCCATCTAGAATATATGATTCAACCCAGCACCCGGGTTGGTCTCATTATAACACCACTCAGCCTACAGTCCAACCTTCGCCCCACCTCTGCCCTCCATGTAAAAATTTCCATTTCCCTAAAGGAAATCCTGGAGAAGATCAAGAGTAACATGGCCTTTAGGATTCAAATGCTGCCTTTTCTTTCTGACTCATCTGAATGTACCTCCTTCTTTGCCTTTTAAAGTCACCAGCTGGTTTTTCTATTAATCATGAAAGAGGAATCTCACTGGGCTTCTTCTCTTTTATTCACACAGTTCCTCAGGCTGAAGCAGGGCCCCATTAGTGTGGTGTAAGTGATCTTGGGGAGAATCCAGTTTGGTGGAATTAATCATGCCCTTACACACTTTTTTAGATTCACTTGAAGACAAGGCAACATTTGCCCAAGTGCCAGGGCCATGGACTTGCAGCTTTGGGTGATGGCAGGAATGGGAGCAATGTTGCCTCAGCCTCCTCTGGGAGCTCTGCCCACTGGCCCTCATCATAGCTGCTTGTGTGACCTGCTCCTCTTAAGCTGGCCAATCTTTAGCTACACACAGTGAAGAAGAGAGCCTGAGGGTAAACCCGCCCATCTTTTAAGGGGGCTGTGATGAATTGTTCAAGCTTAGAATCAGATAGACCTGAGCTCATGTCCTTAGCTCTGTGGCCTTGAGAAAAAATACTTAAGCTCTCTAAGCCTCAGTGTTCTTATCCTTAATAATGGAAATTATACCTTTCCCTTAGTGCCATGGTGAGATTTCAGCAAGATAATTCACCTGAAGTGCTTGGCACAATGCCTGGCACATAGTAAATACTCAGTAAATGTCAGCTACTGTGATTATTACTAAGGGCATCGTGCTTGTGTATCTATTTTGGCATAAGCATTGTGTCTTATTCACCTTGTATGCCCAGCACACAGCAGAGGCACACTGTAGATACTTACAGGACAACTTTTTAAATAATTGGTAGGATCAGCAGGATAATGGTCGGTCCCCCAAAGATGTCCATGTCCTGATCCCTGGAACCTGTGAGCACATTACTTTACTACTTTACACGACAAAGGGATTTTGCTGATGTGATTAAGATCTTGACATCAGGAGATGATCCTGGATTATCTGAGTGGGTCCAGTGTAATCACAAGGGGGAGCGGGAGGGCCAGAGAGAGGAGGCATGTGAGGACAGATGCAAAGGTTACAGTGGTGCAGCCATGAGCCAAGAAACATGAGCAGCCTTTAGAAGCTGGAAAAGGCAAGAGAAGGATTCTCCCTAAAGCCCCCAGAAGGAAACAGCCCTGTGGACACCTTGATTTTAACCCCATATGACCCACTTAGGAAGTCTAACATGCAGAACGATATGATAAACTTGTGTTGTTTTAAGCCATGCAGTTTGTGCAACTTGTTATAGCAGCAAGAGGAAACTAATGCAATTAGTGACATGTTCTGGGTGCTTGCTCTGTGCCAGGCACTGTGTACATTTCACATGAATGCCCTCACTAAGCCTCACCACAGACCAGGATGGAGGTTCTACTCTTGCTCCAGTGTTACAGATGGAGAAATTGAGGCACAGGGAAGTTAGGTACTTTGCCAAAGCCTCAAAACTTATAACAGATGGAACGAGACTGATGTTCTAAGCTATCTACTATGTGCTAAGATGAAAATTTACAGATGAAAACCTTTTGAGAAAATTCTTGCCAATGTCCCTATAAGGTACAACGCCCTAAGCTAACATGGCCACAAGCAAACATCAAAATTATTTCTGCAGGTCGTGCAGTTGCTATATTCAGAGCCAGAGGAAGATCTTTTCATTCACAAAAAAAAGGCACCCACCATGCAAGTTGTGCAGAAGCAAAGCATTCACCAGAAGCTTCTAGGTCAGCGTCAGGAAACAGGCAGGGAGGTATTCAAGTGGCAGAACCGTGCTGTGAGAAGAGGCCCACCAGGGCAGCCTGACAGGTGGTCCCTCTGCCGCGGAAAAGGGCAGCACCTGGACTATTTTTACTCCCACACGTCTTGTACAAACTGTTGCTTTCACCAGCAGAAAATGATGAAGAAGCCAAACACTGCAGAACTGTAAATAGTGGGAAACTCCTGGTCGTGGAAACCACGGTTGGCTTTCTCAGGCACAGGAGTTTTCTAACTGTGCACAGAAGCCAGCCTTGAGCACCCCACCCCTCGTTCCCCACCACCCCAATGGAGCACCATGTCACCTGCTTTATATACTGAGCTTCCCTGACAGCTTTCATTCAAAGAGATGGTTTCTCTGTTACAAGGCAATGTTAAGTGAGCCCTTTCCTGTTGTCCTGGGGTTTATACTGAGATCTCTCAAAACTGAAGACTGAGGATCCATCAATGCAGAGCTTGCATATGATCTCTAAGCCACATAAGAGAATTCGCTGGAGAAAAAGCATTTCTTAGCAGAAAAGAACACATAGCATTGCAGCACTACGGCAAATGAAGGAGCAGAAAGAGAACTGCTCAGAGATCAGAGGGGTTGGCAGAAGGGGGTCTCAGCATCTGGAACCCCAGCTAGGTGCCTGCTGAACTGCATACTTCATAGAATGCACTGCTGCAGGTAGGGGCATGAGAGATTTGTCTGAACTCAGGGCTGCCACATTAACTGTGCAATTCTAGGAGAACACATGTGAATGATGCCCTCTGGAGGTGTGCAATGAGACGGCCCTGGGAAAATCAGACATGGGTGCGCAGTGTTTGGCCTGTAATGCAGGCTGAGGAGGGTAGGCAACAGTGGAGTCACGTGCTTTCCCCATATATGGCAGCACAAAGATGCCTAATGGTTTCTCTGGGCCAAGTAGGCACTGGATGGGGTCAGAAGCTACATCAAAGCCTTCAGAAAAAAGCCTTCCCCAAGAAGTCCATCCACTTGAGAAAAAAAGTTCAGGGTACACTCAAGGCAGAAGCTGAGAGGCCGGGGGTGTCATAAGAGACCAGCCAGGGAGGGCATCATCCATGTCTGTAGAGGAAAGTCTGGGGGTCTTCACAGGGTGGCCAAGAACTCACAAAAGCTGGACACCTGCAAGACAGAGACTATTTCATGACTAGAAAGAACCATAAGAAGCACCAGCTAAGTAAAACATCCTTGCTTTCTAGTCACCTTCTCCCTGCCCCTTGACTGTGGTGGAGCCAAAAGCAGCAAAGCCAGCAGGAAAGGAGTGTGCACAAGGAGGGAAAAGGAACAGCCACGGCCCCTGCCTTCCCTTTCCCATGGCTGATCTGCAGTGTCTCAGGCCAGGCCTGGCCTATAGGGAAAGGAGAGCTTTGTGATTTTGTTTTGTTGTTGTTGCTGTTGTTGTTTGAGATGGAGTCTCCCTCTGTCACCCAGGCTGGAGTGCAATGGCGTGATCTCGGCTCAATATAAACTCTGCCTCCCGGGTTCAAGCGATTCTCCTGCCTCAGCATCCTGAGTATCTGGGATTATAGGCACCCGCCACAATGCCCAGCCAATTTTTTGTATTTTCAGTAGAGACGGGGTTTTACCATTTTGGCCAGGCAGGTCTTGAACTGCCGACCTCAGGTGATGTACCCACCTCGGCCTCCCGGAGTGCTGGGATTACAGGTTTTTTTGTTTGGTTTGGTTTTGGACAGGGACTGGCTCTGTCACCCAGGCTGGGGTGCAGTGGCACGATCTCTGCTCACTGCAAAGTCCTCCCCACTTGTTCAAGCGACTCTTGTGCCTCAGCCTCCCGAGTAGCTGGGACTACAGGCACACACCACCACGCCCAGCTAGTTTTTGTATTTTCAGTAGAGACAGGGTTTCACCAGGCTGGTCTCAAGCTCCTGGGCTCAAGCGATGGCCTGCCTCGGCCTCCCATAAGTGCTGGGATTACAGGCACAAGCCACCTCACCCGGCTGAAAGAGAGCTTTGAATTGGATGAGAGGTTGATGTTTTGATTCATGTAAAACTGGACTTTTGAATATCTGAAAAAAAAAATACAATTTTTATTTCTATTTTACTTGATTTGATTTTTAAAGTGCCTGGAAAAGCTGTGAGGTATTTCTGGTGTATCATCCAGGGTTGGCCTCACAGGGCAAGAGTGAAGGTAGGAGTTGAAGATAAATGAAGTGATTTATGGTTTGTACTCTCAAGAAGGCCCGCCAATTTAATAAACTAGTTAAATGGCTTTAAAAGTAAAAATAAAAACTGCTATAGCCACCCCTTCTCATTATGGATTCATATATCCACGAATATATATTTCCAGCTCTACCCTCTAAATTCCACACTCCTGTCTCCAACTGTCCAGTTGACATTCCCACTCAGATATTAACAGGCTTCTCAAATCCCACAGAGCTAGAACAGCATAGTTGATTTTAAAATAATAAAAACCCTCCATTCTTACCTATCTCAAGAAATGCTACCACCATCCTCCCAAGTTACTCAGTCCACAAGCCTAGGAATCATTTTTAATTATTTTCCTTACCATCTTCAACATGTATTTCATCAGCAAATGCTGTGGATTCCATCTCCAAACTAGAAATCAAACCCATCCACCACTCTCCATCTCAGCAGTCACTCTGCTTGTCCAAGCCACCATGATTCTTTGCCTGGACTTCAATACCTCCAAACTAGCATACCCACTTCCTTTCTTCTTTGCCTCCTTCTCCTCCTCCTTCTTCTTTTTTATGGACAGAGTCTTGCTCTGTTTACCCAGGCTAGTGTGCAGTGGTGCAATCATAGCTCACCGTAACTTTGAACTCCTGGGCTGAAGCGATCCTCCTACCTCAGTCTCCCAAGCAGCTGGGACTATAGGCATGCACCACCACACTTGGCTAATTTAAAAATAAAATTTTTTAGAGATAGGGTCTCACTATGTTGCTCAGGCTGGTCACTAACTCCTGGCCACAAGCGATCCTCCTGCCTCAGCCTCCCAAGTAGCCGAAGTTACAAGTGTGAACCACTGTGCCTAGTCCTGCTTCCATTCTCATCCACCCTTTCTCTACATCATTCTCTCAGCATCCATGACCATGCCATATTATGTCAACAGTACCGATTTTGTTTAGGGAAACCACTACAGCCCACTCTCAGCCCTTGAGTTGGGCTTCACTGGGCTTCTCTCTTAGGCTCCATGAGTGAAGCACACAACCCAGGCAAAGCCAATTAGCACATTCGATTCCCCCAATCACCACCATGATAATTAAAGAATGAGTATCTGACCCTAGACAGGCCAATCAGGACCAAAAAGATGCCATTGCAAGACTTTTGTTTCAGCCTTAGGGAACTGAGCTTTCACTCTCCTGAAGGATGTAAATCTGGAAGACAGAGGAGGGTCTGCAGCCTTTGGCAGCCACCTTAGGATTTCCAAGATGGAACTTGCCTAAGAATAGAGCAATGCAAAGAAGACGAATCAAGAAATGAAGAACTATGCAGTCCTGGATGAATGATCTGAGCCCTAGATTGAGCTTTGCCTGGACTGTTCAGTTTTGAAAATCAACAATTCTCTTTTGGGCTGGATCCCACTTGGGCTGATTTCTTGGGTACAATGTATCCAGAGCAATGTGTCAAGCAACAGATACATGGGTTGATCCAATGACTCTGCCTATGCCCATGACACTCAGGCCTCAAGCAATCCAAACATACAAACGTCCTCATAGGGCTACATGGGCAAAGGACCACAAGAGATTCTGGCTGGTCTTTAAAATACCAATTCCAGCAGCAAAGTATTGCCTTCAGGATCAATTCCAGACTTGAAACATTGCCAGCTTTCTCTTTCCTCTCTTAAATTTAATATGCAACTTCAAGGGCACGGTCCCAACATTCCCCTCTCAGGTATTCTAATAATGTTGCGTTCTACCCTTAGAAAATATTTAAATGAAGTCATCTATGACCCTGTATAGGTTAAGAATTTCTCACTGTACATTCATGAATATTCTAATTCTCTTCAATGTATTTCTTATATGTGTTTGCTCATCCATTTGTTCTTACACTGGAAACTCTAAAAGACAGAAAACGAGACTTTATGAGCCTCTTTGTGAGCTATCTTGAGCCAAACAAGTATTTAAGTACCTAATAAATACCTATGATGACAAGTACAGCCGTGACAAGGGTGATAGTAGCGTTGTTCTGTGTGTCATTAGAAAGGTTATTGTTCTGGCCATTCAGTGGAGATTATTTCCCCTAAATTAATAAAAATCAACTTTGCTCTGTCACCCTTGTGGGAAGGCATTAGAAACAGGCATAGGTGAACAACTTGGAATTCTTCCTAGTTCCCAGATATGAATAGCCACCTTGGACATTTGAAAGCTTGGGCTCTTTCTCATAATTTGCAAAATTCTTCTTGGCTCTTCAGTAGCAAACCCAAACATTTTAAATTTCCTTGAGATGGTGGCTCACCTATAATCCCAGCATTTTGGGAGGCCGAGGCAGGCAGATCACCTGAGGTCAGGAGTTTGAGACCAGCCTGGCCAACATGGTGAAACCCCATCTCTACTAAAAATACAAAAACTAGCCAGGCGTGGTGGCGGGCACCTGTAGTCCCAGCTACTCGGGAGGCTGAGGCAGGAGAATTGCTTGAACCAGGGAGGCAGAGGTTGCAGTGGGCCGGGATCGTGCCATTGTACTCCAGCACGAGCGACAGAGCTAGACTCCATCTCAAAATAAATAAGTTAATTAACTAATTTATTTATTTATTTATTTCCTTGAGATCTACATGGGGTCAAAATCTAAAAGGAATTCATTGACAGGAGAACACCTCCACTAGTATCAGAAACATAATTAAAGTTGTTCATTAGCTCCCAACTATGGACTGTGAGCTCATCCATTCAGCAAGCTCCTCTTGTGATCATGGGCTTTATTAAAATATCCTATCACTGAGTTCCAGAGTCTTAACTACAACAGCACTTCTGCTCTTTGGGGGGTCTAATTAAACTAACAAATTCTTGATCCTCAGCCCTTAACTCACCATGCTACCAGCTCCTTCTCTAGGCCTCCTGGGCAACCATCCCCTCCCAATCTGGTCTAGTCCATGCACCTGGGCTATACACAGAGGAAGTTATTCCAGGTATTGGTAGAATCTTGCTCAGGAACCCTATTAGATTCTGAAGCTCTTTTATGTAACTCTTCATACTCTGGCCCTGTCTGGCTTCTGAGACCTCACATAACCGGACATAAAGTAAATGCATGTTCTCAGATTTGGGGAAACTGCATGGCACACTGGAAGTGGAGCAGACCTTGATGCCCCATGGAGCAAAGCCTGAATCCTGGTTCTACCATTTCCTAACTGTATGACCTTGGACAAGTTTTTCACCCTCTCTGAGTCCCAGTTTTACACATGAAACAAGGATAATATTGATGATCAATGAATACTTATCTTGTAGAATTGTTATCATTTAAAAATAGTGTTTCTGAAGTGGATAGGACACTCGATAAATGCGTGTTGCTGCTATCACTGTAACTTGGTTGTTCACTTTACCATCATTAGGTATACACACCCACCCTAATCTCTCTTGGTATGAGTCCTATCTCCCATGCTGCAGCTGTTTCTCTTTCCTCCTGCTCTATTCTGATGTCTGGCAGAGTTGCACTGCAATGAATTTATGTGGCAGGCCAGAAAGGGAGAGAAGATGCATAGACATGAGGCATCGGAAAATGTCTCTCCATTCTGCTATTATTGTCTACATGGCTTGAACCCACTGGGCTCTGCATTCACCTTCTGATTCTTCTCTCTTAGACCTGGACATCTGGGCATTTGAGTCCTAGTGTCCCTGGACCAACATCAACACCTAAAACTAGAGGCTTAACATTAGTAGTGAACTCCCAATAGGACCATTACATCGGCCAAAGCATGGTACCAATATAGTATTGTACAAATATCTTGTATCAAATCAAGACATTGTCAATTACAAAACACATCATTATTTTATGTGCCTCTTGAAAATTTAAATTGCCAATTAAATTATGACATATTGCTAGTAAGACACATTCTGATTTCAGAAGGGTAAATAATTCAAAAATGCATCTAAGAATTAATGTAGTACAATAGAACATTTCTCTTGGAGAAACATACAAAGTACAAAATATGGCTCTTGTTCCAGTTTATCGGAGTACTGCACAGAGCCTTGTAGGTAGTAAATAAATATTTGTAAATGAATAAATATATGCATGAATAAACAGATTTCCTATCAGCCACATTATAATGAGGTTCTATCATTTTAAAAGGAAAGTTGCCACAGTGGAAAAATCATGCAAAAAAATTGAAGTTAAATCCTCATCATTTCACATTTAAAATTCACTTAAAACAATAAACTTCACTTCAAACAGTTTGTTGCCACTAGGTTGGAGATCTAGATCCATTAATAGATTCCAAAAGTTTAGTGTCTACTTAATAGTGAGTTTGAAATTGGACACTATTTTTAAGTGCAGCATCCAGGACCATAAAACGTAACGTGCCTATTGAGAAACATCTGGCAGCATTCTCAGGGCACAGTTTTGGTTCCTATTAGCTAGGAGACAGCGTTGGTGGTTTTGATAACAGAGAATACAGATCCCTTTAACAGTAACTTCTCCTTTCATTTGTACCCTAAATTGTCTGTCGACTTCCAGCTGTTTCCTGGCACTTAACCAATCCCAGTGATGATGGGGATGAAGGCCAGTGAGTCACGATCCCCAAAAAATTTTCCTTTAAAAGAATTCAGCCTCCACTTCCTGCCCAGAGCAGCTCCCAAGAATTGCTTTGCCCTATTCATTGCAGTCAGGATTGGCGCATTTCTTCCCAGGTACTACAGAGATAGACATTATATAAAATAGATAAATTAAAAAACAACAGATGAAAGAACTATGCATGAAAATGAATGGATGTGGGAGATGCAGACTTAGACGTTTCTCTGAGGAAATTTCCAGTGGGCCACCCTTCTCTTCGTTCTGCAGTGGGAATACCAAATCTCAAAGCTGCTCGTTATGCGTTCATCTGCTCTTTGCCTAAAGGTATGCCCAGGAGAGTCATTTCTGTGTAAAGGCAGAATTGCATCCACAGCCACCAACCGTAAGATCTTTTCAGGTAGAAAACAAGAGATTGAAATAGAGGAATCCTGGCATGTAAGTATCCCAAAATATAAGGAAATTGAAAAGGAACTACCTATTTTATGTATAAAAATGAGTTACTCAAATGACTTTTCATAGAATATTATTGGCCAGTTCCCAGGACACAGTACCCTTGTACAAGTCAAAATTAATATCGTCCATGTTCAGTGCAACCTCTGCACCTCTCCAGCATGAAAGGCCAAACAGAAATTGTATGGCTATTTATCCTTGAGTATACTTAAAGACAAAATAAAAGGAATTAACCACAGTGTGGACTGCCTCTGTTCTTTCCCAGTGAATAATCTGTAAAACGCCTTCCCCTCCTCATCCATCACCTACTGGAACTGCGATCATTATCTTCTTTCCCCTACCATACAATCACCATCCTCCACTGCTCCACGCCTTAGAGATGCCCCACCTCTCCTCCTCGTAATTTCAGAGAAATGATTGACTCCACTATGCCAGTGGCTAGTGGGTCCTCAGCCC
Organism: Pan troglodytes; assembly: GCF_028858775.2. Taxonomy (NCBI): domain Eukaryota; kingdom Metazoa; phylum Chordata; class Mammalia; order Primates; family Hominidae; genus Pan; species Pan troglodytes. Next base: position 86,295,260 of record NC_072413.2, read on the forward strand.
TCTCAGTGACTATTTAAACCTTTCTTTTTCACTCCTCCAGTGCCCCCCTAGCCCAGACCTTTGCTATGGTGACTACTCACAAATTCATTGTTTCTCACCCAGATTGCTGCAGTTTCTCCCTAAGAGTATTTAGCTTGCAGTTATTTGTCCCTCTGACTTAAATTATGTACGCCCAGCTAGTGTAGCCTTCCATGGCTCCTGATCACCTGTGAAAATAAATCCATGTTCAACCTAGCATGTAAGGTATCCATAAGACCCCAACCTTCCTTTCCACCTTCATGCCCCCAACATCACCACCAAACAACGGAGACTTGCTCTTCTCCACACAGGTGCCTCAGCTTCCCTCTCTGTTGTCATGACGATGACCTTCCCTCTGCTGAACACCCTCCATCACTGCCTTTTGTATGATCCCATCTTTTAAAGTCCATCTGAAATGACACATCTTCTAGGAAGCCTTCCCTGGTCCCCAAAGCTGGCTATGAACTCTTCCTCCCGTAAGTACTGAATACATGTCATTGCATCTCTCTTACAGTCCTTATCCCACTCTGTCTCCCACTTCATACTTTGGTTTCTGGTTTAACACTCCCTAAGACACTTTAATTTCCTTAATATCTGCAAAAGTGTCATATAGTATCTGGCAAATACTTGTTGAAGTGAACCGAATTTGAGGAGAGCTTACCCTTGGGTTCCAGAGTGGCAGCTCACTCAGCTGACCAGTGGCAGAGCTGATATCAGATGGCTTATCTAAAAGCTGCTTTACATGGCAGAGATTGGACCTGTCAGGCCTACATCTCACTTTCTCATTGGTGTGCCATTCTCTCTCTGCTTTGCTCCAAATCTATTAAGGGTAAGGACTGCATCATATGTTCATCTCCTCCATCACAGGGGCTTGCACACAGTAAGTATCTAATAAATGTAGCTGGCTCCTATTTATTCAGTTTCATCATGTCACAGTTAGAAAGCTGTAACAGTGCCTTGGGTATTCCCAAAAGTGTAGCACATGAACCATAGGTACACAAGACAGCATTAGGTAACACACATATGCAACATTTTTTTAATGGCCGCAGGTTTAATTTACTGTGCATTTGGAAAAATAGAACTAGCACAGAATACCTATGATTTCATAGGTACTAGTGCTTGGGGTAAGGCTACATTTATTTAAGATTTAAGGGGTTAAATTTAAAGAAAAGCATTCAGTAAACAATGATAAGTTTATTGCATAGGGCAAAGCTAAATTTAAGTTTTTAAAAGTGAAATCAACTTACAGAAAATATTAAGTATATAGTGACACAGCTGATATCTAAATATGGCCACCAAAAAATTAAAAAGTGAAGATGGCATAGGAAAGGCCGATGTTTAAGAAACCCTTCCCTAACTGGGTCTGAATCTGGTTTTGCTCTCAAATGCACCCACTGCAATATTTATCCCTCACAAATATTCCTTCATGTAACATCAGTACTCAGAAACCCCAAATAGCTCCCGGCCAGCCTAATCTCACTTCCTCTACTGACAGTTCTCATTTCCCTAATTCTCTTTGCCGATTCCCCTCTGATTCCTCCCCACTGGGTCTCAGCCCTTTCTATCCCTTGAGCAAAACTTGCAAATATGCACCATCTTACCAGTGCTTAAAACCATCTTCCTCCCCTCTCTTCTCCACCAATCCACATACATTCCCTTCCCTGAGTAACGAAAGTTCAAAACCACCCACTTCTTCTACTTCTCATTCTCATCCATCTTGTGCCACACGTCCTTCATCAATCACATTAACTGTCTTTACTTGTGACTTTGCATTTATTCACATGTATGTTTCATCACTCCAATTACAGTGTGAACTCAGCAAAGGCAAAGACTATGTCCTTGATGTTGTGTGAGGTCTCAGTCGTCCTACAAGAGTAGGCTAAGCATATACCACAAGCACTAAACATATGTCCCATAATATGAGAAACCAAAGGCCAACATGCCAGAAAACATTTAACACTGGGTTCTCTCCTAGCTTGTCAAACATGAAACTTGGTTTAGGAAGCACCTGCTCACTACGTAATTCAAGTGGGGTTCTTACTGCACTCATCACAAAGACTGAGTTTTAATAGCTTTCCTGGACAATGAACCTGGCTCATCATAAGAATGCATCTTTAGGGTATTTTAATAAGAAAATTGTTCAATCTGGATTCATTTCTAATGCTTCTTTTAAAGAACTCACCTATGCCTTCAAATGAATTGAATGAATGGAGTCCAGAATTCCAAAATTCAGAAGGTTTTGGACTGAAAATTAATTTTATTTATCATATGTTTTAAATAAATAAGAAATCATTTATCCTATATTAGGCTTCCTTTTCTCAATCTGTTAAGGGGTTCTCTGTCTTCATCTGAGCAAATATAGACCAGTGGTTACAAATACGGACTTTGGATTCAGTCAGATCTAAGTTAGACTCTCAACTCTACCATTCACCAGCTCCAGGACCTTGTGGAAATTTATTTACTCACATAGCAAACATTAATCGAAAGCTACCATGTGCCAGGCACTTTGACTGACCTCCCTAAGTCTCAGTGTTCTGAGAATGAGAATAACATTCCTTGACAGTAGAGGCATTGTCAGGACTTTTAATCTGTCAGAATTAAATATGATAATGTACGCAAAATGCCTGGCACTCTTCCAGGTTCATAGTAACAATAAATGTTAGTTATCACTGTCATTATCACCATCATCATCATCATCATCATTATCTTGAGTCGTTGTAGAGCCTTTAGTGCTGCTAATTAAGTTCCCCTTCTTAAAACTCTCTCCTCCCTTGACTTCACAGAGATATCATTGTACTGTTTTTAGTTTATTAATTTTAAAAATTTTGAAATTTGGTTTATAAATTTTTTAGTTTTAGTTTATTAAACTAACAAATAGAACTTTTTTTCAAAGAGTTAGAGGCATAATGCAGAGACTCCTAACAGTATGCTACGACAGAGGGTGCCCAGCAGGAGTGGGCGGTTAGAGAAAGATTCTTGGAGGACATGACATTTGGACTGAGATTTCAGAGGCGAGGAGAAGCCAGTCCTGTGAAAATTGGGCAGAAGATAATTCTAGGAGAAAAAAAAAAAAAAGAGGTCCCGTAAAGTCCCTCAGATCAGGAGGAGCTTGTTTTATTCAAGGAAAGCAGAAAGAAGTGCAGCATAGGTTAGAGGAAGACGGCTCAAGACCAGCCTTGGAAAGGAGGTCAGCACAGCCAGCACTCAGGGTGCTGCAGGCCAGCACCAGAAAGCAGATTTTATGCCAAGTGGAAAGAGGAACCAATAGAGAATTTTAAGCTGAGGGTCAAGAGAAATCAGATTCATATTTTTAAAAGATCATTGTGGCTGTTCCACGGAGGATCAATTATTGGGAGCAAGGGTAGAAGAAAGGAGGCCGATAAAAAGGCTGTCAGCTATCCACATAGGAAGATGCATGGAATGAGGGTGGCAGGAGCAGAAATGGAGAGAAACAAACAGATTCTGGATGTGTTCTAGATATCGTATCAGGCAGGACTTGCTGGTGAGTGGAGTACAAAATGGCAGGGGTGGGAAACAGAGGACTCGCGCAACATGCCCATACTTTAAGCAACTATACAGATAGCTGGCGGTGCCCATCAATGAGATGGGAAACTCATTCAATGAGATGATAAACTCTTGAGAGAAGCAAGTTTAGGATATACTCGGCATATAGATGATACAAAGGGACTGCTGAGATCACTCAGGAGAACCTACAGATCCTGACAAGAAGGACCTCAGGTCTAACTATTTGGGCATTCAACCAATTAGAGGTAGAGCAATGAGAAAGGAGTCAACAGGAAACAGGAGTGGGCAGAAAAGTTAAAAGAAAACCCAGAGCGGCCAGGCACGGTGGCTTATGCCTGTAATCCCAGCACTTTGGGAGGCTGAGGCGGGTGGATCACCTGAGGTCAGGAGTTCAAGACCAGTCTGGCCAACATGGTGAAACCCTGTCTCTACTAAAAATACAAAAATTAGCTAGGTGTGGTGGCACATGCCTGTTATCCCAGCTACTTGGGAGGCTGAGGCAGGGAAATCGCTTGAACCCGGGAGGCAGAGGTTGCAGTGAATTGAGATCGCGCCACTGCACTCCAGCCTGGGCAACAGAGAGAGATTTTGTCTCAAATAAATAAATAATAAATAAATAAATAAAACCCAGAGGAAATGATGTCACAAAGCATGTGATGGAAGTGAAGTGCTTCAAGAAGGATGGGGTGGCTGGCTGTCAAAATTGCTAGGAAGGGTCAGGGAAAATGTGGCAGACACTGCCTGGCACTTTCACCTTAGGCGCTCCCCCTTCCTTTAACAGATCCAATTTTGGTTAAATGACAACATTTCAAAGAAGATGCGTCCCATTCACAGACTCAGGGGATGAATCTTAATCGGTCCAAGCCAATGAGGATAATACCATCCCCCTTTGCCAGGGATGAGTTTAGGGGGTGATATTTAAGAAATGTGCATGGGGCTTGCAGGGCAAAAAAAACATCCTCCATGATAAAAAGAAAAACACAGAGGCTACTTCACTCCCTTCCCTGCTTTTAGACGACATAATATCTGCTGATGTGATCAAGAGAGGCAGGGCAGGAAACTGAAGTCTGGGTCCTTGAAGGTGTTATGAAACACCCAAGCCAAGCCTGGAACATCCTTGTTCAGTGAGAACATAACTCTCTTAACAGTCAATGTCCGTATTGTGTAAGTCACTTGTATCAGGACATTCTGCAACAGGCAGCTGAAAGCATCCTAACTGGTACTTAAGATAAAAGGACAGAAAGGTGATGCAATGTCCATAAGTGGCCTCCAAAGGAGCAGCCCCCATAAAGTGGTGGTGGCTTGGAAAGAATGTGAGGGGAGGAAGTAGTGATGGTGACTTCAGACCACCCTTTCCAGCAATTTTGCTGTGAAAGGCCTAAAGGAATGAGGGGTGGCTGGCGGCAATGCGGGATCAAGGGGGATGACACGGAAGCCCATGTATACGCTAGTAGGAATATTCAAGTAGAGAGGGAGAGATCAATTCCCCAGGAGAAGAGAGGATGCCCCAAAGAGCAAAGGAGTCCCCAGCATAAGCAGAAGGGACGGCCTTAGGTAGGAAAAGACGCCCTTCATCTAGAGAGGAATCAAGGTGGGACTGGTGGGTGCAGATGCAGGTAACCTAGAAGACTTGATCTGGGGAAATGAAGTTGTTTCGACCAATTGCTTCTTTTTTTTATCAATGACGTATGAGGTGTTCAAAATGTAAAATGTTTCTCAAGACCTATCTAAAAAAACTCCCTCCAATGTGAAGTCCTTCCTGAATTGCACACTCAAGTCCCTCCTTCACGCTTTCACAGAACTCTCTTCTGGAGTAGGTATTCTGTCTTGTGTTATAATTTGAGTTCCTTGTGCCACCAGAATGGACGCTCTTTAATGACAGGGACCATCTCATTAGCATCTCAATAGCAATCAAAAAGCCTGGAACACACGTTTAATAAATATACTAAATTGCACTTTGGGAGAGTGAGAAGGGGGATGGCTTGAAAACAGGAGTTGGAGACCAGCCTGGGCAACACAGGGAGGCCGTCTCCACAAAAAAATAAATAAATAAATTAGCCAGGTGTGGTGGCATGTTCCTGTAGTCCTAGCTATTTGGGAGGCTGAGGCGGGAGGATCACTTGAGCCCAGGAGTTTGAGGCTGCAGTGAGCTAGGATCACACCACTGCACTCCAGCCTGGGTGACAGAGCAAGACCCTATCTCTCAAAAACAAAATAAAATGAAATAAAAATACTGAATTGAAGTAGAGTCTTATTGTAATGAAGTAAGAAAGACAACTGACCCTCATTATTCACTGAATATATATTTGCAAATTCTTCTACGTGTTAAAATTTATTTGTAACCCCGAAATCAAATCAATATTCATGGTGTTCTGCAGTCATTCGCAGTCATGCACACAGCAGTGAAAAAAGTTTGAGTCACCCGATGCACATGTCCTCAGCTGAGGTTGAACAAGGCAACGCTCTGCCTTCTTGTTCGAGCACTCATGCTGTAAGCAAATGTCCATTCTGTGATCTATTTAGTGCCATGTTTTTCACATTTTGTGCTTTTTTGTTAGTGTTTGCACTGTTTAAAATCACCCCCAAGTGCAATGCTGAAGTGCTATCCAGTGTTCCTAAGTGCAAGATGCGAGGTGCCTTATGGAGAAAATATGTGTGTTAGATAACTTTGTTCAGAAATGAGTCACAGTGCTGTGGCTGTGAGTTCAATGCTAACAAATCAACAATATATATGAAATAAGATGTCTTTAAACAGAAACACACATACAACAAGGTTATGTATTTAGTTGATGAAAATGTGACCTGACCAGGTGTGATGGCTCATGCCTATAATCCTAGCACTTTGGGAGGCCGAGGCAGGCAGATCACCTGACGTCAGGAGTTTGAGACAAGCCTGGCCAACGTGGTGAAACCCCATCTCTACCAAAAAATACAAAAGTTAGCCAGATATGGTGGTGCATGCCTGTAGTCCCAGCTACTCGGTAGGCTGAAGTGGGAGAATCGCTTGAACCTGGGAGGTGGAGGTTGCAGTGAGCCAAGATCACGCCACTGCACTCCCACCTGGGTGATAGAACAAGACCCTAAGCTCGAAAAAAAAAAAAAAGAAGAAGAAGAAGAAAATGTTGTGACTAGAGGCTCACAGGAACCTAACCGTATATTTCCCCTAAAAGCAACGGTTCACTATTTGCTAATTCAGGATTTACAGCAACTTTATAAAACACAAGAATTACCATAAATGATGAGAATCAACTGTACTTGATTCTGCCCTTTTCTGAGAAGGAAAATTATGGAAACAAAATAGTTTGATGAGACTGGAACATGCCTCATCAAGCTTTACCCTCTCTTTTCATGCTGCGTGGATCACTCACCAGCGCCAGGGTTTGTTCTGAAGATATCTTGGGGAGAAAACTGCCAATCAGCTGTGCATTGTGTCTCCTGAGAGCCATTAGCCTGCCTGAGAGGTTGAGCATCCCCTCACTCCCACCATCAAAGCTAACTGATTGGGGCAAAAGGCAGAAAGGCAAGAAAAGAGGGAAGCTTTACCATATGTCTTCATTTGGGTTTCCCCAGAAGCTGATTCTACAATTACGATTTGAGCACAAGTGGTTTGTTTGGGAAGTGAAGAAATCGCCAGTAGGGAATTAGAGAAAAGAGAAAGGGCTGGGAAGGCAGCCAAGAAAACCAATAAAAGGTGCAGTTTCTAACTAGCTACTGCTGTCGCCCAGTGGGATTTTTCCTACAGAGGAAACTGGGACCCCATGTAAACCATATTCCTGAGTTACCCTACCCAAGGCTGAGGGAATTGGGGTGTTTACGCACCATCTTCCATCAGTTATTGGTTGAGAGCTCCTCCTGGGGTCCACTAATTCCCCAACACTTCCTGCCTTCCATGGGAGCAGCAAAGTAGGCTCAGTCAAGAAAAAGGCAAAAAAAATGCCAAGTTGGCAGTCAGAAGTGAGCCAGCATGAGCTGAAGTGGTGCGAGCAGGAAGATAGGGACAGGCACTGGAACATCTGCTACATCAGACTGGGCTGCTGCTGAAAGTCTTACATAAACCCAGAGCAGGAATGGGGCCACTTCCATGAAATCCATGGTAGATGAAATTCCTATACAACAAGCACATAGCCACTACCGGAGGCCTAAAGTGTTCATGTACTTTCAGCTAATTATCTGATTCAGGGGCCAATTTCCACTAGTTTTAAGTCAAAGTAAGGTTTCATGGTGTTTATATAGGTTATTTTCCTCCTTCTTTGGTAGAAGCAAGATGGAAATCTCATTTGCATTTTAATGATAAAATGGGACCTTTTCCCTAGAATAGCATGTGAGAGAACAGAGCAGGACAAAAGTAATTTTGGGGAAATGTGGGGGAAGATTTGTACTTCATAGGATGTGCTCTGTCATCACGATAGCTCATTCCCTGATGATCAAGTGAAGACACACATCCCTGCCCAAGAGCCTGCTGGTACCACGCCTTTTCCTTCCATGAATACCTGTCCCCATCATCCCCACTGCTATCACAGCAACTGAGGAAGGGATACACCATCTCATGTCTCCAGAAAAGCACTGGGGCTGGGGGAGGGGGCACGGGGCAGGAGGGGAGCCAACTAAGACACCATAGTGTTTCATTACAATCTATTATTGAAGACAACACAAGAAGGATGACATTTCCTCCATCATATTGAGTGACTGGTTGCTGGGTTTCCAACCCAGAAAGTATATCTCTCCTATCACTTTCATTTCTGTAACTTTCCAAGTTCATATCATAACCCTTAGGAAATGGACAAAAGAATTAGACTGGCCAACACTATGTGAGTATACAGACATGAAACCATATCCCCCTCAAGGTAGATGGAAAATATCAGAGTTCTTGCAACCACAGCAATTCCTCAGGATGTCCACACCCAGTGGGACACACCCATCTCTATAGAAATGGTGTTCAGCATGATGCAGAGGTCCAACCAGAGACCAGTGAGTGGATGAGAAGGCCAAGGTCTTGCCTTGGAGCCAAGATGGACCTGAGCACAAATCCCAGCTCAAGCGCTTTCAAGATGGGTGGCCATGAGCAAATTACATACACACTCTCAGCCTCAGTTTCCTCATCTTCCAAATGGACTAATACAACTGTCTCAGATGACTGTCTTCATTCTTCATTCAAAATAGGTATGGATGCCACATGAGTGAACCTTGAAAGCATTATGTTACGTGAAAGAAGCTGATCTCACACACACACACACACACACACACACAAATATCTACATGTTGTATGATGCCATTTACATGAAATGCCCAAAATAGGCAACTCCATAGAGACAGAAAATAAATTCATGCTTGCCAGGGACTGGGAGAGATAAAATGGGGAGTGACTGCTAATGGATATGGAGTTTCTTTTTGGAGTCATGAAAATTTTCTACAATTAGATAGTGATGATGATTGCACAACTCTGTGAATATACTAAAAACCACTGAATTGTACATTTTAAATAGGTAATTTTATGGTATGTAAATTATATCTTAATAAAGCTCTTATTTTTTAAAAATAGATATGGAGTCCTTGTTACATGAAGATCCTTTGGAAGTCATGAGCATCTAAGTCGGTGAGCTAAACATTAGGATATTAACCAGAAGAACAAGCAAGTGACTCAGGCTACTGTGAAGAATAAATTACATATTATATGTTAAGCACTGAGTACTGTGCCTGAGCCACTGAAGACCCTCAGCAAATGGGTGTTACCAGTAGCAGCATCATTGATGTTTATTAGGTGCCTCCTGTGTGCCAGGCACTGTGCTCTGCTCTTTGTGTGCATGGTCTCATTTAAGAGGTCTCATTTAACCATATCTACTCCCTAAGGAGCAGGTACTTTTATCATTTCCGGTTCTCAAGTTGGGAAGCAGACACAGAGAGGTAAGTTAGTGCCTAAGTTCGGCAGCTTGGGAGTGGCAGAGCTGGTGGGGCACACCTGAGCTCTTGCTCATCTTCTCATCAAACACTTCATCTCCACCTGCAGCCGTGGGAGTATGGCCACTGTTAATAATCATCAGCACCCCCAGTCAAGGTTCCCTCGATCACTAGGATGAGCTTAAAACAGAGCAGAAACCTCTGATAGATACTGGAAGGATGGCTCCTACAGGTCTCTTCCAGCCACTCAGCTGAGAGTCCTGGCAGTGGAAGTGCGGCCTCAAACTCCAGGTAAGACTCTCACTACCCCTGGATTCTTAATGGACACCCCAGTCAGTCCAACCATCTGCTGCTTCCTTAAGCCCTTGTGACCCAGACTGGCATCCTTGGTTCTCTGTTGGCCTCATTCTGCCCCAGCAGCCCAGATAAGGCCAAGGACTGCAAGGCATATAACAGACAAAAGCCCTAATTTCCTCCTACTCAAAAGACATGTAAATTTAGACACTTTGGAAATCACATGTAGCAAAAAGTTACTATCTGCTAGAGTGTATGTGTGTGCACGCGTGCACACGCGTCCCGGCACAGGCACACTTGTGTGCACTCATGCAACGTGTACTCAAGTACCTCACATTTCAGCATCTTGCAGTTCCTTGGAGATTAATTTACATGCCATCATCATGGAAGAGACACAAACTCCAGTCTCGTCCCAGTATACATGCACAAGCCACAGAGTCCTAATTAACACAGATTCTTCAAAATATCTAATTACAAACTAGGCAGCTCTGAGGCCTTCTTTGAAATCACTGAGTTTTCTAACAGAATGTCACCACCTTTGACAGCATCAGCACCCATTCCATATTAAATTCCCATATTAAGCATTTTTGCCATGCAATGGAATATCAGAATGGCCTTATTTTCATCCTTATTAACGTATTTTTGGAACCTCTTTACTTGTCAAATGTGTGCCTGAAACAGATTTCTAAAATGCAGAAGTTGACCTGAGTGTAAGAGATGCTAAGCCTTGGCTAAACGGTTAGTTTCAGGAGGGCAGAGACTTTGTCTTGTTTATTGCTGTACCTCCAGGGCCTAAAACAGTGCCTGTCACGAGGAAGACTCCGGGCAAATATTCACTGAAGAAATGGATAGATGTCTTCTTCAAGAGGCTGAATATACACTCACATTTGTACTTGCTGCAGACATAGAGAATTTAATCTGAAATCTCAGAACCGATATGCTCCAGACTCTAGTAGAGCCTACTGCTCTTTCTCGATTCTTTTTCCCATAGGAGGGAGAATACAAAAAGGCCCAAGCAGGCAGGGCACGGTGGCTCACACCAGTAATTCCAGCACTTTGGGAAGCCGAGGTAGGCGGATTGCTTGAGCTCAGGAGTTCGAGACCAGCCTGGGCAACATGGCAAAATCCCGTCTCTACAAAAAATGCATAAATTTGCCAAGTCTGGGGGCACATGCCTATAGTCCCAGCTACTCAGGAGGCTGAGGTGGGAGGATTGATTGAGCCCAGAAGATCGAGGCTGCAGTGAGCTATGATTGCACCACTGCACTCCAGCCCGGGCGACAAATCAAGATCTTGTCTCAAAAACATAAAAAACTAAAATTAAAAATTAATAAAAGGCCCCAACACCTGTTGGCATTGCCATAAGCATCACTGTTGAATAATGAAGGTTAGCATTACAGGTTCATAGATATGCTTTGTCCCCTTTTTGCTGTCTGGGCAAGCACAAGTCACTTCACCAATCTAGATTCAGTATTGCCCTAAGAAGCCTCAATGGACTTGGATATCTCAAAAGTTCCTTCCAATTTATAAAGTGAGTTTAACATGAGCAGAGCAACCTCTGAACAACATTTGCACAAATGAAAAGTTGCTTTCAGTGACCTTCCTGGCACTCCTGCCCTCCAGAGCTCTCAGTCTGCTCCCTACACAGCACCTGACTTCCCCCCCTTCCCACTTGACACCAGCCTATCAATACATATCAGTCCCTAGTTCTGTTCTCTCTTGGTCCAGTTCTCTCACAGGAACTATTAATTTGGCTGTACCCATGGGTAATTGGAAATTAGTTTGTTACCCTGAGGAACTACATTTGCATGTTAACAAGATGTGTTCTGGAGCTGACGTTTTAATCCATATCTCTATCAATGCATTTATCATGGTGTATCATAATTACTTGATGATGCACCTGTCTCAGTGGCTAGGCTGGGACTTCTCTGGGCACACGCTTCAGGTCTTTTTCATCTTTCTGTGTCCAATGCCTAGCCCCATTTCTGCAGGCACTCACTCGCTAAGTGTTTATGGAATAACCAGATGGACGAGTGACAACAGCCAATGAATAAAGTAACTGTTAAGATTGTAGGCATCCTGATAGTCATGGGAAGGAGTGGTGTGTGTCAGCTGCGGAGAGGGACTTTATAGGGCTCCTCAAATCCCACCCCCTGTGGCTGTCTGCTCTGCCTGTCTTTAGTACTGAGGCTGAATGCAGAGATTATTGCCTGAGCAGCAGGCATTCACGCTCCTATAGAAACTGCGTTCTCACCCTGCCAGAGAAAAGGATCGGCACATCAGAAGCTTTCATTAATTCAGGCTTTTGGGAGGCCTTCCAAGCTGAGGCCACAAGAACACAACTAGCAGGGGGTCCCATTAGAGTCAAAGGAGAAATACCCCGATGTTACAATACCTCTGGACACACCAGGAACAAAGTGACGGCGGGTATGGAGGGGGCAATTTTATCAGCCGCATTATGCTGAACTGAGAGCCACATGCTTCCAAAAGGCGTCTGAAGTATAACAGAATATGAGCGAGCGCACCACAGTTTTGCATGTATTGATTCATCGACTCTAGATATGCAAATTATCACAGAATCAAGGGTCATGTAACAAAGCCAGGGAAAATATCATTTTAATGAACAGAAATTGAAAATGCAATCGCCATTGCTTTAAGATACACCTCCCATTTGCAACCAGAAGTTTGGAATTGGTTGTCATAATTCAAAGATGTCAAGAAAAGTTTTTTTCTGTTAAAATATTTTAACAGCTTTTATGTAGGATTCCTACAAGAATACACAGATACCCCAGGTAAGGCCAGCACTATGCCTGTCACACAGTAAGTATCCTCTGCAAACATTCGCTGAACCCATCATTTGATTTATTAGCGATTTAAATAATCTTTTAAAAATCTGATTGTGTCATCCTCCCACTTCAAATCAATCAAGACATTCCTGTTATTCTCAGAAAAAAAGAGTTCCTTATAAGTAAGACCTACTATGCCCTACATGACCTGAGCATCACCCACCTCTCCCCACCCTCATGCGCCATGCCACACCTCACTTTCCAACCAGTAGCAAAACCCACATCTCCAAACAAGAGACCACGGCTCTCTTTCCTGTGCCTCATTGCCTTTCTCTGTTCATTTAAAACACATCTAAAAAATCTCACGATCTATACCAGACTGTGAGTGCAGGAGTGTTACTGGAAACTTTGAGTGCCATGAGCCACCGTTGTTATGCCCAGCTGTAAATAAGTCTAGAGTATGTATACTACATGACTTAGGACCAATTTTCACAGTAAAAATGGAAAAGCGGAAGAAATTAGGTGCATGAGGCTTAGTCTGGATCATAATGAATCCTTGTGGATCTCAGAACTGAAAAAGGGGCCGCAGGAAATGTTGAGTTAGTAGGAAGTTAAAATCACCAGTGTAGAAACCACCCTGAAAGTCAGTCCCTTGTCAGGGTGGTTGGGGGCAGGGATGGGGGAATTTCTGGATGAAAGAATAGAGGGGAAAACAACAGAACCAGAAGGGGGGCACAGTGGCGTCTTGGCATCCTGAGACTTTTTCCACTCTTGGTTACTATGGTTACAGATGCCATCAGTGCTGGCTCCTGAATGTGACTGGGGCCCCAGGCAGCTCCATTCAACACACTCTCACCCTGTCCTAGACCCTGTCTTTGCCATTTTGTGCAGTAAGTGACATATTCAACAATGTCCAGCTCCTGATCATTCTCAAGTCCACAGTGCTACTCAAAAGAAACCATATTCACTCGCCTCTGCCCAGAACACAGAAGCTCCAAAACTTCCTTCAGAATACAAAACTGCCTCAGGAATAAGCCAGGCATGTAATGTTTGGAAACATGGGAACCTCTAAGTCATTGGATGCATCCTGCTTCCTGGAAATCATTTTCTCAAGACTGTACAGAAAAAGCAACAAGATTGTCAAAAAAATGTTTACTCAAAATATGACAAGGAGTGCTAACGGTCCTCCCTCCATCAGCAGCTTCTCACTGTGTGTTTGCCGTCACCCCCAGGCACACGGTCCCTGCCATCCTGGCTGGATGCCGACTTGAGTTTCAGTCACCATACAGACACATGGCCTGCAGGCACTGCAGGAACACACCAGACACACACCAGACACCCCATTCCCCAGCATTTCTACTACTCGGCCTGGAGGCCATCCTGTTTTTTCTGGCTTTACCCAAGAAAGTTAAGTTGTCAGCCACTGAATCTGTAAAAGAAGGGACATTGCAAAGAAAGGGACTCTGTAAGAGAAGTGGGACCATGAGTTATCATACCCCACCTCTAGTTTCACAGTCAGAAAAAATAGGGTGGATTATGGGGTCTTTTTTTTAAATTAATGTTTACAGATTTACACATAGATGGTGCCCACACAAGACAGGCAAAATAGACACTTCCAGTATTTGAATAATACAAAAGGTTTGGACTGATAGGTATGCTGGGATCTATTATGAGACCATATGTTCATATTATACATAAATCATCATCATGCTCACTGTCTTTCTAGAATAATGTTTCAAGCCGTTGGTAAATGAAAGGGTAAAAATGGAGTTAAATGAATCATCATTCTGTGGTTAAGTAGAAAATGCAGGCTTAAACAAAATTAAACAGACTTCTGAACTACAGGATTATCAGAGAGAGGCATATGAGGCAGAGGTAAGAGTTCAGGCTTTAAATCAGACAGACTCGGTTTCAAGTCGTAGCATGACTAGGTAACTTTGGGCAAGTTACTTAAGCTCTATAGGCCTCAGCCTCCTCATTCAGAAAGCAGAGATAATAATTTCACCTATTTCTTTGGATTATGAATAGGATTATATGACATAATAACTATAAAGCATTTAGCCTAGCACGTGGTGCCTATTCAATAAATGATAGGAAAAAATTCTTACGGTGATTTTTCAATATGTCTTCAAATTCTTTGACATGTCTCCCTTCCAACGTGAATATGATCACCCCCACCACTCCCCAGATGTGGACTAACTTTAGTGACTGGCGTCTAATGAAAAGAACGTGGTGGTGGTAACAATATGTGGTGTTTGAAGTTAAGTCATAAAAAGTGTTGCCAATTCCACCTTGTTCTCTCTTGAATCACTTGTTCTTGGGGAAGCCAGCCACCATGTCACATATGAGTACACATAAGCATCCCATGGACAGGCCCACATTGGCAGGAAATGAGTCCTCTCCCCAACAACCAGCAGCAATTTGCAAGTCACATGAGCACACCATCTTGGAAACAGATCCTCCTGCCCCAGTCAAGCCATCAGATGACAGCAGCCCGGACAACATCTGACCACAATCAATGACAGACTCCTAGTCAGACCACCCAATTAAACTATCCCTGAATTATTGATCCACAGAACTTATGAGATAATAAATGTTTATATTGATTTAAGCCACTAAATGTTGGGGTTATTTGTTACACAATAATACAGTAACATGCTAACGTGCATGATGACTCTCTAGGAATGACTGAGCACGTATCATCCTGCAAACTGACTTTACCATGACACCACTTTTCTTCTCAGAGTATCTGATGAGTCTAGCTTATGTCTCACAGAACACATTTTGGGAAATGTTGGTCTGGAATTTAACAGTTTATGAAGTTTATTCACATTTGTCTCATTTGATCATCTCAGCAACTGTGAAGTGGTTGTTATTGTGATCTTTATTTTACCCAAAAGAAAACTAAGGCTAGGAAAGGTTAAGTGACTTGGCCAAGTTCACACAGTGTTATGGTCTGAATGTGTCCCCCCAGAATTCATATGTTGAAATCCTAACCCCAAAGGTAATGTTATTAGGAGATGGGGCCTTTGGAAGGTAATTAGATCATGGGCATGGAGCCTTCATGATTAGGATTAGTGCACTTATCAAAGAAGCCCAAGAAAGACCCATCACTTTTTCTACCGTGTAAGGACACAGCAAGAAGGCACCATCTATGAGCTGAAAAGTGGGCCCTCACCAGATGCCAAATCTACCAGTGCCATGATCTTGGACCTCCCAGCCTCCAGAACAGTGAGAAATAAATTTCTGTTGTCTATAATCTATCTAGTTTATGGAATTTTATTAAAGCAGCCGAAATCAACTATGATACACTGCTAATAAAATTGGTACATTAACTGAGACTCAAATATTGTGATTCCAAGCCATGTTCTTTCACTGGTCTTTTCTCTGAGTTAACCAGGACAGCCTAGGTTGTTTAAATCTGAACTAAGAATACTAAGAGTCTACCAGAGTATCAGGAGTGTTGTGCTCTGCTATGGACCACCTCCTGGATGATCCAGACAGTGAACCAGATGCTTCCAAGAGGCTGAGCTGGAGGCTACCCTGACTTCACAGGCTGCCTCCTGCAACTGTGAGAACAGCACAAGGCAGGTACCACTCATGGAGCCTTCATGATGATCCGGCATTCTTCTAAGAGCTTTGCATGTATCACTTTATGTAATCCACATAACAAACCAAAGAAGTAATGGCTGTAATTATCTCTATCTTGCAGATGAAGATACCAAGTCACAGAAAAATGAAGCAATGTTCCCAAATCAGCCTCTAGTAAATCATGCTTGGATTAGGACTTAGGCAATCTAAGACTATCAGGGAAGGAAGGGATCTCAACAACCAACAACTCAACTCCCTCCTTTTCTAAATGAGTGGCAGCGCCAGCCCTAGAAACCAGGTCTCCTATCCTAAGCTCCTATACTGTACAGAGGGTGACATTTTGCCTGGAGTCTAGGTTAAATGACTATAACATGTATTTAATCTCCTTTCAGGTTATTGTAAGAATGTAGAGGCCAAAACAGATCTATCATAATCACCTCCCATATGGCCTCAAATTCCACCATGAGGGATAAATTCCTTTGGCCTAAAGCAACATTCTTAGCCAGTAGAATCCAGGAGCTGGCCCAGGTTAGTCCACAGTTAACATGGGTAACAACACTCCCCAGTTCTCAGAGGAAAATATAAATTAATAAATAGACTTTATTCATCTCTAAGCTTTTCCTCCCATCAATTTTTCTTAAACACTTGGTGCCTGACTTTTGTCTCAGAGGACGAAGCAAGTGAATGTTGGATGTCAAATCTTTTATCACACCTAATATCAAGCATCTCTATTCTGCCTGTCAGGCTCATATCACATTAAATTTAGTAAGTTATACTATTTATCTTTATCATGCTAAATATTTGGTGTGTGATTATTTAGGGGATCTCAAGTTCTGCTTGCACATAAGAAACTCATTTTCTTGGTAGTAAAATTGTTGCTAGCTTGCATGTCAAAATTATGAATATTGGTGTTTTAGGCGTCTGCAAAGGTTACCGTGACTTCCAGTCTCTCCATCACCCGACCAAATTTTCATTTTCTATTCAAGCAACTCTTTTTAAACTGTAAATACCACCAGCCCCACCACACTGGGTAGTTGGGTAAGGGAGAAAGGACCCTTTGCACAAGCGAGAGCAATTGAGATCAAGACTCTGCAGGATTTGGGGGGATGGTGGTGGGAGGGAACAAAGGAATGAAGAAAAGAAGGAAGGGAGGAATGAAGGAAAAGTTCCCTGTGATCACCTGGCTTATGTATGGCAGTAAACCCTATGTTTTCCTTTCTAATCTTGTTTCCCCACCATTCCACTCTGCTTCAAAGTTACTTCCATGGAAAGGGTAAGTGATGAGACTAGAAGTTATTGGTAATACAAAACCTAAAATCTCCTGAAATCCCATCCATCTCCCAGCCTCATCCCCACTACCTCCAATGCCCACCCCCCCCACCTCCCTGGCTCTGGGAATGGTAAAGGAAAAGAATGCAATGCTCCCTCATGACCGTGCCCTCCCCTGCCAGTGATTATGACCCTTACTCCCTCCCTTCAACCCTAAATGGAGGATTAGGAAGTCGGGTTTCATTTTCAATTCAGAGTACTCAGTCCTAGACACTCACAGTGAGAAAAAAAAACTCTTAAACTGTGGCTGCAAATGACAAATAGATGTTCTAGCAAGTAAATATGGTAGGTCTTTATTTCCCCATTGTAGGTGATGGTAATGAGCCAGACATAGATAAACTGTAAAGTCTCCGCTGAGAGTACCCCTAGGACCAGACCCCAGAAGTGGAAGGTCCCTTTGACCTCCATGATTCTTATGGAGAGAAATCACCCAGGTGGGTGGAACCAACAGGGTGACCATACTCCTAGTGCCACGGTTAGGTAGATTCTGTAAACATGCCATGCAGAGCTAAGCCCCTAACTAACTTTAACCTCATCTGGATCATCCAGTAGGTGCCCTTTATAAGAATCAGAGTACAGAAAAAGATTGTCACTTTTATCTACCTTTCTGCATCAGCCAAGGGAGCTGTCCAAACTGAAACTTCCTAACTGGCTATCAGTAGAATGGCTTCTTTCCATTTCATCATTAAACTCTTCCTCTAATTTCCTGTAGACTAAAAGTCAAAAGGAAATCACTAGCTCACTATGCCTATATTAAATATACTTCACACCATATCTCAGTTGTGGTTGAAGTTTCCTAATGAGGGGAAAGACTATATTATATTTTTTAAATGCATCAGATTTAAGGTGGGGTTCATATGGAGCCAAAGTACAGATGTTTTGGAAATGGCATGGAACAGCAAAGTCAACCTGCTCAGTCTTAATTCAACCCAGTGATCACTGGGATTAGCAAAAAGGATGGTGAAGCTCCTTAGACACTGCTGGAAAAGAAGCCTGAACCAAATCTTGGCCAAGACAGTCTTTGGAACACTGTTCCTTGGTACTTTTGAGGATAATTGTGGTGATTTTGGCACATTTTAAATCCCGTTTGGAACACTGATCTCCTGAAAATTGGATATTAAATCAAAAATAGATTATTTTCTTTCCAGGAAATCTAAGCTACGCAAATGTGTGTTTGGAAACACATTAATAAAGCTAGCACTTAAGCAACCTAGCAAGTTGAAAATGGCCCCCATTCACAAAAGACCAAAATCTTCTTTTAGCCAGTACAGCAGAAGGAAGATCTAAGGGTCTTCACCTGAGCTCATAGAATGAACGTGTAGACCTGTGCAATAAGTACAACCTGCTGAAAATAGCCATCAACTAAAGATTCACTGATCAACAGGGAGACTGCTTTCTCTAAATCTCTCAAGAGAAACCTTTGAACACACTTTTGGGTAACAGAGCAGGAGAGTGTGGAATGAACAAAGTTGCTGGGAGGAAGGAAAGCTTGAAGGAAACTGTCATGGACGTAAGCATCAAAAGGCCTAGGGTAGCCCCAGCTCTGCCTGTTTGTTGCTTTGGGCTCCCACGTAAATCATTTATCCTTTCTACATCTTGCTTTATTTGTCAGTAAATCTAAGACTCTAATCCCTACAAAAATAGGGTTTTTTAAAGAACAAATGAGATCATTCCTAAAAAGTGTTCTGTAAACTGAAAGGTGCTATGCACAGAAGGTATGGGCTTCTCCAGAATTTTGCATTAAAGTGTGCACTAAAAGTGCAGCATTTTAAAAAAAAAAATCCACCTCCACTCCTAGAGCTTTGCTTCTTTCTTAAGTGGATTAAAGTGCCTAAAAATAGCCACACTCCAATAGCTAATATGAGCCAAATTATTTATTGGACACTGACCATATCTTCAGCAGGCTAGATCAGTCCACCCATCCACCCTCACTGCACTTCTATTCAGCCTTCTTACTTCTGGTCAAAGATGAGAAAAGAAGGAAAACAGTGCACTGGAGGTTTAGAGCGAGCTGGAGCTTGCAAGGAAGTGGGAATATCAGCGTCCTTTCTGATATGCCACTATTTGGGGATATTCTTCCTTTCTCCTTATTTGTACTTTGCCATTTATAGCTGAGAGGCATCCTGCAATTTCCATGAGGCATAAAGCCTTCAGTCCTCTCCAATCCATCCTGCCAACCTTCCATTCATTCAGCAAAGGGTTATTGAGTGCCAGGCACTTTCCAGGGCACTGGGGTTATGGCAATAAACAAGACAGAGAAAGTCCCTGCTCATGCACCTCATATGCTAGTAAAGGAGGCTGGCATCAAATGTGACCCATGAGTAAGTGAGATGGTTTCAAATCATGACAAGTGCCAGTAAGACAATCGAATAGGTGACACAAGAGAAAATGATGGTGCTGGGGAACAGGAGGAGAGGTCTTTCAGATAAGACAGGGAATCCCTTGCTAACAAGAGGACATCTGAGCTGAGATTCAAATGACAGAAAGGAGCCAACTACGTGAAATGCATTATAAGCAGTGGGAATTCCAAGCGCAAAGGCCCTCAGACAGATGCAAGTGTGATCTATTTGAGGAATGAAAGGAAGCCAACTGGCCCCAAGATCAGATCAAGTTGGGGAAAGTTCTAAGAGACAAAGTCAGAGAGGTAGACAAAGGCAATGACTCCTTTCTCCATGGAAGGGAAGCGAAACCCAGAAAAGCTAAATGAGCAGCCCGAAGTCATACCACTACGTATTGCTACAGCTGCTTTTAGAACCTAATTATTTTGCCCCCAAATCCAAAGTTTTTTTACACTGTATTCATCTGCTTGCCTCTAGTGAGAGGAATACTATTTGCAGATCTCACTGGTTTTAAAAAGATCTTAATACACATA
Organism: Pan troglodytes; assembly: GCF_028858775.2. Lineage (NCBI taxonomy): Eukaryota > Metazoa > Chordata > Mammalia > Primates > Hominidae > Pan > Pan troglodytes. The sequence goes on from NC_072413.2 coordinate 86,315,570, forward strand.
AGCAGCAAGTAAATACCAATTTTAAGCAGAAAATCATCAACAAATGATGCTGATGATTTAAAGTGCACGTAAATTCTGCTATGAAAGCTAAGACTTAGAACCAATCTACTTGTAGTAGGTCCTACACAAACAGTAACGCTCTTCGTAGAAGGCCCTGTTCCATGAATATGAAGGAAGGCCATAGCTCACCAGAGATGAACCATTTTACATTTGGGTCTTGTTTTTACCTACACCTCTTGACAATGCTTTGCTTAATCCACCCAAATGCCATCCAAACCAATCTATTCTCAAACCACCTTCATTTTGTGCTATTAAATTGTAAGGTAATAAGGCTGTAAGAAAAACATTATAATTACAACTGCCTTCCAGAACCCATGAGAGCACCTCCTCCTGAAGGGTCATGTCTGTTGATAGACATATCCTACAGTCCAAGTAATGTGAACTGTCTGTCCACTTTCCCCTAATACTGCTGGGCTCCCCTTCATCTTTTCCCTGCTAAACACATTTGGTCTATGTAATCCAGAACCTCCAAAACAGAGACCCAAACTCTGTCCAGTAGTCACTGACTTGCCCATCAGACATGGAAATGAAAAGATTATTGTCTGAATAGGTTAGTAGAGAAAGGAACAAGTAGGGTAAGCTTGAGTCACTGTCTCCTCTTCTCCTTCCTCCTCTCTCTTCCTCTCTTTTATCCTCCTCCTATTCCATTCCCTTTTCCTCTTCATCCTCTCTCTTCTCCTTTTCCTCCTCGCAACAAGCTTCTCCACTTCCTGAGCTTTGGGAACCTTACCAGGCAAAAGCCAAAAGACCCAATAAGAAACACAGACTTGAAGAGTGTTTAAGAGCCCAGATTCTAATCTTGTCCTACTAGCTGTGCAACCTTGGGCAAGTTACTCAACCTCTCTGTTCCTCAGTTAACTCATCTGTAAAATTAGGATAATACCTTTCTCCTAAAATGTTTGTGAAGATTAAATTAACACATGTAAAACATCAGAAGAGCACCTAGCACATAATTCTATACAGATAAGAGATATGCCACCTCACTCTTCACTCTCTTCCCTCCTCCATCCCCTGGCTAGAAAAAGACTACTGTCACCCCTGTCTTTGGGAACAACTGTGCACAAAGTCAGAGCAACTCCACTGGAAGGCAGATTAGTGGTGTCATGATGGTAATCAAGTGCCAAATGGGACTATAACACTTATACCATCAGATAAGTATCGTGAAAATAATTGTATGAAACAATGTACATAAAGCACCTGGCATGAAATGGTTGCTCATTAAATGTTGTTATTTTTATTGAGGTTTTTTCATTTTTAGCACCACTGGTTGTAACTGAAGGTGCTATTTGTATGCTTTTCTTCACTGTGTCAGGCTGTAAAATGTGTAAAATTTGTCTGTGTTCATCACTGTAACATAAATATATAGAATGATGATCACACAGAAATGTACCTTAAAACACAAAGCCAGCTTCACAAAATCAGTCTCATGGTACTCCCTCTGTGCCAAAGTTCCTTGAAGATCCTGACCCCAGCATTTAGACAGCTGCCCACCTAACACACCCCTTGGATGGCTTGGGGACATGTCCTACTCAACAAGCCCTAGATTGAACTCATGAGCTTTCCTTCAAGACTGGTCCTGCCCTGGCTGCCATCTCAGTCATTCCAATTCCTTCACTTCACTTCCACACATTATTCATGCAAAGCCTGTTGATTTCATGTCCTCTATAGCTCTCTACTCCATCCGCTTCTCCATGCCCACAGCAACCACCCTGGCCCATGCTACCATTGTATCTGGTCCCCTACATCCACAAGAGCCACACAGCACTTGTTTTGAAACTTAGCTCAAATCATGTCACTCCTCGTCTTGAAACTCTTCATTGGCTTTAAATAAATACTATACTTTTCCAACCCCACAACCCTACCCCACCTCCAACAACACAGGGCTTGGGGGGGCATCTCGCCTGTGGATCCCCCAGTCATATCTCAAAACACAAGCCCTCTTGCTCTCTGCTAGGGATAAATACATTTTTCAGGGATTTCCCAAAAGAAAGCCAAGGCACACTTCCGTATTTCCAGAGGTTTCAAATAGAGACAAAATGAAAGGTTTGTGCTGTATTTACAGTATAACAGCCTGGGTGTTTAAAAAAGGCAATACCTCTTCACTCACTCTGCCGTAGCCATGGGAACCTCCTTTCAGTTCATCAAATACACATACCTCTTCTGCCTCAGGCCCTTTGCACTTGCTGTTCCCTCTTCTGCAACAATTCCCCTCCTGCTTAGACAATTAACTCCTATACATCCTCCAGGCCTAAGTCCAAGTGTCATGTCCTCAGGGAAGCCTTCTCTGGTCGTTGTCAATCTCTTCTATCAGACACTTTCTTAAACCTCTGATGCTCTCCCTGGAGCATACATAAACTTTGAATTATGCATTCCTCCATGGAATTGATTTAGGTCTGTCTCCCTCACTGTAAACTCCAAGTCAGAGCTTTTATCTTTCCTGTTCTGACTGTATCTCCAGAGCTTAGGACAGTGTTTAGCATGTAATAGGTATTTAACAAATATGCCTTTCAGGGATTCTCCCCCCAAAAAAGCAAAGGCACACCTCCATATTTCCAGAGATTTCAAGTAGAGACAAAATAGAAGGTTTGGGCTGTATTTAAGATGTAACAGCCTCAGTGTTTTAAAAAGGCAATATCTCTTCACTCACTCTTCAATAGCCAGTCAATTCCTAAGACATTTACTCAACAAATAAGAAGGTTTCTTCTTTCCAGTCTGGAGAAAAAGAAGAAATGCGCTCATAAAGAACATTAAACACACACGCACCCCAAATAAACAAATTTCAATCCCAATACACACAGAGGCGTTGCCTAGCCTGACACAGTCGTTAGATGAGCTACAAGAAATGCTAAAGAGCATTCTTGTCACAACTGGACACGCGGTTCCAACTTGTTCTGCTCCCATACTGATCACTCCCTTGGAGCCTTAACATCTGTATGCTAATTACAGACACGGTGGCCGACGCTAGGCACACACAAATCCGTCTTAATCGCTCCCTTTTGCGTGGATGAAACCTGGTCCAACATTCGTAAAAGCATGCAAACCACACCATTGCTTGGGCGGGCACACTTCGTGCCCCTCCCCTATGCCTTGCCAGCCCCACCCTTCTCACAAACCACCCCTCCTCCTGCTTCTACTCTGACCTGAGCCTAACTAGCTGCTAGGTTTGGTAATAAGATTGAACGAAGACTCAGGAGGCCCTGTGGGCTCCATTATTCTGCATGCCCTGCGAGAAGGGCCCACCCCTAGGGACGGCTGCTGCAACTCGAGCCCCACTTGCTGCCAGGAAACCTTTCCCACTGAGGACACCCGGGCATGCGGCGCAGCTCCAGGTCCAGGGGGAAGCACCCCACCCATCTGCCAGAGAGACAAAGATCACCAGAAACAAAGGACACACACACACATACACACTCGCACACTCAAAGTCAAAAGCAAATACCGACACTTGCAATTTCAAACCAAACAGTCGGCTTGGTCTATCTAAATAGATCTGGAGACAATCTAGGAGGGACAATGATTATGTGGTAATGACAGGCACTATCTGGGTTCGGAACCCACGCTGCCTCCGCCCTCCTCCCACCCGCGCTGCAGTTCCCAGGCGCATTTCCCAGCCTCAGGACACACGCTGCCAGAAGCAAGAGTGCTTCCACTCAAGGAAGCGCGCACACGCCGGAGACAGAGGCAGGGCGAGGGCAGCCAAAAGTAGGAAATACCCACCTTTAGGATCCCAGTTCACCTGTTTTCTTGGCGTCTCGATTGGAAATTTCATTGCTCCGTTGCCCAGAAGGGGAAGAAATGAAAAGAACCCAAATAATAATAAAGTCCTCAAGCTTTACACGCCTCGGTTTAGCAGTCCAACAAAACAATTTCCGAGGATGGGGGAGCCTTGGACTGGCTCGTGGAGGAACCCCAGAAAAAGACAGGAGGGAAAATACTAGCTTGGGGGAGAACTGGAGACGGCTTGGGTGTTTGCACCGGCTAGGGGGTGGCCGGCCGCGGCCCCGTGGGTAAAAGAAAAAGTAAGATCGGCGAGGGGTGGATGAAAGGATGGAGAGGAAGGCTTGGGAAGATGGAAGAGCCAAGCTGCTTCCCAAAAGCGGTGCCGGCAGGTTAGGGGCTGAGCAGCCTGAAGGCTGGGGCTACGGAGAAGCCCACTGCAGTGTCACTCCAGCCCCCGAAGGCGTGTGCGCACACACTCCCGCACACACACACCCGCACACACACACTCCCGGGCGCGCGCTTGGGCGGGCACGTCAGCCTCGCTCGGCCGCGCTGAGCGCACACGCCCCACCCCGGCCGCGGCTCCTCGCCCCCGGCGACGCCCCCCACTTCCCGCTCCCCGAAAGCCATTGGATGTAGGGGTGGCGCGGCGCCCGGGGAGCGCGCGGCGAGGGCGACCCTCCCCGCGGCGCGCCCCCAGACGCCGCGCCCCGGCAAGAGGGAGCAGGGCGAGCAGCGGACCGAGGCTCCCAGCTGGGAAGGCGCGCTGAGCCCCCGGCACCCGGCCCGGGGCAGCGGGAGGCGGTCGCGGACTTGCCCGCGGGGCGGCGGGAGGCGGTGGGCGGTGGCGGGGAAGCCGCGGAGGGGCGGGGAACGAGCGGTGGGCGCGCCGCTACTTACTGGCTCGGCCGGCCGGCGGGCGGGCGTGGAGGCGGCAGCGGCGCGCTTGCTGGAGTTGCAGCCGGAGACACGCTTGGTTGCCTGGAAGGCGCTGCAGGAGGCGGAGGAAGGGCCGCTGCGGCTCCGCCGCAGACCTCAGCCTCCGGGTCACCTCTTCTCACCGCTCTCACCCTGAGCTCTCCCTCCTTCTCTTTTCTCACTTCATTTTTTTTCCTCCCGCGTCTGGCTCTCTCGCCTGAGTCCCGAACCCACGTCCCCGCCGCACTCCAAGGAGGCCCGTGCCAGCCATGAGCCTTTTGTTCTGGGACCGCTCCGCATCTGCTGCGCTCTCCCCGCCCGGGGAAGCTCGCTTCCAAGGCGCAGCTTGGTCCCTTCCCCAGCTACCTGCAGCCGGACTGGGGCCGCTGGTCGTTGGCTGGAAAGGAGGCTTGAGAGAGGCACGGGGGCCCCCGGAGGAAAGCGGAGTTGCCAAGACCCGGCAGCTCCCGGAAGCGGCGGCCCCGGGATCCTGGGACCCAGCAGGGCAGATGCGAAGGGACCCAGACCTGTTCCCGCAAAGGGGCTAAACCTGGAGCATTCATCTAATGCCCTCTCACTGCCCCTGCTTGAAACTCCACAGGGGTTTGTGGTGGGGCCTCAGTCTTCAGAAAAGCCAGGTGGTGCTGAGGTGCTCTTGAACGGGTCGCTCCGAGTATCAACATGAATGATGCTGACAAATTGCTTCGGATGCCTCGCAACGGAGCCTTACACGTAGTAGGTGCTCAAGAAATACTTGCTAAATGAAGACATGAATTGCATGCTGCATTGTTGGATAGGAAGTAGTTTAAACCCCTACTCTGGCTTCCAGATAAGGTTACTAAAATTTGTTGTTCATTCAACATATATATTGAACCCCTTCCAAGTGCCATCACTGTGCTATGTGCTGGCCATATGGCAGAGAACAAGACAGTGATCTTGCCTTCATGGGGCTTACTATCTAGTGCCATAAGGTCCTGTTAGATTGTTGTTGCCTTTACTTACGCATAGAAATTGCCCAGCTCGTTCCTATGCCTGCCAGCTGGGGTCCTAAAATCCCACACTAGCAGCTGATCTCTAAGTTGCATGCCACTCTAGGGCACCTTGAGGCTTCTGGGGAGCCCTATGTCAGCAGCATCTTTCTCACCATCCATCCCTCACTATCACATCAAGCTTTCTGAGTCCAAGAGCAAGACCTACAGAGGTCCGCTGTGGTCTGTGGGAAAGGTGAGTGCTTTGTCACTGGGCTGTCACAGGCACCCCAGGCTGTAGCCCTGAATTCTCTGCAAACCCCATTCAGGCAAAACTGGTACCAATCTGATGGTGCTACTCTGACTCTTCAGCCCTTTAGGCAGGTTCCCGGGTGCTTCAGAACCATCTTCCCTGGACTCTGTAACCACACTTTGCCTCTCTCTACTAGGACTGGGAGGATGGCTAAGACATAGAAATCAAACAAACAAGGAATCTCTGCTTCTCCCAGCCATGCCCTGAGACACCAGTGTGTATGTAAATTCTGTTCTCAAGTCCAGAGGGAGATGCTTCTAAGAAAGGCTTTCGAACCTCCCTCTGCGCTCTTCTCTTTAACTGTTCACGGACAGCTGGACTCTAGCACAGTCACTGCAATACAATGTTTTTTACATGCATCAGAGTCAGAGAGGGGCTTCAGCAGAGAAAGATACCCTCTCCTGAGTCCTCAGAGCATGGGGAGGCAAGATTGACATTTACTGAATTCCCCCTCACCATCTCATATTTCCTCTCCATTCATCTTTGTTAGATCATTTTGCAGAAGCTGTAACTGGCCTCCTTTTACAGATGAGAAGATCAAGGCTCAGAGAGATAAAGAAACATTCCCAAGGTCACGATATGAGGATTCAAACCCAAGTTTGTATGACACAAAGGTCCATGCTCTCCATGCCAGAACCTTGTGAGCTCATCCAGTCCTGGGACCCGTGAATCTGACCCTGAACCTGTCCCATGGGTTCGTTTGGGTAATGAAGGTCTAAATACGATATTTTCTAAGCCTCCAGGCCCTCCTCCTTTGCAAAATGAACTGACCTATGGTTGTGTTCTGGGGTCTGCATTGGGGAATTAGTTCACTGTCCAAGGCAAATTCCTGTGGCAGGAACTGCACCCTTAGGATGCAACATCATTCGGCCAATCAACAAACATTTATTGAGCATCACTTGTGTACAAGACAGGTTGCAGGTCCCCATTAAAAGTTATTTGGGGCCCTGAGTAGTGATGACCTTCCCCAGAATGGCAACAGCAGGATGGTTATAAGGGGAGGGTTGGGGATGGGGAGGTTGGGGTAGACTCTATTAGGGCAGGGAGCAGGATCAGTGTCTAGTGCACCTGGTCTGCCTTGAAGACTTGCACTAGTCATTGGCCCTTGGGATGATCTCTCTGCTTAATCACTGGATGCCGCCCCCTCCTTTCTTTTCCCCACCTCCAACCTCTGGAGCTTTCTCTCACCTCCACTTTCATTCTCCTTTCTCAGAATGTAGACAAAAACAAGTTACCCGCCCCCCCCAAAAAAAATCCACCAAAATTAGGTAAATAAATCCCAGTACCGTTTCCCAAAACGTGTCTGAAATCAAACACAACTCCTCCTCAACTGCGTATTTGGAGTGGACTGCATGGAGTGGGGATGGAGGGAGACCTCCCTCCCAAGAAAACTTAGCCCTTTGGGCTACTGCAATCCCCTTCCATCCCCTTCGGTTCTACCCTTTGGTTATTTACAAGCTGGACTTCACTTACCCAAGGAAAGAAAGAAGTCGTCTGTGTAGAGAAAAAACATCCAAGAAAGATGCCGCGCCAAGCGGTTCTGTCTCCCTCTGTGCCGCCGCAACTGCCATGGCTATTGCTTCAGGCGGGTTAAGTCCGGTGGAAAGAGACTGCCTAGCGTTCCTGCGGCAGGAAAACAAAACATCGTGGCGCAAAGTCTCCCTGCACTCGCCGTCCCCCAGCAGGAGACCCGGGCTGGCGGCCACTGCGTCCTGGGTGCACTCGGTGGCAAAGTGCTGCTGCCGGGCACGGGTCTCTGCAGCTCAAAACCTGCCCGGCCGGAGCGCAGCAATAGTTGCCCCACCACTTTAATGAATGCCGTGTGGCCCGGCATGGGAAGGCTGGGAAAGCCCGAAAACCCCAGTCATCTCTGGCAACGAAGTTTCCCCGAGTTGGCTGGCTCCCTTACCCCCTCCCCACGCTCCAGCCCTGGGTGGCTGTGAGACCGGAGGAGACGATGCCTGCCGCGTGGGGAGTCTCAGGGTGGCTGGCAATGAACAGCTCAGCCAGAGAAGAGTCGAACACGGATTCCGGGGCGAGTCAGGAGAATTTCCTGGGACAGCGAATGGCAGGGAGTGATGAAGCAGCTTGGGGAATCCTCTTTAGTGCCAGTTCTGCAAACAGAAGAGGGAGGAGATGGGCTGATTAGAATCTACTTTGAATTCACAAATATTAGACTAAATTCATTAATCTGCCTTGGATTGTTTCCCTTTGGTTTCATCCTTCTTCCCTGAAGTCCAGAAGAAATCCCAGTCTTCCATCTTTTCCCCACCCCCAAGACACCTCCAAGTCCTCTTCCCAAAAGAGCTGCAGTCAGGTTTCCATGTCATTTTGTGAAAATACCCCCCGCCACACACACACCCTCCTTTACCACACACACATACACACAGACACGCAAACATCCCCTTCATATACCCACTCAGTGGTAGTAAAATCGATAGCGTTATACATTAACGTGAACTTAAACGTGCCCCACCAAAAATTTTCTTCCCCCTACCCCCACCTCGTGAAGTTTCCACATTGGTCTCAGCGTTTAAGCATGCCTACATTTGTTTTCTAGTCCCAACTGACATCTGCAAAAACACACCCTTAAATATATGTTGCTCTAATCCTGGGCTCTGCTTTTGGCTTGGAAAAACTAGAGACACATCAGAAGTGAAAGGACAGAGGGTGTCATATGTCATACACCTGGAAGCGTGAAGCTAGGCTGCTCCATAATGAACTCTGTGTGTGTAAGTCCTGCAGATTTATTTTGATGACTCAAACCTCTAATTGGGGATTAATGAGGATAATATACTATAAACTCCAAAGAAGTTGTAATTAAAGTGTCAGGCTGATGGACATGATTCATAACCAGGAACTGCATCCTCTTTCCCTATAAGTTTCTCTATTTAAAATCTTAACCCTTAGGACAATATTTTTATGCTCCTATAAAGCATAGTGCCAAACATCTTACCAAAAATGTACAGAGCTATAGTCCTTCTTCTTATAGAACAAGTTTTAGTGTTTTTCTCTCTCTGTATTACTACCAAACCATAATCCCAGGTAATTTTTTAAAGAGATGGAGCTAGAATATTTTTGCTTTTCCCCTCCACTATTTACTTTGAAAGTTTTCAAACACACAGAAAAGTTACAGTTGTTTGGTAAAAGCCAGTGCCACAGTTTGAATGTGTTTCTCTAAAACTCATGTAAAACTTACTCTCCAATGTAATTGTCTTAAGAGGTGAGGCCTTTAGGAGATGATTAGGTCATGAGGACTCCCCTCCCACTTATGAATTGGTGCCTTTTAAAAAAGGGCTTGAGGGAATGAGCTTGTCTCTTATTGCCCTTCTGTCATGTGAGGACACAGCAAGGAGATGCTATCTCGGAAGCAGAGAACAAGCCTTGGTTTTGGACTTCCCAACCTCCAGAACTATGAGAAGTAAATTTCCATTATTTATAAACTAACCAGCAAAAACGGACTAAGACAAGCAGGATCCAATCAAAGATTGCATTTGCTTGTTCTGTTTAGTGTGTTTTATTCTAGAAAAGCATCTTCATATTTTTCTAATGTCATTGATTTTTTTTCACAGAATCCAAGCTCATTTGCTTTCTGATGTGTTTAATGGCCTGATGTAGCTAAAGATAAGTTGAGTCAAAGGGGGAAAATTATTTCCTGGTCATAGTAGATCATTAAAATAAGTTAACATTTTCTATAAACTTGGCATCTGTGCCAGTATCCATAGAATGGAAGACAGTTGTAGCTCTACTCACTCTCCTCCTTAGTCTTTGCTTTATTCAAAGAAGTTATCTTTGTTTTTTATCCAAAAGGTCTTGTTTCAGGAATGGATGAGTGTTTTCACACATATACACCAAGTTGACAGGCACATATGGTATTTTACTGAATTTAAAAATAAGAACTCAGCAAGGTCACACACCATAATGAATGAGCTCTGATTTTCATGTCGTTCTAGGAAGGTTTTAATTTGGACCAAACTTAAAGGCGTGTAGAAAGCATGTGTGCTTTCAATAACCTATTGATTTATGAGCAAGTCTTATTCTCAGGGTCTTTCAACTTGGCAGAGTTGAAAATTCTTTAGAGGGACCTACTATCTGGGCATATGGACAGATGCTTCTCCCAGAGAGCCTATGAAAGGCTTGGAATAGCCTGGACAGTAGAAAAAATTGTGTTCAGTAGGAAGTGAGACACAGTCTCACATTGCTTCTCAGCCTTTTAGCGAAGATCAAGTGTGAGACACAGTCTCCACCTCCTATGGGAATGTGTGAAATAAATTCATTTCATTTTTGCTGCTCTTAAAGCTAATATTTGTTTGCTTGAAAATCATTGGAACAAATGTAATATAAGAACTTTCCTCTTCTACAACTAAGTCAGCTAAATGTTTGCTGAATCATGAAACCAGATTTCGAAGAGGTCATTTCAAGATTACTGGTTCAGTGTTCTACTTCTAAATAAGAGTCCAATATATATGACTATTCAAGGTTTCTAAATATATTTAGTGAAAGATTCCAAACCCTTTGTTGATGGGCTTTTCCAAAATTTAAGAAACTTCGGTGGAGTAAAAATATTTTCTTATTTCCAGTCTAAATCTCTTTCTTCTTTAAATTTTTCAGTACTTAAGTGAAGATGAGGAGAAACCAGTCTTTTTTGGTAACTGTTATGTATTGGAGATTAAATTGTTCAATGTCCTCTTCTTCATATCAAATAACCCTTTTTTACCCCTTTACTGACATGTATAGGCTAATATGGCCAACTCATACTTTTCTTAAAAGCATTCTTTTTCACTACAAGTTTCAGAAAAAAAAATCAAAGTCTTTCTAAGCCTTACCGAGTTTCTGCATCTATAAAATAGGGGTTCGTAATAAGAACAAGTATTTGGCCAACTTATGCACATTTTAGCCCACCATTCTTTTCAGTAGGGAGCACTGCACAACCAACCAAGTGAATCATGCCAAGCTTTATTCAGTTTCCTCACCTGTAAAATGGAGCACTAAATATCTGGCTAGTTCTGCCTACAGGGTTGCTGTAAGGAGGCAATAGATGTGGAAGTGCTTTGTAAACTGTGTAGGAATTCACATATTAAAGGAATCATCTTTAGGATTACTTGTTCCATAAGATTCTTCTTACTATCCACCAGGCACATAGCAACCACTTTTTAAGATTATCCCATTTATTTCTCATAACAATCCCAGAAGATGGACAATATTATTGTGATTTAATTTAAAATAATACCTGACATGTATTGGGCATATAAATATTTGTTGAGGAGAACACTGGAGCTTAGAGAGGTTACTGCTTATCCAAATAAGCAAGGCTAGTTAGAGATGGAAGTTGAAATCAAACCCGAGCTATCTGACTGAAGTTGGGGACCCACTAATCTCTAAGTCAAATTACCATTCCCAATGCCAAGATGATTACACAAAGTTTTGATCTCTGGCAATTGCAGTTGAAACACTCTTGACCCTTTTTCCTTTTCATTGTTACCTCCCCAACTCTGGGGTACTATTCCCTTGTATTATTCTCTCTATCAAAGTGTGTTGTCTGTGTTCTTTGAGAGAACTGATGCTCAAAGACAATGTTCTTCCTATCCCAGAGGTATTTGCATTTTTAACACCAGGTGAACATTTAAGCCAAAGTATAGAAAAATAAATCTTAGACCATCAGACATTATGAAACAAATAAAAGAAGTATGGGGAAGAGGTGAGTAGAGAGGGAGGTGAGAAAACCTTTGTTATGTCCCTGAAATCATGGCAAATATGTGACCATCCTGAAGTATTTACCCAGATATGCAGTCTTCTTGGAATTACTTCAACTTTTATCCAGTGTAACATAAGACCACATTATGTTGCTCAACCTACTCTACTCTTTCAGTGGTCGATTAATAATGCTGAGGTACAGAAAGAGGATCTATTTCCAGTTTATATAATGCCTCTATATTTAGATTCCAATACTATGTTTTTATTTAGGTTTGGTTTTTTTTTTTTAGATGGAGTCTTGCCTCTGTCACCCAGGCTGGAGTGCAGTGGCGCAATCTCAGCTCACTGCAACTTCCGTCTCCTGGGCTCAAGCGATTCTCCTGCCTCAGCCTCCCCAGTAGCTGGAACTACAGGTGCCCACCACCACGCCTGGCTAATTTTTGTACTTTTTAGTAGAGACGGGGTTTCACCATGTTGGCCAGGCTGGTCTCAAACTCCTGACCTCAAATGATCCACCTGCCTCGGCCTCCCAACGAGCTAAGATTACAGGTGTGAGCCACCGTACCTGGCCCCAGTACTATATTTTTAATAGTCATCTAATATTACTGATACACACTGAAATGCTGATCCTCTTGGACCTGCAAAGAATTTCATCAGGAATCAAAGTTCAGTTGACAACTGTAATTTCTAAGAATCTTATGGTATCTTTTATGAAAAACTATTCTTTTTCATTTTTTTCCAAATTTGCGTCCTTGTTTTTCAAGAAGAATTTCAAAAGAGTGATGTCTTCATGTTCCAAAGCGTTGTAAGTGACTATAATCTTCAGGTAGAAAGAATGCAACATTTTTAGAAAACCTTTATCAAATTATTGCCTCACTATATAATGCACCGTAGTAAAATCTCAACTAATCAGAACTCACTCAATTAAAACTACCTCCAGCAATGTTGTAGAAGAGAAAGTCAAACACTGCAAGCCTAGATGGCCACAGCTAGCCTAGATGGCAGATAGAGAAAGGCACTCCCCTCTGGTGGGAAACAACGCACTATGGCACTGTCTTAACTTGAGACAGTATCTTTGTTCTTTGTTCACCTCAGAATACATCCCTTGGGGACAAGAGGTGGGGTATGAGACGGGAAGGATGTGCCAATACCAGGAAGCACAGCAGTATGTCCAGAATTTGAACTGGCTCTCAGTCCCACTCACCACCTCAGCCTAGTGCCTGTATACAATGTGCAAACTGAACAATTGTACGCTCTGGCCCTCTATATAAGATACACAGATGGATACAATAAGCAAGAATATATGATGAATTCCAATCATTCAAGGTCAATTTTTGGAAAGAGAATATTTAAGTACTTTATGTCATACATGAATTCAAATTAAGTTTAGATTAGTTTTGAGGGAGAAAATATATCATTGTGTTTGTCGTTTCTGGATATTTTCAGCTTCTCTTGTTTTCCTAAGTGCTATTTTTCTCCGTTGGAAAGAAATCAAAACATTATGGCTATGCAATATCATAACCATGTTCTTCCTTTAAATCATAACAGTAAGCTTGAACTTGATATTACAGGGATGCCCCCATTGCTATTGAGCCATGAATGAGGAAAATAATAAATTTAATTCTAAAATATTGGGAGTGGGGAATCTACACTCTGCCTCTGACCAGCTGGGTAACTTGTTATTTTATTAAAGAAGCTGCTGAGACCAAGTAAAGCTCATACTTTAGTGATGGTTTGCTTTGCTTTACTCTACTCCTAGGAGATAGAATAATCTATTATTTTCTGTCTTTGGTGCCAGGACTTTTATTTGTAACATGTGCACATTGGACTTGGTATATTTTTTTCTGGCATATAGAATTTGTTTCTTAGAGACAGGGCCTCACTGTGATGTCCAGGCTGGAGTGCAGTGGCTATTCACAGACACAGTCATAGCACACTACTCCTCCATAGCCTCAAACTCCTGAACTCAAGTGATCCTCTAGCCTCAGCTTCCTGAGTAGCTGAGACTATGGATATGTGCCACCATGCCCAGCCCTGGTATATAAACTTTACAAGCTGACATCAAAGACTCATCCATTCAATTTTAGATTCAAGAAAGAATAAATAACCTGGAGTTAGTGCATGTATCCATTCTTTTGTCCTTTATCCATAGAAAGCTAGAGAACCTTACAATGTTTTCCATATTCGCAGTGACCCTAAGTCCATCAAACAGAAATTCAGTTGCTTTAGAAATTCTGAGCTTCCAGTGAGAAAACTGAGTCATAAATATAATCATTAGTAGGGAACATGGAGATCATGTAGTGGGAGCTTTGCAAAATTTCTTAGTGACAAGAAGCAGATTCCTAGGTCCAAGTGCTTCCTCTGAGATCCTGTTTCAGTGGGTCTAAGGTGGGGTCTGGAGATTCATTTATGTAACAAGAGCCCCAGGTGACTTATTTTTTGAGACACAGTCTCACTCTCTCACTCAGACTGTAGTACGGTGTTGGGTTCATAGCCCACTGCAAACTCAAACTCCTAGGCTCAAGCAATCCTCCCATGTCAGCCTCCAAAAGTGTTGGGATTACAGGCATGAACCGCCAAACCTGGCCACCAGGTGATTCTTCCATGCAAAGTCTGGTTACTTCTAATGTACTAGAGCCCTTTGTTTTACAGATAACAGTGAGGCCCTGAGAAGTAAGGTGACTTCCCTGAGGCCAAACAGCTGGTCTGTGATAGAATTGGGACTGGAACAGAAATATTCTGACTGGCTTCAAGTCTTCATAAAATGGACTAATGTATTTAAGAAACATTTGCAAGCATGATGGGAGTTAGGAGTTGTGAAAAAAGCAAAGTTACACAATCAGAAATTTCAGTTATCCGAAACTCCTGATTTCAGATGCATTTGGGTTAATCAAGCATTTATAACGCCTCTGTCCCTTATTTGTTGGACTATTGAAGTCTTTTCTCCATGTTTTCTCTGATTTGCCCCAAAATCCCAAAAGCCATGTGATTTACTGGGTTCCCCTTAGTAACTTTGGGCCTATTAACACCTCCATCCTTCTCATACCTCTTGGCCAATGCTCTTCCCCCTCCTTAGAATTCATATAAAGCCAGACATATCTCTCTTGACTCATGTTACACAGCTCCTTTCTATACCGTTTCCTTCGTCATCCATTCATTTAGTTGCTCTATTTCTCAAGCCCTTTGTGTTTAACTTTTTTTTTTTTTTAAAGACTAAGTCTCGCTCTTTCGCCCAGGCTGGAGTGTAGTGATGCTCTCGCCACTCACTGCAACCTCTGCCTCCAGGGCTCAGGCAATTCTCGCCTCAGCCTCCCAAGTAGCTGGGATTACAGGCAAGTGCCTGGCTAATTTTTGTGTTTTTAGTAGAGATGGCCTTCACCATGTTGCCCAGCCTGCTCTTGAACCCCTGGGCTCAAGTGATCCACCCACCTCGGCCTCCCAAAATGCTGGGATTACAGGCATGAGCCACCGTGCCCAGCCCCTTTGTGTTTAACTGTGGTGCATGCTTGTTTATATGAATGTTAAGTTTTTCGCATATGAGATAGCTGTCCTAGAGTGGGAAGACCACTCTAATAGAAATTGAAACTACTAATTTCTAGTCTCAGCTCTGCCACTGGTAAGCGGTCCGAACTTGAGTAAGCCACTTTGCCTGTCTGAGCTTTTGTTGTTCAAGGAAAGGGTTAAACGCTGAGTTTCTGAGTCTGTCTGACTGTCTGACTCTGTGTCTGTCCCATTTCTTTAAGGAAGAACCTATCTTTCCTGATTTATCTTCTTTTCACTGAGCCTATTTCATAAAGCTACTTAGCATGCTCTCTCGATAAATGCTGACACTTCCTTCTTGGTCTAGTTTGGCTTCCCTTCTCTACCTGCTCCCCTCACAGATGGTGCACGAGCCACATATCTGGTCACCATTGAACTTTGATTTTGGTAAAGACTAGATTTTTAAAGCAATATTCACCGTGTGTCTTTCCAGTGTCACCCTTCCCTCCCATGAAATGGCACACCGTGTTCCTTGGCCCTCCACATTTGCCATTAAAACAAAACATTGTTTTCACATGTCCCTTCTATTTAACAGGTTATTTTTTTATTTTTGGTACTCCTGCACTTGCATTTATTGAATCATAATATTTAATTTTATTTCTGATGTCCTGGACCTCTTTCTTTAGAATTTCTATTTACAGTGAGCTCTCTATTTAGCTGTGATTTAGGTCACATTGGTTTATGTTTTTGAGTTTTTTAAGAAAATATTTGGTCTCACAATCACAACCATTATTACATTTTTTGTTTTGATTAAGTTTTTTTAGAAAAATAGCTCTTAAAAATATGACACTATATCACACATAAAATTGCTCTATTCTGTCATTTGATCCATTGATATTCAAGTGGACTGACATCCTTCCTTCCTCCGTCCCTCCCTCTCTCTCTCTTTTTCTTTCTTTCCTTCCTTCCTTCTTTTCTTCCTTCCTTCTTTCTTTTTGATATGGAGTCTCGCTCTGTCACCCAGGCTGGAGTGCAGTGGTGCAATCTCATCTCACTGCAACCTTCAAGTGGATTAACTTTAGATACACATGAATGATAATAGAGTATAAGAAATATGAAGTGATAGAATGTGTCTGTTCAATGAGCAAACACTCTGAGTTCAAAATAATACACAAAATTGTAAACCAAGAAAATGTGGGATTTCAGGACCTTGGACAGTTAGAAGTACTCTGGCTGTATTCCCTGGTATTGCCTCACAAGCAAGTTTGTGATACATTTTTACATCTGCAGTACTATATCCGACATGCTGCCCTGAAATATCCTGCTGTTATTTTTTTTTCAGATGAAGCAAAATAAAATTGCCTGTTCAAAAATAATGTGGAAAATGAAGGTTTTCCTACACATTTATCTGACCTTCTTTCTAAAATAAATGTAACAGGAAAATGTATTGCTGACTATGCTAATATATCAAGTTACGTGAACTCCATGCTGAAACTTAAAGATGATCAAAACCCCAGACAATGGCAAGTGCAAATTGCTGGGCGCCATTCTGAAACTTAGATTTTAAATCTATAATTTCTTGTTTTACCACGTGTATTTTCAGAAAATGCAAACAATAACTTTGAAAACTGATCATGGAGGGTTTTCTGTGATTTATATTTTACGAGAAGAAAATCGAGGCTTCCCTAATAAGGTCTATAAAGCCCAGGCTGTATGCTCAGATCCAGGAGAGCAAACAGCTTCGAGGCATTGATGCAACTGTGCTCTCAGGCATGGTGGCAGGGCTACTGCAATTTGGCACTAAGTGGCTTTCACAAATGCTTTTTTAGCTAGTTTGCTATTTCTTTTTAAAATATAACCAAATACTTCATTACACAGTTATAAAGAACTATAGGTGAGAAATACCAGGAAAAAAAAGTTCAATGTCATAACCATCCAAGAAATGCAAATTGAACAATAGGATGCTGTTTTTCATCTCTCAGATTGGCTGAGATTTAAAAAGATGTCCAGGGATGTGGGGAAATGGGCACTTTCATGCTCTGCTGGCAGGAATGCAGATTGGCACAAGTCCTGGGGCGGGTGATTAGGAAATATGGATCAAAAGCCTTAAGAAAATGATGAAATGGTATATGTAATAATATGAAAAAACAGTCTCAGTTCATTGCTAAGTGGAAAAAAACAAGTTACAATCAGGCACAGTGGCTCATGCCTGTAATCCCAGCATTTTTGGAGGCCAAGGCAGGTGGATCACTTGATGTCAGGAGTTTGAAGCCAGCCTGGCCAACATGGTGAAAACTGGTCTGTACCAAAAATATGAAAATTAGCCATTAGCCAGACATGGTGGCTAATCCTAGCTACTCAGGAGGCTAAAGCATGAGAATCACATGAACCTTGGAGGCAAAGGTTACAGTGAGCCAAGATCATGCCACTGCACTCCAGGCTCGGTGACAGAGCGAGACTCCATCTCAAAAAAAACAAACAAGTTACCAAGTTATACAATCATATGTTTGCAATATTTAAGCACACATTCTGAACAGATATATATGAAAATATCATTATCTCAGAGAGTGGAAGAGGGATGAGTATTTATATTTTATTTACATGTTTTCTAATGTATCTGTATCCAACATAAATTACTGTTTCCATCATGAATTATTATTTCATTTAAAAAATGATAATTTGCTTAATTATCAATAGAATTCTCATAGTAAATACTGTCTGGTGTCTCCTTTTCCCAGGTCTACATTTACTGGAGTTGGCTTTGGTGTGTTTAAGACACTGAAGAGAAGCCAGTGGGGCTGGGCAGTTGTGGGTAAGAAAGGGAATAGCCCTAGATAAGTGTAGACAAAGTTGGAGGATAAATTATTTATTCTCACCTTTGAAGCCATGGTAGTGTTTGGATTTTATTCTAGAAGCAATGGACTACCATTTCAGGTACAGAGCAAGGAAGAGATGGTGATTAGATTATAAATTTTTGTTTTGTTTTTAATTAATTATTCTGCTTGGCTCTGTGCAGAGAATGGAAGGGAGAGAGGTGAGATTAGAAGCCAGGAAGATCAGTAGGACCATCATAGAATATAGTAGATGAGATTAAAGCACTGAGAGTATAGATGGAAAGAAGTTAGAAAGATTTCATTTACCTTTTTTTAGTGAAAATGACAGGACTTGCTTGTGTGACAAGGTAGGAAAAAAATCAAGGATATCTCACACATTTGTACCAGAAATAACTCTGACAGTTACTCCTTATTGTGAAATTGACAAAGATAAACTGTGCTTTTTAGTTATTAGTTTTCAAATCTTTCTACTGAAATACACCATTATGGTGGGTTGGATGGTGGCCTCCCAAAAGATATGTCCGCATGTTGGGAAAAGGTTTGCAGGTGTGATTGAGTTAAGAATTCTGAGATGAGGAGATCATCCTAGACTATATGATAGGCCCTAAATCCAAAGACAAATAACCTTATAGGAGAGGCAAGAGGAGACTACATAGACAGAAGAGGAGGCAGCAATGTGACCATAGAGGCGGAGACTGGAGTGATATGGCCACAAATCAAGCAATGCCAATGGCCACCAGAAGCTGGAAGAGGCCCAAAATGGATCCTCCCCTAGAGCCACAGGAGAGAGCACAGCTCTGCTGGATTTCAGACCTCTGTCATCCAGAACTCTGAGAGAGTCCATTTCTGTCATTTTAAGCCACCAATTTGTGGTAATTTGTTAAGGCAGCTACAGGAAACTAATACAGTTATTGATATGGTTCGGCTCTGTGTCCCCACCCAAATCTCACGTCAAATTCTAATTCCCAGTGTTGGAGTAGGGGCCTAGTGGGAGGTGACTGGATCATGGAGGCAGATTTCTCCCTTGCTGTTCTCATGAAAGTGAGTGAGTTCTCATGAGATCTGGTTGTTTAAAAGTGTATAGCACTATCCTCTTCTCTCTCTTCCTCCTTCTCTGGCCATGTAGGATGTACCTGCTTCCCCTCGCCTTCTGCCATGATGATAAGTTTCCCTAGGCCTTTCCAGCCATGCTTCCAGTACAGCCTGCAGAACTGTGTGTCAATTAAATCTCTTTTCTTTATAAACTACCCATTCTCAGGTAGTTCTGTGTAGCAACAGACTAATACAGTCATTGATACAAAAACCTGCACAAATCTTAAGTATGGAATTTAATAAATTATCACAAAGTGTTTATTACTTTTTCCCATTTAAAAAAATTAGGCAGATTTTCAAACATACACAAAAACAGAGAGAGTAATATAATGAATAATGTAATATTCACTATAAGTAACATAATGAATCTTCATGTGCCCAAAACCCATTTTCTTTTTTTTATTATTATTATACTTTAAGTTCTGGGATACATGTGCAGAACATGAAGGTTTGTTGCATAGGAATACATGTGCCATGGCGCCAAAATCCATTTTCAACAATTGTCAACACATGAGCAATCTAGTTTCATCTACACTCCCACTCACCACCCTGCCACTGGATTATTTTGAAGCAAATCCCAGACATCATATTGTTCCATCTATAAATACTTCAAATACATCTCTAAAAACAATGTTTTCTGCTGGGCAGGGTGGCTCATGCCAGTAATCCTAGCACTTTGGGAGGTCAAGGCCGGCAGGTCGCTTGAGGTCAGGAGTTCAAGACCATCCTGGCCAACATGGTGAAACCCTGTCTCTACTAAAAATACAAAAAAATTAGCTGAGCATGGTGGCAGGCACCTGTAATCCCAGCTACTGGGGAGGCTAAGGCAGGAGAATCACTTGAACCCAGGAGGCAGAGGTTGCAGTGAGCCAAGATCACGCCACTGCACTCCAGCCTGGGCGACGGAGCAAGACTCCATCTCAAAAAAAAAAAAGTTTCCTTTTTTAACATAACCAAAATATGATACATCACCTAAAAAATTAACAAAATATTTTAATAATATCAGATATCCAATCAGTATTCAAATTTCCCCCAATTGTCTGATATTTGGTTTCTTTATTGAGTTAGTTTGTTTGCAACAGGATTCAAACCAGGTCTATACACTGCATCTGGTAACATATCTCTTGTTCTATGAATTTCTTCTTTTCTTCTTCCCTCTAAATTATTTGTTGAAGAAACCAGGTCAGGTTGTTTGCGTTGTAAAATTTCCCAGATTTTAATTTATCTCTGAGTATCTTTAGTATATTCCTATCTTCCCTGCATTTCCTGTTAATGAGAAATTAGATCTACAGCGTATTCAGGTTCAATATATTTGGAAAGAATGCTTCATAGGTGGGGTTTTGTACTTTACATCTTATCACCATAATGCCTGGGTGTCTTTTCATGTGACACTAAGATTGGCTAATGGTTTCATTTGTTGTCAGCCTGATCTACCCACTACAAAGTTCCACATTTGCTTTTCCCCTAATTGTTTTACAACTATTTGTGATCATTGCCTTGAGCCATTTTTGGGGGTTGCAAAATGATAACATTTTATTTCTACTTTTTCTGCCTTTATTAGCTGGAATTATTGTATAATGAACTCTCCTTTATACACTATTCAATTACCTTGAGGTATAGCCCATCCACAAAAAATAATGATAAATGTTCAGTTCTTTCCCTTTATGTACCAGTTGTCGGAATAAGTAGTTGGTTCCCTAGCATCCTCCAAAGGTGATTAACAGGATTTGTTTTGTTTTACATCACTAGGAAATAATGAATTTTACTTTGATTATTATTTCATTTCTTATTTTTTGAGTTCTGCCCAGAAGACACAGTGTACTATTTCCTTGGCTGTGTTTCCTAGGAGTCTATGTCAGCCAGTGTCTAGCAACCTATTCACTTTTAGAACTATACATGGATCATCGGCCCCAGCCCCTGTTAAAAGAGAGGAGAAGACGGAGGGTCAGAGTGGCCTGATAATTTGACGAAATCACTCCTGTGGTTAGTAGCAGGATCCAGGTAAGAGCCCAGATCCGTACTTTTCAACTGTAACCTAACTAAGATGCTAAGCTATTTAGATTGCTAAATATTTTGCTTCCAGATGCAGAGTAGCCACAATAATTGCAGTAATAAATATATTCATCTGGTAGTTAAAAAAGTAATATTTGAACATCTTGTGGTATATGTACTACTTCTTATTGTGGTTTGGCCAAAAGAACTGTAAATAACAATTCGTGCACCAATAAAGTAATCTGAGTCAATTGTTAAATCAAAGGATTTGAGTTCGGTTAGGGAAAAAAACACTTTGGCACTGAAAAGAATCTGTTTTGCTTACATTTTAAAGCAGAACATGAAATAGCCAGACTAAAAGAAAGGTTTTCATGGTTAGTTCTACTCAGCTTCTATTTCTATTTTAATTGTATTTAAAATTAAATAGTCATTTGAAAGTAATATTTAAATTTTAATTTTAAAATAAATTTAAATTATTTTGATTAAATTTAATTAAGTTTAAATTATTTTTTATTTTTAATTAAATTTAAATTATTTTAATGTAATTACATTTAAATGGTTTTAATTTTATTAAATTTAAATATTTTAAATTTTAAAATAAGTAGTAATTTACATTTTAATAATAATTTTTCAATATTACATACAATGTAATATACACATCTGAATTCCCATATTCATAGCTCTTTATTACAGGGATTCAGATAGGATGTAGTTCAAACTATATGCCCCTCCTTCCTGAAATACAGTTGATGATGGTGAAGTGTAATGTAATACTGCTGGGGTTGTAAGAGAATCATTAGCTCTTTTTCCTAGAGCAAGATTTACAAAGTACTTTCAACATCAATTATTAGGCATCTGTTACAGTATTTAAGAACTAAGCCTGGAGTCTTTTCACATGCAAAACTGTATTTGAAGTCAACATATGTCCTCTAATTAACATGTTATATTTTACTATATATGATGTGCATGCCAGTGGAGTTGAAGGAACTAGAAAATTTTTATCTGGAGATGATCAATAATAACAGTTTTTCATCAATTTTATTCACTACTAAATGGATAAGGGAGTGGATGTCTTCTTCGTAACTCCATGCAAAAACCAATGTGTGTGAAATACAGTAAAATCTTGAATAACATGGGTTTAAACTGCAAGAATCCACTTATACACAGATTTTCTTCCACCTCTGCCATTCCTGAGACAGCAAGACCAACGCTTCCTCTTCCTCCTCCTCCTCAGCCTATTCAACGTGAAGACGACAGGGATGAAAACCTTTATGATGATCCGTGTCCCCTTAATAAATTGTAAATATATTGTCTCTACCTTATGATTTTCTTAACAACTTTTTCTTTTCTCTAGCTTAGTTTATTGTAAGAGTGTAGTATATAATAAATATAACATACAAAATATGTATTAATCAACTGTTCATGTTATTGGTAAGGCTTTCAGTCAACAGTAGGCTATTAGTAGTTAAGTTTTGGGGGAGTCAAAAGTTAAACACAGATTACTGACTGCACAGGGAGTCGGTACCCCTAACCCCTGCAG
Organism: Pan troglodytes; assembly: GCF_028858775.2. NCBI lineage: Eukaryota > Metazoa > Chordata > Mammalia > Primates > Hominidae > Pan > Pan troglodytes. The sequence continues at coordinate 86,338,178 of NC_072413.2, forward strand.
TGTTCAGTGCAAGGTCAACTGTACACTGACATGTATATATATATACACACACACACACACACACACATATATATATATTTAATTGAGACGGAGTCTCACTTTGTTTCCCAGGCTAGAGTGCAGTGGCGCATCTTAGCTCACTGCAACCTCTGCCTCCCTGATTCAAGCAATTCTCCTGCCTCAGCCTCCTAAGTATCTGGGATTACAGGTGCGTGCCACCACACCCAGTTAATTTTTGTATTTTTAGTAGAGATGAGGTTTCACCATGTTGGCCAGGCTGGTCTCAAACTCCTGACCTCAAGTGATCTGCCCGCTTCAGCCTCCCAAAGTGCTGGGATTACGGGTGTGAGCCACAGTGCCCAGCCCACTGACATATATTTTGAATCAGCAACAACACAGGAAAGAGAGCTGGGATCACTTCTTCCTCATTATTTTCCCCATGCATCCAGGTAGAAACGAGGAATATACATGCACCTTTGCATTTCCAAATCTATTTATTTTTATTTATATTTTTTATTTTTTTCTTCTATAACCAATCTTCTAACCTATTTTTGTTTCTAGAAACTCCAATTCTTTAAAAACAATATTGGTATAAAATCTCTTCCCTTCCCCTCTCCACCCATGCATTCTTCAGTCCTTTAGCAGTCATGCTTTTCTCATGGCCTATGTGTACCTCTCTCTTTCTTCTGTTTGTTTTATTCCCTTGTATGGTTCAAAATTCCTGGAAGAAGATAAGCAGGAGCCATCTGTGTCCCACAATTAGGAGGGGGACTCCTGTAATAAAGCATTGGTTCCCAAATCTTGGAGTTTGTTTAAAAATACAGACTATACTCATCATCCCACATTTAGTTTTCCAGATCTCCAAGGTTAGGGCCCTAAAATGTGTATTTATGGCAAGCTCCCTAAGCAATTCTGATGGGGAGAGTCCAAAAACAGATACCTGGGAACCACTCTTATGAAGCACAGTGATTATTCTTGACCATAGACAAGAGCACACATTTCTCTTTTCCCACCTATCTCCATTAAACGAAACCTAACCAAACACTTTTACCGTAATAAACTTTAATTACCTCCACAAACCCTTAAGAAACTTTAAATCCTGGTGTCTAAATTATAAAACTATTATTGGAAAGAATATTTACCTTTCAGGGAGAAGTCTCTGCTTCAAGCCATATCATTATCATACTTTGTATATCACATATAATGCTACTAACAACATCTGGGACAGGTATTTGCACCAGTTAAGGCTCTTGCAGTTTCAAGTATCAGAAAACCGAACTCAAACCATATTAAGCAGACCAGAAATGTATGGGCTCACATTACTGAAAAGACCAAGTATTATTGGCTTCAGCCATGGCTTGATCCAAAAGACTCAAAATATTTCAATTCTCTCTCTCTCAGCTGCACCTCTTCTGGGCTGGCTCTGTTTTCAACAAGATCTTCCCTTGAGGTTGCAAGGTGCTTTGCAATAGTTCTACATCTCATTTTCCAAAGGTCAAATTCACCAGGGAAGAGTCTTTCTCTCCCTCTGTGGTCCTAACACAGGTCTTCTTACATGTCAATGCTTCTGACTGGGTCACATGCCCATCCTTAAACCAATGACTGTGCCCTAAGGAATGTGATGTTTGATTGGCCAGGTGTGAATTAGTAGCTCGCACTCTCTGCTGGAGGTAGGGATGGGGTCAATACACACAGACCAACTGTGGATCTAGGATGGCTCTCCAAAAAAATACCGGGTGCGGCTACCAAAAGAAGGACACTAGATAGTCAAAAATGGCAAATATCTTCCCCAGTATAGGTGATTACAAGGCTATTTCGACCAGAAAACACTAGTAAGTTGCAAAACTGAAATCCCAACCAGGAATTTCAATCTCTTATGAACATCACCATACATACACCCAAAATGAGATATTACTATCTATTCTAACAAAGTCAAAGCATGTTTATTATCTTTTCCTTTCCTTTTGTCCTTCTGATTTTTATATCCAGTTTTGTTGCTGTTGTTGTTGTTGTTGTTGTTGTTGTTGTTGTTGTTGTTGTTTTGAGACACAGTCTCGCTCTGTCGCCCAGGCTGGAGTGCAGTGGCACACTCTCGGCTAACTGCAGGCTCTGCCCCACGGGGTTCACGCCATTCTCCTGCCTTAGCCTCCCAAGTAGCTGGGACTACAGGCGCCTGCCACCTCGCCCGGCTAATTTTTTGTATTTTTAGTGGAGACGGGGCTTCACCGTGTTAGCCAGGATGGTCTCAATCTCCTGACCTCGTGATCCGCCTGCCTCGGCCTCCCAAAGTGATGGTATATCCAGTTTTAAACAATGGATCAAACAATGTTAAAAGGCTAAAACTAAAAAAAACAGATTGCGAATTTAAAATGTCATTAAATGATGATGACACATTGCATACAGTACTTTTGACTTTTAAATAAGGAAACTTTTTCTACTTGAATGTCATCTGAAGCTTTCCAGACTTCAATATACAGAGGCCTGAGGTGCGTAATAAATAGAATACCTGAAAACATAAAAACATACCAAGCATAAATCTGAACCCTTAAATATTCATTATACATAAGAAAATGAAGAAATTATCCAGTATATACAAAGAATTCCTGTAAATCAATAAGAAAAAAACAGAAAATTGGGCAAAAACCTGGAAATTATATTTCACAAAAGAGGCTATTCAAATGGACAGTATAGGTGTGAAAAGGTGCTCAACTTTATTAGTCCTCAAGAAAATGCAAATGAGAAAACCATAATCTGATACCACTATTCATCCAACAGAAAATAATAAGTGTTAGCTAGTACAGATGACCCTTGAACAACATGGGGGTTAGTGGCACCAACCACCTGCTCTGTCAAAAATATGCATATAACTCTTGAATCCCCAGAAACTTAACTACAAATAGCCTCTTGTTGACTGAACGCCTTACCAATAACATAAACAATTCATTAACAGATATTTTGTATGTTATATGTATTATGTGCTGTATTCTTATTAATACGATAAAGTAAACTAGAGAAAAGGGAGTGTTACTAAGAAAATCATGACAGAGAAAATATATTTAATATTCGTAAGTGGAAGTGGATTATCACAAACGTCTTCACCCTCATCATCTTCACAATGAGTAGGCTGAGGAGGAGGAGGAAGAGGAGAGGTTGTTCTTGCTGTCTCAGGAATGGCAGCGGTGGAAGAAAATTCCCAGGATTTCTTGCCCACTACTGCTGAGAATGTAAATTGATATAACCATTTGGAAAACTATTTGGCAGTCCCTATGAATGTGGACATATGTTTATTCTATGTATGACACAGCAATTTTACCCCTAGATATGTAATCAAAAGATATGATCAAGAATGTTCATTAGAACACAATTTGTAGCAGTTAAAAACAAAAAAGCACCAAAATGAATATCAACAGTAGAATGGTCCATAAATTGTGGCATAGTTGCACAATTTAATATTCTTCATCAGAATGAACAATTACAAACAACAACATAGGTGAGTCTCACAAACATAAAAGTTAAATGAAAGAAGCTGGACACAAAAGAGTACGTATTGTATTACTCCATTTAGAGAAAAGTTAAAAACAGACTGAACTAATCTATCCTATTAGAAGGCAAGATACCAGGTAACCCTGGTGGAAGGACAGTGATTAGAAGGAGCAAGAGCAGAACTTAGGGAGTTTGGAGATAATCAGTTTCTTGATATGGGTGCTAATTACACCAGTGTGTTAAGCTGGTGAAAATTCAGCTAGCTGGGCCTTGTGTGTATTTTTCTGAACATGCATTACACTTTAAAAGTTTAAAATAAAAAAGGAAGAAACAGTTAAGTCTCCAGCCTGTTATTTCCTTCTATTTCCAATTCCCTTGCTGTTTTATAAAGTTGCGTTTCAATGTTAAAATACTTGTTCTGTTTTAACAAGCAGTGGGTGGTTGGTGTGATTTCTCTGTAAATGATTTGTATAATGGTTTGGGAAACACATAAATGTTAGGGGTGTATACAATATTTTTTTCTCATAGAGATTATGTTATTAAATCATAGTACTTTTATTCAGTTTTATTTTTTCTGTGTAGCACAGTGCCAAGAAGCACTCATAATTTCCATCTGCAGATTATAACACAATTGATTCCTGTGAAGATCACAGCTATTGAAAACATTAAAGTAAAGCAAGAATCAGACATAGCTGCCATTGTTGATCCTGAAATATTATTTGAAATAATGAAGAAAGTCTGAGGATATCTGTTATTCCTTCTTATATTATCACTGTTTCCCATTAGTAGTCTATGTCTAGTAGATATAGAATAACTAGTGATCAGGTTTTCATAAAAATCTCCATTTTGGAACACAAACCCCAGCTTCCTCCACGTGAGCTCACAAGTTTTTGATCCAGCCAAAGCTCTTCTCAATACTGCAGCTTCCTTTGTAAATAAAAGTGTTCTTTTACTTTTCTTTACACTAACAGAGGCTGGATTAACCTTGAGGGTAAACAACTTATCCTAATAAGCAGCATTCTATTATTCAGAATATGGAGTGTGTGGACTGTGCAAAGCCATAAAAAATCCAAAAGAATATAAAAATTATGAAGCAATGAGTCAATAGGCAGATGTTTGTAAAAAGACAAAGTAACAAAGGGCATGCATCAAGTAGTAAATCGTTTGATTCTGAGGTCTCATAAAAAACAGGCAGTGGGGAGATGACTCACTTGAGTGTCCCTTGATGCCAAATACAGATAGTCCCCAATAGTACAATGGTTCAACTCATGATTATTTAATTTTTTGACTTCACCACAGTGTGAAAGCAATATGCTCAGCAGTCGAGTACTCACACAACCATTCCATTTTTCACTTTCAATACAGTACTCAATAAAGTACAGAAGATAACCAACGCTTTTTTATAAAATGGGTTTAGTGTTAGATGATTTTGCCCAACTGTAGGCTAACGTAAGTGTTCTGAGCACATTTAAGGTAGGCTAGACTAAGCTGTAATGTTTGGTAGGTTAGGTGGATTAAATGCATTTTGACCTAGAATATTTTCAGTTTAAGGTGGGTTTATCAGGACATAGCCCCATTGCAAGTTGAGGAGCATTTGTATCAGGAAAGCAACAGTTTTTCTAAGCCATAAAGTCAGAAATAAAATTACTATGTTTTCAAAGTTGCTATGTTTTATCTTCTTTGGTATAATATGAAAATTTCTATCTTTTTTTGTTTGTTTGTTTGTTTGCTTGTTTTTGATACGGAGTCTCTGTCTGTCACCAGGTTGGAGTGCAGTGGCATCGATCTCAGCTCATTGCAACCTCCGCCTCCCGGGTTCAAGCAATTCTCCTGTCTCAGCCTCCAGAGTACTTGGGACTACAGGTGCCCGCTACCACACCTGGCTAATTTTTGAATTTTTAGTAGAGATGAGGTTCCACCATGTTGGCCAGAATTGTCTCAATCTCTTGACCTCGTGATCTGCCCACCTCGGCCTCCCAAAGTGCTGAGATTACAGGCGTGAGCCACCAATCCCAACCGAAAACTTCTATCTTCTAAAAAAATTATTATGGCATTATGTTTTGAGATGTCTCAGAACCACAGGCTAACTTTTAAGATAAAATGAGAAGTTAAAATTTGTCTAAACAAATGGCCCTGAAATTGTGCACTGAGGAGCACTGTGGGCTCCTAGTTGGTGTTTCAAGGGGGTTAGCAAAAGGACAAGAGAGAAGCAATCGGGACCCTGCTAACCCCTACACATCTTTAACAAGTAGAAATCCACTTCTGTTTTCATAACGGGCTTCTACGTGGGCTTTATTTGAGGAAAGCATTCAACTATTTAAAAAGAAATAAAAACTTTAAAATAGATAATTCAGGCAGGATGCTGTGGCTCACACCTGTAATCCCAACATTTTGGGAGGCCAAGGCATGTGGATAACCTGAGGTCATGAGTTCGAGACCAGCCTGGCCAACATGGTGAAACCCCCCAAAATACAAAAATCAGCCAGGTGTGGTGGCAGGCGCCTGTAATCCCAGCTACTCGGGTGGCTGAGGCAGGAGAATCACTTGACCCCGGGAGGTGGAGGTTGCAGCGAGCCGAGATCACGCCATTGCACTCCAGCCTGGGTAACAAAGTAGACTCCGTCTCAAATAATAAAATAAAATAAAATAGATAATTCGTCTGGTCCAAATATCCTCGAAGCTGATACGTGTATAATTAAGGAAACTGAGGCCTCAGCAGTTTAAGTGATTTGCCTCAAATCTTAAAGCCACCCAAGGACAGAAGTAAAACTGGAATTTCCACTTTCTGATTCCAATTTGAATGGGCTCTCCAAAATATGATGTGTCCATCAAAGAGCTCTTGCAGTTCCAAAACAAGGAGTTGAAAATCTTGAGTTTGATGTTATTGAATGCTTATTTATCCAACTTATGTAGATTTTTGTTTAACTTCAGTGTTAAAGTCTTTGATACAGAGACCATCTGCATTTTATTTTATTTTATGTTCCTAAATTTTTTTCACTCTTTGCAGAACTCGATCTACCATCTGCATATTAATAATGTGTGGCATGCTGCATGAAATAATATAGATAATAGAATCAAGGGTAAATTATTAACAGTCCACCTCCTGTTTGCTTCAAAGTGCTATTTGCAAATGGAAAAATAAATTAGCCACTAAAAACATTAAATTGGTTACAATCGAATCCTTCAACAGAGTAAAGCTGCCATGGGAACTGACTAGATGATTTTAAAGCTAAAATAAGCCTTTTCAATACATACTTCAGGTTTTTAAAGAAAATATATTAGGATGTCAGTTCAAAATGCATATGTAATTAGAAATCAGCTTTTTCTGTCATGCCAGACTACTTTCTGAAAAGAATCTATCGTAATTAATTTCTTTATTTGATTCGGAAACCAAAGGGTTAATTAAAGATAGAGACCTCTATTTTTAGCTGTTACTATAGCCAGACTCCCATTCAGTCTAAAAACAGTCATGTCTTTTACACCATTTTTAACCCTGCAAAGCTGAGACTCATGCCTACCCAAATTAAGGATAAGCTTAAATAGCCCATCCTCAGTCAAAACCATGGCAACCAATACACAGTACACATCCTGCATCTTGCCCGGTAGTCCTTCAAATTCTTTAATCACAAGACAGGAAATCTGTTTTGTTTGGATGTCACTTAAGGGCAGATTAATATTACATGATGGTCAACCATTTGCTTTTATTTAGGAAAATAAAAACCTATTTGATGGTGTAAGCTTTACAATTAAAGAGAGACAGGGGTGCTTTTTATTACTTATTTGTTTACTATCTTTTTTCAAAAAGATCTGTGGTAAGTCCCAGAATCCCAAAAGGAGAGATGAAGAAAGTGAGAAGTATTGGATTGTGGGCTTTCTGCAGTTATGACTGCAGAAATAACTAGCTTGGCAGTCAGGGTAAATAAGAAAAATAAAATTGGATTCTGTACAGTGACACTGCCGAAGTACCACTCTTAAACTGGGCAACATGAAGAGATCTTTGATATTTCTGTCTTTTGTTTCAAGTTGAAAATAGCTTCATGATTTTTTTCTGATTATAAAGTCAACAGATGTTCAAGTGGACAATCCATGCACTTTAGAAGAGTATAAAGAAGAAAGCAAACATCAGCCTAAGTCACCCAAAGGCAACTGTTAAAATCATGGTGACTATCATCCCAACAGCACTCTGTGCATGTATTTTTTTTTTTTTTTTTGAGACTGAGTTTCACTCTTGTCACCCAGACTGGAGTGCAATGGTGCAATCTCGGCTCACTGCAACCTCCGCCTCCCGGGCTCAAGCGATTCTCCTGCCTTAGCTTCCTGAGTAGCTGGGACTACAGGCGCCCACCACCACAACCAGCTAATTTTTGTATTTTTAGTAGAGACGGGGTTTCACTGTGTTGGTTAGGCTGGTCACGAACTCCTGACCTCAGGTTATCCACCCACCTCGGCCTCCCAAATTGTTGGGATTACAGGCATGACCCACTGCACCTGGCCACATGCATTTCTTAATAACTTTATATACATGAAACTACTCTGCATGATGTTTTGTGACCGGCTTTTCCCATTCAATTCATTGTGAAGGTCTTTACATTCCAGTCAATATAGATTTGTCATACACTCTACTGCATAGGTGTGCCATAATTAATTTAACTAATCTCCTGTTTAGAAATATGTAGGGCATTTCCAGCATTTTGCTATTATGAGCAATACTACAAAGAAGATTATTTTACATGCATACTATTATACAATTGACCAACTATCTCCACAGGATAAATTTCTAGATATGAGATTGCTAAATAAAAATATATATATATGTTTAAATTTGGTGTCCATATCATCCAGATTGTATCCTAGAAGAGTTAAGCCAATCTATACATCCACCAGTAAGACATGAAGATAAAGCTTTTCTGCATCTTCACAGATATTGGTTATCTCAGTCTTTTTATCTTTTCCCATCTAATAGACAAGATGTCATTATATTTTGATAGAAGCAGCTATTTCCCATCAATTTATAACTCCTAAAAAAGGAGAAGTGTAATTAAATTCAATGAGATAGTTGACCTAGATGATTTTGAAAGGCTTTTCCAGTTTTAACATTCAGGAATTCTATAAAAATGGTCTTAATTCATTTCTCTATCAAGCATCTGCTATAAGCAAGGCCCCAGAGAAAGAGAAGCTAACCTTGAACACCTAATCAATGTGAAAACAACCCTTTGAGATAGTTGTTTTGATGCTTATTGTATACAGGAAAAATATGGGGATTAAATAAGAGCAGAATCAGAGCAGGTTGGTTCAACTAGAAAGCTGAGATTTTTTTCTCCCTATCCCTTGCTGTACCTCATTGTTGTTTCTGTCCTTCAGGAACATACAGTCCACTCCAAGGCAAGGTAGGAGTTGCAGGAAAAACCATATTCACATAAACATAATTCAAGTCTCATCTTCTGATTTCTATGTTCAGGCCCTTGTCTTCCTCCACCCACTCCCACCCACTACCATCTTGTGTTACCACTTGAGCATTCAATATTGCACATTTAATAGGTGCTTGAGAAATATTGTCCATGTTCCTCACTATCCACCTATCTGGCTGAGGGGAGGGAGATTTTTCTTGTTGTGGACAAGGCAGTCCCTACTCCCTGCACCATGTAATAGCAGCCTGGCAGCTAGAAAGCTCTTAGCCTCAGAACTGAACATGCCACTTAACTGATAGTCCCCATCCTCAGCCAAGCCTCACCAGGCTTTGAGCTATGAGCCCAGAGAAACAGACTGAACTCCAGAGATAGCAAGACACCCAGCTCCAGGGCACAAGTAAGACAGATTATACTTTTAAAGTTTTTCTTGGACTTTTCTAAAAAATCTGATTAAATCATTATTATTTTTTATCTTTGACATTTTCTCTTTTGCCCTTTGACATTCTTAGAGTGTCTTTAGACTTCGTTGAGATTATTATCATCATTATCATTACTATTCATCATTAACCATGGATGTCTTAGTCTGTTCAGGATACTATAACAAACTGCTATTGACTGGGTGGCTTATAAATAACAGAAATTTATTTCTCACTGTTCTGGAGATCAAGGTGTTGGCTGGTAAGGGCTCACTTCCTGGTTCATAGACTGTTGTTCCTTTGCTGTGTCTTCACATGGAGGAAGAGGTGAGGCATCTCTCTCGGACCTCTTTTGTAAAAGCATTCTCCTAATCACCTCCCAAAGGCCCCATTCCTAATGCCAGGTCCCAGAGAGATACCTCCCAATAAATGTTTTTGTCTCCTCCAAAATTCACACGTTAAATCCTAATGCCCAGTGTGCTGGCATTAGGAATGGGACAGAAACATTTAGACCACAGCAATGAGTAAGTCACATTTGCTGTAGTTCAAAGTTACCTGAAAAATAACATTTAAACTACTAGTACTCTAGTTACTACATTCTGAGAGCTAGAGCTGACACATTATATAACAGCTCAGGACCAAGAAGTTAGCGTTGAATGGTTATGTTCACTTGTGGTCCAATAGGTCAACATGTCATTGGTTGATATGCATTCATAGTGGTGTAGGACCTAGACTCTACATATCCACTCTTGTATATAAATCATTTCGTGCTCATTTTATATTTCACATAGTACAAAATAGCTTTTTAATTTGGTTTGTGTAAATATATGACGAGCTGCAATTCAATGATTTCTGGATATGAAATACCCTGAAAACAACTGGAAAGACACATCATTTACATTGTGAAATTCATGTAAACCTCACCTGATAAATGACCACATTTCCATGCAATAATTAACTGTTCTATGTGCTTTGATTAGGCTGGGAAAATCTTGATTTTGGTGAATGCCTATGGTTCTTCCAGGCTGTTGGATAGGACAAGCCCTTGATTGTGGCCTACCTCACTGTAAGGTTAGCCTCTGTATTAAAGAGAATGGCCATGGTGAGGACATTGAGCTACAGTGACAGCCCACTCCTGGGAAGAAAAGCAGGCCTATTACATTTGCTGCAATAAACTCATGCTTTCTAATTTTCTGTCTTTTTTTTTTTTCAAACAAATGTGTTATTACTCAACAACAAAGGGTCTGACAAGATCCCACAGAGCTTATACTACAAAGCTACATAAAAGCAGGAAATGATGAATGTTAAGTGCATTCTGACTTGATTCGGTTTAAAGAGATCACTTCCAAGAAACACTTGGGATCAGTACTTGTGGTGTAAGAGATGTGTCCTGACAGCTGGGGTTTATTGGAACAAGTGGAGCTTTGTTCTCTTTTATGTCCGTTTATTCCCATGCATTTGTCATCAGAAACTGCTCATGCAGAGGGCAAAGCAGAAGATTACACAGTGGAGCACCCGCAAAGAGGTGAGAGATTCTCTCCAACTAATGCTGAGGAGGAGGGATTCACTGTCAGTTCTATTTTTAGTGGTTGCTGCTGTGATGATTTCTAGGGTGCCCAGTCCAGCCTGTCCCTACAAATTAATTCACACCTGGGCATTTCTATAGTTTGATTTTGTTTGTTCCCTCCAAATCTCATGTTGAAATTTGATACCCATTGTTAGAGGTGGGGGCCTAATGAGAGGTGTTTGAGTCACGGGGGCAGATCCCTCATAAGTGGCTTGGTACAGTCCTCACGGTAATGAGTGAGTTCTTACTCTATTAGTTCCTGGGAGACCTGGTTGTTAGTGGCAACTTCCCACTTTATCTCTCTTGTTTTCTCTCTTGTAATGTGGTCTCTGCACACATCAGCTCTACTTCACCTTCCGTCATGAGTAGAAGCAGCTGGGCCCCTCACCAGAAGCAGATGCCAGTGCCATGCTTCTTGTACAGCCTGCAGAACAGTAGGCCAAATAATCATCTTTTCTTTATAAATTACCAGCCTCAGGTATTCCTTTATAGCAACACAAATGGACTAAGACAGTCATTAATATCCATGTATACAACCAATCCCATAACCTCTTCTTCCTTTGCGCATAGCTAGACTCTATTTGCCAGCCTCTCTTGAGGTTATAGCTAATGGAATATGAGCAGAAATGACATGGGCCACCTCCAGGCCTGGCCCATAAAAACCTCCTTGATTAATTCTCCTTGCTATCTCTTCCCCCATCTGCCAGCTGGATGTCCGTGCCCAGGTAACCATGAAGTTGTGTTTGAATAATGGTGGAGCTTCCATAAGCCAGATCCTAGAATGATTACATGGAACTCAACTTATCCACCCCTCTACCCCTGTCTATTGGAATTTACATAAAGAAAATATAATTGTCTATCATATAAGACCACTGAAATGTGGGCAGGGAAGTGGGGGAGGTCTGTTACAGCAGTTAGCCTCCCCTGACTCATACAGCATTCAAGAGCCCATAGAAAGAGCAGGTGATGCTCTCTGAATGCACCTACTCTTGCAGCATTTCTGACCACCTTTTTTTAATGTTCCCCTCTACTTGATTCCAACAACTGATACTGAGCTGGGGAATCATGGGGGAGAAGCATGTTGGGTTGTTACATACTAGCATGTTGATGTGACTTTGGAAAAGAAAATGTGAAGACGGCAAAGAACACACATTCCTGAGGACAGAAATGCTATCCCAACCGACAAATCCTTGTTGGGCATGTTCCCTAAAACAGTCATTCTGCTAGGTACTGGGAATACAAAGGTATGAAACTTCATCTCCACCTTAGAATGAAAACAAAAACAAACAAACAAACAAACAAAAAGATACAGCCCTATTCCTCAAGCTTACAAACTATTTGGGGAAACACAACTTAAAATACAGTTGACTAATCAAAGAGGACAAGCTTTATAGTCAGACAGAATTAGGTTGCAATATCAAATATGGCACTTAGTAAATAGATGGAAAATTATTTCAACACATTGTGCCTCAGTTTCCTCATCTTTAAACTTATATAATACCTGATGTATTAGTCTGTTCTCACACTGCTATTAAAGACATACCTGAGACTGGATAATTTATAAAGGAAAGAGGTTTAATTGACTCACAGTTCCACATGGCTGGGGAGGCCTCACAATCATGACTGAAGGTGAATGAGGAGCAAAGTCAAGCCTTACATGACAGCAGGCAAGAGAGCTTGTGCAAGGGAATTCCTATTTATAAAATCATCAGATCTTTTGAGTTTTATTCACTACCATGAGAACAGTGTGGGGGAAACCACCCCCATGATTTAATTATCTCCACCTGGCCCCTCCCTTGACATGTGGAGATTATCACAATTCAAGGTGAGATTTGCGTGAGGACAAAGTCAAACTATATCATTCTGCCCCTGGCCCCTCCCAAATCTCATGTCCTCACATTTCAAAACCAATCATGTCCTCCCAACAGTCCTCCAAAGTCTTAACTCATTTCAGCATTGACTCAAAAGTCCACAGTCCAAAGTTTCATCTGAGACAAAGCAAGTCCTTTTGCCTATGGGCCTGTAAAATCAAAAGCAAGTTAGTTACTTCCTAGAAGCAATGGGGGTAGAGGCATTGGGTAAATACACCCATTCCAAATGGGAGAAATTGGCCAAAACAAAGGGGCTACAGGCCCCATGCAAGTTCAAAAACCCAGCGGGGCAGTCAAACCTTAAAGCTCCAAAATGCACTCTTTTGACTCCATGTCTCACATGAAGGCCACACTGATGCAAGAGGTGGATTCCTATGGTGTTAGACACCTGATAAACAGGGTTAAGCTTTCTAACATTTTATTTTGAAATAATTTTAAGCTTAAAGAAGAGTTGCAAGAGTTCCCATCTACCCTTCCTTCGCCCATCTTCCCCTAACGTTAACAATTTACATAGTTGGTTCTTATTTTACAGAATTGTTTTGACTACTCTGGTTTCTTTACTTTTCTGAATAAATTTCAGAATCAATTTGTTGATTTCTTCAAAGAAGCATACTGTTGACTCTTGTTTTTTACCCAGTCTGACAATGTTTTTCAATTAGTGTTCAAATCATTAATATGTAAAATGCATCAAATCACCTTCTTACTAGCTGTTTTCTATTTGTTTCATCATTTCTTTGTCTCATTTTTTCCCCTTTTTTGCTGCCTATTCTCAGAATCATTGAGTATATCTTAGGATTCCATTTGATTATCTCTATAGACAATATATATAAGAATTTTTAAAGAATATTTAGTGTTACCCTAGGTTTACAACACATGCATTTAATCAGAGTCTGCCTACAAATATATTATACCACTTTATTTGTAGTATAAGGAATCTATAACAGTATATCCTCAGTGCTTTTTAACTGTGCTCCACATGAAAATCAGGAGAAGAGATCTGGAAAAAAATGCCAGTGCTCAAGCCCAACCCAAAATGAATTCAATCAGAATTTCTGGGGGTAGGAGAAGCCCAGGTGTAGCTTTCAAAAAGCTCTCCAGGAGATTCTTCTCTTTTTCTTTTTTTTTTTTTTTTTTTTTTTTTTTGAGACAGGGTCTCACTTTGTCACCCAGGCTGAAGTGCAGTGGCGCAATCACAGCTCACTGCAGCCTCGACCTCCCAGGCTCCAGTGATCCTCCTGACTCAGCCTCCCAAGTAGAAGTAGCCAGGACCACAGGCACACACCACCACACCTGGCTAATTTTTTTTTTTTTTTAGTAGAAACAGAGTCTCGCTCTGTTGCCCAGTCTGGTCTCAAACTCCTGGGCTCAAGTGATCCTTCCGCCTCGGCCTCCCAAAGTGTTGGGATTACAGCCACGAGCCACCACTCTGGCCTTCCAGGAGATTTTTTTTTTTTTTTTTGAGACAGAGTTTCACTCTTGTGGCCCAGGCTGGAATGCAATGGCATGATCTAGACTCACTGCAACCTCCGCCTCCCAGGTTCAAGCAATTCTCCTGCCTCAGCCTCCCAAGTACCTGGGATGACAGGCATGTACCACCACACCCAGCTAATTTCTGTATTTCTAGTAGAGATGGGATTTCACCATGTTGGCCAGGGTGGTCTCGAACTCCAGACCTCAGGTGATCTGCCTGCCTCAGCCTCCCAAACTATTGGGATTACAGGTGTGAGCCACTGCACTCGACCCCAGGAGATTCATTTTTTTTGGAGGGGGCATAGGGGAGACAGATTCTCACTCTGTTGCCCAGGCTGGATTGCAGTGGAGCAATCTCCACTCACTGCAACCTCTACCTCCTGGATTCAAACAATTCTTCTGCCTCAGCCTCCCGTAGCTGGGATTACAGGCGCCCACCACCACATCCAGCTAAGTTTTACATTTTTAGTAGAGACAGTTTTCACTATGTTGGCCATGGTCTCGAACTCCTGACCTCGAACCTGGTCTCGAACTCCTGACCTCAGGTGATCTGCCCGCCTCGGCCTCCCAAAGTGCTGGGATTATAGGCCTGACCATGCCCCATCGGCCGAGATTCTTAACAAGCAATGAGTTCTGGCCACCAACCCCTTTAGGTCATGGGTTATCACTTGATGTTTATATGCAATGTGCAGCCTGGGGGTGTGTTTAATTATGCCTGTTATTGAAAAGGCATAGTACCTGGGCAGTGAATACACCTGGTAACAATACTATTAGCACTTATTGTCCTGATACAATTATCTCAACTCCCTACCCACTTCAGTCTTTTATAATGTCTGCTTTAGACTGTAACCACTAGAAGACACCAAGGAGTTTGCAAAAAACAAACAAACAAACAATAACATCACGTTTAATGAAAGAGTACAGAAGAAGCTACTTATACATTCAGTACAAGATGCCCCATTCCAATCAGTGAAGGAGGTACCAGACAGAATAATTTGCTTCCTCACCCTGAAACGTTTCACTTTTTATAAATGATAGTGTTAATAATTTGAGTGTCTGAACACGATTTAAGGCCATGAATAATTTTCTAAGAACAAAATATCAGTGAAATCACTAACACTAAATCTGCCATCTTTCATAGAGCAGCTTGTGATAGCACAGGTCCTAAAATAACTCCAAAGTTTTAGAGATTTGGCCTTTGTCAGAACAGTAGGAAAAAGCTGTCTTTTAAAAATACCAAGCTTTTCATAGAAATAAAGGACTGGAAGCCACATTCATTGCAATTTAACTCTTTTATTTTAAAGGTTTGGAAACTGAGACTCAGAGATGTATCTACTCAAACTCATACAACCACTTAATACGGTACAAGCCAAGGATTTTGATCTCATAATTCTTTACTGTGTAATGTGTCCATGCAATTGCCAAACCTTTAGCATTATTAGAACAATTATTCTGGATAATCTCAAGAGCAGAGAATATAATGGGGAAAAGGCAACCGCTAATAAAATCTGAATATGGGTTTGGCTCATTTTAAGTCAGTCCTCCAATTTCTCCAAACTATAAAAATATTCACATATAAGAGTAGAAATACTGCTATATTTTCAGTCCCATCCAAGTAGGCATTCTGTAATGTACATTTAAGAACTATTCCAAGCTTTCAATAAAAGTAGTTTCTAGGAGACTCCATTTTCATAGTCTAGTTTGAACACTACAAAAAGTCTGACTGTGATTGGCTAGGATTATGTATAACTGTAAGTAATGGAACATTTAGTTCTCTCTTCTGAAAGTCTGAAGATAGTAGCCCTTCTAGGTTGGTATGAGCTTCCACAGTATCAGGGACTCAGATTCTGATGTAGTTTGGTTCTGTGTCCCCACCCAAATCTCATCTCGACCTGTTATCCCCATGTGCTGAGGGAGGGACCTGTAATCCCCACATATGGAGGGAGGGAGGTGATTGGATTATGGGTGACATTTCCCCCAAGCTGTTCTCATGATAGTGAGTTACTTCTCATGAGATCTGATGGTTTTATAAGGGGCTCTTCCCCTTTGCTCTTACTTCCCTCTCTCGCCTGCTGCTATGTGAGACATGTCTGCTTCCCCTTCCGCCATGATTGCAAGTTTCCTGAGGCCTCCCCAGCCACGAAGAATTGTGAGTCAATTAAATCTCTTTTTTTAAATAAATTACCCGGTATCAGGTATTTCTTTATAGCAGTGTGAAAACCAAGGGAGGCAGGTCCCAAGAGAACCATTCTTTTGTAGGTGCCAACAAAAAGGGGAAATGTGATTCCACTCTCTGGTTTAATGTCTACATTAGTCAGTGGATCTGCTCACCTGCCCCTGTGATCCAGGTGGAGGGGAATGAATTAAGAAGACAAGGAATGATGGAGGGTGGTAAGACAGAGAGAGGCCACTTCCTTTCTTTGCATCCCTTCCATAGTTCCAGATCCCAAGAAGTACAGAAAAGGATCCCACAGGTACTTGTAAGTCTGTGAGTCTGTGGCCTACAGTCTCTAGCTGGGGATTGCTGTAGCAGGGGTCAAGGAGGCAAGCACACTGAAGCAGTGGGGGAATATGCAGACCGAGGGTCTTCATTTGGAGTCAAATCTCACAACATATTACCAACATCTGGGGAAGCTGCTTGGGGAGGCTGCCATCAGAGGGGCATGCTAGAGCCATCGTTTGTCTACATTGAACCCTCAGACAACAACGGTGTCAACCACCCATGAGAGCTATGTAAAGACAAGTCAAATAAGGAGCTGGGTCTTTCTTGTTCCTTTTCCTTCTCCAGCTCAGCATCAGAGAAGCAGGTGCATGGAGGGAGGAAGAAGGGGGTATATGAAAGCAGATCATGCCCCTTCAAATGCCAGCCCTGGAGCCCACTGGTCTAGCCAATGCTGGGAGGAGTGGGGGAGAAGAGCTTTGGATCTGAAAAAAAATTAAAGTTTAAATAAACAGAGCTGAGTCTTAAAAACTGAAAGTGACTTTTAATTACTGAAAATGACAAAAAGCTAAAGAATCAGGCTGAAGTGTTATAAAGAGCCCCTGTCACCCAGTGAGGAGGGGACTGTGTTAGAGCAGAGTTGAAAATAGTGGTTGGGAAAAATAAGTGTTCTTTGTTTTTACCCGCAAATGAATTGAGACTCCTTCCTCAATGAACCAAATTTGTCCTTTAGTCAAAATCACACCAGTGAAGCAGCCTATGCCAATTTGAACGGATCCTTGTCTACTCCCTCTTTCCTCCATCTGGAAACAGGGATACCACTATACTAAGCAAGTGATTCCCAAAGCTAAGACTTCTAAGTACCACCTACATGGCTTTTGCCATATTGTTATACCACCTGTACTATTATTTACTTTATAGTTTTCCCTTGAATTTACTCACTTTAAAAATTAACCATATTTTTAAAAGAAACTGGCTCAATTATAATTGGAAGAACAGTACAGTATTCCCTTCTTAGCCATGAAAATGCATTCCAAGATCCCCAATGGATGCCTGGAAACATGGATAGTACGAAACCCTAAACACACACTGTCTTTTCCCATACGTACTACCTATGATGAAGCTTAATTTATACATTACACACAGGAATAGATTAACAACAATAACAATAAAATAGGACAACCCTAACAATATACAGTAACAAAAGTTATATGAATTTAGGTTCTCTCTCTCTCTGTAAACATCTCATTGTACTGTACTCACTCTTCTTGTGATGATGTGAGATGATCATTGAGAGGGCTACTAAGTGACTCATTAGTGGGAAGTGGAGACAGCGTGGAGACACTGGACAAAGGGAGGAGTCACATCCCACACGGGACAAAGCAGGACAGTGCAAGGTTTCATCATGCTATTCAGAATAGCACACAATTTATAACTTAGAAAGTGTTTATTTCCAGAATTTTCCACTTAATATTGTTGAAGCATGGTCGACCATGGGTAACTGAAATCTTGAAAACCAAGCCCAATTACTACTGTAGAAATTGCCATAAATGAGCACAACAAAGATGATACTCTCAAATCTTATCTAAATACTGTGGCCTGAGCCCAAGCTTTGATCTTTGTTAGAAAGGGAGATTAGCAAGGGTGAGAGGTGCTAAAGACACACTAGTAACAAACAGAGACTTTCTCCTTGATGTAATTGGGGTTGAAAGAATTGCAAAGTGAATGACTTTCTTATGGGGTAATTCAAAGTTTTTAATGCTGTGACTGAGCAATAATGTATGAAATTAAAAAACCTCACCTGAGAGGAAGCATGTTCTGCTATATAATGATGCCAGCAGTACATACCTGCCTCCAACATCTTGCTAAGCAGCTTTTATAACTACCAGGGAACTTACACTGAAAGGTGATGTGCTAAAAGATAAGTCTTAGAATCTGAGGGCATGAAGTGCTATGGGTACATATTAAATGCTCTGACAGGTACGATTCTTTCACTGCAAGCAACAGAAAAGAATTTGTTGGCTTATGATATGGTCTGGCTCTGTGTCCCCACCCAAATCTCATCTTGAATTGAACCCAAATTGTAATCCCCACGTTTTGGGGAAGGGACCTCGTGGGAGGTGACTGACTTGACCAGGGCAGTTCCTTTGTGCTGTTCTCATGATAGTGAGATCTCGTGAGATCTGATGGTTTTGTAATAGGCTTTTCCCCCCTTCACTCTGCACTTCTCTAATTCTTCTCCTTCCTGTCTCCATGTGAAGAAGGACGTGTTTGCTTCCCCTTCATCTGTAATTGTAAGTCTCCTGAGGCCTCCCCAGCCATGCTGAACTGTAAGTCAATTAAACCCCTTCCCTTTATAAATTGCTCAGTCTCAGGTATGTCTTTATTAGCAGCGTGAGAACAAACTAATACAGCTTATATAACTGGTAGGGCCAGAGGCAGAGCTCACTTCAACCAGAGTTGTATTTGGATGATAAAATAGTCTCTTCAGGAGGTGTTCTGAGTCTCATTGTCTCTCTCTTCCAGCTTAGCAGATGCAGCAGAAAAAGTCAATACTAGAATCTCTAGCAGCTATGTCCCAGGGAGGTTGCCGATAGGATGGTGTGCTGATCAGGGCCCCACACCCACCTGGAATGAATGCCTGAAGCCAGCTTGCCTGGGAGTATTCTCCTGGATCCCATTCCCATTTCCTGTGATAATAGAGAGCTAGAAGAAAAGAAGGGACTGGGAAGGAGGGAAGATCAAGACCTAGGATGAATTTCCCACAGGAAGAAAAGGGAAAATGTGCTAGGCAGTCAAAAACAAGTGTTCACAACAAATGCCTTCTCTGCACCAGGCATAGCCAATATGAAAATAACCTAAAAGGTCACTTAATGATATTTTAAATTACAAAGAGTAAATGTGTGTTTAATGGTCCCTGTTGCCTGGGCAGCAGACACCGCTGATGCTCAGCCCACATCTCCTCAGCCCTTACCACTTTCTTGGACGCCAATCCCAACTTCAACAGCCAGTGTGTGCACCTTACTGCTTACAGCTTTCTCTGAACATGGAAACTTACTTACATGCCAATAGGGCAAGTCAGAAGGCCAGGGAATTAGCCACCTAAGGCCCTTACAGCCCTTAGACAAGTACAGTTGTTAGATGGTGGATCAATGCCCTAGCTTCCCCACCCCTGGGGTAGGATAACTGCTGAGTTCTGTACTGTTTCCCAGCTCCTTCCTGGTGGGATTGAGTTCCAGTTACCCACAGTGGTAACTTGCTTGATAGCATTCCTTTTTTGGCTTCCTTCTCTTCTCTCTCTCACTTCCATGTCCCCCTTCTAGTGTTTATTTGGACCATCTCCTAAATAAACTACTTGTACTTGAATTCTTGTTCCAGAGGAACCCAAACTATGACAGCCAAACGTAGTGGTAAGTTATTTAAATGTATTACCTCCTGTCATTCTCTTAACAATCACATGAATTGTACACTATTATTATGCTATTTTGCAGATAAAGAAATGAGGCCCTTAGTAAAGGCCACACTTCTGGGGAAAAGCACAGCTAGAATTCAAAGCAGGTTGACTCCAACACACACTTAACAATGGCTGCTGTGCTTCCTGACACTTTACAATATCCCTATAGACCCCCAGCTTCCAGTGATTCTATTCAAAGCAGGTAAATCCCAGAGCATCACTGAAGGGGAGGTAAATGAACTGGAGAAAATACTGTTGTTCCGTAGAATCCCAGGGGGAAACATGACCCAAGTAGCCTTGCACGTAGTAGGTGCCCCTTAATATTTATTGAAATAACATGTGGCAGTATTTACTTTACAAAACATCATTAGTGTTATTCTTTATGCTATCCTTGAAAAGGGGAAGCTTTCTGAGGGATAATTCTCCAGTAAAATGTTTCTAAATCAATACAAATGACAGTCCCCCTGGATTACGATAAAGTAATCATCTCCAGAGTAGAAGAAAACTGGACTCAACCGTGTTCAGAATAATACATGTTGCTCTTTTACAAAAAAAAATGTATAACTTCAAAATATACATATTCTTACTTATCTAGGACAGCTTAGGTACAGGTTTGCCTAAGACCAAAGACTGGAGCAAATTCTCATTGATCTTTTCCATTTTATACATCCTCAATTGCATATGAAAATCATTTTTCTATTACTTTAGGTAGCACATGCATAAGAGAGTGAACATGCCTAAGGACAAGTCACTGAAATAATTGTCTTCCTGCCTATTTCCTGATTTAGTGGAATGAGCATGAAATCAAGAGTCATAAAGACCAATTGTGTAGGCTAATTACTTATCTTTTCTGGGCTCCACAGCTTTTTCTGCAAAATTAGAACTTTTGCTTAGCAATCACCAGCATCCTCCTAGCCCCCACATTTTCTGACAAACAAGGGAAAATATTTGCTTACCTCCAGCCTTGTGTACAAACTGAATTAGAGTGTCGGAACATCACTTCTTCTACCTTGTTCAGAAATTGTACAGAAACATTCACTCTGCATCTTATAAATAACACAGAGGAAGTCTTTCTGTACCCAGATCACCACCAAACTTTCTATCTAGACTGTGCTTTCACTGTGGGAAATATTAATAGCTCCTGTGTTCATTGGGACCTCAATGTTATCATAATCTCAGCTTGCCTATAGGTATAAACTTCAATGAATACTTAATGTTACAGAACGATAGGCTGTTTTCATAACACATTTTCACACTGTTGGATAATTTAGATTTTGTTTAAAAACATAATGAACACTATGCAGTTGTTTGCAGACAAGGAAATGGAAGACTTCAAAGAGGATAAGAGAAATCTCACATTTAATTCAATTAAGTCAGAGATTGAACATGTCTAAGGATGTCAAGAACCACCCTCCCACCTCCATTTTCTAAGATTACTTACTCAAATATTCTAAAGAAATAATTAATGTAGTCTAAATTAAATCTAAGTTTCTAATAGTGTTCTTCAAATACTTCAAACTACTAGGTAGAACCAAGTAATATTGTCTAATTGACAATTTTTTATTTATAAAACAGCAATTTCATGTCATTCAATCTAATAATTTAGAGTGTTTCTGTATATTACAGGCAGACATCTAACAAGACAAAGAACTAAAGTGTGACTGGAGTGGAGACTGAAATCCCTTAGAAAGACTAGGCAAAGTATCAATAAAGAATGGTTTTCGGGGGAGGAGCCAAGATGGCCGAATAGGAACAGCTCCGGTCTACAGCTCCCAGCGTGAGCGACACAGAAGACGGTGATTTCTGCACTTCCGTCTGAGGTACCCGGTTCATCTCACTAGAGAGTGCCAGACAGTGGGCGCAGGCCAGCGGGTGCGCGCACCGTGCGCGAGCCGAAGCAGGGCGAGGCATTGCCTCACCTGGGAAGCGCAAGGGGTCAGGGAGTTCCCTTTCCGAGTCAAAGAAAGGGGTGACGGACGCACCTGGAAAATCGGGTCACTCCCACCCGAGTATTGCGCTTTTCAGACCGGCTTAAAAAACGGCGCACCACGAGACTATATCCCACACCTGGCTCGGAGGGTCCTACGCCCTCGGAGTCTCGCTGATTGCTAGCACAGCAGTCTGAGATCAAACTGCAAGGCGGCCGCGAGGCTGGGGGAGGAGCGCCCGCCATTGCCCAGGCTTGCTTAGGTAAACAAAGCAGCCAGGAAGCTCGAACTGGGTGGAGCCCACCACAGCTCAAGGAGGCCTGCCTGCCTCTGTAGGCTCCACCTCTGGGGGCAGGGCACAGACAAACAAAAAGACAGCAGTAACCTCTGCAGACTTAAATGTCCCTGTCTGACAGCTTTGAAGAGAGCAGTGGTTCTCCCAGCACGCAGCTGGAGATCTGAGAACGAACGGGCAGACTGCCTCCTCAAGTGGGTCCCTGACCCCTGACCCCCGAGCAGCCTAACTGGGAGGCACCCCCCAGCAGGGGCACACTGACACCTCACACGGCAGGGTATTCCAACAGACCTGCAGCTGAGGGTCCTGTCTGTTAGAAGGAAAACTAACAAACAGAAAGGACATCCACACCGAAAACCCATCTGTACATCACCATCATCAAAGACCAAAAGTAGATAAAACCACAAAGATGGGGAAAAAACAGAACAGAAAAACAGGAAACTCTAAAATGCAGAGCGCCTCTCCTCCTCCAAAGGAACGCAGTTCCTCACCAGCAACGGAACAAAGCTGGATGGAGAATGATTTTGACGAGCTGAGAGAAGAAGGCTTCAGACGATCAAATTACTCTGAGCTATGGGAGGACATTCAAACCAAAGGCAAAGAAGTTGAAAACTTTGAAAAAAATTTAGAAGAATGTATAACTAGAATAACCAATACAGAGAAGTGCTTAAAGGAGCTGATGGAGCTGAAAACCAAGGCTCGAGAACTACGTGAAGAATGCAGAAGCCTCAGGAGCCGATGCGATCAACTGGAAGAAAGGGTATCAGCAATGGAAGATGAAATGAATGAAACGAAGTGAGAAGGGAAGTCTAGAGAAAAAAGAATAAAAAGAAATGAGCAGAGCCTCCAAGAAATATGGGACTATGTGAAAAGACCAAATCTACGTCTGATTGGTGTACCTGAAAGTGATGCGGAGAATGAAACCAAGTTGGAAAACACTCTGCAGCATATTATCCAGGAGAACTTCCCCAATCTAGCAAGGCAGGCCAACGTTCAGATTCAGGAAATACAGAGAACGCCACAAAGATACTCCTCGAGAAGAGCAACTCCAAGACACATAATTGTCAGATTCACCAAAGTTGAAATGAAGGAAAAAATGTTAAGGGCAGCCAGACAGAAAGGTCGGGTTACCCTCAAAGGGAAGCCCATCAGACTAACAGCGGATCTCTCGGCAGAAACCCTACAAGCCAGAAGAGAGTGGGGGCCAATATTCAACATTCTTAAAGAAAAGAATTTTCAACCCAGAATTTCATATCCAGCCAAACTAAGCTTCATAAGTGAAGGAGAAATAAAATACTTTACAGACAAGCAAATGCTGACCGATTTTGTCACCACCAGGCCTGCCCTAAAAGAGCTCCTGAAGGAAGCGCTAAACATGGAAAGGAACAACCGGTACCAGCCACTGCAAAAACATGCCAAAATGTAAAGACCATCAATGCTAGGAAGAAACTGCATCAACTAACGAGCAAAATAACCAGCTAACATCATAATGACAGGATCAAATTCACACATAACAATATTAACTTTAAATGTAAATGGACTAAATGCTCCAATTAAAAGACACAGACTGGCAAGTTGGATAAAGAGTCAAGACCCATCAGTGTGCTGTATTCAGGAAACCCATCTCACGTGCAGAGACACACATAGGCTCAAAATAAAAGGATGGAGGAAGATCTACCAAGCAAATGGAAAACAAAAAAAGGCAGGGGTTGCAATCCTAGTCTCTGATAAAACAGACTTTAAACCAACAAAGATCAAAAGAGACAAAGAAGGCCATTACATAATGGTAAAGGGATCAATTCAACAAGAGGAGCTTACTATCCTAAATATTTATGCACCCAATACAGGAGCACCCAGATTCATAAAGCAAGTCCTGAGTGACCTACAAAGAGACTTAGACTCCCACACATTAATAATGGGGGACTTTAACACCCCACTGTCAACCTTAGACAGATAAACGAGACAGAAAGTCAACAAGGATACCCAGGAATTGAACTCAGCTCTGCACCAAGCAGACCTAATAGACATCTACAGAACTCTCCACCCCAAATCAACAGAATATACATTTTTTTCAGCACCACACCACACCTATTCCAAAATTGACCACATAGTTGGAAGTAAAGCTCTCCTCAGCAAATGTAAAAGAACAGAAATTATAACAAACTATCTCTCAGACCACAGTGCAATCAAACTAGAACTCAGGATTAAGAATCTCACTCAAAGCCGCTCAACTACATGGAAACTGAACAACCTGCTCCTGAATGACTACTGGGTACATAACGAAATGAAGGCAGAAATAAAGATGTTCTTTGAAATCAACGACAACAAAGACACAACATACCAGAATCTCTGGGACGCATTCAAAGCAGTGTGTAGAGGGAAATTTATAGCACTAAATGCCCACAAGAGAAAGCAGGAAAGATCCAAAATTGACACCCTAACATCACAATTAAAAGAACTAGAAAAGCAAGAGCAAACACATTCAAAAGCTAGCAGAAGGCAAGAAATAACTAAAATCAGAGCAGAACTGAAGGAAATAGAGACACAAAAAACCCTTCAAAAAATTAATGAATCCAGGAGCTGGTTTTTTGAAAGGATCAACAAAATTGATAGACCGCTAGCAAGACTAATAAAGAAAAAAAGAGAGAAGAATCAAATAGACGCAATAAAAAATGATAAAGGGGATATCACCACCGATCCCACAGAAATACAAACTACCATCAGAGAATACTACAAACACCTCTACGCAAATAAACTAGAAAATCTAGAAGAAATGGATACATTCCTCGACACATACACTCTCCCAAAACTAAACCAGGAAGAAGTTGAATCTCTGAATAGACCAATAACAGGAGCTGAAATTGTGGCAATAATCAATAGTTTACCAACCAAAAAGAGTCCAGGACCAGATGGATTCACAGCCGAATTCTACCAGAGGTACAAGGAGGAACTGGTACCATTCCTTCTGAAACTATTCCAATCAATAGAAAAAGAGGGAATCCTCCCTAACTCATTTTATGAGGCCAACATCATTCTGATACCAAAGCCTGGCAGAGACACAACCAAAAAAGAGAATTTTAGACCAATATCCTTGATGAACATTGATGCAAAAATCCTCAATAAAATACTGGCAAACCGAATCCAGCAGCACATCAAAAAGCTTATCCACCATGATCAAGTGGGCTTCATCCCTGGGATGCAAGGCTGGTTCAACATACGCAAATCAATAAATGTAATCCAGCATATAAACAGAGCCAAAGACAAAAACCACACGATTATCTCAACAGATGCAGAAAAAGCCTTTGACAAAATTCAACAACCCTTCATGCTAAAAACTCTCAATAAATTAGGTATTGATGGGACATATTTCAAAATAATAAGAGCTATCTATGACAAACCCACAGCCAATATCATACTGAATGGGCAAAAACTGGAAGCATTCCCGTTGAAAACTGGCACAAGACAGGGATGCCCTCTCTCACCGCTCCTATTCAACATAGTGTTGGAAGTTCTGGCCAGAGCAATCAGGCAGGAGAAGGAAATAAAGGGTATTCAATTAGG
Source organism: Pan troglodytes (assembly GCF_028858775.2). NCBI lineage: Eukaryota > Metazoa > Chordata > Mammalia > Primates > Hominidae > Pan > Pan troglodytes. The sequence goes on from NC_072413.2 coordinate 86,364,071, forward strand.
AAAAGGGGAAGTCAAATTGTCCCTGTTTGCAGATGACATGATTGTTTATCTAGAAAACCCCATCGTCTCAGCCCAAAATCTCCTTAAGCTGATAAGCAACTTCAGCAAAGTCTCAGGATACAAAATCAATGTACAAAAATCACAAGCATTCTTATACACCAACAACAGACAAACAGAGAGACAAATCATGAGTGAACTCCCATTCACAATTGCTTCAAAGAGAATAAAATACCTAGGAATCCAACTTACAAGGGATGTGAAGGACCTCTTCAAGGAGAACTACAAACCACTGCTCAAGGAAATAAAAGAGGATACAAACAAATGGAAGAACATTCCTTGCTCATGGGTAGGAAGAATCAATATCGTGAAAATGGCCATACTGCCCAAGGTAATTTACAGATTCAATGCCATCCCCATCAAGCTACCAATGACTTTCTTCACAGAATTGGAAAAACTACTTTAAAGTTCATATGGAACCAAAAGACAGCCCGCATCGCCAAGTCAATCCTAAGCCAAAAGAACAAAGCTGGAGGCATCACACTACCTGACTTCAAACTATACTACAAGGCTACAGTAACCAAAACAGCATGGTACTGGTACCAAAACAGAAATATAGATCAATGGAACAGAACAGAGCCCTCAGAAATAACGCCGCTTACCTACAACTATCTGATCTTTGACAAACCTGAGAAAAACAAGCAATGGGGAAAGGATTCCCTATTTAATAAATGGTGCTGGGAAAACTGGCTAGCCATATGTAGAAAGCTGAAACTGGATCCCTTCCTTACACCTTATGCAAAAATCAATTCAAGATGGATTAAAGATTTAAACGTTAGACCTAAAACCATAAAAACCCTAGAAGAAAACCTAGGCATTACCATTCAGGACATAGGCGTGGGCAAGAACTTCATGTCCAAAACACCAAAAGCAATGGCAACAAAAGCCAAAATTGACAAATGGGATCTAATTAAACTAAAGAGCTTCTGCACAGCAAAAGAAACTACCATCAGAGTGAATAGGCAACCTACAACATGGGAGAAAATTTTCGCAACCTACTCATCTGACAAAGGGCTAATATCCAGAATCTACAGTGAACTCAAACAAATTTACAAGAAAAAAACAAACAACCCCATCAAAAAGTGGGCGAAGGACATGAACAGGCACTTCTCAAAAGAAGACATTTATGCAGCCAAAAAACACATGAAAAAATGCTCATCATCACTGGCCATCAGAGAAATGCAAATCAAAACCACTATGAGATATCATCTCACACCAGTTAGAATGGCAATCATTAAAAAGTCAGGAAACAACAGGTGCTGGAGAGGATGTGGAGAAATAGGAACACTTTTACACTGTTGGTGGGACTGTAAACTAGTTCAACCATTGTGGAAGTCAGTGTGGCGATTCCTCAGGGATCTAGAACTAGAAATACCATTTGACCCAGCCATCCCATTACTGGGTATATACCCAAATGACTATAAATCATGCTGCTATAAAGACACATGCACACATATGTTTATTGCGGCATTATTCACAATAGCAAAGACTTGGAACCAACCCAAATGTCCAACAATGATAGACTGGATTAAGAAAATGTGGCACATATACACCATGGAATACTATGCAGCCATAAAAAATGATGAGTTCATATCCTTTGTAGGGACATGGATGAAATTGGAAACCATCATTCTCAGTAAACTATCGCAAGAACAAAAAACCAAACACCGCATATTCTCACTCATAGGTGGGAATTGAACAATGAGATCACATGGACACAGGAAGGGGAATATCACACTCTGGGGACTGTGGTGGGGAGGGGGGAGGGGGGAGGGATAGCATTGGGAGATATACCTAATGCTAGATGACGAGTTAGTGGGTGCAGCGCACCAGCATGGCACATGTATACATATGTAACTAACCTGCACAATGTGCACATGTACCCTAAAACTTAAAGTATAATTAAAAAAAAAAAAAAGAATGGTTTTCATCAGTAGCTTACATAAATCATGGCTTTTAAAAATTGATTTGGGCGTGGCAGTTTGTGAATAGTAGATGCACTTATAAGAGCTTTTCAAAAATTCATTAACTGTTAAAACTTCAGATTCTATTTTTTTAAGTGGAAAAGATATTATCAGGATAAATGAACAGATTGGTTAAGCTTTTTGTTTTGCTTTGTTTTTTCATGGTGAAGCCACTTGTAAACAGAGAATGCATTTGGTGGAGATTATCAAAGCTTTAGGGTGAGCATCCTCCCAAATGTACTGTTGTGGAGACTGATTGACAGTGGAAGAATAGATGGAATGCTCTTCTTAAGCTATGGGGACAGGTTACCTGGTAACCACTGAATGATTAAGTTCTGTTCACAGAGACTTGTTCTCTTAATTGGACAAAAAGATTTAAAGAGCGCAGCTGGGGAGAAATGGAAAGATGGAGGACCGTGGCCATTATTAATGGACCTGACCAGCAGCCTTAGCCAAATTGTCACAATATGAGTGAATCTTCTGTTAGTACAAAGAAGTCAGTGAAGCTACCTACAGAGTCACAATTTTGTGCACTTTTCAACTGTAGGAAAAATGAAAATAAGGTGTGGAATTACACATATTAAAAAGTGCAGTGAAAACTGTGTGGTGTTATAGTTCTGAGAATGATCATTTTCTGTGGACAAGATTATATTTGTGTTCAGATATCAGAGTTCTATTCTTTAAGAGAACTCAAAATAGGCACTTGGGGTCAGTATATCCTATCACAACTCTCTTCGGTCTAATACCATCAGGCACATACTGCTTTATAGAGAATTGTGGTCACCTCTGTTCTCTCCTGCTTTTAACAATAAAATTAAGAAAAGTCAAGGTATAGATTGGTAATAATGACATTTTTCATTCATTAAGGATTAAGAAAAAGCAAGGTATAGTTTGGTAATGATGACATTTTTTATTCATTAAGGATTTTTAGATGATAGACTACTTTTTGCCTGTGCTCAAAAAAGAACTCAGTATTTATATTTTAGAAAAGAAAAAGTATCTGAGACAAGTCTCAATCAATTTAGAGATGTATTTTGCCAAGGTTAAGGGTCATGACCTATGACACAGACTCAGCAGGTCCTAAGGACATGTGCCCAAGGTGGCTGGGTTATAGCTTGATTTTATGCATTTTAGGGAGACGGAAGTTACAGGTAAAGACATAAATCAATACATGTAAGGTATATATTGGTGTAGCCAGGAAAGGTGGGACATCTTGAAGGTGGGGGTTAGGCTTCTAAGTCATAGGTGGATTTAAAATTTTCCTGATTGGCACTTGGTTGAAAGGGGTAAGCTCTGCCTGAAGAGTTGAAATCAGCTTGAGTGAAGGTAACTGGGGAGGGGTGGGTTGTGGAAACCAAGGTTTTTGTCATGTAGATGAAGCCTCCAAGTAGGAGAATTCAGAGACAATAGATGTGAATGTTTCCTATGGAACTTTAAAGGTCGGTCAGACTATTCAGAAAGACCTAGTAAAGGAAGGAGATTCTCTACAGAATGCAAATTTCCCCCACAAGAGACAGCTTTGCAGGACCATCTAAAAATATATCAAATAAATATATTTTGGGGTAAAATACTTTCGCTTTCTTCAGGGCCTACTATCTGTCACGTGATGCTATACTAGAGTCTGTTTGGAACTTGCTGGCTTATTGCTACAGAGCCTGTTCTGTCAGTCTTAGAATTCCTATTTTCATATTAATGCTGGTCAGTTGTGCCTGAACTTCAAAGGGAGGCGGGTATAATGAATATGTCCTACCTTCCCCTTCCTGTGATGGCCTGAACTGGTTTTTCAGATTCCTTTGGGTCCCCTTGGCTAAGAGGAGGATCCATTCAGTCAGTTGGGGGGACTTAGAATTTTCTTTTGATTTACCATATATATATGTATGTATATGTACACATATATTATCTAATTGGAGAAGCTCTACCTTGGAGCAGAGCTTTTTTGTCTGCTTGGGGTTTTTTTTAATTTTTAATTTTTGTGGGTACATGATAGGTACATGTATTTATGAGTTGCATGAGATATTTTGATACAGGCAAGCAATGGATAATAATCACATAAGAGTGAATGGGATATACATCTGCTCAAGCACTTTTCCTTTATGTTACAAATAATCCAATTATACTCTTTTCATTGTAAAACAAAAAGTATCTGAGGCAGGTCTCAATCAATTTAGAAAGTTTATTTTGCCAAGGTTAAGGACGTGGGCCTGGGAAGCTGCACCTGGGAAACAGATCTGTGCTTTTCTCCAAAGATGATTTTGAGGGTTTCAATATTTTAAAGGGGAAAGAGGAAGAAATTTTTAAAAGGTGTAGATAGATGAGACAAGTGGTTGCATTCTTCTGAATCTTTGATCAGCCTGTCGTCAATTACAAAATGTACATGTGAGGGGGATAGAAGAATAATCCCTTATGCCTTCTGTAGCTCAGTGATCTGCATTTTTACATCAGAGGAAGCAATCAGATATTCACATGTCTCAGAGGAGCAGAGGGATGACTTAGAGTTCTGTCCTTTGTCCTGTACCTGGGAAGATAAGCTATTGTTTACATTGTTGGGATAAAATTCAACAGAGCTATTTTAGGGTAAATATCTTGGGCCCCACAAGGAATTTCCCAGTGGACAAATTGTGAGGCAGGTGTGTTAGCTTTTTTATCTTTGTAGCTGTCTTATTTAGGAATAAATTGGGAGGCAGGTTTGCCTGATACAGTTTCCAGCTTGAGTCTTCCCTTTGGCTTAGTGATTTTGGGGTACTGAGATTTACTTTCCTTTCACATAATTATTTTTAAATGTACAATTAAATTATTTTTTACTATAGTCACCCTTTTGTGCTAGCAAATATGGGGCCTTATTCATTCTTTCTAACTATTTTTTGTACTCATTAACCATCCCCACTTCCCCTTCTAACCCTGTTACTCTTCCCAGTCTCTGGTAACCATCCTTATACTCTCTGTCTCCATGAGTTCAATTGTTTTGATTTTTAGATCATAAATAAGTAAAAATATATGAAGTTTGTCTTTCGGTGCCTGGTGTATTTCAGTTAATATAATGATGTCCAGTTCTATCCATGTTGTTGCAAATAACAAAATCTCATTCTTTTTTATGACTGAATAGCACTGCATTGTGTATATGTACATTTTCTTTATCCAGTCATCTTTTTGTTGTTGTTGAGACAGAGTCTCGCTCTGTCACCCAGGCTGGAGTACAGTGGTGCGATCTCAGTTCACTGCAACCTCCGCCTCCTGGGTTCAAGCAATTCTCCTGCGTCAGCCTCCTGAGTAGCTGGGATTACAGGTACCTGCCACCACCCACAGCTATTTTTGTGTGTGTGTGTGTATATTTTTAGTAGAGACAGGGTTTCACCATGTTGATCAGGTTGGTTTCGAACTCCTGACCTCAAGTGATCTGCCCATCTAGGACTCCAAAGTGCTGGGATTACAGGCATGAGCCACCACGCCCGGCCTATCCATTCATCTTTTGATGGACACTTAAGGTGTTTCCAAATCTTGGCTATTGTTCATAGTACTGCAACAAACTTCAGAGTGCAGATATCTCCTCGATATCCTGACTTCCTTTCTTTTGGGTATATATGCTGCAGTGGGATTGCTGATTTATATGGTAGCAGTACTTTTAGTTTTTTGATGAATGTCCAAACTGTTCTTCATAGAGGCTGTACTAATTTACATTCCCACCAATAAGGTACAAGGGTTCCCTTTACTCCACCTCCTTGCCAGCATATGTCACTACCTATCTTTCAGATAAAAGCCATTTTAACTGAGGTGAGATAATAGCTCATTACAGTTTTGACTTGCATTTCTCTGATGATTAGTGATGTTGAGCACACTTTGTTTAACTTTTATTTTAAGTTCAGGGGTACATGTGCAGGAATCATAGGTTTGTTACATAGGCACACGTGCGTCATGGGGTTTGTTGTACCAATTATTTCATCACCCAGGTATTAAGCTGAGTATCCTTAGTTATTTTTCCTGATCCTCTCCCTCCTCCCTGCCTCCACCCTCCAATAAGCCCTGGTATGTGTTGTTCCCCTCTATGGGTCCATGTGTTATCATTTAGCTCCTACTTATAAGTGAGAAGATGTGATATTTGTTTTTCTGTTCTTGCATTAGTTTGCTAAGGATAATGGCCTCTAGCTCCATCCATGTCCCTACAAAGGACATCATCTTGTTCTTTTTTATGGCTGCATAGTATTCCATGGTGTACATGTCCACATTCTTTATACAGTCTATCACTGATAGGCATTTGGGTAGATTCCATCTCTTTGCTATCATGAATAGTGCTGCAATAACATATGCATGCATGTATCTTTATAATAGAATGACTTATATTCCTTTGGGTATATACCTAGTAATGATATTGCTGGGTTGAATGGTGTTTCTGACTTTAGATCTTTGAGGAATCTCCACACTGTCTTCCACAATGGTTGAACTCATTTACACTCCCACCAACAGTGTACAAGTGTTCCTTTTTCTCTACCACCTCACTGGCATCTGTTATTTTTTGACTTTCTAATAATCACCATTCTGACTGGTGTGAGATGGTATCTCATTGCGGTTTTGATTTGATTTGCATTTCTCTAATGATCAGTGATGTTGAGCTTTTTTTCATATGCTTGTTGACCACATGAATGCCTCTTTTGAGAAGTATCTGTTCATGTCTTTTGCCCACTTTTTAATGAGGTTCTTTGTTTTTTTCTTGTAAATTTGTTTAAATTTCTAATAGATGCTGAATACTAGATCTTTGTCAGATGCATAGTTTGCAAAAATTTCCTGTCATTCTGTAGGTTGCCTGTTTACTCTGTTGATAATTTCTTTTGCTGTGCAGAAGCTCTTTAATTAGATTACTTTTGTCAATTTTTGCTTTTGTTGCAATTGCTTCTAGTGTCTTTGATGAAATCTTTGCCCAGAGTATACTTTCATATACCTGTTTGCCATTTGGATGTCTTCTTTTGAGAAATGCCTATTCAGATATTCTGCACACTTTTTAATTAGTTTATTAGATTTTTTTTTTCTTATTGAGTTGTTTGAACTCCTTAGATATTCTAGTTGTTAATCCGTTGTCAGAGGAATAGTGTGCAAATCTTTTCTCCCATTCTGTGGGTTGTCTCTTCACTTTATTTTTTCCTTTGCTGTGCAGAAGCTTTATAACTTGATGTAATCCCATTTGTCTATATTTGCTTTGGTTGCCTGTGCTAATGGGGTATTGCCCAAAAAGTCTTTGCCCAGACCAATGTCCTGGTGTTTCCCCAATGTTTTCCTGTAGTAGTTTCATAGTTTGAGGTGTTAGATTTATTACTTAAATGCATTTTGACTTGATTTTGTTATATGGTGAGAGATAGGCATCTAGTTTCTGCATATGGATAACCTGTTTTCCCAGAACCATTTATTGAAGAGCCTGTCAATTTCCCAATGTGTGTTCTTGAAACCTTTGTTGAAAATGAGTTAGCATAAACGTATGGATTTATTTCTGGGCTCTTTATTCTGTTCCACCAGTCTATGTGTCTGTTTTTATGCTAGAATCATGCTATTTTGGTTACTATAGCTCTGTAGTATAATTTGAAGTCAGATTATGTGATTGCTCCAGTTTTGCTCTTTTTGCTTAGGATAGCTCTGGCTATTCTGGGTCTTTTGTGGTTGCATATACATTTTAGGATCGTTTTTTCTATTTATGTGAAGAATGTCATTGGTATTTTGATAGAGATTGTATTGAATCTGTAGATTGTTTTCGGTAGTATAGACATTTTAACAACATCAATTTTTCCAATCCATGAACATGGAATATCTTTTCATTTTCTCGTGTCCTCCTCAATTTCTTTCATCAATTTCTTTTATAGTTTTCACTACAGAGATCTTTCAGTTCTTTGGATAAATTAATTGCTAGATATTGTATTTTATTTGTAGCTATTGTAATTGGGATTTATAAGCTATTGTAAAATTGACTTGCAAAAATTAGCCTGTAAGTACTAGACAGATGATTGGCAAGATGGCCAAATAGGAACAGCTCCAGTCTGCAGCTCCCAGCGAGACCAATGCAGAAGGTGGGTGATTTCTGCATTTCCAACTGAAGTACTCAGTTCATCTCATTGGAACTTGTTAGACTGTGGGTGCAGCCCACAGAGAGCAAGCAGAAGAAAGATGGGGCATTGCCTCACCCAGGGAGTACAAGAGGTTGGAGAACTTCCTCCTCTGACCAAGGGAAGCCATGAGGGACTCTGCTGTGAGGGACAGTGCTATCAAGCCCAGATACAATGCTTTTCCCATGGTCTTCACAACCCACAGACCAGGAGATTCCCTTGGGTGCCTATACCATCAGGGCCCTGGGTTTCAAGCACAAAACTGAGTGGCCGTTTGGGCAGACACTGAGCTAGCTGCAGGAGTTTTTTTTTTTTTTTTTTTTTTTTTGTACCGCAGTGGTGCCTGGAATGCCAGCGAGACAGAACCGTTCACTCCTCTGGAAAAGGGGCTGAAGCCAGGGAGGCAAGTGGTCTTGCTCAGCATATCCCACCCCTACAGAGCCCAACAAGCTAAGATCCACTGGCTTGAAATTCTCCCTGCCAGCACAGCAGTCTAAAGTCGACCTGGGATGCTCCAGCTTGATGAGGGGAGGGGTGTCTGCCATTACTGAGGCTTAAGTAGGTGGTTTGCCCCTCACAGTGTAAACAAAGCTGCCAGGAAGTTCGGACTGGGCAGAGCCCACCACAATGCCACAAAGCCACTGCAGCAGACTGCCTCTCTAGATTCCTCCTCTCTGGATAAGGCATCTCTGAACAAAAGGCAGCAGCCTCAGTCAGGGGCTTATAGATAAAACTCCCATCTCCCTGGGACAGAGCACCTGAGGGAAGAGGCAGTTGTGGGCACAGCTTCAACAGACTTAAACATTCCTGTCTGCCAGCTCTGAAGTGAGCAGCAGATCTCCCAGCACAGCACTTGAGCTCTGCTAAGGGACAGACTGCCTTCTCAAGTGGGTCCCTAATCCTAGTGCCTCCTGACAGAGAGACACCTTCCAGCAGGGGTCAACAGACATCTCATACAGGAGAGCTCCAGCTGGCATCTGGCAGGTGCCCCTCTGGGACAAAGCTTCCAGAGGAAGAAGAAGGCAGAAATCTTTGCTGTTCTGCAGCTTCCACTGGTGATACCAAGGCAAACAGGATCTGGAGTGGACCTCCAGAAAACTCCAGAAGGCCTGCAGAAGAGGGGACTGACCGTTAGAAGGAAAACTAATAAAAAGAAAGCAATAGCGTCAACATCAACAAAAAGGACGACCACTGAAAAACCCCATGCGAAGGTCACTGACAGCAAAGACTAAAGGTAGATAAATCTATGAAGATGAGGAAAAACCACTGCAAAAGGGCTGAAAATTCCAAAAACCAGAATGCCTCTTCTCCTCCAAAAGATCACAACTCCTTGCCAGCAAAGGAACAAAATTGGACAAAGAATGAGTTTCACGAATTGACAGAAGTAGGCTTCAGAAGGTGGGTAATAACAAACTCCTCTGAGCTAAAGAACATTTTCTAAACCACTGCAAGGAAGCTAAGAATGCTGATAAAAGGTTAGAGGAATTGCTAACTAGAATAATCAGTTTAGAGACGAACATAAATGATCTGATGAGCTGAAAAACACAGCACGAGAACTTCATGAAGTATACACAAGTATCAATAGCTGAATTGATCAAGCAGAAGAAAGGATATCAGAGATTGAAGAATAACTTATGAAATAAAGTGTGAAGACAAGATTAGAAAAAAAAAAAAGAATGAAAACAAACGAACAAAGCCTCCAAGAAATATGGGACTATGTAAAAAGACCAAACCTACGTTTGATTGGAGTACCTGAAAGTGACGAGAAGAATGGAACCAAGTTGGAAAACACGCTTCAGGATATTATCCAGGAGAATTTTGCAACCTAGCAAAACAGGCCAACATTCAAATTTGGGAAATACAGAGAACACCACAAAGATACTCCTCGAGAAGAGCAACCCCAAGACACATAATCGTCAGATTCCCCAAGGTTGAAAGGAAGGAAAAAATATTAAGGGCAGCCAGAGAGAAAGGCCGGGATATCCACAAAGGGAAGCCCATCAGACTAACAACAGATCATTCTGCAGAAATGCTACAAACCAGAAGACAGTGGGGGTCAATATTCTTAAAGAAAGGAATTTTCAACCCAGAATTTCATATCCAGCCAAACTAAGCTCCATATATGAAGGAAAAATAAAATCCTTTACAGACAAGCAAATGCTGAGAGACTTTTTCACCACCAAGCCTGCCTTACAAGAGCTCCTGAAGGATGCACTAAATAGAGAAAGAAAAACCATTACCATCCACTGCAAAAACATACCAAAATGTAAAGACCATCGACATTATGAAGAAACTGCATCAACTAACAGGCAAAATAACCAGCTAGTGTCATAATGAAAAGATCAAATTCACAAATAAAAATATTAACCTTAAATGTAAACAGGCTAAATGCCCCAATTAAAAGACACAGACTTGCAAATTGGATAAAGAGTCAAGGCCCTTTTGGTGTGTTGTACTCAGGAGGCCCATGTCACGTCCAAAGACACAATTAGGCTCAAAATAAAGGGATGGAGGAAGATTTACCAAGCAAATGGAAAGCAAAAAAAGCAGGGGTTGCCATCCTAGTCTCTGATAAAACAGACTTTAAACCAACAAAGATAAAAAAAGACAAAGAAGGGCATTACATAATGGTAAAGGGATCAATGAAACAAAAATAAAGCTAACTATCCTATATACATACGCACCCAATACAGAAGCACCCAGATTCATAAAGCAAGTTCTTAGAGACCTACAAAGAGACTTAGACTCCCACACAATAATAGTGGGAGACTTTAACACCCCACTGTCAATATTAGACAGATCCACAAGGCAGAAAATTAACAAGGATATTCCGGACTTGAACACGGCTCTGAACCAAGCAGACCTAATAGACATCTACAAAACTCTCCATCCCAAATCAACAGAATATACATTCTTCTCAGCACCACATAGCACTTATTTTTAAATTGACCACATAATTGGAAGTAAAACACTCCTTAGCAAATGCAAAAGAATGGAAATCATAACAAACACTCTCTCAGACCACAGTGCAATCAAATTGGAACTCAGGATTAAGAAACTCACTCAAAGCCACACAACTACGGGGAAACTGAACAACCTGCTCCTGAATGACTACTTGGTAAATAATGAAATTAAGGCAGAAATAAAGAAGTTCTTTGAAACCAATGAGAACAAAGACACAATGTATCAGAATCTCTGGGACACAGATAAAGCAGTGTTTAGAGCGAAATTTATAGCACTAAATGCCCACAGAAGAAAGCAGGAAAGATCTAAAATCAACACCCTAACATCACAAAAAGAACTAGAGAAGCAAGAGCAAACAAACTCAAAAGCTAGCAGAAGACAAGAAATAACTAAGATCAGAGCAGAAATGAAGGCGATACAGACACAAAAAAACCTTCAAAAAAATCAATGTATCCAAGAGCTGGTTTTTTTGCAAAGATTAACAAAATAGATAGACCACTAGCCAGATTAATAAAGAAGAAAAGAGGGAAGAATCAAATAGATACAAGAAAAGATGATAAAGGGGACATAACCACTGATCCCACAGAAACACAAACTACCATCAGAGAATACTATAAACACATCTATGCAAATAAACTAGAAAATCTAGAAGAAATGGATAAATTCCTGGACACATACACCCCCCCAAGACTAAACCAGGAAGAAGTCGAATTCCTGAATAGACCAATAAGAAGTTCTGAAATTGAGGCAGTAGTTAATAGCTTACCAACCAAAAAAAGCTCAGGACTAGATGGATTCACAGCTGAATCATACCAGAGGTACAAAAAGGAACTGGTACCATTCCTACTGAAAATATTCCAAACAACAGAAAAACAGGGACTCCTCCCTAACTCATTTTATGAGGCCAGCACCATCCTGATACCAAAACCTGGCAGAGACATAACAACAAAAAAAGACAATTTCAGGCCAATATCCCTGATGAACATTGATGCAAAAATCCTCAATAAAATACTAGCAAACTGAATCAAGCAGCACATTAAAAAGCTTATCCACCACAATCAAGTCGGCTTCATCCCTGGGATGCAAGCTCATTCAACATACCCAAATCAATAAATGTAATTCATCACATAAACAGAACCAATGACAAAAACCACAGGATTATCTCAATAGATGCAGAAAAGGCCTTCGACAAAATTCAACAGCGCTTCATGCTAAAAACTCTCAATAAACTAGGTGTTGATGGGACATATCTCAAAATAATAAAAGCTATTTATGACAAACCCACATCCAATATCATACTGAAAGGGCAAAAGATGGAAGCATTCCCTTTGAAAACTGGCACAAGACAAGGATGCCCTCTCTCACCACTGCTATTCAACATAGTATTGGAAGCTCTGGCCAAGGCAATCAGGCAAGAGAAAGAAATAAAGGTATTCAAATAGGAAGAGAGGAAGTTAAGTTATCTCTGTTTGCAGATGACATGATTGTATATTTAAAAAACCCCACTGTCTCAGCCCTAAAACTCCTAAGCTGATAAGCAACTTCAGCAAAGTCTCTGGATATAAAACCAATGTGCAAAAATCACAAGCCTTCCTATACACCAATAATAGACAAACAGAGAGCCAAATCATGAGTGAACTCCCATTCACAAATGCCGCAAAGAGTACAAAATACTTAGGAATACAACTTACAAGGGATGTGAAGGACCTCTTCAAGGAGAGCTACAAACCACAGCTCAAGCAAATAAGAGAAGACACAAACAAATGGAAAACCATTACATGCTCATGGATAGGAAGAATCAATATTGTGAAAATGGCCATACTGCCCAAAATAGTTTATAGATTCAATGCTATCCCCATCAAACTACCATTGACTTTCTTCACAGAATTAGAAAATACTACTTTAAATTTCATATGGAACCAAAAAACAGCCCATATAGTTGAGACAATCTTAAGCAAAAAGAACAAAGCTGGAGGCATCATGCTACCTGATCTCAAACTATACTACAGGGCTACAGTAACCAAAACAGCATGGTACTGGTACCAAAACAGGTAAATAGACCAATGGAACACAATAGAGGTCACAGAAATAACGCCACACATATACAATAATCTGATCTTTGACAAACCTGACAAAAGCAAGCACTGAGGAAAGGATTCCCTATTTAATAAACGGTGTGGGGAGAACTAGCTAGCCATATGCAGAAAACTGAAACTGGACCCCTTCCTTACACCTTATACAAAAATTAACTCAAGGTGGATTAAAGATTTAAACGTAAGACCTAAAACCATAAAAACCCTAGAAGAAAACCTAGGCAATACCATTCAGGACACAGGCATGGACAAAGATTTCGTGGCTAAAATACCAAAAGCAATGGCAACAAAAGCCCAAATTGACAGATAGGATCTACTAAAGAGCTTCTGCACAGCAAAATAAACTATCATCAGAGTGAACAGGCAACATACACATTGAGAGAAAAATTTTGCAATCTATCCATCTGACAAAAGGCTAATATCCAGAATCTACAAGGAACTTAAACAAATTTACAAGAAAAAAACAACCCCATCAAAAAGTGGGCAAAGGATATGAACAGACACTTTTCAAAAGACATTTATGTGGCCAAGAAATGCATGAAAAAAAGCTAATCATCACTGGTCATTAGAGAAATGCAAATCAAAACCACAATGAGATACCATCTCATGCCAGTTAGAATGGTGATCATTAAAAAGTCAGGAAACAACAGATGCTGGAGAGGATGTGGAGAAATAGGAATGCTTTTACACTGTTGGTGGGAGTATAAATGACTTCAGCCATTTGTGTGTGGCAATTCCTCAAGGATCTAGAACCAGAAATACCATTTGACCCAGCAATCTCATTACTGGGTATATACCCAAAGGATTATAAATCATTCTACTAAAAAGACACATGCACACGTTTGTTTACTGTAGCACTATTCACAACAGCAAAGACTTGGAACCAACCCAAATGCCCAACAATGATAGACTGGATAAAGAAAATGTGACACATATACACCATGGAATACTATGCAGCCATAAAAAATGATGAGTTCATGTCCTTTGCAGGAACATGGATGAAGCTGGAAACCATCATTCTCAGCAAACTAACACGGGAACAGAAAACCAAACACTGCATGTTCTCACTCATAAATAGGAGTCTGCATGTTCTCACTCATAAATAGGAGTCAAATAATGAGAACACATGGACACAGGGAGGGGAATATCATACACCAGGGACTGTAAGGGCATGGGTGACAAGGGGAGGGATAGCATTAGGAGAAATACCAAATGTAGATGATGGGTTAATGGGTGGAGCAAACCACCATGGCATATGTATACCTCTGTAACAAACCTGCACGTTCTGCACATGTATCCCAGAAGTTAAAGTATAATTTAAAAAATTAGCCTGTAAAAATTTACAATCTATTGTAAATGGGATTTCTTGATTTCTTTTTTGGATTGTTCACTGTTGGCATATAGAAACGCTACTGATTTTTGTATGTTGATTTTGTATCCTACAAATTTACTGAATATATATATCTCAGTTCTAATAGTTTTTTAATTCAGTCTTTAGATTTTTCCAAATATAAGATCATATCATCTGCAAACAAGGATAATTTGATTTCCTTTCCAATTTAGATGCCCTTTATTTCTTTTTCTTGTCTGATCACTCTAGCTAGGACTTCTAGAATTATGTCGAATAACAGTGGTGAAAGTGGGCATCCTTGTCATGTTCCAGATTGTACAGAAAATGCTTTCAGTTTTTCCCCATTCAGCATACTAGCTGTCTGTCAGTCATATATTGCTTTCATTATGTTAAAGTATGTTTCTTCTACACCAAGTTTTTTGAAGACTTTTACCATGAAGTGATGTTGAATTTTTTCAAATGCTTTTTCAGCATCAATTTAAATGATCATATGGTTTTTGTCCTTCATTCTGTTGACATGATGTATCACGTTGGTTGATTTGTGTATGTTGAATCATCCTTGCATCCCAGGGATATATCCCACTTGGTCATGGTTAATAATATTTTTAATGTGTTGTTGAATTTAATTTACTAGTATTTTGTTGAAGATTTTTGCATTAATATTCTTCAGAGATATTGGCCTGGAGTTTTCTTTCTGTGATTTATCTTTGTTATTGGAATCAGAGTAAGACTGGCCTTGTAGAATGAGTTTGCAAGTATTTCCTCCACCTTGATTTTTGGGAAATAATTTGAATAAAATTGGCATTCGTTCTTCTTTAAATGTTTGCTGGAATTCAGCAGTGAAACCAAGTCCTGGGCTTTTCTTTACTGGGAGACTTTTTTTTTTTTGAGATGGAGTCTCACTCTGTTGCCCAGGCTGGAGTGCAGTGGCACGATCTTGGCTCACTGAAGCATTCGCCTCCCAGGTTCAAGTGATTCTTCTGCCTCAGCCTCCTGAGTAGCTGGGATTACAGGCATGCACAATCATGCCCAGCTAATTTTTGTGTTTTTGGTACAGACGGGGTTTCACCAGTTAGCCAGGCTGGTCTTGAACTCCTGACCTCAGGTGATCCACTCGCCTCAGCCTCCCAAAGTGCTGGGATTACAGGCATGAGCCACCACACCCGGCCAGACTTTTTATTAAGGCTTTGATCTCATTACTTGTTATTTGTCTGTTAAGGTTTTGGATTTCTTCATGGTTCAATCTTGGTAGGTAGTCTATATCTAGGAATTTATCCATTTCTACTAGATTTTCCAATTTATTGACTTACAGTTGCTCATAGTAGCCAGTAATGATCTTTTGAATTTCTGCAGTATCTGTTGTAATGTCTCCTTTTTCATTTCTGATTTTATCCATCTTCTGTTTTTTCTTACATGTTTGACTAAAAGTTTGTCAATTTTATCTTTTCAAAAAAATCAACTATTTCATTGATCTTTTGTATTTTTTCCTTAATTTCCATTTCATTTATTTCTGCTCTGATCTGCATCGTTTCTTCTCTTCTACTACTTTTGGGTTAGATTTGCTGTTGCATTTCTATTTAAGATGCATTATTAGGTTATTTGAAGTTTTTCCTCTTTTTTGATGTAGGTGCTTATAACTATAAACTTCCCTGTTAGTAGCACTTTCATTGTGTCTTGTAGGTTTTAGCATATTGTGGCCTATTATCATTTGTTTTAAGAAATTTTTCAATTTCCTTCTTAATCTCTTTTTTGACCCACTGGTCATTCAAAAGCATATTATTTAATTTTCATGTATTTATATGGTTTCCAAAATTCCTCTTGTTATTGATTTCTAGTTTTATTTCATTGTGGCCAGAGAAGATATCATTTCAACTTTTCAAATGTTTTAAGACTTGTTTTGTGACCTAATATATGGTCTGTCCTTCAGAGTGATCCATGTGATGAAGAAAAAAAAATCTGTGTTCTACAGCCATTGGATAACATGTTCTGTACATATCTGTTAGGCCCATTTGGTCTATGGCGCAGATTAAATATGTTTTTGATTGTTTTTTTTTTTTGTCTGGAAGATCTGTCTAGTGCTGAAAGTGAGGTGTTGAAGTCTCCAGCTATTATTGTATTGGAGGCTATCTTCAATACTAATAATATTTGCTTTATATATCTGGGCACTACAGTGTTGGGGGCATATATGTTTACAACTGTTACATCCTCTTGCTGAATTGACCCCTTTATTATTATATAATGGCCTTCTTTATCTCTTCTTAAGTTTTCGTCTTAAAATCTATTTTGTCTGATATAAGTATAGCTACTTCTGCTCTTTTTTGGTTTCCATTGACATGGAGAATCTTTTTCCATCACTTTATTTTTAGTTGTTGTGTGTCATTATAGGTGAAGTGTGTTTCTTGCAGCCACAGATAATTGGGTCTTATTTTTTTTTTTTATCCATTCAGCCAGTCTATGTTTTTTGATTGGAAAGTTTAGACCTTTTACATTCAATGTTATTATTGACAAGTAAGGAGTTACTCCTCTCATTTTGCTATTTATTTTCTGATTGTTCTGTGGTCTTTGCTCCCTTCTTTCCTTCCTTCCTGTCTTCCTTTTAGTGAAGGTAATTTATTTTCTCTGGTGGTATTATTTAATTTCTTGCTTTCTATTTTTTGTGTATCTGTTGTATGTTTTTTGATTTGAGGTTACCATGAGGCTTGCAAATATTATCTTGTATTTATTATCATTAATTATTTTAAGCTAATAACTTAACACTGATTGCATAAACAAGCAAAAAAAAACCAATAAAAATTCTACACTTTAACTTCATCCCCCAGCTTTTTAACTTTCTGTTGTATCTATTTATATCTTATTGTACAGTCTATGTCTTGAAAAGTTGTAATTATTATTTTTGATTTCATCTTTTAGTCTTTCTACTGAAGGGTACTTTACACTCTACAGTTAGTGTCATAATTTTCTGTGTTTTCCTGTATATTGACTACTACCAGTGAGTTTTGTCCCTTCAGATGATTTCTTGTTGCTCATTAATGCCCATTTCTTCCTGATTGAGATGCTCTCTTTAGGGGAGTACTTGTAAGACAAGTCTTGTGTTGATGAAATCCCTCAGCTTTTGTTTATCTGGCAAGGTCTTTATTTCTCCTTCATGTCTGAAGAATATTTTCACTGGATATACTATTCTCGGGTAAAAGTCTTTTTTCTTCAGCACTTTAAATATGTCATGCCA
The DNA here is from genome assembly GCF_028858775.2 of Pan troglodytes. Classification (NCBI taxonomy): domain Eukaryota; kingdom Metazoa; phylum Chordata; class Mammalia; order Primates; family Hominidae; genus Pan; species Pan troglodytes. The sequence goes on from NC_072413.2 coordinate 86,381,806, forward strand.
CTCTCTCCCGGCCTGTAAGGTTTCCACTGAAAAGTCTGCTGCCAGATGTATTGGAGCTCTAGTGTATGTTACTTATTTCTTTTTCTTGCTGCTTTTAGGATTCTTTCTTTATCCTTGACCTTTGGGGGTTTGATTATTATATGCCTTGATGTAGTTTTCTTTGGATTAAATCTGCTTGGTGTTCTGGAGCCTTCTTGTACTTGGATAGTGACATCTTTCTCTAAGTTTCGAAAGTTCTCTTTTATTATTTATTCAAATAAACTTTCTATCCCTATCTCTTTTTCTACCTCATCTTTAAGGCCAATAACTCTTAGATTTTCCCTTTTGAGGCTATTTTCTAGATCTCGTAAGCATGTTTCATTGTTTTTTTATTCTTTTTTCTTTTGTCTCCTCTGACTGTGTATTTTCAAATAGCCTGTCTTCAAGCTCTCTAATTCTTTCTTCTGCTCGATCAATTCTGCTATTAAGATACTCTGATGCATTCTTCATCAGCTGTGTAGCCTGGGGTTGGTGAGGCGGGACAAAGAGGGAGAGGTGCAAGCACTCTCTTAGCTTCCCCAGCTGGTATCTTAATAGGTCATATGTCCCACCCTCCAACCCAATCTACTGACTCTGAGCCCAGCTCAATACCAGGACTTGCACAGGAATTGCAGTTCTTGTGGCCTAAACTGCCCCTCAAGTTCACTTAGGGCCCCAGTGCCTCCAGCCCACAGTGGCAAGGCTTGCCAGGACTCAAGCTCCAATTGCTGGAATGGGCAATTACCCTCTGCCTTGGGCCGATCCAAATGCCCCCTCCATGGGCAGGCATCAGCTGAGTACAGCTCGGTTTGCTTTCTGCTGTGATGGGGCAGCACTAAGTCTAATGCAAAGCCTCATGACCACTGTGCTCCCCCTCTCTGAAGCACAGAGATTCTCTCCAACAGGCAGCTGCTGCTGGGGAATGGGGGAGGAGAGAGGGATGGCATCAGCAATTTAAGACTGTCTTTCCTACCCTCTTTGGTGCCTCTTTCAGTTATGTGAAATCAAAGCCAGGCACTGAAAATGCTCCCTTGATTTTTGGTTCCTATGATGGTTACTCCCTTTGTGTAGATAGTTGTCAAGCTAGGTGTTCCTGAGAAAGAATGATTGGCAGAGCCTTCTATTCAGCTATCTCACTCCGCCCCTCCCCTGGAGTCACTTTTTAAAATGTTTGTCAGTTGCACTTTACATTGCTTGAATAAGATTTGTAGGTAATATTGCCTTGGCATGGCTGCTTTCCTCACAGGGATGGAGCTTAAAACTTTCCTAAAGCCCCCTCTAGTGACAAACAGCAAATTATTATCCATTATTTCATACCTCCAAGCTCTAAATACCTCCAAGCTCTAAAGTTCCATTTTCTCATCTAGTTATTAGACGAATCAATTGCTACATTATTTCAATTAGAGAATGACTGAGAAATAGTTAATAGCTCAAATTCTCAAGCTTTCTTAAATCACTGAAACCTAAGCAATTTTGTTTTGAGACCGAGGTCAGCACAGTGCACATTTAACTCTATAATTTTACTCTGCCCTCGTACATATAATTTTTAAAGATTCCCTAAATTTCCTTCATTTTTGTCTTTCAGGAACTTTCAGGGTTAAAATATGTTCGCAATAACTCAATAAATAGAAAAATGTTGTTTTGATCTTTGGCTTCTTGTTGTTTTCACTGTATTTACTGGAACATTTTCTAAACACACAAATATAAATTCCAGGAATCCTCTGAATTATGAAACTAAGGGTCATCCATAAAGACATAGATTAAATATATAATAATAACATAATGATTAAAATAATAATATATAATAAAACAGAATAAACAATAAACTATATATTATTTGCATAATTATAGGTTATGGTATTAAAATATATAGTTTATTTCATTTATATAAAATTGAAATATATTGTATATTTCAAATATATAAAAGCCCATTTCCAAAGGGCTTAGAGCTCATCCAATAAGACAGGCCTAATTAAACCATTAAAAGAAGAAGTCATATTCCTAATAAAGGGAATTAACGAGATAAATTTTTAAAAGGCTACGAATATTTATTTCAACTGAGCACAAATCTTAGTTTTGAGGTTCCTGTAAGCTAATACAAAAAAAGAAACCCAGTAATTGATTAGTTCATGCCAATTCATTAAGGGAAACAAAGTATTTCCTTCTAAAACACACATATGGGTCAGGCACAGTGGCTCATGCCTGTAATTCCAGAACTTTAGGAGGCTACGGCAGGTGGATCACTTTAGGCCTGGAGTTTCAGACCAGCCTGGCCAACATGGCAAAACTCTGTCTCTACTAAAAATACAAAAATTAGCCAGGCATGGTGGCTCACACCTGTAATCCAGCACTTTGGGAGGCTGAGGCAGGCGGATTGCCTGAGCTCAGGAGTTCAAGACCAGCCTAAGCAACACAGTGAAACCCCGTCTCTACTAAAATACAAAAGAAATTAGCTGGGCGTGGTGGTATGCACCTGTAGTCCCAACTACTCGGGAGGCTGAGGCAGGAGGATTGCTTGAATCCGGGAGGCGGAGGTTGCAGTGAGTCAAGATCACACCACTGCACTCCGCCTGAGCGACGGAGCCAGATTTCGTCTCTACAAAAATAAATAAATAAATAAACAAACAAAAACACATATGCAGATTTCTAAATGTCAATAACAAGAATATAGCATTGGAATAATTTCAGAACATGAAATTCAGGTGTAAACATATATATTCAACAAAAGGTCTTCAGAATGCCTACTCTCCAAGGCCATTGCAGCTGGTGATGATTTTCCCAATAGAAGGGTGTTTCTTGGGAGCTTACCCTATAATAAACTCATACCAGCTGTATCCATCCCCCATGATCATGAATTATTTCCTGGGAATAGCAACCAGAAAGAATTCTCTCTTGTTTACATACATAGAGCCAAAGCAAAGGACAAATTAAATTGCACTTAGGATAACATGTTCATTGCTAAAATTGGAGAGACATAGACCCTATTATGCACACATTCTTGAAATAATTGGAACAAAATATTGAAAGGGAAATAATGAAATAGATGGCTTCAGACAAAGTTGGGTACCAGACAATATGGTCTCCAGAAGTTTCTCCCATTCTGCTGCCCTCTCCAGATCACGGACCCCCCGTTCTACTTGAAAACAAAATCTACTTGTCATCCTAAAGTCTCCTTTTCTAAGAGGAGCTGGTATCACCTTCCCTGAGTCAAGTCACTGTGTTGCTTATCCCAAGGGTGTTTGCCTTGGGTTCCTTGTTTCTAATTCAATTTAACAAATGCTTACTGGAGGCCTATTATATGCAAAGTATTTGCTAGCTGCCAGTAGTGAAATAAAGGCCTTCATGATCTTAGAAATGGATTTCAGGCAATAATGAGTACCTAGGAAGGAGTTTTTGTTCTCTGCATGATATGATTTGGCTCTGTGTCCCCCTCCAAATTTCATGTTGAACTGTAATCCCCATGTTGGGGGAGGTACCTAGTGAGAGGTAATTGGATCATGGGGGTGGATTTTCCCCTTGCCGTTCTCATGATAGTGAGTTCTCATGAGATATGTTTGTTAAAACGTGTGTAGCACTTTCCTCTTCGCTCTCTCTCCCTCCTACTCTGCCATGTGAAGAAGCTACTTGCTTCCCCTTTGCCCTTCCACCATGATAGTGTTTCCTGAGGCCTCCCCAGCCATGCTTTCTGTACAGCCTATGGAACTGTGAGTCAATTAAACCTCTTTTCTTCATAAATTACCCAGTCTCAGGTAGTTCTTTACAGTAATGTGAGAATGAACTAATAGACTGCATAACATCTGACTCCCTGCCCCTGTATCCTTCCAAATTACTTTTGTTGTTGGGGCCACAGAGCCATCACACACACTTCAACATGCCTCCAATTTTGAATCATTGTCTGCCTACCCTGGGTTTTAGGAAAACAGGGGTTCAAGCGTTATTATAACCGGGTTTCTGATTTATTTCTCCTTCCTTGTTACAGAGTTTCTGACTTACTCCCTCAAGCCTGAATTCCCTGATACCCAGCTCTGCTGAGATAGGAATCTCAGAAGAGAGAAAGCTAACATTTATTGAATACATTCTTTTATTTGCCAGGCACTGTTAATTCTTTTAACTATAAAATTAGTAGCATCATTTTTTCATCCCAAGCAACAGAGAGGTAGACTGTTGATGAAAAGAGTCAAACTCTGTAAAATATTTTTAGAGATTTATTCTGAGCCAAATATGAGTGACCCTCAGGAGGTCCTGAGAACATGTGCCCAAAGTGGTTGAGGTGCAGCTTGGTTTTATACATTTTAGGGAGGCATGAGACATCAATCAAATAAGAAATACATTGGTTTGGTTCAGAAAGGTGGGACAACTCAATGAGTATGTAAATTTAAACATTTCCTGGTCGACAATTGGTTGAATTTATCTGAAGGCCTGGGATCAATAAAAAGGAAATGTTGGGGTTAAGATAAAAGATTGTGGAGACCAAGTTTATTGTGCAGAGGAAGCTCTCAGATAGCAGACCTCAGAGAGAGAGCAGGTTGTAAAATTTGTCTTGTCGGACCTAAAAGGGTGCCTGGCTCTTAGTTGGTTATCTCCTGGATTTGGAAAGGAAAGAAGGAAAACAAAGGGGAAAAGAGATTCTCTATAGAATGTGGTTTTTTCCCACAAGAGACTTTGCAGGGCAATTTCAAGATATGGCAAGGAAATATATCTTGGGGTTAAATATTTTGATTTTTTTTCCCTTGTCTCATAATATTATGCCAGAATCAGATTGGAAAGTCATGGTATATAGAGTCAAATAAAACCCATCTGATAAGAATTTATGGTTTCTAGGGCATGACTCCCTAGACCCCTTAGATAGGAATTTGGGCAAGATAAAAAAATTAGAGCTTAGTCCTCAACTCTACAGAAGAAAATGACATTTACCCAGGAATGGGCATTGCAATAGGAATATGCGTGCCATGGCAAACTGTTTGCATATTCAAGGAATTAAAGGAAAAAAAAGTTTTTTAAAAAAATAAAAAAGGGAGAGGATTACATAATTGTTTTGAGGTAATTAGCCTTGGCTCCAAGCATCAATAACAAGGGTGATGTCAGTTCAAGGTTGGACAGACAATTGCTGGACAGATGTCCTCATAGAAGTATCTTTTTGGGTAAGGTGGAGGTCTTTGTGCAAGGTTGTGGTTTTCGCAGTATTTTGTGATAGTTTTATTATCAGGCATTCATGGATGAGAACTCTCCTTCATGGCCTTCCCCAGTTCCACTTGTCAGGTTTTCTAACACATGTGACTCTATTTTGATTCTGACAACTTTCACAATCTACATTAGAGAAGAGGAAACTGGGGCTCAGAAAGTTTTAGAAACTAATTCAAGATCAAGCTGGTAAGTAGCAGAAAATTTAGAATTAAGTTCTACATATCTGGCTCCAAAACCAGGACTCTTTTCATTACAGCAGTGGTTCTCAACAGAGTTGCGATTTTGCCCCCCAGGGAATATTTCACAATGTCTGGAGACATTTATGACTGTCAGGATCGGAGGTGGAGTGGGTGGGGTCTGCTTCTGAGAAGCTACTTGCTTCTAGTGAACGGAGGCCAGGGATGCTACAAAACAGTTCACAGGGACAGCACCCCCACAACAGAGAATTATACAACCAGCCCAAAATGTCAATGGACATTTGGGCTGAGAAGTCTTACGTGACAGAATGCTTCCTACCCTGATCTGACGTTATTTCCAAGGATTCAAAGGTAACTGCTTCAAAATTAAACAAATTATAGAAAGCCATCAATAAATCAACCCCTTATTCATGTTGCAGCTCTCTTCCATTATAAATAAAAATGGATTGAAACTTACGATAAAAGGGAGGCAGGGACAGGAGCGGGGAAGCTTGGCGAGCAGAAAGGAAATTCAAACTTATTATTAAGGTTAAGAATTAAGATGTAAATATGTAGATGTTTTTCACCCCTAGGATTTTCACTAATCCAAAAGTTCACGGACTGCTTTGAAATTTAATTATTTGGAACTGGTTAAATGTTACCCTGACCTCAACTAACATTTGTGTTTCACTTTTCTCCGGGACCCAGGGGACGTGGATGCCAGATGAGTCCACCTCCTCTCCCTGCTCTTCCCGCAGGGACAGAGCCTGCCAGGTGCTGGTGACTCGGATCCTGACAGGAGGTCGCTCTGCGGAAGACTGGCAGGATCCCAGAGCAACAGACTGGGGCTCGATGCACCTTCCCCGCCAGGTCTCTCCGTCCGCAACTGTCCTCCTAGTACCGGGTACCCCGCAGGCGGGGCTGCGGAACGCACGTCCCCTGCGCCGTGACGTCACAATAGCGACTCACTGGACCCAGCCCTTAGCAACGGCCTGGCGACGGTTTCCCTGCTGCTGCAGCCCCCGTCGGCTCCTCTTTTCCAGTCCTCCCTGCCGGGGCTGGGCCCGGCCGCGGGAAGGACCGAAGGGGATACAGCGTGTCCCTACGGCGGCTGCAAGAGGACTAAGCATGGATGGCAGCCGGAGAGGTAAAGGGCAGCTGTCAGGGGCTACCGCCGCCTCGCCCCTCGCTCCAGGCGGCGCTCCCAGCCTCGGGTCCGGGCAGCCGAGTGCAAGGCCGCCCCTTGGGCGCTTCCTACCCCTGGCTGAGTCGCCAGTGTTGCCTGGAGCTGCCCAGGCCTGCGCAAAGGAAGAGGGAGAGCCTGCTTGCCAGCCTCGCAGGTCCGCTTCTTTGCCCTGAATTTGTCGCCCTGACACCAGGGGACCCTGTCTCCTGAACTCAGGGTCGTGCAGCCTTTAAAACCTCAGTAGCTCCCAGGCAGAGGAACCAGGTTTGGTCTTTGGAGTCAGACCTCCCCGGGCCCCAAATCAAACCCCTCTGCTCTCCATGGAGACGACCCTCAGTTTTCTCATCTCTTGAACGTGAGGGTCAAATACCCAGGCCATGGAGTTCTTGAGGATTAAATGCAGATAATATAGAGAAGATCCTGGCGCATTTGAAGTGGTCAGTAAATACGAAATCTCCCAGTAACGAACTACCTCCCCCAAAGCTACTGAGTAACCCAGGGTTTCTGTAACTTTATGTGAATAGGAATCCCCTCAGGGTCATGTTAAAATGCAGATTATGATTCAGTAGGTCCCTTGGGGGTGGCTGAGATTTTGCATTTATAATAAATTCCAAGTAATGCAGTGTTGCTGGTCAGCGGACTGCAGTTTTAGCAGCAATCCGTAATCACCATATACACCTGTTCTCTACTGATTTCTTGAGTCAGGTGGACATCATGTGGTGGGGTTGGGGATGGGGAAATACAATCTTAAATATCTACAAATCGGCCCAAACCAAATAATTTGCATTTTCACACTTTCTGAGCCAGTATCATTCTTTCCTCGAGTCAAATGAGGCAATCTTTAGACTCCCCGCCCCTCCCAATTCAGTGTTTTTATCTATTTAAAAGACTGCCTTTAAACCAAGCTGCTAGATGATTCCTTGATGTCTTTCTTTGAATGAGTCTGCCTTTATCATATAGTCATTGATCAAAATAAGTGCTACTCTGAATGTAGGAGATAACTATTCATTGATCAGCAAACTATTCTGACACTTCACCAACCTAGGTTTCAGAAAAAGCAAATCAAAACGCTTTATGATCTTAAGAAATTTTGCACATAAACTAACATTAAACCCTTGCTATGTACTAGGAACTATTTCCAAATTATCTCATTTAATGTACAAAAATATCTTGATAGGCATTAGCCTTATTTCATCGTGAAGAAACTAAAGCAAAAGATCACAAATAACTTGCCAAGATCACAGCGGCAGAACAAGATTTGAATCTAGGTGAAGAATATAAATCTGAAGCCAATGCATTTACTTACTATCTATCCCATGGTAGGGATGGGCAGGGGGAAAGGATATATGTAAAATTTAGAGTATAGTAGATTTAGTAAGTTGTCAGTATTTGTTTATTGAATTATTTTACAAATTGGGTTCATGCCAAATGTAAAAAGGTTTATATTTTTACAACTTGCACAATTTAATTAGCTTCATTTTTAGGAAATAATATATGATAATGTCAAATATTGTTATTTTGAATTTTTAAAATAAATGTAATCAGCAAATAACTGGGGCAGTCAGCTTTCATGTACTGTAAATTAATAGGAAACCATAAATAATTTTAGACACAGCTAAAATAATTGAGAATAAATTTCTTAGATTTCATTAGGAGGTGCTTTTAGTTATTTCAGAGCATAAAATATTAAAACATCTAAAGAAAAATTATCTTTTGTCATGCTCTTACTGTAATCACGTTTTAGACATTCTTTTGTAAGGCAAGCCTTCTAAATGGTGGTATAGTACAGCACCAGACTGAAAAACGGTTAGTCTTGTTTGTAATCTTTGTTTCCTACTAACTAACTAGGTAATCTTCAGCACGTCACTGTACGTCCCTGGGCCTCAGTTATTTATAAAATGGGGGCTTGGACTAGGTATATATAAGGCATGGTTTCCAGCTTCCTATGGGGGAAGGTGAAGAAAAGATTGAGAATAACAAACTGCCATTCACTCTAATATCAATGACCTTTAGGAAGGAGAGGAGACAACCTATTAGTGTATTACTGAAAGTAACTTGAAAAAAAATTTTTTCCCAGCACTCTGGGAGGCTGAGGCAGGTGGATCACTTGAGGTCAGGAGTTTGAGACCAGCCTGGGCAACAGAATTAAACCCTGTCTCCACCAAAAAATACAAAAATTAGCCAGGCATGGTGGCGTGCGCCTGTAGTCCCAGCTACTCGGGAGGCTAAGGCAGGAGAATCACTTGAACCTGGGAGGGGGAGGTTGCAGTGAGCCAAGATCATGCCACTGCACTCCAGCCTGGGCAACAGAGCAAGACTCCATCTCAAAAAAAAAATTGTTTTGATCTGTTGGTCTCATAGAGACACTTATCAATGGTAGATTTCCAAACCTTTGGTTTTCCAGAGAAACCCTGCCACAAGAGACACTTTCATCTTTCCTCACTGGACTTTCTTCTGGCTATTTTAATCAAATTGTGTAGGAAAATGGGCTGCTCTCATATACCAGTGAATTTCACCACTAAGACCTTCAATCTCATTGACAAGATTTTAGTCCTAATAGTTAGAGAATGATGTTCTTTTCCTTGGCATTTGGTTTGAGGCTACTTCTCCATGCCCCTTTGGCTCATTCTGGGTCCAGTCAGGCGATAGAAACCATACAGTGATTTATACAAGGAAAAGTTAAAGAATTGTTATACTTTCATAAAAGAGTAACTATAAGATGTAAGGGGCTGGGCGTGTCAGCTCATGCCTGTAATCTCAGCATTTTAGGAGGCTGAGGCAGGAGCATCACTTGAGGTCAGTGGTTTGTAATCAGCCTGGGTAACATAGCAAGACCCTGTCTCTAGTATATAAAAAAAATTAATGAATTAACTAAAATCAAAAGATAAGAAAACTGTATTTGATACCTAGAATTAAGGGAAAGTACTCAAAGAAGGACAATTTGAAAGAGAGTTTCTCCCAAAGACTGGGGTTCAGACCTCATTAGAGAAGGCGTGATTGTGCACGTGCCCAAAGCTTCATCACCGAGGAGTGATAATCGGAGGCTTCACATTCCATGGGAAATAGACTTTGATAAATTGCTTAGCCAAGTCACTAAACAAACAAGTGAACAACAATGAAAACAAGCTCAGGAGAGGATTCTGTATCTAGAGTTGCTGCAATATATTACCTAAAATGTTAACTTTTCAACAAAAAGAAATTGCAAGTCATGCAAAAAAACAAAAACAAAAAACAGGAAAATGTGACCTATACACAGGACACAAAGCAGGAACCAGAAACTATGAGAGGGTAGATGAATTAAATCGTCTTATTTCTCCCCTCAATTCTGTTAGGTTTTTTTTTTTCCTTTCTCTTTCTTTTTTCTTTTTTCGAGACAGGGTCTTATTCTGTTACCCAGACTGGAGTGCAGTGCAGCCTCCTGGGCTCAATCATCCTCCCATCTCAGCCTCCTGTGTAGCTGGGACTACAGGCACACACCACCACACCCAGCTAATTTTGTATTTTTTTATGCAGTTAGAGTTTCGCCATGTTGTCCAGGCTGGTCTTTGAACTTCTGGGCTTAGGTGATCAGCCTGCCTCGGTCTCCCAAAGTGCTGGGATTACAAGCACGAGCCATTGTGCTCAGCCCTAATTCTGTCATTTTTAATATGACATGTATCTATAGGAATATTAGAAACCAATGAGTATATGCCTTGGTGTACATCTGATGGTAAATAGACAAGGGAACATAGACATCAAGGAACATCTAAATTCCATGTTTGTTCTTATCACCATCTTATGCTAAAGAGCAGCTGGATTGATTCCTGGGGCCAAATATTAACCACCTTGTTCACAGCTGTCACCTACAGATGGGTGGGGAAGCATTTCTATCCAGAGCATTATCACTAGGTTCCAACCTTTTTTCATTCTCTTTTCATCCTTTCACACTTCTCTGGGTATACCTGTTTTTCCTTTTTCTGTGACCTATAGTGAAACATACATAGAATAGAATGGAATTTGGAGGGAATAAACTGCATACAGTTGAGATATCTTCTTGGTCTGTTTCACATGATTTAGTAGCTTAGAGCATGGTTCACGTACTGAGCAGTTTATATTGGTCAAGATAGTGTAATGATTAAGACCCAGGAAACAGACTGCTTGGGTTCAGATCCCAAATCTGTCACATTCTTGTGTAATCTTTGGCAAATTACAAGTTTAACCTCTGTGCTTCAATTACCCTCATCTATAAAGTAGGGAGAATTATAGTATTGTAAGGATTAAATGAATTTATACCAGCAAAGTGCTTGGAGCACTGCCTGGCAGGGTTACCACTCAATAAATTAGCCTTTTGACTACAAATGAAGAAATCAACTCATACTGGTTTAAGCTAAAATGGGAATTTTTTTTTTTTTTTTTTTGGCTAATGTAAAGAAACGTCTAGGGAAGGAAGAGCTTCAAACATGGTTGGCCTCAGGTACTCAAATGATGTCACCAAGAAATCTCTTTCTATCTTGGTTCCACTTGACTGTGTAGGCTTCATTCTCAGACAGGTTCCTTTATATGGTTCAGGATGGCCACCAGCAATACAGGGCTTGCTTAGACCCTTCACTGGGTTTAGCAAGCCCAGTGAAATGAAAGTACCTTTCCTAATAGTTCCTGTCAAAGGCCCAGGATTGTGTATCTCATGCTGGGACTTGGATTGCATAGCATTGCTGAAGCTGTCAACACAGCTGTCCAAATTTGGGTTTTATGCCTAACCCTGACAGTGGGGTCAGCTCTATTTGAACCACCTGGGCTAAGAGTAAGGGAAGAGTCGCCCAAAGGAAAGTTGAGCTGTCATTTCCAGGTGAAGAGGCATTGAATTCTGGACAAGAAAAAGGTCACAGTTCTTTCTATCTGGAGAAATGAGGTTTTTCTGAGAGTTTGTTGGTATTTTTTCTTATGTTTAGGTCTTACCCTCCTTCTTTCTTGGTAGAAGCTGTGCTCATTTCATTACTATCTTTTTTCCCAGTTCAGATGGCATCACCTTGACTTGTATTGTCCTAAATATTTTTTTCCTTCCTGCACTCTGACTTGTGACATAGAAAGAGCTTCATAGATATTCTGACCTCAGTTTGTTTTTCTGTTTTAATCTATTCTGACAAGCTTTGTTCTCTGGTCTTAGATTTTAGTTCCCCTAGCTCGATACTTCTTTTTTCTATATTTAGTCATCCATATATCTTCTAGACTTTCTATGTGTCCTCCTTGTTATAGCTTTTAACAGCCCACCTGATAGCAAACTAGCCATCTTACCCTCTTAAAACATCTCTGTTTGGGGGATAAAGCATTTATATTTTGCATATTAAATTACATTTAATGCCGTAACTCAGACTTCCTGTTTTGGAGATTACTACTAAAAACGCAATCACCTTTTAGGAAAGAAATTATTTTGTGATGAATTTATTATTTAAAAAATATTGAATATTGTTGTTTTTGTAAAAGTTGTGTTTCATTTATCCTAATTTATGATTTTTTTTTCTTGTTAAAAGTCAGAGCAACCTCTGTCCTTCCCAGATATGGTCCACCGTGCCTATTTAAAGGACACTTGAGCACCAAAAGTAATGGTAAGTGAGGTGTTTAAAATGGCAGCTTTGTTAGAAGATTGTCTGAGTGTTTCCTTTACTGGCAAATTATATGACATGATGGAAAAATTATTTCATTTGATGAATATTTGAACTTCATATTATTAATTTTAATGAAACATAGGCGTTCTTGAGATTAGAGAATTTTGGAGTCTATGATTTCAAACTATTATTGTGCCCTGGATGTGGACTTGGCTGTCTCCTGCTCCCAGCTGCTACAGCAGCCCAGCTCTACTTTTGCCAGGAAACTACCCTGATTTAAGGCATGCCTGCCTTGTTAAAATGGTGAGTAGCAGGTATTAAAGACGCAAGCACTGAAAAGGAAAAGCTGTGCAGAGAAAAAGAGCACTTGAATAATACATTTCCTATTAGGAGCAAAGGCCTATGGGCCTCTTTATCCAACTGGATTTCTAGGTGCTGTGATATTTTTATATTTTAAAGCTTTCAAGGTACATTTTTAAGGTAGGTTTTAAAATAAAATTTTGTAATTATACCTTAGAAGTATAAGTCTATGTCCTTAGGCAAAATAATTAAAGCCTTATTTTCCTTATTTACAGGAAAAATCTTTGATACTGTTACCTCCAAATGTGGTGGAAGGATCTCATTTTCAGTTGCCTCACTTATTTCTTTGTATTACAGTGTATTTTTTAAAGTTTATGATTGTGGCTATATATGTATGTAACATATATATGTATGTAACATAGCCATAATGATAAACTTTAAAAACTAAATTTTAAATAAAAAGTTAAAACTAGATTTAAAATATACATACATAGAAATCAGGATAAAGAACAATATGTATTCTAACTTTCTTTTAAAGAATATATGTATAGAGCTGGTATAGGTATGGTGGTTTTAAGTATGAGGCTGCCTTGGGTCACATGGAAGCTGCATCCTTTATCAGCAGTGTAACCTTGAAGATGTAACTCATATCTCTGTGCCTCAGTTTTCACTTCAATTAAATGATAATAATAATGACTAGATAAGTTTATACATATAAAGAGTTTAGAACAATTTATGGTAAATGGCATTCAGTAAATATTTTTAGTAGTGGCATCAAGCTCGTAATTATTGCATAGGCTTGTATTATGCACAGAGTCTCTGGAAGGATGCATTTAAACAGTAACATAGTATATTTCTGGGAAGGGAGACTAAAGGTCAGGGTAGAGAAATCACTTCTTTTTCAAACTCCATATGCCATTTTAGCTGTTGAATTTTTTTAACCACATTGCATGTATTACTTCTCAAAAACTGTTTTTAATGTTTAAAAAAGCTTTGCCTATATTTATATTTTATACTTGTGTGTAAGTGCTTAACTATTTCTAAGATTTCTTTTAAACAGTTTGAATGAGGACCAAGGAGTTTAATGTCATGGAATTTCTTTGCGATTACACTTGTTATAAGATAGTTTTAGTACTTCAAAAAGAATGTAGTAAACTGATATGTAGATCTTGTTTTCAGGTTTAAGTTAGAAATTTCCTTCTTGGAATAGAATTTTTGTATGTAGGGTTTTGGGATTTGGTAGTCATTGAATTTCTGAAATTCCGTTGATTAAGTATTAACAATGGTAACTAATTAAGCAGGCAGCTAAACATCCTTAGTTACAAGATTGAGAGTTGTCAAAAAAAAAATAGTTCTGTAAATGTAATGACAGATTGTATCCTAGAATCTCTTCCCCAGAGTCTCAGGCTTGTAAAATTTTATTCTCAGGAAGGTTTGAACCCAAATGGTCAATAGCTCATTGGCATTATCAGTGCAAGATTAAAGCTTCACATCACAATGTCATATATCAGTATCTCTGGTTGAATTTCAGAACATTTTATAAGAATGAGTTAAATAATCAGTGCCTTGTTTATCTCATGATTTTTATATTAGTTTTAAATATATAATGATTATGTTTTAATTTTTAGCTTTTTGCACTGACTCCTCTTCTCTCAGACTAAGCACTCTCCAGCTGGTCAAGAATCACATGGCTGTTCACTATAATAAAATCCTTTCAGCCAAAGGTAAAAATGTGCAAATGTGAACTCTCTGTACTCAATTTAAACCTCCAGCTTCACTTCTCATTAAAATATATCTATAGCAAAAATGAATACCTTATATATATGAGAGGATTTGTATTTGTTTGGTTTAGTGTGATACAAACTATTGACTCTAGGTACTTAGCAAATTCATACCAATTTTTGTTAACTATATTTGAAATCTATATATTGCCTATTTTATTTCATTTTTTATCTCTATTGCTAATAATATTTTGTTAGATATTGCTTTTAATATGAAAATATATAATCTGCTTTTTTGTTTACACATCTATGGAAGTTGCACAAAGAAGATGCTATTTTTCTGTTTAATTTTTTTCTTTTGTCAGCTTTATTGAGATAAAACTTACATTATAAAATGCATTGATTATAATGTGTACAGATAAATATTTTGAAAAATGAACACATTTGTATAAATACTACTACAACCATGTTGTAAAACAGGAATCAGCTAACTACACCGTTCAGGCCAAACCCTCCTACCACCTGTTTCTGTACAGCCCATGAACTAAGAATGGTGTTCATATTTTTAAATGGTAGCAAAAAATTTAAAAAAAAGTATTTTGTGACATGAAATTCAAATTTAGTTATCCATAGACAAACAATCGTTTTCAATCTTTTACATATTGTCTGTGGCAGCTTTTACACTAAAAAGCAGAGTTGACCAGTTGTAACAGACTGTATCACCCTGCAAATCCTGAAGCATTTACTACCTGGCCTTTTGTAGAAAAAATTTGCCAACCCTTGATATAGAAAAAGTCCATTACCTCAAAGAGTTCCCCCTAGTCCTTTGCCGTCAGTCCCCTCCTGACAAATCCCTGGCAACCACTGATCTGCTCTTTCGCCTATAGTTTTACCTTTTCTATAAGTTCATAGAAATGGAATCGTGTATCGTTTTGGGTCTGGCTTTTTTCAGTTATCTTAATGATTTTGAGACTAATTCACACTGTTCTGTGTACCACCATTTATTCTTTTGTATTGTTAAGGAGTATTTCATTTAATGAATAGACCACAATTTGTTTATGATTCACCAGTTGTTAAACATTTGGATTGTTTTGACTCACTTTTGGCCATTAGGAATAAAGCTGCTATAAACATTCACATATAATTTTGGCGCATGTGTTTACGTTTCACTCGGGTAAATTTATGTGTCAGGAGTAGAACTGTGAGGTAATATATTAAGTATAAGTTTAATTTTATAAGAAACTACAGTTTTCCAGAGTGAATATACCATTTACATTTCCATTACTTCTGCACCCTTACCAACCCTTGGTGTTGACAGTCCTTTTTTAACCATTCTAGTGAATATGAAATAGTATCACTTCATAGTTTTAGTTTGCATTTCCCTGATTTCTAGTGATGTTACCTTATTACTTCCCATCTGTATATCTTCTTTGGTGAAATGACTGTTCAAATCTTTTACCCATTATTAAAAATGGGTTGTTTGTCTCTTTAGTATTAAGTTGTGAGTTTCTTTATATACAGATTCTATATCAGATATACGTTTTGCAGATATTTTTTTCCCAATCTGTAGCTGGTGTTTTCATTTTCTTGTTAAAATTCGTATTCTGGAGAAATTTTTAGACTTACATAAACATTTAAAAATGGTGTAGGGAATTACCATATACCCTGTACTCTGCTCTTCCACTAATATTAAAAATCTTAAAAACCGTGGTATAGTTATCAAAACCAGGAAATCAATATTGATGCAATCCCATTAACTACAGACCTTATTTGAATTTCACCAATTTTTGACTAATGTCTTTTAAATTTTTATTATTTTCTCATTTAAATAGCTAAAGTTTTTAAATTTTAGTTTATATTTTATGATGCTTATATTTTTAAATGGCTAAAAAAACAAAAGAAAAATATTTTGTGACATGAAAATCGTGAAGTCGTTTAGTTTTTTAGTTTTATAAACTAAACAGGTTATTTCATAACCTGTTCAAGAAATATTTGCCTAACCTTAGGTCACTTAGAATTTCTTAATATGTTTTCTTCTAGAAGTTTTAAAGTTTTAGCCCTTACATTTAAATTTGTGATCCATTTTGAGTTAGTTTTTGTATATGGTATGATATAAGGGTTTTGAGGTTTTTTGTTTGTTTTGTTTTTTTGCCTCTTCATATCCAAATTTCCCAGTACCATTTGTTGAAGAGGTTATCTTTTCTCTATTTAATTGTCCTAGTACTTTTTGAAAGTCAGTTGACCATATGTGTGGGTCTGTTTCTGGACTTAACTCCTTGGTTCTGTTGATCTATATGTCTATCTTTAAGCCCCATGCCACACTGCCTTAATTATTGTAGCATTACAGTAAGTCTTGAAATCAGGTAGTATAAGTCTTCCATTTTGCTTTTTTTTCCCCCAAGCTTGTTTTGGGACTACATTATAAGTATGTTAAGTCTGTTTCATTTTGAGTAGTTTATATTGCTATGTCTTCAAGTTCACTAGTATTTTCTTCTGCAGTATCGAATGAGTTATTAATCCCAACAGTGTATTTTTAATCAAGGATCTTGTGTTTTCCATCTCTAGAAGTATGATAAACAGCTGCAAGGTCTGGAACATTTTGTGATTTCCACATTTGGTATTTGTCATTTATAAATACTGACAATATTATTAAACTATTAACTTTCTCTTTCAGCTGCAGTAGACTGCTCAGTTCCAGTAAGCATGAGTACCAGCATAAAGTGTAAGTAATTTTTGGACATTATTACCTTTTTAAAAAAAATTAAGGTAAATATACATAACATAAAATTTACTGTCTTAACCATTTTTAAGTGTCCAGTTCAATATTAAGTACATTAATATTGTGGTACAGTGATAACTACTACCTCCAGAACTCTCTTTATACTGCAAAACTGAAATTCCTATGCCACATAAACAATAATTTCCTCCCATAGGCCCTGGAAACCAACATTCTTTTCTATCACTATGAATTTGACTACTGTCACCATTGTACTTACTATCTCTATGAATCTATTTTAGGTACCTTATATAAGTGGAATCATATCGTGTTTCTTCTGTTGTGACTGGCTTATTTCACCTAGCATGATGTCCTCAAGGTTCATCCATATTGTAATGAGTCAGAATCTCCTTTTTAAAGGCTGAATAAAATTCCATTCTGTGTATATACCGCATTTTACTTATGCATTTGTCAGTTGATGGACACTTGAGTTACAGTCACCTTTTGGCTGTTGTGAATAAACTATACTGCTATGGACATGAGTATACAAATACCTCTACAAGACCCTCCTTTTAAAGATTTTGGGTGTATATTTAGAAGTGGAATTGCTAAATCATATATTCTATTTTTAATTTTTTGAGAAACTACCATACTATTTTCTTTTCTTTTCTTTTCTTTTTTTTTTTTTTTTTTGAGACAGGGTCTCACTCTATTGCCCTGGGGCTAAAGTGCAGTGGAGCGATCTCACCTCACTGTAACCTCCACCTCCTGGGCTCAAGCAATCCTCCCACCTCAGCCTCCCAACAGCCTCCCAAGTAGGTGGGACTACAGGCGCAAGCCACCACGCACAGCTAATTTTGCCACAGCCTTTTTACATAGAGACAGGGTTTTACCATGTTGCCCAGGCTTGTCTCAAACTCCTGAGCTCAAGTGATCCACCTGACTCAGTCCCCCAAAGTGCTGGGATTATAGGCGTGAGCCACTGCACCCAGTGACCATATTGCTTTCTATAGCAGCTGCACCATTTTCCATTATGACTAATGATGCTCAAGTATTCAGATTTCCCCATGTCCTCCCCAACACTTGCTTTTTTCTATTTGTTTAATAGTAGCCATACTAAAAGGTGTTGACACATTGCCTTTTGAGAAAGCATTTCTAACTTAAAAATTATCCAAAAATACCCAGGCACAGTGGCTCACACCTATAATCAGCACTTTGGGAGACAGAGGCAAGTGGATCACTTGAGCCCAGGCATTTAAGAGTAGCCTAGGCAACACGGTGAAACCCTGTCTCTTCAAAAAATACAAAAATTAGCTGGATGTGGTGGCATGCAACTCTGGTCCCAGCTACTCAGGAGGCTAAGGTGGGAAGATTACTTGAGCCAGGGAGGTCAAGGCTGCAGTAAGCCATGATCATGCCACTGCACTCTGGCCTAGGTGACAGGGAGATGCTGTCTCAAGAAAAAAAAAAAAAGGAAAAAGAAAACCCATAATGTTGACACAGGATATATAGAATCCTTATATATCTACCCTTTGACCAGGTTATCTTCATTTTTAAATCATCAGACCAAAAATTTGAAAACCCTGTTTAAAAATTTCTGAAGAATACCATTTGAAACCTTTGTTTTTTATTTCAATTAAGAAATGTATACTTTATGGGAGGCCGAGGCAGGTGGATCACGAGGTCAGGAGATCGAGACCAACCTGGTTAACATGGTGAAACCCCGTCTCTACTAAAAAACAAAAAATTAGCTGGGTGTGGTGGTGGGAACCTGTAGTCCCAGCTATTCTGGAGGCTGAGGCAGGAGAATGGCGTGAATCCGGGAGGTGGAGCTTGCAGTGAGCAGAGATCGCATCACTGCACTCCAGCCTGGGCGAGAGAGCAAGACACCGTCTCAAAAAAACAAAAAAAGAAATGTATCCTTTAAAAATAGGCAAAAAACATGGCTGTCACAGCCTTTGATTGTCTTATTAATCATATAAAAATCAGTGTTATACGTATGTTTATTGCAGCACTATTCACAATAGCAAAGACTTGGAACCAACCCAAATGTCCAACAATGATAGACTGGATTAAGAAAATGTGGCACATATACACCATGGAATACTAGGCAGCCATAAAAAATGATGAGTTCATGTCCTTTGTAGGGACATGGATGAAATTGGAAATCATCATTCTCAGTAAACTATCACAAGAACAAAAAACCAAACACCGCATATTCTCACTCATAGGTGGGAATTGAACAATGAGATCACATGGACACAGGAAGGGGAACATCACACTCTGGGGACTGTTGTGGGGTGGGGTGAGGGGGGAGGGATAGCATTGGGAGATATACCTAATGCTAGATGACGAGTTAGTGGGTGCAGCGCACCAGCGTGGCACATGTATACATATGTAACTAACCTGCACAATGTGCACATGTACCCTAAAACTTAAAGTATAATAATAAAATTTAAAAAAAAAGATAAAATCAGTGTTATAAATTTTAAGTTCAGTGTTTTCTAAGTTTCTAAGTTTTCTAAGTTAATATTTGAATTTATGTAGAGTTTGAGAACATTTCTACATTAAAAAAGTAAATATCAGCCAGGCGTGGTGGCTCATGCCTGTAATCCCAGCACTTTGGGAGGCTGAGGCAGGCGGATCACGAGGTCAGGAGATGGAGACCATCCTGGCTAACACGGTGAAACCCTGTCTCTACTAAAAGTACAAAAAATTAGCTGGGCATGGTGGCAGGCGCCTGTAGTCCCAGCTACTCGGGAGGCTGAGGCAGGAGAATGGCGTGAACCCAGGAGGCGGAGCTTGCAGTGAGCCGAGATGACGCCACTGCACTCCAGCCTGGGCAACAGTGCAAGACTCCGTCTCAAAAAAAGAAAAAAAAGTAAATATCAACCTAAGGTTAGTTCATGCTAAATGATAAATGAATAAAAGCATACATAGGGAAATGCCTTTTGGGTGCAATCTAGGAAAGATCACAAACAGTAGGAATGGTTAACTCATCTCTGCTTGTATATCTTAGTTGAAGAGATAGAAGGTAGGGGAGAAAGTAACTACCAGCTATAGGTCATAGCTACAAACACAGTGTCTGTCTCAGGCCTTGTGCTTGACACTTTGTATTCTCCCTTTTCTATTCTTTTTATGTTTGCAACAAACCTTCGTGTAGGCTGTCATATTTTTGAAGGAAAATTCGATTCAAATAATTTTAAAGGAGGAAAAAACACATGTTAGGCAAGAGTAGAGACTTCTTAGTACATATTTTTAAAGACCAGTTTGGTCACTACATACAAGTTATATGGGCAAGTCATTTTACCTCTGACCTTCCTTTTTTGTGAAATGAAAGGTAATTAGATGATTTCTAAGGACCCTTCCAGATTTTTAATTTCTGTGCTTTACATTTTTTTCTTCTGTATCATATTAGTAACTTTTTTGTAGCACAAAACTGGTTCAGTGTTTACATGCTTTAAATATCTGGATCATTTGAATTAAGTTGGTTGGGATTACAGGCGTGAGCCACCGTGCCTGGCCTTAAAATGATCTCTAGAGACAATGACAGCCATTATATAATTTTTAAAGGGTCAACTTAACAGGAAGATGTAACAATTATCTACATACCCAACATCAGAACTCCTAAATATATCATGCAATTGTGGACAAATCTGAGGGAGAAATTGACTTTAATACAATAATAGAAGACTTTAATAATCCACTTTCAATAATGGATACATATTATAAGACCCAGACAGAAATCATTTAAACCGCTGACTTGAACAACATAATAGACCAAAGGAATTTAACAGATATATACAGACCTTTATACCCTATTGAAGAATACGCACTCCTCAAGTGCACATGAAACCTTCTTCAGAATAGATCTCATATTAGGCCATAAAATCAGACGTAACATATTTAAGAAGATAAAAATCATTTCAGGTATCTTTTTCAACCAGAATGGAATAAAACTAATAATTAATAGCAGTAAGAAAATGGGAAATTCACAAATACATGGCAACTAAACAACACATTCTTGAACAAGCATTGAGTCAAAGAAGAAATAAAAACAGAATTTTGATATCTTGAGGCAAAGGAAAACAAAACCACAATATACCAAAACTTACAGAATGCAGCAAAATTAGTACTAAGAGAGTGGTTTATAGTGATGAATACTTACATTAAAAGAGGGGATCTCAAACAACTCAACTGTA
This sequence comes from Pan troglodytes, assembly GCF_028858775.2. NCBI lineage: Eukaryota > Metazoa > Chordata > Mammalia > Primates > Hominidae > Pan > Pan troglodytes. The sequence goes on from NC_072413.2 coordinate 86,402,891, forward strand.
TACCTCAAGGAACTAGAAAAAGAAGAATAAACTAAGCCCACCTCGGTAAATCCCTAGAAACATACAACCTTCAAAAACTGAATCAAGAAGAAATATCCTGAATAGACTAATAGAAAAAAGGAGATTGAATCAGTAATCAAAAACTTCCCAACAGAGGCCAGATGTGGTGGCTCATGCCTGTAATCCCAGCACTTTGGGAGGCCAAGACAGGCAGATCACTTGAGGTCAGGAGTTCAAGACCCTCTGGCCAACATGGTGAAACCCCGACTCTACTAAAAAGTACAAAAAATTAGCCAGATGTGGTGTTGCACACCTGTAATCCCAGCTACTCAGGAGGCTGAGGCAGCAGAATCACTTGAATCCAGGAGGTGGAGGTTGCAGTGAGCTGAGATCATGTCCCTGCACTCCAGCCTGGGTGACAGAATGGGATAAAATCTCAAAAAAATAAAATTAAAAATTAAAAAAAACTTCCCAACAAAGAATAGCCCAGGACCAGATATCTTCATAGGTAAATCTACCAAACATTCAAAGAAAGGATAGCACCAGTCCTTCTTAAACTTTTATAAAAATAGAAGTGGGAATACCTCCAAACTCATTTTATGAGGCTAGCACCACCCTGATGCCAAAACCAAACAAAGACACCACAAGAAAAGAAAGCTACAGGCCAATATATCTGATTAATATAAGTGCAGAAATCTTCAGTAAAATACCAGCAAACTGAATTCAACTGCATGTTAAAAGAATCAAACACCATGACCAAGTCAGATTTATCCCTGGGATACAAAGGTGGTTCAACATATGCAAACCAACCAATGTGATATACCACAGTAACATAGTGAAAGATTAAAAACCACACAATCATCTCAATACATGCAGAAAAACCATTTGACAAAATTCAGCATCCATTCATGATAAACTCTCTCAACAAAATAGGAATAGAAGGAACTTACTTCAACAGCATGAAAGCTATATATGAAAATCTCACAGGTAACATGATGCTTAATGAAGAAAAACAAAGCTTTTCCTCTAAGATCTGGTATAAGGCAAGGATTCCTCACTTTTGCCACTTCTGTTTAACATAGTATTGGAAGTCCTAGCCAGAGCAATTAGACAAGAAAAAGAAATAAAAGGCATACGAATTAGAAAGAAAGCAGTAAAGCTGGGTGTGGTGGTTCACTCCTGTAATTGCAATACTTTGGGGGACCAAGGTGGAGAGATCACTTGAGGCCAGGAGTGGCCAGCCTGGGCAACATAGTAAGACCATGCCTCTACAAAATAAAACTAAAAATTAACCAGGCATGGTGACACATACCTGTAGTCCTAGCTACATTGGAGGCTGAGGCAGTAGGATCACTTGAGCCCAGGAATTCAAGGTCACAGTGGGCTTTGACCATGCCACTGAATTCCAGCTTGGGCAGCAGAGAAAGACCCTGTCTCAAAAAAAAAAAAAAAAAAAAAAAAAAAAAAAGTAAGGTTACTTCTGTTTGTGATGACATGATATATATGTAGAATACCCTAATGCCCGATAAAAAAGAACTGTTGCAATAAATTAAATATAGTTTTAGGATACAAAATTAATGTACAAAAACCAGTGGCATTTCTGTACACAAACAACTGTCTGAAAAGGAAATTAAGAAAACAATGCCATTTGCAACAGCAACAGAAAGGATAAAATGCTTAGGAATAACCTTAAACAAAAAGGTTGAAAACTTGTACACTGAAAACTATAAAACATCAATAAAGGAAATTTTAGAAGACACAGATAAATGGAAGACATCCATATTTATGAATTGGAATAATTAATATTGTTATAATTTTTGTACTACCCAAAGTAGTCTATAAATTCACTGCAATCCCTATAGAAATCCCAAAGACATTCTTTACAGAAATAGAACAATCGTAAAATTCATGTGGGACCACAAAAGACCACAAATAAAACAATCTTGAGCAAGAAAAACAAGGCTGGAGAAATCACACTTTCTAAATTTCAAAATATATTTCAAAGCTACAATAATCAAAACAGTATGGAACTGGCATAAAAACACATATCAGACCAATGGAAAAGAATGGAGAACCCAGAAATAAATCCATGTATTTATAGTCAACTTATCTTCAAAAGGGTACCAAACACACACAATGGGGAAAGGATAGTGTCATCAATGAATGACTCTGGGAAACCTGGATAGTCCCATGCAGAAGGATGAAAATGGACTCTTAAACCATAGACAAAAATCAACTTATACAGAAATCAGCTCAAAATGGATTTAAAAACTTAAATATAAGGTCCTAATCCATAAAACTACTAGAAGAGAACATAGAAAAAAAGCTTCTTGGCTTTAGTCTGGGCAATAATATTTTTGGATATGACTCTGAAAGCCGGGCAACAAAAGCAAAAATAGACAAGTGGAATTCACCAAACTCAAAAGCTTTTGTACAGCAAAGGAAACAATCGACAGAGTGCATAGGCAACTTACAGAATGGGAGGAAATATTTGCAAACCATGTATCTGATAAGAGGTTAATATCCCAACTGTGTAAGTAATAAGTACAACTCAATAGCAAAACAAAAAAAAAACAAAAAAAAAAACAAAAACCTTGCTATAAAAATGCATGAAGGACCTGAGTAGACATTCTCAAAGGAAGACATACAAGTGGCCAATAAGTGTATGAAAAGGTGCTTAACATTACTAATTATCAGGGAAATGCAAATCAAAACCTTAATGAGATATCACTCACACCTGTGAGAATGGCTATCAAAAAGACAACATGTAACAAGTGTTGGCAAGGATGTGGAGGAAAGGGAACCCTTGTGCACTGTTGCTAGGAATGTAAGTTGGTACAGCCATTAGGCAAATCAATATAGAGGCTCCTTGAGAAATTGAAAATAGAACTACCATACGATTAAGCAATCCCACTTCTGAATATATATCCAAAGGAAATGAAATCAGTATGTCAAGGAGATATCTGTTCTCCCATGTTTGTTACAGCATTATAGCAAATAGTCAAGATATAGAAACAACCTAAATGTTGACAGATGAATGGATAAAGAAAATGTGGTATGTGTATAAGGAAATACTACACACACATACACACAACCCACACCACATTTATAACATACACAGACACATGCAAAACCCACACCACATAGCCTTTAAAAAGAAGGAAATCCTGTCATTTCTGTCATTTGTGACAACACAGATGAACCTGAAGGTTCATTTTAGCTTCCACATATAAGTGAGATCACGTGGTACTTGCCTGTGTCTGGATTATTAAATGTGTATGTGCAATCTAAAGTGGGCAACCTCAGAGAGGCAGAGAGTAGAATGGAAGTTGCCAGGGGCTACAGGAAGGAGGAAATGGGGAGACATTGGTCAAAGAGTACAAAGTTTTAGTTAATGCAAGTTGAGTAAGTTCTGGAGATCTAATGTACAGCATTAATTAGAGTTAACAGTACTGTATAATATACTTGAAATTTGCTAAGACAGTACATCTGTGTTCTCACCACAAAAAAAAAGAAAAAGTAGCAACTATGTTAGGTGATAGATGTATTAATTATCTTGATTATGATCATTCACAATGTATATCAGAATATCAAATTAAATGCCTGAAACATATACAATTTGTCTGCTATACCTTAACAAAGCTGAAAAAATTATTACCTAAGCAACCTGATATATATATAAACTTAAATAGAATGGCCATCTGGTCATGACTGGAAAGAATATATTAACCAGATATATTTGGTTAATGTATTGACTGGACCAAAAGAAAAGGCATATCTTGTTATAAGATAGAAAGACTCTATATAATGCAAATATATTGATACATACTCTTTAAAGTATTGATACTTTTTAAAGTAATTTCTAAATTCAATGTGAGCTCAATTAAGATGCCAAAAATGAGTATTGTTCATATACTACTTGACAAAATGTTCCAAAATTAACCTACATATATATGAGAAAATAGCCAGAAATAATCTGAACATGAATAGAAAAGAGTAGTAGAGTAGCCCTACTAAGTATTTAAAAGTATTTTAGGTCAGGCGTTGTGGCTCACGCCTGTAATCCCAGCACTTTGAGAGGCCAAGACGGGAGGATCACTTGAGGTCATGAGTTCGAGACCACCCTGGCCAACATAATGAAACCCCTTCTCTACTAAAAATACAGAAATTAGCCAGGTGTGGCATGCACCTGTAGTTCCAGCTACTCGGGAGGCTGAGACATGAGAATCACTTGAACCCGGGAGGGGGAGGTTGCAGTGAGCCAAGATCATGCCATTGCACTCCAGCCTGGGCAACAAGAGTGAAACTCTGTCTCAAAAAAAATAAAGTCAAAATCACAAATTTAAAATGGTCGTTTAATTTATTTTGCTAGAGTAACAAAATAACATTTAATTTAGTTTGCTAGAGTTTATTCATTGATTTATTCAGCATATATTTATTGGGCCCCTGCTATGTGCTAGACATTGTTCTAAGGGCTGGGACTAAAGGGGTGAACAGGACAAATTTCCTGCTTTTGTAGAGTTTACATTGTAGTTGGAGAAGACAAACAATAAGCAAATACAAATAAATAAAGAATATGTCATATGGTAATAAATGCAATGGAAAAAAAATGACTGAGAGTCCCTTGGAGGAGAAGCCCTTGCTGATAAGGTGACAATTGAGCAGAGACCTGAAAGAATTAAGGAAGAGGCATGTGGCTATCTGGGGAAAAAGCAATCCAGACAGAGGAAACAGCAAGTTTAAAAGCCTTGAAATGGTGTCATGATTGGTGTTTTCAAAAAACAGCAAGGAGGGCTGTGTAGCTAGTATGGAATAAGCCAACTGAAGAGTAATAGATGAAGTCACTGAGATGGGACAGAGGGATGCAGAGAATAAAAGGCAGTGGCCATTGCAAAGACTTTGGCCTTCACTCTGAATGAAATTGCAAGCCATTGGAGGGTCTTGAAGAGAGGAGTAGCAGGGCTACTTTTACTTTTAAAAGCATCCCTTTGGCTTCATAGTTGGGAATAGTCTGAAGCAGAATGACTAGTTAGAAGACAGTAAATAATCCAGATGAGAAATAATGGTGACTGGGACCAGAGTGGTTGCAGTGGAGAGAGATTGAAATAATCAGATTCTGGAAACATTTCAAATGTGTGTCCATAGTATTTACTGATGGGTTGGATGTAGATGTAGTGTGAGAGAGAAAAGAGGATTGGGTCAAAAATGACTTCCAAGACTTAGAACCTCTCAGCCAAAAGGATGGAGTTATGATTTACTGAAGTGAGCAATGCCATAGGAAAAGATTGAGAGGAGAAAGCAAAGCAGTAGTTCAGTGTTGGTCATTACATTTGAAATAAATGCCTATTACATAGCCAGTTGGCAACCCTTAGGAGGCAGTTGGAGTGCAAGTCTGGAATTCAAGAGACAATTTCAGGATAGAGCTAAAAATGTGGGATTTGACAGCATATAGGGGGTATTTAAAGAATTGCTTACACTTTTTGTTTTTAAAATGTAGATTTAGCTAGTGCTTATTTATCCACGGTATTTTCTGCTTTTAGTCAATTAAGGCAGGAATTTTTCCTTTTTGCTATATAAACCAAATTGTGATGGCTTAGAGTAATTGCAAATATTATAATCACCAAGTTAAGTGTAATTAATAATCATTCTTCATTATATATGATTTTTCATTATAATGAATTTGGCTTAGAAACAGGCTTTCTAGACACATAAAAAGAGAAGTCTCTGGATTTGAGCCATCTCTGTTTTTATAAGCTACTCTGTACTTTTCTGTCATAGCAGACTACTGACTTGATCAGTTCCTAACCTGGAATATAGTTTATTGAATTATTTAAATAATTTAATTTTTATAGAAGTTTTATTGAAAAATAATTTACATACTATAAGATTCACTGATTTTTTACTAAATTTACAGAATTGTGCAATCACAAACCAATTTTAGAACATTTTCATCATTTTATGAAGATCCCTTGTACCCATTTGCAGCCACGCTGCAAATTCCTACCCCTAGCCTCAGGCAACCACTAATCTACTTTTTTTTTTTTTTTTAGCATTCTATTTTTTGTTATTGGGAAAAGAAGAAATTCTATTAAATAAATATATTTACAAATCAAAATGATCTTTAATCAATTTGTAACTAGTTTCCACAATTGCATTTGTATACAGTTTCTTTAGAGAAGAAAAATATTGACTAAAAAATGTCCAGGTGTTCTTTTTTTATTATTATTATTATACGTTAAGTTCTGGGATACATGTGCAGAACATGCAGGTTTGTTACATAGGTATACATGTGCCATGGTGGTTTGCTGCACCCATCAACCTGTCATCTACATTAGGTATTTCTCCTAATACTATCCCTTCCCCAGTCCCCCAACAGGCCCCAGTGTGTGATGTTCCCCTTCTGGTGTCCATGTGTTCTTATTGTTCAACTCCCACTTATGAGTGAGAACATGCAGTGTTTGGTTTTCTGTTCCTGTGTTAGTTTGCTGAGAATGATAGTTTCCAGCTTCATCCATGTTCCTGCAAAGGACATGAACTCATTCTTTTTTGTGGCTGCATAGTATTCTATGGTGTATATGTGCCATATTTTCTTTATCCAGAAAGAAATATACCCATTGATGGGCATTTGTGTTGGTTCCAAGTCTTTGGTATTGTGAACAGTGCTGCAATAAACATATGTGTGCATGTGTCTTTATAGTAGAATGAGTTATAATCCTTTGGGTATATACCCAGTAATGGGATTCCTGGGTCAAATGGTATCTCTGGTCCTAGATCCTTGAGGAATTGCCACACGGTCTTCCACAATGGTTGAACTAATTTACAGTCCCACTAACAGTGTAAAAGCATTCATATTTCTCCACATCATGTCTAGCATCTGTTGTTTCCTGACTTTTTAATGATCGCTATTCTAACTGGCATGAGATGGTATCTCATTGTGGTTTTGATTTGCATTTCTCTAATGACCAGTGATGATTAGCTTTTTTTCATGTTTGTTGGCCACATCAGTGTCTTCTTTTGAAAAGTGTCTGTTCATATCCTTCGCCCACTTTTTGATAGGGTTGGTTTTTTCTTGTAAATTTAAGTTCCTTATGGATTCTGGATATTAGCCCTTTGTCAGATGGATAGATTGCAAAATTTTTCTCCCATTTTGTGGGTTGTTTGTCCACTCTGATGACGGTTTCTTTTGCTGTGCAGAAGCTCTTTAGTTTAATTAGATCCCATTTGTCAATTTTGGCTTTTGTTGCCATTGCTTTTGGTGTTTTAGTCATGAAGTCTGTGCACATGCCTATGTCCTGAATGGTATTGCCTAGGTTTTCTTCTAGGGTTTTTATGGTTTTAGGTCTTACATTTAAGTCTGTAATCCATCTTGAGTTAATTTTTGTATAAGGTATAAGGAAGGGGTCCAGTTTCAGTTTTCTGCATATGGCTAGCCAGTTTTCCCAACACTGTTTGTTAAATAGGGACTCCTTTCCCCATTGCTTATTTTTCTCAGATTTGTCAAAGATCAGATGGTTGTAGATGTGTGGCGTTATTTCTGAGACCTCTGTTCTATTCCATTGGTCTATATATGTGTTTTGGTACCAGTATCATGCTGTTTTGGTTACTGTAGCCTTGCAGTATAGTTTGAAGTCAGGTAGTGTGATGCCTCCAGCTTTGTTCTTTTTGCTTAGGATTGTCTTGGATATACGGGCCCTTTTTTTGGTTCCATATGAAATTTAAAATAGTTTTTTTCTAATTCTGTGAAGAAAGTCAATGGTAGTTTGATGGGGATAGCACTGAATCTATAAATTACTTTGGACAGTGTGGCCATTTTCACAATATTGATTCTTCCTATCCATGAGCATGTAATGGTTTTCCATTTGTTTGTGTCCTCTCTTATTTCCTTGAGCAGTGGTTTGTAGTTCTCTTTGAAGAGGTCCTTCACATCCCTTGTAAGTTCTATTCTTAGGTATTTTATTCTCTTTGTAGCAATTGTGAATGGGAGTTCACTCATGATTTGGCTGTCTGTCTGTTGTTGGTGTATAGAAATGCTTGTGATTTTTTGCACATTGATTTTGTATCCTGAGACTTTGCTGAAGTTACTTATCAGCTTAAGGAGATTTTGGGCTGAGATGATGGGGGTTTCTGAATATACAATCATGTCATCTGCAAACAGAGACAATTTGACTTCCTCTCTTCCTATGTGAATACCCTGCATTTCTTTCTCTTGCCTGATTGCCCTGGCCTAAACTTCCGTTACTGTGTTGAATAGGATTGATGAGAGAGGGCATCCTTGTCTTGTGCCGGTTTTCAAAGGGAATGCTTCCAGGGAATACTTCCAGCTTTTGTCCATTCAGCATGATATTGGCTGTGGGTTTGTCATAAATAGCTCTTATTATTTTGAGATACATTCTATCAACACCTAGTTTATTGAGGGTTTTTAGCATGAAGCGCTGTTGAATTTTGTCGAAGGCCTTTTCTGCATCTGTTGAGGTAATCCTGTGGTTTTTGTCATTGGTTCTGTTTATGTGATGAATTATGTTTATTGATATTGCATATGTTGAAGCAGCCTTGCATCCCAGGGATGAAGCCAACTTGATCGTGGTGGATAAGCTTTTTGATGTGCTGCTGGATTCGATTTGCTGGTATTTTATTGAGGATTTTCACATCAATGTTAGTCAGGAATATTGGCCTGAAATTTTTTTTTCTTGTGTCTGCCAGGGTTTGGTATCAGGATGATGCAAAATGAGTTAGAGAGGAGTCCCTCTTTGTCTGTTGTTTGGAATAGCTTCAAAAGGAATGGTACCAGCTCCTCTTTGTACCTATAGAAGAATTAGACTGTGAATCCATCTGGTTTTGGGCTTTTTTGGGTTGGTAGGCTATTAATTACTGCCTCAATTTCAGAACTTGTTATGGGTCTACTCAGGGATTCAACTTCTTCTTGTTTAGTCTCGGGAGGATGTATGTGTCCAGGAATTTATCCATTTCTTCTAGATTTTCTAATTTATTTGCATAGAGGTGTTTATAGTATTCTCTGGTGGTAGTTTGTATTTCTGTGGGATCAGTGGTGATATCCCCTTTGTCGTTTTTTATTGTGCCTTTTTGATTCTCTATTTTCTTCTTTATTAGTCTGGCTAGTGGTCTATCTATTTTGTTCATCTTTTCAAAAAAAACAGCTCCTGGATTTATTGATTTTTTGAAGGGTTTTTCACATCTGTATCTCCTTCATTTCTGCTCTGATCTTAGTTATTTCTTGTCTTCTGCTAGCTTTTGAGTTAGTTTGCTCTCGCTCCTCTAGTTCTTTAAATTGTGATGTTAGGGTGTCGATTTTAGATCTTTCCCACTTTCTCCTGTGGGCATTTAGTGCTGTAAATATCCCTCTAAACACTGCTTTAGCTGTGTCCCAGAGATTCTGGTACATTGTGTCTTTGTTCTCATTGGTTTCAAAGAACTTATTTATTTCTACCTTAATTTTGTTATTTACCCAGTAGTTATTCAGGAGCAGGTTGTTCAGTTTCCATGTAGTTGTGTGGCTTTGAGTGAGTTTCTTAATCCTGAGTTCTAATTTGATTGCACTGTGGTCTGAGAGACTGTTTGTTATGATTTCCGTTCTTTTGCAATTGCTGAGGAGTGTTTTACTTCCAATTATGTGGTCAATTTTGGAATAAATGTGATATGCTGCTGAGAAGAATGTATATTCTGTTGATTTGGGATGGAGAGTTCTGTAGATGTCTAGTAGGTCTGCTTGGTCCAGAGCTGAGTTCAAGTCCTGAATATCCTTGTTAATTTTCTGTCTTGTTGATCTCTTTAATATTGACAGTGGGGTGATAAAGTCTCCCACTATTATTGTGTGGCAGTCTAAGTCTCTTTGTAAGTCTCAAGAACTTGGTTTATGAACCTGGGTGCTCCTGTATTGGGTGCATATGTATTTAGGATAGTTAGCTCTTCTTGTTGCATTAATCCCTTTACCATTATGTAATGCCCTTCTTTGTCTTTTTTTAAAATCTTTGTTGGTTTAAAGTCTGTTTTTTTCAGAGACTAGGATTGCAACCCCTGCGTTTTTTGTTCCCTTGCTGGCGAGGAGTTGTGATCCTTTGGAGGAGAAGAGGCGTTCTGGTTTTTGGAATTTTCAACCTTTTTGCACTGTTTTTTCCTCATCTTCGTGGATTTATCTACTTTTGGTCTTTGCTGTTGGTGATCTTTGGATGGGGTCTCTGTGTGGATGTCCTTTTTGTTGATGTTGATGCTATTCCTTTCTGTTTGTTAGTTTTCCTTCTAACAGTCAGGCTTCTCTGCTGCAGGTCTGCCGTAGTTTGCTGGAGGTCCACTCCAGACCCTGTTTGCCTAGGTATCACCAGCGGAGGCTGCAGAACAGCAAAGATTGCTGCCTGTTTTTCCTTCAGGAAGCTTCGTCCCAGAGGGGCACCCACCATATGCCAGCTGGAGCTCTCCTGTATGAGGTGTCTGTCAACCCCTGCTGGGAGGCATGGGGGTCAGGGACCCACCTGAGGAGGCAGTCTGTCCCTTAGCAGAGCTCAAGCACTGGCTGGGAGATCCGCTGCTCTCTTCAGAGCTGGCAGGCAGGAACATTTAAGTCTGCTGAAGCTGTGCCCACAGCCACCTCTTCTCCCAGGTGCTCTGTCCCAGGGAGACAGGAGTTTTATCTATAAGCCCCTGAGGGAGGCTGCTGCCTTTCTTTCAGAGATGCCCTGCCCAGAGAGGAGGAATCTAGAGAGGCAGTCTGGCTACAGTGGCCTTGTGGAGCTGTGGTGGGCTCCGCCCAGTCTGAACTTCCCGGCGGCTTTGTTTACACTGTGAGGGAAAAACCACCTACTCAAGCCTCAATAATGGTGGATGCCCCTCCCCCCACCAAGCTCTAGAGTCCCAGGTCAACTTCAGACTGCTGTGCTGGCAGGGAGAATTTCACGCCAGTGGATCTTAGCTAGCTGGGTTCTGTGGGGTGGGATCTGCTGAGCTAGAGACCATTCGCCTCCCTGGCTTCAGCCCCCTTTCCAGGGGAGTGAATGGTTCTGCCTCACTGGCATTCCAGTCGCCACTGGGGTATGGAAAAAAACTCCTATAGCTAGCTCAGTGTCTGCCCAAACAGCCACCCAGTTTTGTGCTTGAAACCCAGGGCCTTGGTGGTGTAGGCACCTGAGGGAATCTCCTGGTCCGTGGGTTGCAAAGACCATGGGTAAAGCATAGTATCTGGGCCAGAGTGCACCGTTCCTCACAGGATAGTCCCTCATGGCTTCCCTTGGCTAGGGGAAGGAGTTCCCCTACCCCTTGCGCTTCCTGGGTGAGGCAACACCACACCCTGCTTCAGCTCGCCCTCCGTGGGCTGCACATATACAGTATTTCATCCTGTATATGTACCACATTTTCTTTATCCAATTCACCATTAATGGACACCCAGGTTGATTCCATATCTTTGCTATTGTGGATCGTGCTGTGGTGGATATGAGGGCATGTGTCTTTTTGGTGGAATGATTTTTTTGGGGGGGATTATACATAGTAATGGGATTCCTGGGTTGAATGGTAGGTCTGTCTATTTTTAGTTATTTGAGAAGTCTTCAAACTTTCCTCAGTGGCTCAGTCTTCAGCTTTCCTCAGTGGCTGAACTCACATTCCCAAGAACAGTGTGTAATTCCTTTTTCCCCGCAACCTTGCCAACATCTACTATTTTTTGACTTCTTAGTAATAGCCATTCTGGCTGGTATGAAATAGTATCTCATTGTGATTTTATTTGCATTTCTCTGATGATTAGTGATGTTGAGTACTTTTTTATTTGTTGGCTGCTTGTATGTCTTCTTTTGATAAGTGTCTATGTCCTTTTCTCACTTTTTAATGGGGTTATTTGTTTTTCTTCTTGCTTTTTTTTTTTAAGTTCCTCATAGATTCTTGTATTAGGGTTCTCTAGAGGGACAGAACTAATGGAATATATATATAAAGGGGAGTTTATTAAGTATTAACTCACATGATCACAAGGTCCCACAATAGGCTGTCTGCAGGCTGAGGAGCAAGGAGAGCCAGTCTGAGTTCCAAAACTGAAGAATTTGGAGTCCGATGTTTGAGGGCAGGAAGCATCCAGCACAGGAGGAAGATGTTGGCTGTGAGAGTAGGCCAGCCTCAACCCTTCACGTTTTTCTGCCTGCTTTATGTTCGCTCGCAGCTGATTAGATGGTGCCCACCCAGATTAAGGGTGGGTCTACCTTCCCCAACCCACTGACTCAAATGTTAATCTCCTTTGTCAGCACCCTCACAGATATACCCAGTACCAATACTTTGCATCCTTCAATCCAATCAAGTTGACATTCAGTATTAGCCATCACAATTCTTGATATTAGTTTTTTGTCAGATGCATAGTTTACAAATATATTCTCCCATTCTGTTGGTTGTCTGTTTACTCTGTTGATAGTTTCTTTTGCATTGCACAAGCTTTTTAATTTAATTAGGTCTCACTTGTCAATTTTTGTTTTTGTTGCAATTGCTTTTGAGGACTTGGTCACAAATTCTTTGCCAAGGCCAATGTCCAGCAGAGTATATCCTAGGTTTTCTTATAGAATTTTTATAGTTTTAGGTCTTACATTTAAATCTTTAATCCATCTTGTAGCCTTGTAGTGTAGTTTGAAGTCGGGTAATGTGATGCCTCCAGTTTTGTTCTTTTTGCTTAGGACTGCTCTTTTTTGGTTCCATATAAATTTTAGAATAGTATTTTCAATTTCTGTGAAAAATGATGTGAGTAGTTTGATAGGAATAGTGCTGAATCTCTAGATTGCTTTGGGCAGTATGGACATTTTAATGATATTGACTCTTCCAATCCACGAACATGGAATGTTTTTCCGTTTGTGTGTGTCAGCTCTGATTTCTTTCAGCAGTATTTTGTAATTCTTTTAGATATCCTTCACCTCCTTAGATATTTTCCTAGGTATTTTATTTTGTGTGTGTGTAACTATTGTAAATGAGATTGTGTTCTTGATTTGGCTCTCAGCTTGAATATCATTGGTGTATAGAAATGCTACTGATTTTTGCACATTGATTTTGTATCCTAAAACTTTACTGGAATCGTTTATGTTCAAGAAGCCTTTTGGCAGCATCTTTAGGGTTTTCTAATTATAGAATCATATCATCAGGAAAGAGATAATTTGACTACTACTTTTCCAATTTGGATGTGTTTTATTTCTTTCTCTTGCCTAATTACTCTGGCTAGGACTCCAGTAGTATGTTGAATAAGAGTGGTGATAGTGGGCATCCTTATGCTGTTCCAGTTCAAAAGAGGAATGCTTCCAGCTTTTGCTCATTCAGTATGATGTTGGCTGTGGGCTTGTCATAGATGGCTCTTATTATTTTGAGGTATGTTCTTTTGATGCCTAATTTGTTGAGGGTTTTTTTTTTAATCATGAAGGATTGCTAGATTTTATTGAAGGTTTTTGCTACATCTGTTGAGATGATCATAAGGTTTTTGTTTTTAATTCTGTTTATATGGTGAATCGCATTATTGATTTGCATATGTTGAACCAGCCTTTCATTCCAGGAATGAAGCCTACTTGACTGTGGTTTATTAACTTTTTGATGTGCTGTTGGATTCAGTTTGCTACTATTTGTTGAGCATTTTTGTGTCTATGTTAATCAGGGATATTGGCCTATAGCTTTCGTTTTTGGTGTGTCTTTACCAGATTTTGGTGTTAGAATTATGCTGGTTTCATAGATTGGGTTTCATAGAATGAGTTAGGGAAGAGTCCTTCCTCAAGTTTTTGGAATAGTTTCAGTAGGATTAATACCAACTATTGGTATGTCTGGTAGAATTTGGCTGTGAATCTCTCTGGTCCAGGGCTTTTTATGGTTGGTAGGTTTTTTTTATTACTGGTTCAATTTTGGAACTCAGTATTTCTCTTCAGGGTTTCAATTTCTTCTGAATTCAATATTGGGAAATTGTATGTTTCCAGAAATTTATCTATTTCCTCTAGATTTCCTAGTTTCTATGCATAGAAGTCTTCTTAATAGTCTCTAAGGATCTTTTCTATTTCTGTGGGGTCTGTTGTAATGTTGCCTTTGTCATATCTGGTTGTACTTATTTGGATCTTCTCTTTTATCTTTGTTAATCTTGCTAACAGTCTGTTGATCTGTTTATCCTTTCAAAAACCAACTTTTTGTTTCATTGAACATTTATATGGATTTTGGAATCTCAATTTCAATTATTTCTGCTTTTAGATAATTATTTTCTACTACTAGCTTTGGGATTAGTTCTTGTTATTCTACTTCCTCTAGTTGCAATGTTAGATTGTTAATTTGAGATCTTTCTGTCTTCTTGATGTAGGTATTTAGCACCGTAAACTTGCCTCTTAACACTGCTTTTGCTGCATCCCAGAAATTTTGGTATGTTGTGTTTCTGTTTTTATTTATTTCAAAGAGTTTTTTTTTTTAATTTCACCTTCTGTTGTTTACCCAAAAGTCATTCAGGAGCAAGTTGGTTTAATTTCCATGTAAAATTATGTGGTTTTGAGGAGTACTCTTGGTATTGATTTCTACCTTTTTTTCCACTGTGGTCCAAAAATATGTTTGGCATGGTTTCAATTTTTTTACATTTATTGAAACTTGCTTTGTCTTCGAGCATGTGGTTGATCTTAGAGTATGTTCCACATGCAGATGAGAAGAATGTTTATTCTGTGGTTGTTGGGTGGAGTATTCTTCTGTAGATGTCTATTAGGTCCAGTTGGTCAGGTGTCAAATTTAAATCCAGAATTTCTTTGTTAGTTTTCTGCTTTGAGGGTCTATCTAACACTGCCAGTGGGATGTTGAAGTCCCCCATTATTAATGTGTGGCTGTCTAAATCTTTTCATAGGTCTAGAAGTACTTGTTGTATGAATCTGGGTGCTCCAGTGTTGGGTGCAAATATACCTAGGATAGGTAAGTCTTGTGGAATTGAATCCTTCGTCATTATGTAATGCCCATCTTTGTCCTTATTGCTGTTGGTTTAAAGTCTGTTTTATCTGATACAAGAATAGCAACCCCTGCTCTTCTATTTACTGTTTGCATGATAGGTCTTTCTTCATCACTTTACTTCAGGCCTATAGGTGTCATTACATGTGTGATGGGCCTCTTGAAGATAGTAGAAGGTTGGGTCTTGTTTTTTTTTTTTTTTTAAATAAAATATTATTTTATTTTTTAAATAAAAAAATAAAAAAGTGGTTCTTGCCACTCTGTGCCTTTTAACTGGGTACATTTAGACCACTTACATACAAGGTTAATATTGATATGTGAGGTTTGATCCTGTCATGGTAGTGTTTGCTGCTTGCTTTGTAGTCTTGATTGCGTATTTGCTTTATAGGATCTGTGAACCTCTGTATTTATGTGTTCTTTTATGGTAGTGAGTATCATTCTTATGTGTGCATGTTTAGAACTTCCTTGAGCATTTCTTATAGGCTAGGTGATGTAGTTTGGGTATTTGTCCCCACCCAAATGTCACATTGAAATGTAACCCCTAGTGTTGGAGTTGGCGCCTGATGGGAGTGATTGGATCATGTCTGTGAATTTCTCATGAATGGCTTAGCGCCACCCCCTTGATGCTGTCCTTGTGATAGTGAGTGGGTTCTTGCAAGATCTGGTTGTTTAAAAGTGTATGCCCCCACAGCCTTCCCCTCTCATTCTTGCCATATGAAATGCACATTCCCTCTTCGCCTTCCACCACGAGCAAAAGCTTCCTGTGGTCTCCCCTGAAGCAGATGCTGGCATTGTGCTTCCTGTACAGCCTGCAGAATCATGAGCCAATTAAACTTCTTTCCTTATAAATTACCCAGTCTTGGGTATTTCTAATAGCAATGCAAGAACAGCCTAACACACTAGGTCTAGATATAACAAATTCCTTTAGCGTTTGCTTGTCAGGAAAGACTTTATTTCTTCTTTGTTTGTGAAGCTTAGTATTTGGTGATTACATAGTCATAAATAACATGGTTAAGCATTTGTAACCTTCATATCTCTGTGAATAACTGCTAAGAATTGCTTTCTTATGCCCCTAGGCTTGGCCAGTTTGTCATATCTTGTTGGCATTCTTTTTCTTTTTTTTTTGGTAACTACACAAATCTCACTATATTGTTTGTATTATTTAAATAGTTAATCCATTTAGAATTTCTATAAATTAAATGTGTTAGTTAATATCTAGAGGCACATGTGAAATAAATAATTTTTAAAATGTGTTAGTAACTCTTTATATAGGAAAATAAATGGATTTTTATTTACATATCATAACATTTTAACAAGAAAAATGTTCCATTTATTACTCTAACAAGACCAAAAAACCAATTTTCTATTTTGTTCCATATTTTGAAAGATTTGTTTTCCCTTTTAGATGCAGACCAACAACGAAGAGAGAAACTCAAAAAGGAATTAGCACGATGTGAAAAAGAGTTCAAATTAACTAAAACTGCAATGCGAGCCAATTATAAAAATAATTCCAAGTCACTTTTTAATACCTTACAAAAGGTAAGATAGTATTTTTATTTTTTAAAAGCAAATGTTTCTAAGGTACTTCTTTAGTGGTACAATCTGACTTTGTTTACTATAGTTTAGGGTCAGCAAATTTTTCCTGTAAAGATCCAGATAGTTAATATTTTAAAAGGCTGTTCAGGCCTCTGTCACAACTACTCTGCCATTGGAAGGCGGACATAGACAGTACATAAATAAATGGGTATAGCCGTGTTCTGCTGAAACTTTATTAACTGAAGACATTGAGTCAGATTTGGCCTGAAGGTTATAGTTTGCAGACCCCAGTTATAGGTTTTTTGTGATACCTTCGAACATCTGGTTAAATAAGTTCTATTCCTAGTTTGTGAAGTTTTTTTTTCCCTTTCTCCTGAATGGATATTAATTTTATGAAATGCTTTTTTGCATCCCTTGGAATGATGATATTATGATATAATTTTTCTCTTTTAATCTGTGGGGTTTTTTTTTTTATATATAGTCTCACTCTGTTGCCCAGGCTGGAGTGCAGTGGCATGATCTTGGCTCACTACAACCTCCACTTCCTGGGTTGAAACAATTCTCCTCCCTCAGCCTCCCCAGTAGCTAGGATCACAGGCACCCACCACGACTCCAGCTAATTTTTGTATTTTCAGTAGAGATGGGGTCTCGCCATGTTGGCCAGGTTGGTCTCAAACTCCTGACCTCAAGTGATCTGCCCACCTCGGCCCCCCAAAAAGTGCTAGGATTACAAGCATGAGCCACTATGCTGAGCCTCTTTTAATCTGTTAATGTAATGAATTACAAACAGTTGACTTTAATGTTAAACCAACTTTGCATTCCTGTTGTAAACAGAACTTAGTCATGGTACATTACGTTTTTTATTCATTGCTAGATTTACTTACTAATATTTGTTTAGAATTTTGGCATCTGTCCATTATTGATACTGGCCTGTCATTTTCTTTTTTTGTACTCCTTGTGTCTGGTTATGCTATCCTCATAAAATAAACTGGGCACTATTTCTTCTTTCTGTACTCTAGCTTGTGTACATTTGGTTTATTTGTTCCTTAAATTTGGTGGAACTCAACATTAAAATTGTCTAGGCCTAAAGTATTTTTTATGAGAAGATTTTGACTACTGATTCAATTTTTTAAGTCATTATAGAATGATTTCAATGTTAGATTTATGTAGGAAGTTGTTCATTTTATGTAAATTTTTGGCAGAGAATTGTTCATACTATTCTCTTAATCTCTTCTGAATATGTATTATTTCCCCTTGTTATTCCTAAGGTAGTTTATTTGTGCCTTCATTCTTCTTCATCATTCTCATCAGAGATTGAGTCAGTTTTTTTAAAGGACACACTTTTTATTGTGTTAGTCTTCTCTATTGTATTTTGTTTTCTGTTTTGTTAATATCTGTGTTTTTCTTTATTTCCCTCTTTGACTTTCTCTGGGTTTATTTTGCTGTACTATCTCTAATTTTATTTAATTTATTAATTCTCTGCCTTACTTCTTTGCTAGTGTAAGCATTTTTAATGCTATAAATTTTCCACCAAGTACAGCTTTAGCTGCATCCCACAAGTTTTGATAGGTGGTATTTTTATTATGTTTCAATTCGAAGTATTTTACAATTTTCTTTTTGTTTGTTTGTTTGTTTTTGTTTTGTTTTTTGAGATAATGTCTTGCTCTGTTGCCCAGGCTGGCATGCTGTAGTGTGATCTCGGCTCACTGCAACCTCCGCCTCCTGGGTTGAAGCAATTCTCGTGCCTCAGCATCCCAAGTAGCTGGGACTACAGGTGCCTGCCACCATGCCCAGCTAATTTTTGTATTTTTAGTAGAGTCTAGTTTCACCATGTTGGCCAGGTTGGTCTCTAACTCCTGACCTCAAGTGATCTGCTTGCCTCAGCCTCCCAAAGTGCTGGGATTACAGGCGTGAGCCACCATGCCCGGCCTACAGTTTTCATTATGATTTTTTTATTTAACCCAGAAATCATTTAGAACTGTTTCTTAATCTCTGTATCTGCTTTTTCCTTAGTATCTGTTTGTTACAGATTTCTAGCCTAATTGTATTGTGATTAGGAAACATCTATATTATATCCATTTCTTGAAATTTATTGAGCACTTGTTTTATGTCCCAGTAGGTGGACAATTTTTTAAAAATGTCCCGTCATTATATGTTTGAAAATAAAATATATTCTATAGTTTTTGCATGTAGTATTTGATATATGGTATATTCATTAAACTTTGTATTTTCCAGATGTTCAAATCTTTTATATCATATTGATTATTTTTGTCTGGTTAATCTATCAGTTATTGAGAGAAATCTTCCACATACTTACATATTTAGCTATTTCTCCTTGTGGTACTATTAATTTTTGATTTACATATTTTGAATGCATGTTATTACATTAGAGATATTAGAGATACAGAATACAGATTTAGAAAATCCTGAAGGAGGTAGTTTCTTGGTGAACTGAACCTGTTATCACTGTGCTTTGAATTTCTTTACCTTAATGCTTTTTCTATTAATATTTTCTGATAGTGATATAATTAAATTAGCTTTATTTTCACTAGTATTTACTTGTTATATCATTTTCCATTTTTTGATCTTAATGTTTTCTTTTTTTTTTTTTTAATGTCACTTGCCAATCTCAATGTTTTAGGTTAGTATTTGGTGGGTCAGATTATTCAATCTGATAATCATTGTCTTTTTTTTTTTTTGAGACAGAGTCTCGCTTTTTTACCCAGGCCAGACTGCAGTGGCGCTATCTTGGCTCACTGCAAGCTCTGCCTCCCGGGTTCACGCCATTCTCCTGCCTCAGCCTCCGAGTAGCTGGGACTACAGGCACCCGCCACCACACCTGGCTAATTTTTTGTATTTTTAGTAGAGACGGGGTTCCACCATGTTAGCCAGGATGGTCTCGATCTCCTGACCTCGTGATCTGCCCACCTTGGCCTCCCAAAGTGCTGTGATAATCATTGTCTTTTTAATGGGGCATTTAATATGTTTTTATTTCTGGCTTCTTATTTCATACCTTCTATTTGTCTCAATGTGGTAGACAAAATTTGAAGACAACACCCCCACAGTGACCCACACCCTTAAGCAATCCCCTCCTCTTCAGTGCAGGTAGGACCTGTAACTTGCTTCTACCCAGTAGAATATGGCAAAGATGATAGGATGTCACTTCTGTGATTCTGTTATGTGGCAAAAGTGAAGGGATATTTTCCCCTGCAGATTAAGGTTTTTGTTCCTTAAAAGACAATGGAAAAATAAGTCTGGGAAGATTTTCCACAGTGACTGCTGTTTCTCTCCCCAAGCCACACCAAGAGAAGGTGGGAAAGGGATTCTCTCTACTCTTCCCTATAAGCTTCGAGTAGGTTTCCTGGAGGAAAAGCCTGCAAGAGGTACAAACTCCCCAAGTCCTCAGGTCCAGTACAGACCTGAGCACATCACTAGTCCACACTCAGTCTTTAGGAAATTAACAAATATTTATAACATAATCTTATCAATTTATGTGGCATTCCATAGCATCTTTCCCAAGTAAGCAAGTGCTGGGATACTTATCTCTCTCCATATTTCAGGTTAGTTGTTTGCTCTGTGACCTCAGTTCTCTCATTAGTTCAAGAAAAATCATTAATGTGCAGATCGTTCAGCTTTTTTCTTCTTGTAATGGTGAGAGCTGTGTTCTTTCCATCTCTATCTCTCAGCTGAAACAGTAAATTTGTTTTATTTTTATGTGTGGTTTCATTTTTTGAACTTTTAAATTTTGAAAACCTTAGCATTTACAAAAATATAGTATAATAAGCCCACATGTTCCTATCACCTAGGTTGTAGCAATGATCAGCTCAGAGCCAGTGTTATTTCACCTATATGCCCACTCACTCTCCTAGGTTGTTTTGATGCAAACCCCAGACACCATATAATTTTATCCATAAATATTTGAGCATATATCTAAAAGATAGACTTTTAAAACCACAACAATACTATTATGCCTTAAAAATTAATAACAGGCTGGGTGTGGTGGCCCACACCAGTAATCCCAGCACTTTGGGAGGCCAAGGTGGGCGGATCACCAGGTCAGGAGATCAAGACCATCCTGGCCAACATGGTGAAACCTCGTCTCTACTAAAATACAAAAAAAAAATTAGCCAGGAGTGGTGGTGCGCACTTGTAGTCCCAGCTACTCGGGAGGCTGAGGCAGGGGAATCGAACCCAGGAGGTGGGAGGTCTCAATGAGCTGAGTTAACGCCACTGCACTCCAGCCTGGTGACAGAGCGAAATTCCGTCTCAAAAAAATAATAATTAATTAATAACAGTTCTTTAATAATAAATATCTAATGTTTAGATTTCCCCACTGTCTCCTTTTTGAGTTTGTTAGAGTTGGTATTAGAAGGCCGGCAGTCTCCTTCAACTCAGTGCCAGGGTTCAGGATGGGGAAGTTTCCTTGCAAGTCATCTAGTTGAGGAGTAGCCATTGAGAGAATCCCAGATTCTCAAGCATGATCTCTTAAGAGCTTTGTTTTCTGCCCCTAGCACCCATGATGTGGTTTAAAAAAAACTATGGACTGCTGGGCAAAAGCCAGATTGACTGCTCTGCTTACCAAATACCAAGGCTGTAATAATGAGTCTGGATTTTTTTCCTTGAGAAATGCTGGGAGCCATAGACCAGTTTTTAGTTGGGAAGTTATGTCATCATACTGACACTATACAGACTACACCGACAACAGTGGAGGACAGTTACGAGACAGTTGCAGTAATCTGGGAAGCAGTAATTAAGACTTGATTCTGTGACAGCAGAGAGAGCATAAGGAATACGTTTAAGAAATAATTAGAAAGTAGAATCTCGGCCTGGCGTGGTGGCTCATGGCTGTAATCCCAGCACTTTGGGAGGCTGAGGCGGGTGGATCACAAGGTCAGGAGTTCGAGACCAGCCTGGCCAATATGGTGAAACCCTGTCTCTGCTAAAAATACAAAAATTAGCTGGGCATGGTGGCATGCGCCTGTACTCCTAGCTACTCAGGAGGCTGAGGCAGAAGAATCGCTTGAGTCCAGGAGGCGGGGTTGCAGTGAGCCAAGATTGTGCCACTGCACTCCAGCCTGGGCGACAGAGCGAGACTCCATCTCAAAAAAAAAAAAAAAAAAAAGTAGAATCTGCAGGACTTGGTGACTGAGTGGATGATGTGAAGAGCAAGAAGCAGGAGTTAAAATCCTAAGTTTCTGCCTTGGGCAACTGGGAGAATAGTAATATATCATTCACAGAAATATAATAGGATGAGGTGCAGGTTTTCTTTGGGGCTGGAGGTAATAAGAGATAGGAGTTTATTGTTTGGCTGTGTTTGATTTGAGATGCTTTTGGAACATCTAGTATATTTAGTAGACACTTGGATATAAGCATCTGTGTCAGCAAAGAGGTCTGGGCTGAAAATAGACTTGGGAGTCATCAGGGGAAGCAGTGAATATGATTGAGAGCCCCAGGGCTATTATGTAGATAAAAAGACCAGCAATAGAGCTGCTTCCTTTAGAATAAATCTGTTATCTGCTCTATATTATACTTTGCTATCTGGGAATCTGTTCCTCAATATTTGAATCACAGGTGTATTTTCATTTTTAGTGATTGTACTTTTTAACAGAAAATTTAAAATTTGTTTCTATTATTCAGCATGAGTATAAATTACTAATTAAATTTTGAGATAAGAATGGGGTTTCTTGAAAATACAAATCATATATTTTAATGTATCTTTTTAATGTATTTTATATATCTATTTATATATAATAAAGTAAAAATATATATTACTTACATATTATATATTTTTAATATATTTCTGTAAATGTTAGATGTTTTCATTTTTCCAATAGCAACTATAACCCTATATAACTTTTTGCCTCCATAAAGTTGTTAATTTATTATTTTATCTGTATTTTTATTGACTCCATTTAGGATTCATAGTAACTTGCACTTTGCCTACATTTTTGATAAGCCCTGATAATAAATATTTTAGATACACTCAGATTGTCTTAAGAGCCTTATTTTGGGTAGTGTATTTTGATAATTGAATGGGTGTTATGGTTAACAGACACCTGTTATGGTTATAATTTGTATTCACTGTAAAGGCTGCTATAGTTAAAATGCTGGCTTTAACTTCTGAATGTATTAGCCCTTTATATACATTATAAAGGTCATATATCAAAAACCTTTTATGATAATTGCCCAATTCTCTTGCCACTTTTCTTCTCCCATACTCTGACTCACATGCTGTCACCCTCAGAACCCTCCTAAGCCCTTCCAGTCTTCACCCTGTAACTCTTGAGTCATTCACTACTTAGTCAATGCTCCCATACTACTCATTTGCTTCACTGGTGTAGCACTTACTGTGTGCTTTTAAGATTAAGTGAATATGTGGGTGTGAGCTATATTTCTGAATAAATCTAGAAAAGAGGCGGGAGCAGTGGCTCACACCTGTGATCCCAACACTTTGAGAGACTGAGGCAGACAGATCACTTGAGCCCAGGAGTTTGAGACCAGCCTGGACAACATGGCAAAACCCCATCTCTACAAAAAAAAAAAAAAAAAAAAAATACAAGAAAAAAAAAAAAAGCCAGGCATGATGGTGTGTATCTGTTGTCCCAGCTACTCAGGAGGCTGAGGCAGGCAGATTAATTGAGCCCAGGAGGTCGTGGCTGCAGTGAGCCATGATCAGGCCACTGCACTCCAGCCTGGGTAACAAAGTAAGATTAAAAAAAAAAAAATCTGGGAAACTTTTTAAAAACAGTACAAAATAGTGAAAATCAAGAGCTATATTTGTTTTATAAAATATAATTTGAAACTTTTTTGCAAACAGGTGTTAGATTTTAAAATAATTTATACCCATCCAATTGTACAATTGAATTGACTCTTCAAGTGTTTAAAAATCCGACAATTGGAAAATTATTGTACGTTATGTCTTCTGACATCCTTAAAAAAGATTGATTTAGTACTGAGTTCTGTATTGTAAAATTCTTGACATGAAAGTGTGATGAGTATATAAACTATGTTATGGTTATTACTTTACATAAATCTTGAAATCACAGAAACAGTGCACAACAAACCTCATAAACTAAGAATAACCTAAGAAAGTGAGTGTTCAGGGTACCACCAGACTCTTTGCTCCATTGGCACATAATTGATGAACCCTTTTCTGATTTCAGAACTTTACAGTGATCTGCTATTCATGTTTTGGGATTCTACCAGTGTGTTACGTATATTCTGCACAAATATCTTTATCCAAGTTTTATGATATTCATAGCTAAAGGAAACAAGATGCAGATTGGTACAGTGGATTTTATACTGTAGTCTACTGGTTTCCAAGGAAAGAAAAAATAGGATACAAGGTAGAAATTATAAGATACAAAAATGGGAAAAGTTTCATGCTTTCTATAAGTTCAGAAGCAATTTTTCCATCCCATTTCAGAGAGATAGCTTAACATATACTTCTACCTTTTAAAAAGACTTTCTTCAGTGGTTCATTTTGTTTATTAAATAACCATTACTGATAACATTTCTTTACAGGCAATCATAATGGCTTATGCATTTCTTTCTCCTTCCTCTGATCTCAGTTTGTGCTGTTCTTCTAAGTGTAAATAATTCCTGTGCTTATTAATTAATTGCCCTATAGGATATTTTTAGACTGTACTTAGAAATTTCTTCTTTGAGAGCTAAACTCTTCTGGTACATAAGCTGTAGTGTGAGTATCATTTAGGACTACTTATAAAAACTAACATCTTGAAGTCATTTACCAAATAGTACCCTAGTGACTCAAAATTTAATGCCAGCATACTTACTTGCTTTGAGTAATGTTGTCTTGTATTTGGAATAAGGTTATAAAACAGTTGGAAAGGAAAGGTGATTTGACATATTTTAGATAGTAGTCACAATGTCCAGGTATCTGCAATTTTTTTGCTTTGATAAATCAGCACTTTAGGTTAGCTGACTTATTTGTTCCCAGAAAAAGAGTTAAAATCAGTTTTAAAATTTTTATGCTGTAAAAAAAATCTAAAATCATATAATTTTCAAATAAGTTAAGTAGACAATATGATAAAGTGGCAAAGAACATGGGCTCTGCCCCTGTTCAAATCTGTGAGACTCTGCACCTCAGAGCAGTGTTTTTACCTACAAAATAGGGTAATAATTGTACTACCTCTCAGAAGTTGATGTTAGGATTAAATGAGCTATACATGAAAATTAGTACAGTACCTTGCACATAGTAAGCACACCATACATATTAGTAGCAGTGATAGAAGTTCTTATTATTCCTCTTCTATTCAATGTCAAGAGCAGTACCTTTCATACAGGAAGCCTTTTTCCTTACTCAACTTGTCCATCTTTCCCTTGTTATTCCTCCCAATGAGGTAATAAGACAGATATAATTGGCTAAATCCTAGCGATTTTAAACCTCAATTTCTGTAACCTCCATGTAATTTCCCCTCTACCTAATGAAAGTGCCTCAGAGTTTTGCAAAGGATATACAGATGTGTCCGTAAGGGCTGAAGTCATAGGCAAAGCTTCTTAGACATTTTCAGTTTATAAAACAATAAAATACTATCTGTGTTTTTAGACTTTACAAATAACCTGTAGAAATGGTTTTCCTAAAGTAAAGCCAAAAAGAAATGGAGCAAGTCAAAATGCCTCCCTTTTCAAAGTATTACCCCCACCCCAATGAAAAGAAGTTGAGAAATATATATGAAATTATTATGGAATAAATATTTATTAATTATATTTAAATTATCAATTACCTAAATCAGGGCTCCATACATTATGAGGAGAAGTTCCTTTTCGTTTCTTTAAAGGCTTAACATCACAAAGGGATGGCTTACACTGCACTCTCCAATAATGACAAGACAGGACAGTGAGGATGATGTCACTAATAGTGGTTGAGAAGGGCATTGGTGCTCACAATTTGTGTGGAAGCTTTCAGATAAAACTGACATCTCCCAATAGATCTTAATATGCAAGTTTAAGATCCCAAATATAGATATGTTATTCATCTTTTTTTCATTTCAGAAAGGAAATTGATTGCTCTACTACTTATATTTGGAATTAAATGTTAATATCTTAGTTTAAATACTTGACTAGAACTTCAAATAAAATATTAACATCTTCAGGAACATATCAGTTAATTTTGTAAACCCTTGAGGCTATCATTTTTTTAATGTATAATCTCAAAATCCCCAATTACATGAATTCGTAATGCAGTTGATGACTGTCATATCGAATGTTCTTAGCCCTCAGGCGAACCGCAAATTGAGGATGACATGTTAAAAGAAGAAATGAATGGATTTTCATCCTTTGCAAGGTCACTAGTACCCTCTTCAGAGAGACTACACCTAAGTCTACATAAATCCAATAAAGTCATCACAAATGGTCCTGAGAAGAACTCCAGTTCCTCCCCGTCCAGCATGGATTATGCAGCCTCCGGGCCCCGGAAACTGGGCTCTGGAGCCCTGTATGGCAGAAGGCCCAGAAGCACATTCCCAAATTCCCACCGGTTTCAGTTAGTCATTTCGAAAGCACCCAGTGGGGATCTTTTGGATAAACATTCTGAACTCTTTTCTAACAAACAATTGCCATTCACTCCTCGCACTTTAAAAACAGAAGCAAAATCTTTCCTGTCACAGTATCGCTATTATACACCTGCCAAAAGAAAAAAGGATTTTACAGATCAACGGATAGAAGCTGAAACCCAGACTGAATTAAGGTATGACACATCAGCAACCAACAGTAAATCCTTCAGGAAATTAAATGAAAATTAATGAATTAATATTCCTTGTTTTCTGCTGCCAGCCTTAAGATCTGATAGTGCCCTTTTGATTGGAATGAGATGAATGTGACTTTTCCTTTTCCATGTATCACTAGAACTATCAGAGTAATTGCTGAAAAATAGCTATTAAACTGGTCGAGCACCTTATGCGTATGAATTACATATTTTATTATTTCAAGCGTGGTTCAAGAATTGTGTATGTTTTTAAATATTATACTTTCAGAGAATTCTTAAAATAGGTCATCAGACAGCATTTGTGGAAATATGCATATTGATTCATGTTAAAAGTGGCGAAACAATGGGCTATAGAGGGGAAGAAACTAACCCTTTATCCATCTAACCCTCTGCTCCATTTCCTGCAGATATTCAGGCCAGTCTTCATAGCAACAACTGCCAAGAATAATTTTAAATTGGGATAATTTCTGGAAATTAAGTATAATTTGCCTCAATAATGTTTTCAAATACAATAGTGCCTGGCACAAGATGAATGTTCAATAAAAGTTTGCCAGATGACTAAAGAAAAAAACAAATCTTGTCAAGTTTTGAGATTTAGCAGATTTGTGATTGTGATTGTTTTTCTAGTATTACATAAACAATTTATCTGGCAGTAGGTTTTAGTTGTTTTAGAAAGTAAAAACAATTTAAGATTAGTATTTTTTTCTTTGAATATAGATAAGAAGTACAGTGATATCAGATGAGTCTGCAGATATTTAATCAAATAAAATCAAATAATTCAAAATTATGTATTTTATAAGAATAGATGGATCTCATTCTTTTTGAGTTTATTTTTTCTAGCCAGTAAACCTTGTTACCACAGTGCTTATATTTTGAAGGATTAACAATTATTTATTTTAAATTATTACAGCTTTAAATCTGAGTTGGGGACAGCTGAGACTAAAAACATGACAGATTCAGAAATGAACATAAAGCAGGTAATAAGTATGAAATCTTTTGGTATTGCTACATTTGAATTACAGATGTTTTTCTGTAAATAGAATATGTACAGCTATTTAGACTGTGAAGAATAATCTGTTGGTGGCACTTATCATACATGATATAGCCAGTATA
Source organism: Pan troglodytes (assembly GCF_028858775.2). NCBI lineage: Eukaryota > Metazoa > Chordata > Mammalia > Primates > Hominidae > Pan > Pan troglodytes. Next base: position 86,430,186 of record NC_072413.2, read on the forward strand.
CAGAAGATCTGCCTATTTACAAATGGTTATAGCTCTCTCTGAATGGCCAGGTGGATCCTGCCAAATGTGGGAAGTCATTTGTTACTAACATCTTTCCTAGATGATTGGTTGGCTGGCTGGACAGATGGAAGGATCAGTAAAATACCTTAAGTATTGTTTTCAAAGATGCAGACCTGGATTACTAGAGGAGCCAGCAGAGTAGTGCAGAAGTTGAGTTTTTATACCTTTTTTTTTTTTGTAAAGAATTGCCACATATTATATAATTGGAAATTATACATTTTATAAGAATAAGTAGCTGTTATTCTCTTATGTTTGCCTCTGCTTTTTCTAGACCATAAAGCTGTTTATTACAGGGTTTATATTTTGAATTCTTAGCATCATTTCTTTTAAAATATTGCAACTTTGAGTCTGATTTTGAGATAAATTGTTTTATTTTTGGAGTGTCAGTCTTGCACTTGTGTCCTGACTTAAATTTGTTGCTTATAAAAATGGTTTGTCTATTAAAATGTCAAACACAGATCCAGAGATAGAAGAATAAAATATAATCATACTCAACTTCCCCCTTCCCTTCTGAAAATGGGTAGAAGGTGGTAGTTTTCCATCTCAGCTATTAATCGCTGTTTGACATAGGGCCCTGCCACTTAAGGCCCAAGGACAAATCACTTATCCTCTGAGAGCTGAATTTCCTCATCTAGAAAAACTGTACTTAACTTGCAGGATTATTAGGAGGAGTAAATGATGTAGGCAAAGTGCCTAGCCTGGTAAGGGCTTAATAAATGATAGCTATTACTAGCTTGAAATTTTTGGAAAGAGTTAGCTTTGCAGATAACTACATAAACATGAAAAAATATTTATTTACAATCCTGCAAGAAAATGTGTGTCCCCATATTCCATAGATAGTGCCATCAGTACTTGACTTGAAGAAGCCAGTAGAGTATTAACTGCAGTAGATCCATATTTTAACAGCACCTTTAAAACTGTAAAGCACTATACATAAATTGTCATTGTAAAGATTGAATCTAATGATGTGAGTAAATGCTTGGCACAGTTTGTGGTGCGTAGTAAGGAGTCTATAAAAGTAAGCTGCCATTATTTTTGTTTGTTAATATTATTGTTCATGCTGCCAGCGCTACCACTGCTTCTACATATTTGACATGTTGGCATTTAAAACAGATGAGCTATTTGAATTTCTGAATAATGAGATTTTGTTCCCTCAAACTTACTTAAAAGTTGAAAATTTGCTTCATTTTTCCCTTTATATGTTTATTTGTGGCAATTTCTTAATGTCATTTAAATGCCACTCATTAAAATACAAGAAATAAGTCATTTTACCTTTAAGTTTAAGAAAAAAGTGCTGGATGGATAGAAAAAGTATTCTAAAATATTCTTTGTTGTACTGTATAATTTTTATCTACTGGATATCTCTGTTCAATCACTTAAAATTTGCTGTGTTATATTCTGCTTTCGTAATGTATTTTTAAGCAAAAATAAAGATTTTTTTATTGCATCCCCAGGCATCTAATTGTGTGACATATGCTGCCAAAGAAAAAATAGCTCCTTTACCTTTAGAAGGGCATGACTCAACATGGGATGAGATTAAGGATGATGCTCTTCAGCATTCCTCACCAAGGTAAACAGTTCACAGGAGAAATAATTTCAACTGTCTTTAATTGCCTTCTTGTATAACAGACATATAGTATTTGCCACATAAGTACTATTTAATTGCATGCTCTAATCTATTTTGGTGTTATGTAATTCAATAACAGTTTTAGTTTTACCAAGGAAATTTTACAAATTGAAGTGCTTAATAAAAGTTGAAATGAATTAATTTTGCTAATTCATTAGTAAAGGAAAAAACCACACCAACTTGTATTATTTATTATCACTGTTCATTAAAAAAAATGATTTTCCCCAAGACAAGTCCTCTGGCAGTGATGCTAACCAGTTTACATGCCACAAATAGTACTGAAGAGCTTTACCATTTGAGGAGTCATAATTTGTGATTTTGAATATTCATCATATCCTAGTGCTTGACCAATCTGTGCTATATGAAGACACTATTTATTTATTTATTTATTTATTTATTTATTTATTTATTTATGAGACAGTCTCTCTCTGTTGTCCAGGCTGGAGTGCAGTGGTGCGGTCTGAGCTCACTGCAATGGAGGCACTCTTTAAAAACTACTCATCATGTTGAGTAATTAAGGAATATTATACATTAATTAGAAGGTAGTAGAAAACCTAAAAGATGCCTCGATAGTTTCAGTTGTCAAATGTATTTCCAGTGTCAGAGAGTGGATATGAAATGCCGGTGGAAGGGGTAGAAGAAAGGAAGGAGTAGAGATTAAAAAGAGGGCAAGAATAAGGTGTTATGTAGCAGACCACTAGGGAAGTACACACAATCCCCTCAGGCTCTGGCTTCTCCCTCAGGCCTTTGCTAGGGAGATCTCACCTGCTAAGGCCATGGAGAGTTCATTGTTAACTACCCTGTCTTTGAAATTTCTGGTGTTTCAACACATATAACTTATTATTTATTAATATAACTGCTCTTGAGCCAGTCTTCATTGAATATTAAGAATGACTTAAGGAAAGGAATATTTATCTTTTCTAATACTTTCTAAAAGAAGTAAAGTAGAATAGTATAATTGAGTATACCTGAATAAAATTTAGCTTCAAATTAATTATTGGTAACATAACTGAATAATAACAAAATTTATCATGATGACCACCTTTAAAAATATTTTCATAATAATGTATCTATATCCAGCATTATCTATACATTAACCTTAGTCAAATTGTCATTGTTTATACTAGAGAAGTGCCATAGTGTAGTTTTAAAAAGAATTGTGAATTTATACCTAGAAAAGTAGTTTAAAAACCTGTCTTTGCTGCTTATTAACATTAACCTTGGAAAGTTACTTAGCCTTTCTGACCCTTGGTGAACTCATCAGTAAATGGGAAAAATAATACACAGCCCACATGCCTGACTGGGTTGTTTAGAAGATTAAATTAGATATGGGTATGAGAGTGCTTTAAAAATTGCTGAAACATGTAATTACAGGTTGAGCATCCCAAATTTGAAAATCTGTAATTCACAATACTCCAAAATCCGACATGATGCCCAAAGGAAATGCTCATTGGAGCCTTTTTGGATTTCAGATTTTTGGATTGAGATGCTCAACTACTAAGTATATAATGGAAATATTCCAAAATCCAAATTCTGAAACACTTCTGGTTCCAAACATCTAAGATAAGGGCTATTCAGTGTGTACTAATATACAATGTTATTGAGTACTTATTGTATGCCAACCACTGTTTTGCTCAACTACTTTAACTTCCTCTTTCTAGGGCAATGTGTCGGTATTCCCTGAAGTCCCCTTCAACTCGTAAAATCTACTCTGAGTAAGATCTTTTTTAAGTCTTCGTTTTGCATAGTGGAATCAAGGATTAAGAATCAAAGAAACCATATTAAATAAGTCAGGATTGAACAATAATCTCTTTTTTTAAAACTGGCAAGTAATAAATGTACATATTCATGGAGTACCTAGTGATATTTTGATACATATACTGTACAGTGATTAGAACAGTTTAATTAGCATATCCATCATCTCGAACATTTTATCATTTCTTTGTGTTGGAAACATTGAGTATCCTTCTTCTAGCTATTTGAAACTATGTATTATTGTTAACCATGGTAGTCATCCTATAGTGGTATAGAACACTAGAGCTTACTCCTCCTATCTAGCTATAATTTTGTATCTTGTAACAAATCTCACCTTGTCCCTCATTCCCGTCTACCCTTCCCAGCCTCCAGTACCTTCTGTTCTACTTTCTACTTCTATGAAATCAACTGTTTTTAGCTTCCACATATGAGTGAGAACATGCGATGTTTAACTTTCTGTTGCTGGCTTATTTCACCAGCATCCATCCATGTTCCATCCATGTTGCCACAAATGACATGATTTTATTTGTTTTTATGGCTGAATAGTATTTCATGGTGTATATATACATTTTCTTTATCCATTCATCTGTGAACACTAATCTCTCTTACAACCAGCTTTGGGATATCAATCGTATAATACATACTAAATTTGAGAAACTGACCTGAATAATTTTCTCGAATTTATTTGAGAAATAATAACAACTTTCTGGAATAATTATCAATCACGTCATTTTTATCTCCAGTAGAAATTTGTCCCCAGGTATTACCTGATACTTTTTAATAATCAGTATCCATGATTCTTACTTATTTTATAAGTAAAAATAATAAAATAATAAAGAAGAGTTTTAGAGAAATGCAGACTTTTAATAGTTCAGGATACTCTTTCCAGAGGTTTCTAACCTCAGCAGTTCTTTGCAGATATTTTATTTGTAGATTTTAATGTTGTTTTAATTAAGTTACTCTTTTTAGGGAAAATAATTTATAAAATTTTATTTATTTTCAAATATGCTGTTTTTAAATAAGCAAGACCCTGTGAATCAGTTTGAAAGTGTAACTTTTTATTAAACATTTAAATCTATTATTTGATTTGCTTATTAACTCTTCCCTTATATTTGCTTATTCAGTAATTTAGTTACTTGCTACTTACATTTGGTATTAATTCACTAATTTCAGCTAATTAAAATCAAACATACAATAATATCCTAATTTTCTTGTAATAGCTACTAAAATATAGTTATAATAGAGAAGTGTGTTCAAGTAGTTAAAAATTACCACAAGATTTATGTTCACAAATTTTCCTATGAGAATTTTTCGTCTCCAAACGTTTTGAGAGAAAAAATAAATTTTTCTGCTTAGTAAATTTCTCAACCTTAAAACAAGATGCTGGCCTAGGGCTAGGAGAGGACTTCTTAGTTGAAGCTCCTGCTTCTCTGGACAACTTTCCTCTTCCTTCTTGCAAATGCTTTGCAGAGGGACTTGCACCTCTGCTGCTGGACCTGGTCAGGAGCAAGAGGAAATTTAAAACATTCCTCGGGAGTGCTTGCTCCCAGTGGATTGCATTTGATTGCGCCTTGTCCTTCGTTGCTTTCTTTTTGTGTTGTTTAATTCTGCTTGTTTTTTACTGCTATGGATGTTGCAGATATCTGTGAAATTTTACTCTATTAGGTCATCACCTTTAGTAAATATTTATCCTTGCATAATTTGAGAAGGTAGACATGTTTGTTTTGTAATATTCCCCTTAGTAATATGAGATAGAAGTACATTGGTAATGGTAGAGATAGATATTTCTAATTAGGTACTAATGTTTCTTACAGTTTTCAGAATAAGTAAGGAATAATTTTTATGCTATATATTGCCTTCCTTTTACAGTGAAGAAGAACTGTTGTATCTGAGTTTCATTGAAGATGTAACAGATGAAATTTTGAAACTTGGTTTATTTTCAAACAGGTTAGTTTTTTTAATTGTGTTATGTTAATTCAGGAGTACATTAAATATTCTTCATATTTCTTCATATGATGTTAAAATTTTAAAGTTATTTTCCCATATTAGGAAATGAAAAAATATATTGCTTTCTTGGAAACTTATTATTATAATTGATAGCAAGTTGTAAAGAATGTTTAATTCATACTCTAGGGGAAGTTCGCCACTTGGGAGAATTAAAGAATAGAGCTTTTATTCATGTTAATATTATATCCCTTGAGTTATAAGTGACTAGTGAAGGAAGATCTTTATCACTTATTTGCAAAGCTCCATAATCCCATTTTACTACCTAAAATTGTCATGAGAATCAAAAGCAAGCATTTTTGGTGCAACCATTATTAGTATTAGATCTAGTAAAATGAGAACAAATTAAGAGCTAGGTTTGCACGCTGTAAGTTAAATGGAAAGTTTGCAAAACCAGATTAGCTATTGCATAGCTTAAGGAAACTGTGTGTCCTGAATTTAGCTTGAACATTTATGTATCTAAGATTCATTGAGCACTGAGCTCTACTTTATGTTATGTAACCTAGGACCCTATTATGTATACTACTTGCTTTCTCTGTCATAATAATATGCCAAGCATAGACATTTTTAATAAATTATTTCTATCCTCTACATCAAGTTTTTTAAAAAATTAAAGCAAACATTTTCATTATTGGTATAAAAAGGCATATCAAAAAGAACTAAGATTTTTGGCATTAATTCTGTTGACCCCTTTCATTTTAAAAAGTTTGTTAATAATATTTGCATAATATGGGTAAAGAGTTTCAGGATACATAATGAAAAGTTTTGGCAATCTGTATCACAATATGAATATACTTAACACTGCTGAATCGTGCACTTAAAAATGGTTAAGATGATAAGTTTGGTTAGTTTTTGCCACCACAAGAAAAAAAGTACACATACAAAATCATATGTATTTATGCTTAAAGTTTTATGTTTTTCTCAAGATTATAAGACTGTTTATTACAGCATTTTTATAATTGTACCAAAAACCAGAATCAACCTAAATGTTTAATGGTAAATGTTTGGTTGAATAAACTGTGGAATATATATGAAATGTGAGGTCTGTTTAGGGATTAAAAATGATGTTGAAGTGAATTTACAGATATAGAAAGATGTTAAAGATATATGTCATTGATTAGAAAAAACAAAATAGGGCTGGGCGCAGTGGCTCACACCAGTAATCCCAGCACTTTGGGAGGCTAAGGTGGGCGGATCACAAGGTCAGGAGTTCAACACCAGCCTGGCCAATATGGTGAAACCCCATCTCTACTAAAAATACAAAAATTAGCTGGGCGTGGTGGTGTGCGCCTGTAGTCCCAGCTACTCAGGTGGGTGAGGCAGGAGAATCGCTTGAACCCCACAAGGCGGAGGTTGCAGTGAGCTGAGATCGCGCCACCGCACTCCATCTTGGGCGACAGAGTGAGACTCTGTCTCAGAAAAAAAAAAAAAAGAAAAAGAAAAAAGAAAAAACAAGATAGATACCCAAATAGTATGTATTGTTTAATTACAAGTTGGTAAAGAAATACAAATGAATAGAAAAAATGCCTAGTAGCGAATATTCTAAAATGTTAACAATAGTTGTAAAAAGTAGAATACAGATTTCTTGGGTTTTAAAAAAAATTGTGAAATAATTCAGAACTACTAACTCTGAGGTTGGTTCATAACTTCACTGATGCTAGCAAATGATAACAAAGGAAATTAGTTGTTTTTTAAGAAACTGTTGATACATTCCTGTGATAGAGAGGTGAGCATGGTGTTCTAGAATGAAGAAATTCTGTGGAGCCAGACACATCTGGGTTAAATTCTCCTAAAGGCTTTTGACCTCAGGGGAGAGGAAATTATCATCTTAGAGATGTGGCTTTCTCGTCTTTAAAATGGTTTTTACACTATCTTTCCCTCCCTACATTGGTCAGAACTAGAGGTAAAATGATTATTATGACTAGCACAGTAGCACTTAATGGAAATTAATAGGTGATAACTTTTAAATTATTATGTGGATTTACCATCAGTGGGAGTTTTTAAATTTTTTTATTATTTTTTAAAATTTTGTGAGGTACACAGTAGGTATGTATATTTAAGGGGTACATGAGATGTTTTGATACAGGCAAGCATTGTGAAATAAGAACGTCACGGAGAATGGGGTATCCATCCTCTCAAGCATTTATCCTTTGAGTTACAAACGATCAGATTACATTCTCTAAGTTATTTTAAATGTACAATTAAGTTACTATTGACTGTAGTCACCCTGTTGTGCTGTCAAATGGTCTTATTCATTCTTTCTATGTTTTTGTACCCATTAACTACCCCACTTAACCTGCAGCCCTCTACTACCCTTCCCAGCCTCTGTTAACCATCCTTCTACTCTCTATGTCCATGAGTTCAATTGTTTTGATTTTTAGATCCCACAAATACGTGGGAGCATGCAATGTTTGTCTTTCTGTGCCAGGCTCATTTCACTTAATATAATGATCTCCAGTTCCGTCCATATTGTTGCAGATCACAGGATCTCACTTTTTTAATGGCTGAATAGTACTCCATGGTGTATATGTACTACGTTTTTTTATCCATTCATTTGTCAATGGACACTTAGTTGCTTCCAAATCTTAGCTGTCATAAACAGTGCTACGACAAACATAAGAGTGCAGGTATCTCTTCGATATCCTGACTTACTTCCTTTTGGGATTGCTGGAACATATGGTAGCTCAATTTCTAGTTTTTTGAGGGACCTCCAAACTGTTCTCCATAGTGGTTGAACTAATAGTTTACATTCTTACCAACAGTGTGCAAGGATTCCCTTTTCTCCACATCCTCACCAGCATTTATTATTGCTTGTTTTTGCATATAAGCCATTTTAACTGGAGTGAGATGATACCTCATTGTAGTTTTGATTTGCATTCCTCTGATGATCAGTGATGTGTGGAATACCTTTTCATATTCCTGTCTACAATTCGTATGTCTTTTGAGAATTGTCTATTCAAATCTTTTGCCCATTTTTTGATTGGGTTATTAGATTTTTCCCTATAAATCTAATAGTAAATAGTTGTTTGAGCTCCTTATATATTCTGGTTATTAATTCCTTGTCAGAGGGTTAGTTTGCAAATATTTTCTCCCATTCTGTGGATTGTCTCTTCACTTTGTTGGTTATATCCTTTGCTGTGTGGAAGCTTTTTAATTTGTGATCCCATTTGTCCATGTTTGCTTTGGTTGCCTGTGCTTGTGGGATATTACTCAAGAAGTCTTTGCCAGACCAGTGTCCTAGAGATTTTCCCTCAATGTTTTCATTTAGTAGTTCCATAGTTTCAGAACTTATATTTAAGTCTTTCATCTATTTTGATTTGATTTTTGTATGTGGTGAGAGATAGGGGTCTAGTTTCATTCTTTTGCATATGGGTATCCAGTTTTCCCATTACCATTTATTGAAGAGACTGCCTTTTCCCCAGTGTATGTATGTTCTTGGCAACTTTGTCAAAAATGAGTTCACTGTAGGTGTGTGGATTTGTTTCTGAGTTCTCTATTCTGTTCCATTGGTCTGTGTCTGTTTTTATGCCTGACCATGCTGTTTTGGTTACTGTAGCTCTGTACTATAATTTGAAGTCAGGTAACATGATTCCACCAGTTTTGTTCTTTTTACTTAGGATAGCTTTGGCTATTCTGGGTCTTTTGTGGTTTCATGTACATTTTAGGATTTTTTTTTCTATTTCTGTGAATAATGTCACTGCTATTTTGATAGGGATTGCATTGACTCTGTAGATTGCTTTGGGTGGTGTGGGCATTTTAACAATATTGATTCTTACAATCCATGAATTTGGAATATTTTTCCTTTTTTTTTTTTGGTGTCCTTTTCCATTTTGTTCATTGGTGTTTTATACTTTAATATAGGAATTTTTAAAAGTATAATTTAGGAAGGATTATAAAATATCTCTGTAAGAGGTTTTTCTTTAGGGTTTGGTTGTGTGTGTGTGTGTGTGTGTGTGTGTAAATATCGGGGTAGAGAGGCTTTGGGTGTTTGCATATGTCTGTGAGAGAAAAACAGCTTTTTGGTGGTGGGGTGAGAAAAAGGAGAATTTTATTCAAAGAAATAAAAGTAGCATACAGTCTTTCAGAAATATGTAATGTGAAGCAAATGCATAATGGAAGAACTTAGAACAGGAAAGGATTAGTCTTCAGCTTTACAGAGAAAAAGAAAAATCTGAAAAACATTTTTCAACCTTTGTAGTTTCAGTGTTACGTGGCTAGTTTATATTTAGATGATTTTCTGATTTTGAGACATTAACATTTTTGTTTATCATTTGTAGGTTTTTAGAACGACTGTTCGAGCGACATATAAAACAAAATAAACATTTGGAGGAGGTTTGTCTTTCCTTATAACTTCATTAGAAAAATTATAATGTAAAAATAATTTTATGGTTTTTTTCATACCTTCAAACAATACATTAAAAGCAAGTGCTTTTTTTTTCCCTTGAACTTTTTTGAGGGTGGTGGTGGGAGAAGTGAAAGGAAAAGTATTAATCCTGTGAGATTTTCAGCACTGCAGTCAAAATTTAATTTGACTCAATTAATGTAATTAGTCTCATCTTTTCTTAATCCTAGGAAAAAATGCGCCACCTGCTGCATGTCCTGAAAGTAGACTTAGGCTGCACATCGGAGGAAAACTCGGTAAAGCAAAATGTTGTTGATATGTTGAATGTATTTGATTTTGAAAAGCCTGGGAATTCAGAACCAAATGAATTAAAAAATGAAAGTGAAGTAACAATTCAGCAGGAACGTCAACAATACCAAAAGGCTTTGGATATGTTATTGTCGGCACCAAAGGATGAGAACGAGATATTCCCTTCACCAACTGAATTTTTCATGCCTATTTATAAATCAAAGCATTCAGAAGGGGTTATGATTCAACAGGTGAATGATGAAACAAATCTTGAAACTTCAACTTTGGATGAAAATCATCCAAGTATTTCAGACAGTTTAACAGATCAGGAAACTTCTGTGAATGTCATTGAAGGTGATAGTGACCCTGAAAAGGTTGAGATTTCAAATGGATTATGTGGTCTTAACACATCACTCTCCCAATCTGTTCAGTTCTCCAGTGTCAAAGGCGACAATAATCATGACATGGAGTTATCAACTCTTAAAATCATGGAAATGAGCATTGAGGACTGCCCTTTGGATGTTTAATCTTCATTAATAAATACCTCAAATGGCCAGTAACTCAATATTACTTTTCTTCCTTTTTTAAAATGTATGTATAAGATTTCTGTATTGGTTTTCTGTGCTGCAATAGTAAGTTACCAGAAACCTAGCGGCCTAACGTGCCACACATTTATTATTCATCCCACAGTTTTGTGGATCAGGAGTGTAGGCACAGCTTAGTTGGGTCCTCTGTCCTGGGTCTCACAAGGCTACCCCACAATCAAGGCAGTGGCTGGGGCCATGTTTTCATTTAGAGGCTTGTTGGCAGAATTAGCCTCCTTGCAGTTATAGATTTGAGGGCTTCGTTGTCTTGCTGACCAGTGGCTAGAGGCTGCCTATAGTTCTCTGCCACTTGGCCCTTTCCTTAGGGAAATTATAACATGGCTGCTTGCTTTTTTAAGGATATCAGGAAAACCAGAGATATTCTGCTAACAAGATGGAGTCTTCTATAATGTAACATAATCACAGGAGTGACTTTCTATCACCTTTACCGTGTTCTTTTGGGTAGAAGCAAGTCACAGGTCTTGCCCACACTTAAGGGTTGGGAATATATACAAGGGTGTGAATGCCAGAACACAGGAATCACTGGGGTCATCTGAGGACCTGCTGGCCACAATTTCTAAAATCACTTTTCAGAGGAAAACATATTTTACCCATATTTTCAGAGGAACATATTTTACCCAGACATAAGCGGTTTTGTAGGCTATGGGAAATGGTTTATGATCTGGTGTGAGTCTTGAAGCGTTGGACCTTGTCTGCAATATCTTGAATTTTGTTTTCTCACTTTTCCTGCAATATCTAAAGCCTCAAGGACCTTTCAGTTGTCAGTGACCCAGGGAATTCTGTCAGCTGGCTGAGATGTTGTCTCTTGTTGTGAGTGCAAACATTTAGTCAGACCTGTCTGAAGCCCTCTCCTACCCTTGTAGCTCATGAATGAGACCCTTACTATTAGAACATGGCCCAGCAGATTCATCTCTAATTATACCTTTTTAACTATTTACAATAATATAATTGAATATTTGTGTGCCCGTTATGTACAAAGTTTCATGCCTAGATACTGTGGAGGATAAAAACAATAACCCATTTTGTTTTTATAAGCTATATTTTAATTTTATATTTAAAAAAATACAACCCAGGTATTCTTCTAAAAACTTAACAGTGACTTCCAAGTATCCTGTTCTTTAACTCGGGTTTTTATCATCCTTTGGCCATAGCAGTGTTTCCCAAAGGGTGGTACTTACCACTGGAGACCTGAGAGTTGATTTTAGTGGTATGTGGATGACAGGTCCATCTCATTCATGGGATGCTGACCATCACCACTGTCTTCAGGATAAGACACAGGTACAACCTGCAAAGCACAATATGGTGGGACTGAGCACCCAACCCACTTTTCACCTCCACTGTCGGAATCCCCAATTCACCCTGCTACAACCCTTTTTTGGCACACCTGCCCCTCAGCCCTCACCTCTGGACTTCTTCCCTTTAACCCTGTAAGCAACACCGTCTATCCCCTCTTGCAGTCCTCTTAAACCTCCTGAAATAACCTTGGCTCTATTCTTGGTCCCCAGCCTGGGTCTCCCCATCTGTTAGATCTTTACCCCTCTATTTGCTTCTTGGGTTCTGTTGTTCCTCAGCCCCAGGGTTCCTTTCTTCAGTCCCAGCCTCACTCTTTCACAAACCCCCTCTTCCCATTCCCCATGTAACTACCCCAGACCTACTGGCCTGGCCCAAATTTTCCTTCCTTGGCTGGAGCTACCATCTGTCTTTCCGGAGGCATTCTCAGAAACTATCTCCTGGCTGCTGTTCTCCAACACTTTGGTCCAAGCCCCAGACCTGCCCTATTTGACATTCAGTCTTCATGCTCTAACTCTGGGTACAGCTTCTTGTCTCTGGGGCCATGACCCATCCTAATTTGCATACCTATTAGGACAATTTGTTGTTATCCTTTAGTTTCCCTTTAAGTTTTAAAAGGTGAGTTGATTTAAAGAAATATTAAAAATGGTTCTTGAATGTGGCAAAAGTATTATAGTATGAAGGTAGGATGTGGGTGGTAAGTTTGGGAAACAGCACTTAAACTCTTCTAGCAGCATCTTTTTTTATCCCTAAGACATCTTGTTACAGCATCAAGCAACATCTTTATATCTTCGCCTCTTCCTTCTCACACAGCCCATCAACTGAGGCTGAGAGGCATGATGAATGTGAGTGTGTCTTCTGAGCCAGGTTGCCTGGATTTGATTCCTTTTGAGCTGTGACTTTGAGCTGGGTTACTGAGCCTGTGTGTGTTTTCTCATATCTTGGATGGGGGTAATTATAGAGCCTTTATCATAGAATACAAGAATTAAATGAGCTTGCATGATAAATACAGGCTGCTGCTACTTTTTTTTTTTTGCTATTTATTTTTTATTTCAGTAGGATTTTGGGAACAGGTGATGTTTGGTTACATGAATAAGTTCTTCATTGGTGACTTCTGAGATTTTGGTGCACCCAGCACCTAAGCAGTGTACATTGTACCCAATGTGTAGTCTTTTATCCCTCACTCCCCGCCTACCCTTTCCCCTCAGCCCCCAAAGTCCATTGTATTATTCTTATGCCTTTGCATCCTCATAGCTTAGCTCCCACTTATGAGTGGGAACATACAATGTTTGGTTTTCCATTCCTGAGTTACTTCACTTAGAATAATGGTCTCCAATTCCGTCTAGGTTGCTGCAAATGCCATTATTTCATTCCTTTTTATGGCTGAGTAGTATTCAATTGTGTGTGTGTGTATATATATATACACACATCACATTTTCATTATCCACTTGTTGATCAATGGGCATATGGGCTGGTTCCATATTTTTGCAATTGTGAATTGTACTCCTATAAACATGCGTGTGCAAGTTATCTTTTTTGTATAATGACTTCTTTTCCTCTGGGTAGATACCCAGGAGTGGGATTGCTGGATCAAATGGTAGATCTACCTTTAGTTCTTTAAGGAATCTCCACACTGTTTTCCATAGTGGTTGCACTAGTTTACATTCCCACTAACAGTGTAAAAGTGTTCCCTGTTCACCACATCCACACCAATATCTACTATTTTTTAATTTTTTGATTATGGCCATTCTTGGAACAGTAAGGTGGTATCGCATTGTGGTTTTGATTTGCAGTTCCTTGATAATTAGTGATGTTGAACATTTTTTCATATGTTTATTGGCCATTTGTATATCTTCTTTTGAGAATTGTCTGTTCATGTCCTTAGCCCATTGTTGATGGGATTGTTTTTGTTTCTTGCTGATTTGTTTGAGTTACTTGTAGATTCTGGATATTAGTCCTTTGTCAGATGTATAGATTGCAAAGATTTTCTTCACTCTGTGGGTTGTCTGTTTACTGATTATTTCTTTTGCTATGCAGAATCATTTTAGTTTACCTAAGTTTCATCTGTTTATCTCTGTTTTTGTTGCATTTGCGTTTGGGTTCTTGGTCATGACACTTAGCCTAAGCCAGTGTCTAGAAAGGTTTTTCTGATGTTATATTCTAGAATTTTTATAGTTTCAGGTCTTAGATTTAAGTCTTTGATCCATCCTGAGTTGATTTTTCCATAAGGTGAGAGATGAGGATCGAGTTTCATTCTTCTACACGTGGCTTACCAATTGTCCCAGCACCATTTGTTGAATAGCTTTGTTGACAGTCAGCTGACTGCAAATATGTGGCTACATTTCTGGGTTGTTTATTCCATTCCTTTGGTCTATATGCCTTTTTGTTTGTTTGTTTGTTTGTTTTTGAGGCAGAGTCTCACTCTGTCACCCAAGCTGGAGTGCAGTGGCGCGATCTGGGCTCACTGCAACTTCTGCCTCCTGGGTTCAAGCGATTCTCCTACCTCAGCCTCCCAAGTAGCTGAGATTACAGGCACCTGCCACCATGCCCAGCTAATTTTTGTAGTTTTAGTTTGTAGTTTGTAGTTTTAATAGAGACGGGGTTTCACCATGTGGGCCATGTTGGCCAGGCTGTCTCAAACTCCAGCATAGAAGGTATGTTCCTTCTATGCTGATTTTGCTGAGGGTTTTAATCATAAAGGGATGCTGGATTTTGTCAAATGCTTCGGTCTATTCAGATGATCATGTGATTTTTGTTTTTAATTCTGTTTATGTGGTATATCACATTTATTGATTTTCAGATGTTAAACCATCCCTGCAGGCCTGGTATGAAACCCACTTGATCGTGATGGATCATCTTTTTGATATGCTGTTGGATTCGGTTAGCTAGGATTTCGTTGAGGATTTTTGCATCTGTGTTCATCAGGGATATTGGTCCATAGTTTTGTTTTTTTGATATGTCCTTTCCTGGTTTTGGTATTAGGGTGATCATGGCTTCATAGAATGATTTAGGGAGGATTCCCTCTTTATCTTTTGGAATAGTGTCCATAGGATTGGTACCAATTCTTCTTTGAATGTCTGATAGAATTCAGCTGTGAATTCATCTGGTCCTGGAATTTTTGTTTTTTTGTTAGTAATTTTTTTTTTTTTTTTTTTTTTTTAGATAGAGTCTCGCTCTGTCACCTAGGCTGGAGTGCAGTGGTGCAATCTCAGCTCACTGCTGCAACCTCTACCTCTTGGTTTCAAGCAACTCTCCTGCCTCAGCCTCCCAAGTAGCTGGAATTACAGGTGCCTGCCACTGCACCCAGCTAATTTTTGTATTTTTAGTAGAGACAGGGTTTCACCATGTTGGCCAGACTGGTCTTGAACTCCTGACCTCGTGATCCACCCGCCTTGGCCTCCCAAAGTGCTGGGATTACAGGCGTGAGCCACTGTGCCCAGCCTATTTTTGTTGGTAATTTTTAAATTACCATTTCAATCTCACTGCTCGTTATTGGTCTGTTTAGAGTTTTCTGTTTCTTCCTGTTTAATCTAGGAGGGTTGTATATTTCCAGGAATGTATCCATCTCCTCTAGGTTTTCTAGTTTGTGCATGTAAAGCTGTTCATAGTAGCCTTGAATCATCTTTTTTGTTTCTGTGGTATCGGTTGTAATATGTCCTGCTTATTTCTTTTATTTATTTATTTATTTATTATTATTATACTTTAAGTTTTAGGGTACATGTGCACAATGTGCAGGTTAGTTACATATGTATACATGTGCCATGCTGGTGCACTGCACCCACTAACTGGTCATCTAGCATTAGGTATATCTCCCAATGCCATCCCTCCCCCCACCCCACGACCCCACAACAGTTCCCAGAGTGTGATGTTCCCTTTCCTGTGTCCATGTGTTCTCATTGTTCAATTCCCACCTATGAGTGAGAACATGTGGTGTTTGGTTTTCTGTCCCTGAGATAGTTTGCTCAGAATGATGGTTTCCAGCTTCATCCATGTTCCCACAAAGGACATAAACTCATCCTTTTTTATGGCTGCATAGTATTCCATGGTGTGTATGTGCCACATTTTCTTAATCCAGTCTATCATTGATGGACATTTGGGTTGGTTCCAAGTCTTTGCTATTGTGAATAATGCCGCAATAAACATACATGTGCATGTGTCTTTATAGCAGCATGATTTATAGTCCTTTGGGTATATACCCAGTAATGGGATTGCTGGGTCAAATGGTATTTCTAGTTCTAGATCCCTGAGGAATTGCCACACTGACTTTCACAATGGTTGAACTAGTTTACAGTCCCACCAACAGTGTAAAAGTGTTCCTATTTCTCCACATCCTCTCCAGCACCTGTTGTTTCCTGACTTTTTAATGATCGCCATTCTAACTGGTGTGAGATGATATCTCATTGTGGTTTTGATTTGCATTTCTCTGATGGCCAGTGATGGTGAGCAGTTTTTCATGTGTTTTTTGGCTGCATAAATGTCTTCTTTTGAGAAGTGTCTGTTCATGTCCTTTGCCCACTTTTTGATGGGGTTGTTTGTTTTTTTCTTGTAAATTTGTTTGAGTTCGTTGTAGATTCTGGATATTAGCCCTTTGTCAGATGAGTAGGTTGTGAAAATTTTCTCCCATTTTTTAGGTTGCCTGTTCACTCTGATGGTAGTTTCTTTTGCTGTGCAGAAGCTCTTTAGTTTAATTAGATCCCATTTGTCAATTTTGGCTTTTGTTGCCATTGCTTTTGGTGTTTTAGACATGAAGTCCTTGCCCATGCCTATGTCCTGAATGGTAATGCCTAGGTTTTCTTCTAGGGTTTTTATGGTTTTAGGTCTAACATTTAAGTCTTTAATCCATCCTGAATTGATTTTCGTATAAGGTGTAAGGAAGGGATCCAGTTTCAGCTTTCTACATATGGCTAGCCAGTTTTCCCAGCACCATTTATTAAATAGGGAATCCTTTCCCCATTGCTTGTTTTCCTCAGGTTTGTCAAAGATCAGATAGTTGTAGATATGCGGCGTTATTTCTGAGGGCTCTGTTCTGTTCCATTGATCTATATCTCTGTTTTGGTACCAGTACCATGCTGTTTTGGTTACTGTAGCCTTGTAGTATAGTATGAAGTCAGGTAGTGTGATGCCTCCAGCTTTGTTCTTTTGGCTTAGGATGGACTTGGCGATGCAGGCTCTTTTTTGGTTCCATATGAACTTTAAAGTAGTTTTTTCCAGTTCTGTGAAGAAAGTCATTGGTAGCTTGATGGGGATGGCATTGAATCTGTAAATTACCTTGGGCAGTATGGCCATTTTCACAATATTGATTCTTTCTACCCATGAGCATGGAATGTTCTTCCACTTGTTTGTATCCTCTTTTATTTCCTTGAGCAGTGGTTTGTAGTTCTCCTTGAAGAGGTCCTTCACATCCCTTGTAGGTTGGATTCCTAGGTATTTTATTCTCTTTGAAGCAATTGTGAATGGGAGTTCACTCATGATTTGTCTCTCTGTTTGTCTGTTGTTGGTGTATAAGAATGCTTGTGATTTTTGTACATTGATTTTGTATCCTGAGACTTTGCTGAAGTTGCTTATCAGCTTAAGGAGATTTTGGGCTGAGACAGTGGGGTTTTCTAGATATACAATCATGTCATCTGCAAACAGGGACAGTTTGACTTCCTCTTTTCCTAATTGAATACCCTTTATTTCCTTCTCCTGCCTAATTGCCCTGGCCAGAACTTCCAACACTATGTTGAATAGGAGTGGTGAGAGAGGGCATCCCTGTCTTGTGCCAGTTTTCAAAGGGAATGCTTCCAGTTTTTGCCCATTCAGTATGATATTGGCTGTGGGTTTGTCATAGGTAGCTCTTATTAT
The DNA here is from genome assembly GCF_028858775.2 of Pan troglodytes. Lineage (NCBI taxonomy): Eukaryota > Metazoa > Chordata > Mammalia > Primates > Hominidae > Pan > Pan troglodytes. Next base: position 86,448,001 of record NC_072413.2, read on the forward strand.
TTTGAAATACGTCCCATCAATACCTAATTTATTGAGAGTTTTTAGTATGAAAGGTTGTTGAATTTTGTCAAAGGCCTTTTCTGCATCTATTGAGATAATCATGTGTTTTTTGTCTTTGGTTCTGTTAATATGCTGGATTACCTTTATTGATTTGCGTATATTGAACCAGCCTTGCATCCCAGGGATGAAGCCCACTTGATCATGGTGGATAAGCTTTTTGATGTGCTGCTGGATTCGGTTTGCCAGTATTTTATTGAGGATTTTTGTATCAATGTTCATCAAGGATATTGGTCTAAAATTCTCTTTTTTGGTTGTATCTCTGCCCGGCTTTGGTATCAGGATGATGCTGGCCTCATAAAATGAGTTAGGGAGGATTCCCTCTTTTTCTATGGATTGGAATAGTTTCAGAAGGAATGGTACCAGTTCCTTCTTGTACCTCTGGTAGAATTCGGCTGTGAATCCATCTGGTCCTGGACTCTTTTTGGTTGGTAAGCTATTGATTATTGCCACAATTTCAGATCCTGTTATTGGTCTATTCAGAGATTCAACTTTTCCTGGTTTAGTCTTGGGAGGGTGTATGTGTTGAGGAATTTTTTTTTTTTTTTTTTTTGAGACGGAGTCTCGCTCTGTCGCCCAGGCTGGAGTGCAGTGGCGCGATCTCGGCTCACTGCAAGCTCCGCCTCCCGGGTTCACGCCATTCTCCTGCCTCAGCCTCCCGAGTAGCTGGGACCACAGGCGCCCGCCACCACGCCCGGCTAATTTTTTGTATTTTTAGTAGAGACGGGGTTTCACCGTGTTAGCCAGGATGGTCTCGATCTCCTGACCTCGTGATCCGCCCGCCTCGGCCTCCCAAAGTGCTGGGATTACAGGCGTGAGCCACCGCGCCCGGCCGTGTTGAGGAATTTATGCATTTCTTCTAGATTTTCTAGTTTATTTGCATAGAGGTGTTTGTAGTATTCTCTGATGGTAGTTTGTATTTCTGTGGGATTGGTGGTGATTTCCCTCTTTATCATTTTTTATTGCGTCTATTTGATTCTTCTCTCTTTTTTTGTTTATTAGTCTTGCTAGCAGTCTATCAATTTTGTTGATCCGTTCAAAAAACCAGGTCCTGGATTAATTAATTTTTTGAAGGGTTTTTTGTGTCTCTATTTCCTTCAGTTCTGCTCTGATTTTAGTTATTTCTTGCCTTCTGCTAGCTTTTGAATGTGTTTGCTCTTGCTTTTCTAGTTATTTTAATTGTGATGTTAGGGTGTCAATTTTGGATCTTTCCTGCTTTCTCTTGTGGGCATTTAGTGCTATAAATTTCCCTCTACACACTGCTTTGAGTGCGTCCCAGAGATTCTGGTATGTGGTGTCTTTGTTCTCGTTGGTTTCAAAGAACATCTTTATTTCTGCCTTCGTTTCGTTATGTACCCAGTAGTCATTCAGGAGCAGGTTGTTCAGTTTCCATGTAGTTGAGCGGTTTTGAGTGAGATTCTTAATCCTGAGTTCTAGTTTGATTGCCCTGTGGTCTGAGAGATAGTTTTTATAATTTCTGTTCTTTTACATTTGTTGAGGAGAGCTTTACTTCCAAGTATGTGGTCAATTTTGGAATAGGTGTGGTGTGGTGCTGAAAAAAATGTACATTCTGTTGATTTGGGGTGAGAGTTCTGTAGATGTCTATTATGTCTGCTTGGTGCAGAGCTGAGTTCAGTTCCTGGGTATCCTTGTTGACTTTCTGTCTCGTTGATGTGTCTAATGTTGACAGTGGGGTGTTAAAGTCTCCCATTATTAATGTGTGGGAGTCTAAGTCTCTTTGTAGGTCACTCAGGACTTGCTTTATGAATCTGGGTGCTACTGTATTGGGTGCATATATATTTAGGATAGTTAGCTCTTCTTGTTGAATTGATCCCTTTACCATTACGTAATGGCCTTCTTTGTCTCTTTTGATCTTTGTTGGTTTAAAGTCTGTTTTATCAGAGACTAGGATTGCAACCTCTGCCTTTTTTTGTTTTCCATTTGCTTGGTAGATCTTCCTCCATCCTTTTATTTTGAGCCTATGTGTGTCTCTGCACGTGAGATGGGTTTCCTGAATACAGCACACTGATGGGTCTTGACTCTTTATCCAGTTTGCCAGTCTGTATCTTTTAATTGGAGCATTTAGTCCATTTACATTTAAAGTTAATATTGTTATGTGTGAATTTGATCATGTCATTATGATGTTAGCTGGTTATTTTGCTCATTAGTTGATGTAGTTTCTTCATAGTCTCGATGGTCTTTACATTTTGGCATGATTTTGCAGCGGCTGGTACCAGTTGTTCCTTTCCATGTTTAGTGCTTCCTTCAGGAGCTCTTTTAGGGCAGGCCTGGTGGTGACAAAATCTCTCAGCATTTGCTTGTCTGTAAAGGATTTTATTTCTCCTTCACTTATGAAGCTTAGTTTGGCTGGATATGAAATTCTGGGTTGAAAATTCTTTTCTTTAAGAATGTCGAATATTGGCCCCCACTCTCTTCTGGCTTGTAGAGTTTCTGCCGAGAGATCCGCTGTTAGTCTGATGGGTTTCCCTTTGAGGGTAACCCGATCTTTCTCTCTGGCTGCCCTTAACATTTTTTCCTTCATTTCAACTTTGGTGAATCTGACAATTATGTGTCTTGGAGTTGCTTTTCTCGAGGAGTATCTTTGTGGTGTTCTCTGTATTTCCTGAATCTGAATGTTGGCCTGCCTTGCTAGATTGGGGAAGTTCTCCTGGATAATATCTTGCAGAGTGTTTTCCAACTTGGTTCCATTCTCCCCGTCACTTTCAGGTACACCAATCAGACATAGATTTGGTCTTTTCACATAGTCCCATATTTCTTGGAGGCTTTGCTCGTTTCTTTTTATTCTTTTTTCTCTAAACTTCCCTTCCCGCTTCATTTCATTCATTTCATCTTCCATCGCTGATACCCTTTCTTCCAGTTGATCACATCAGCTCCTGAGGCTTCTGCATTCTTCACATAGTTCTCGAGCCTTGGTTTTCAGCTCCATCAGCTCCTTTAAGCACTTCTCTGTATTGGTTATTCTAGTTATACATTCTTCTAAACTTTTTTCAAAGTTTTCAACTTCTTTGCCTTTGGTTTGAATGTCCTCCTGTAGCTCGGAGTAATTTGATCGTCTGAAGCCTTCTCTCAGCTCGTCAAAGTCATTCTCCATCCAGCTTTGTTCCGTTGCTGGTGAGGAACTGCGTTCCTTTGGAGGAGGAGAGGCGCTCTGCTTTTTAGAGTTTCCAGTTTTTCTGCTGTGTTTTTTCCCCATCTTTGTGGTTTTATCTACTTTTGGTCTTTGATGATGGTGATGTACAGATGTGTTTTTGGTGTGGATGTCCTTTCTGTTTGTTAGTTTTCCTTCTAACAGTCAGGACCCTCAGCTGCAGGTCTGTTGGAGTACCCAGCCGTGTGAGGTGTCAGTCTGCCCCTGTTGGGGGGTGCCTCCCAGTTAGGCTGCTCGGGGGTCAGGAGTCAGGGACCCACTTGAGGAGGCAGTCTGCCCGTTCTCAGATCTCAAGCTGCATGCTGGGAGAACCACTGCTCTCTTCAAAGCTGTCAGACTGGGACATTTTTTTGTCCTGCTTATTTCTAATTGAGTTTCTTTGGATCTTCTCTCCTTTTCTTCGTTAATCTCACTAATGGTCTATCAATTTCATTTCTCTTTTCAAAGAACCAGCTCTTTGTTTATCTTTTATATTGTGTTTTTTTTGTTTGTTTCAATTTCATTTAATTCTGCCCTGATCTTAGTTATTTCTTTACTTCTGCTGGGTTTGGGTTTGGTTGATTCTTGTTTCTCTAACTCCTTGAGGTGTGTCCTTAGATTGTCTATTTGTACTCTTTCAGACTTCATGATGTAGGCATTTAATACTATGAACTTTCCTCTTAGCTCTGTCTTTGCTGTATTCCAGAGGTTCTGATATTCTGATAGTTTGTGTCACTACTATCATTCAGTTCAAAGAATTTTTTAATTTCCATCTTGATTTCATTGTTGACCCAGTGATCATTCAGGATCAGGTTATTGTATTTCCATTTATTTGGCATGGTTTTGAGGGTTCCTTTTGCAGTTGATTTCTAATTTTATTCTACTGTGGTCTGTGAGAGTACTTGATAAGATTTTTATTTTTTAAAATGTGTTGAGACTTGTTTTGTGGCCTATCATATATGGTCTATCTTGGAGAATGTTTCATGTGCTGATTAATGAATATATACTCTGCTGTTTTTGGGTAGAATGTTCTGTGAATATCTGTTTAGTTTATTTGTTCTAGGGTACAGTTTAAGTCCATAGTTTCTTTGTTGACTTTCTGTCTTGATGACCTGTCTACTGCTGTCAGTGGAGTATTGAAGTCCCCCACTATTATTGTATTAACATCTATCTCATTTTTTTGGTCTAGTAGTAATTGTTTTGTAAATTTGGGAGCTCCAGTGTTAGGTGCATATATACATTTAGGATTGTGATATTTTCCTGCTGGACTAGTCCTTTTATCATCATATAATACCCCTCTTTGTCATTTTTAACTGCTGTTGCTTTGAAGTTTGTGTGATACAAGAATAGCTACTCCTGCTTGCTTTTGTTGTCCATTTGCATGGAAAGATATTCCATTGGTAACAAATATCCCATTGGTATTTTGTTGGTAACTTTTTAATTACCATTTCAATCTTGCTGCTTGTTATTGGCCTGTTCAGAGTTTCTGTTTCTTCCTGGGTTAATGTAGGAGGGTTGTATATTTCCAGGAATTTATCCATCTCCTCTAGGTTTTCTAGTTATTCCATTCAAGATATTCCATCCAAATGGACATCAAAAGCAAGCAGGAGTAGCTATTCCACCCCTTTACCTAAGTTTATGTGAGTCTTTATGTGTCAGGTGGGTCTCTTGAAGATAGAATATACTTGGTTGATGAATCCTTATCCATTCTGCCATTTCGTGTCTTTTAGGTGGAGCATTTAGGCCATTTACATTAAACATTAGTATTGAGATGTGAGGTACTATTCTATTCATCGTACTATTTGTTGCCTGAATACCTTAGTTTTTTTTTTCATTGTGTTAAAATGAAAAATTATAGGTCCTGTGAGATTTATGCTTTAAGGATATTCTATTTTGATGATTTTGAGGATTTAAGATTTAGAGCTCCTTTTAGCAGTTCTTTTAGTGCTGGCTTGGTAGTGGCAAATTCAGCATTTGTTTGTCTGAAGAAGACTGTATCTTTCCTTCATTTATGAAGCTTAATTTTGTTGGATACAAAATTCTTGGCTGATAATTGCTTTGTTTAAGGAAGCTAAAGATAGGAAGGACCCCAATCCCTTTTAGCTTGTAGGGTTTCGGCTGAGAAATCTGCTATTAATCTGATAGGTTATCTTTTATAAGTTACCTGATGCTTTTGCCGCATAGCTCTTAAGAGTCTTTCCTTTTTCTTGACTTTAGATAACCTGATGACTATGTGCCTAGGCAATGATCTTTTTGTGATGAATTTCCCAGGTGTTCTTTGAACTTCTTGTATGTGGATGTCTAGATCTCTAGCAGAGCTGAGGAAGTTTTCTTCAATTATTCCCTCAAATATGTTTTCCAAACTTTTAGATTTATCTTCTTCCTCAGGAACACCAATTATTCTTAGGTTTGGTCATTTAACATAATCCCAAACTTCTTGGAGGCTTTGATCATTTTAAAAAATTCTTTCTTCTTTGTCTTTGTCAGATTGGGCTAATTTGAAAGCCTTGTCTTTGAGCTGGGAAGTTTCTTTCTTCCACTTGTTCAATTCTATTGCTGAGACCTTCCAATGCATTTTGCATTTTGCATTTCTCTAAGTGTGTTCTTCATTTCTAGAAGTTGTGCTTTTTGTTTTGTTTTTGTTTCGTTTTGAGATGGAGATTCACTCTTGTCGCCCAGGCTGGACTGGAATGGCGCAATCTTGGCTACCTGCAACCTCTGCCTCCTGGGTTCAAGCGAATCTCCTATCTCAGCCTCCCGAGTAGCTGGGATTACAGGCGTCTGCCACCACAGCTGGTTAATTTTTCTATTTTTAGTAGAGACAGGGTTCACCACGTTGGGCAGGCTGGTTTTGAACTCCTGACCTCAGGTGATCCACCTGCCTGAGCCTCCCAAACTGCTGGGATTGCAGGCGTGAGCCACTGCTCCCGGCCGTGATTGTTTTTTACTTATGCTATTTCACTGGAGATTTTTCCATTCATATCCTATATCTTTTTTTTTTTTTTCTTTGAAAAGGAGTCTTGCTCTGTCACCCAGGCTGGAGTGCAGTGCCACAATCTCGGCTCACTGCAACCTCTGCCTCCCTAGGTTCAAGCAATTCTGCTTCAGCCTCCCCAGTAGCTGGGATTATAGGCACCCACCACCATGCCTAGCTAATTTTTGTATTTTTAGTAGAGACAGGGTTTTGCCACGTTGGCCAGGCTGGTCTCGAACTCCTGACCTCAAGTGATCCACCTGCTTCGGCCTCCCAAAGTGTTGGGGTTATAGGTGTGAGCCGCTACACCTGGCCCTATATCATTTTTTTTATTTCTTTAAGTTAGACTTTACCTTTCTCTGGTGCCTCCTTGATTGACTTAATAGTTGACCTTCTGAATTCTTTTTTCCTGCAGTTTAGAGATTTTGTCTTGGTTTGGATCCACTGTTGGTGAGCTAGTGTGATCTTTTGGGGTGTTAAAGAACCTTGTTTTGTCATATTACCAGAATTGCTTTTCTGGTTCCTTCTCATTTGGGTAGAGAATGTGAGGGCCCTTCTCATTTGGGTAGAGAATGTGAGGGAAGATCTGGGACTCAAGGGCTGCTGTTCAGATTCTTTTGTCCCACAGGATGCTCCTTTGATGTGGTGCTCTCCCCTTTTCCCTAGGGATGGCATGTCCTGAGAGCCAAACTGCAGTGATTGTTATTTCTCTTCTGGATCTAGTCACCCAGCAGGGCTACCAAGCTCTGGGCTGGTACTGGGGAGTGTCTGCAAAGAGTCCTGAGATGTGATTCATCTTCAGGTCTTTCAGCCATGGATACCAGCACCTGCTCAAGTGGAGGTAGCAGGAGAGTAAAGTGGACCCTGTGAGGGTCCTTGGTTGTATTTTTGTTAAGTGTACTACTGGTTTTGTGTTCGTTGGCCTCCAGCTGGAGGTGGCGCTTTCAAGAGTGCATCAGCTGTGGTATTATAGGGAAAATCACACTGTGGGCGGGGCCATAGAGCTCCCAAGAGATTATGTCCATTTTTTTGGAGTTCTTCTGCTGTCCCGCAGAGCCTACAGCAGCAATCCATCTCCTTCTGTCTGCTCAATTCTCTTGGCTTTCCTGGTATATTCCTGCAGTAGTTCTTGGAGCAAAAGTTCACAATGTGGGTTTCCACACGCTGCTCTGTCCATCTGAGTGGGAACTGCAAATTAGTCCTGCCTCCTATCTACCATCTTCCCTCCAGTATACCCCCTGCTGCTACTATTTTTAAACAAACCATGCCACTCTCTTCTTTAAAACACCTGTGAGAGTTTGCACTTGCTAACACAATAAAGTCCAGGCCTTTTGGCATTTTCTATGTTATGTTTTCCTTCCCAGTTCATGTCCTGCCATCCTCTCCGAAGCACCCTGTGTCAATCACACCTACTCGCTTGTTCTTCACACATAGAGGTCCTCTCTCTCCATGTATCCGCTCAGGGTATCATTTCCTCTCTTTGGCACCCTGGAGTCTTCATTTAAATCCCAGACTGAATATAACACCTCCTGTGAAACCTTGAGGGATTGCCCTAACATTTGTCCCTCCTACCCCAACTCTGTGATCTGAAATCTGTCTTACTACATGAGTTTTATAATACTGTTTACCCAATTTGTCTCTAGACTGTAAGATTCTCAAGAGGAAGGACCTGTTTCTCTTTGAATACCCAGCTTGACAATGAATGCATTTGTTCACGGAGGAAGATAGTTTGAGCTTAATGGGAGGTTTAGCTTCAGTTAAGGTTATAGGGAAAACAGGATATTTCCTCTTCTCTTTATACTCAGAAAGTTCAGGTTCCCCGTGTAGAAAGAAGAATGTAGCAGATTGCTAAGCTACATGAAAATGTATTTGCTCACATTTTAAATGGTGTAAAATATAAATTAACATCATCATTAGAAGGCTGGCCTTAAAAAGTCACATGGTCTCTAGGAAGTCAATAAGTAAAGAACAGAGCAGCTTTTGTGGGCAAGACTATACTTTGCCAAGTGAACTAATTAGCTGTATGGTCACCAGTGAATTACTTTATCCCAGACCTTGTGTGTTTTTGTTTTCTCAGACCTCACGGGGATGAAGGGCCTTGGTTTTAAAGAGCTCAGACTAAATGATTCAAAGATTTCTTTTTGTTACTAAAATTAGTTCTACTTTAATTCTTAAGGTCTGTAGAAATTAAAATGGAAATAATTTATATTTGAAGTAGAAACACCTATTCACTCTTCATGTGCTGGTGTAGTATTGGAAATCAGTCTGCTAAACCGATTCATACTTCAGTAATAGAAGATGCCACCCTGAGTTACTTTCCCCAGTAGCCAGATGGAACCAGTAAGGAATATCATATCCTAAAAGAACAAATGCATGTTTAAAGACTGGGAGGAAGATCTTTTTGGGTTGGAGTAAGGAAAGTTTTGCACCAAGGCTAAGCTTGTTGCCTTGTGCATTCTGCTTTGTGCTCATATTCGAGTTTTGAGGCAAAAACACACACCTAGCAGTTTGGGACATGAGGCCTCCGTATCACCTAGTTTTTCCAACCCAACAAACCCTCAAGTTTCTCCCGAGAGAAAGAATATACCATTGTATAAGTTTCCTGTTGCTGCTGTAACAAGTTACCACAAACATTAAAAAACATATCTTACAGTTCTGGAACTCAAGTCCTAAAATCAAGCTATTGCTGGAGCCACATTCCTCTTGGAGGCTGTAGGGGAGAATCTGTTTCCTTGCATTTACCAGCTTGCAGAGGCTGCCTGCGTTCCTTCACTTGTGGCATCTTCCTCCATGTTCTAGCCAATTGTGGAGGATCTTTAAATCTCTTTACTAAAGACCCTGGTGATTACTTTGTGTCCACCTGGATAATCCAGGATAATCCCCCAACTCAAAAATGCTTCATTTAGTCACATCTGCACAGTCCCTTTTGCCATGTAAAATTTATAACTTCAGGGGATTAGGATATGGACATATCTGGGGAGCTGCTATTCAGCCTACCATGACTATAAATATCATTAACCTAATTAAAATGGCCTAAATTAGCTGGCTGTGGTGGCTCACCTATAATCCCAGGACTTTGGGAGGCCAAGATGGGAGGATCGCTTGAGCTCAAGAGTTCAAGACCGACCAGCCTGGTCAACAGAGTGAGACCCCATCTACACACACACACACAAAAATTAGCTGGGTGTGGTGGCCCACACCTGTAGTCCTAGCTAATTGGGAGGCTAAGGCAAGAGAATCACCTGAGTTCAGGAGATGGAAGCTGCAGTGAGTTGTGATCAGGCCACTGCACTCCACCCTGGGTGACAGAGCAAGACCCTATCTCAAAAAGAAAAAAAAAGAAAGTCTAGATAGACTTTAGTTTGTATTAATTATAGCTTGGCTATACAATGAGTCCCAAATTAGGACATATATTAAATGTCCATTGATTTTTAATTACTAAAGCAGTGGTTCTCAAACTTTAATGTGTATCAAAATCACCTGGAAAACTAAAGTGATTTCTGGGCCCCATCCCCATAGCTTCTGACTCAAAATATTTAGATCTGGGTCAAGGCGCAAGAATTTGCATTTCTAACAGATTCCAGATGCTGCTACTACTGGTCCGAAAACAACCCCACTGGAAGATGAATAAAGTGGACACAACAAATAGCATATGTTCTACTATAGAGGTGGCCACATGAGGAGCTCTGCAAGCCCACTGTGAAATTGATAGCAAATCTTTATTCAAGTGTATTAATTGACCCACAAATATCCTGATTAATGAAGCTGGCTAGTTTGGCAAGATGCATTCTAACTCTTAAAGTGATTGATTACTGTGGAGATGTGTGATGACAGATTGGCACCTACTAAGGAAACATCTCTTGTCTGGTACATTATTAAAAATAATCCAGTGGGGAAATAGGACTAATTTAATTACATGCCTTTATGCAGTAAGATCCACAGTTGAAAAATAGAGGCAGTAGCTTTAATTGCACTGTAATGTTCACACACAAATCATATCTTGCTTCAAACAGTTTTATGGCAAAAATAGACCATATATTGATTTCACATATATAACATTTAACCCTTCAAGCCTTTTTGCCCATTAAATATACACACCTTTACAAACCAATAACAGTTTAGAAGAATTAAGCTCTTCTGATTATAAACTTTTACATTATTGATCAGACAGTAGCACATAAAATTGCTTTTTTTTTAGTATTTTACATGAATAATTTTATTTGTGCTTCATGAAAACTCCATTTATCCCATGTTTTATTATACTTTAAGTTTTAGGGTACATGTGCACAACGTGCAGGTTTGTTACATATGTCTACATGTGCCATGTTGGTGTGCTGCACCCATTAACTCGTCATTTACATTAGGTTTATCTCCTAATGCTATCCCTCCCCCTCCCCCCACCCCACAACAGGCCCTGGTGTGTGATGTTCCCCTTCCTGTGTCCATGTGTTCTCATTGTTCAGTTCCCACCTATGAGTGAGAACATGCAGTGTTTGGTTTTTTGTCCTTGCGATAGTTTGCTGAGAATGATGGTTTCCAGCTTCATCCATGTCCCTACAAAGGACGTGAACTCATGATTTTTTATGGCTGCATAGTATTCCATGGTGTATATGTGCCACATTTTCTTAATCTAGTCTATCATTGATGGACATTTGGGTTGGTTCCAAGTCTTTGCTATTATGAATAGTGCTGCAATAAACATGTGTGCATGTGTCTTTATAGCAGCATATTTTATAATCCTTTGGGTATATACTCAGTAATGGGGTGGCTGGGTCAAATGATATTTCTAGTTCTAGATCCCTGAGGAATGACCACACTGACTTCCACAATGGTTGAACTAGTTTACAGTCCCACCAACAGTGTAAAAGTGTTCCTATTTCTCCACATCCTCTCCAGCACCTGTTGTTTCCTGACTTTTTAATGACTGCCATTCTAACTGGTGTGAGATGGTATCTCATTGTGGTTTTGATTTCCATTTCTCTGATGGCCAGTGATGATGAGCATTTTTTCATGTGTCTTTTGGCTGCATAAATGTCTTCTTTTGAGAAGTGTCTGTTCATATCCTTCACCCACTTGTTGATGGGGTTGTTTGTTTTTTTCTTGTAAATTTGTTTGAGTTCAAAAATTGCTTTTTAAACTAGAAAATACTAGACAATTATTTATACTGCCATTTTGAAAAGGTAGAATTCCCAGTGCATTGCTTGAATTATGGAGCAGGTTTCTAAGAAAATGTATTTTATATAAGTTTTATCCGAATTTTGGTTTTACGTTTGTCAGGCATATTAAATCATAATAACATCTCTTGGAATTTTTATTTAAATAGATTTGCTGTTTATATATTTTAAAACTATGCTTTGCTAAATGTGTTATGTTTAGGGTTTGGATTGCTTCAATTTTTTTTTGTTTGAGATGGAGTCTCGCTCTGTCGCCCAGGCTGGAGTGCAGTGGCGCATTCTTGACTCACTGCAAGCTCCGCCTCCCGGGTTCACACCATTCTCCTGCCTCAGCCTCCTGAGTAGCCGGGACTACAGGTGCCCGCCACCATGCCCGGCTAATTTTTTGTATTTTTAGTAGAGACAGGGTTTCACCGTGTTGGCTGGGATGGTCTCGATCTCCTGACCTCATGATCTGCCCACCTCGGCCTCCCAAAGTGCTGGGATTACAGGTGTGAGCCACTGCACCTGGCCAGATTGCTCCAATTTTTAACCAGATAGTACAACACAAAAATATACTACAAATTTCTGGTTACAATGCAATTCTTTATGTGAATTAAAGAGCTTTGTTATAAATCAGAATATTTCCCTCTGTTAAGTACAATAAATTAAAACATTGTGGTGACTGCATAGAAAATATTCAATTAACATGTAACGTATTAACATTTGCATGATAAAAATGTTTTAAAATGTAAAAAACTACTGGAGAATACAGTAAAAAGCAAAAATATGTCATTCCAGTGCCAGTCCTTTGAGTAAGGAATGACTGTATATCTGAGTTTTTTTTAAAAAGGTTTGATACAATGACAATTTTAAAATTTTACTCCCATTTTCAATGTGTTGCTTAGAAATTGAGTATACTAATAGGTAATAGCTAAATTCTACTAGAAACTAGGCTTCTTTTCATATGGAATTCTAAAAAATCTCGTATAGCGAGGGTCTAAACTGCTCATATTAAAGAAATTTTTCAAAAACATCAAGAATCATCCCTACACAACTACTTTCATTTCTCTATTGTGCCACAAAAACCAAACTACTCAAGTAAAACCCATTAGGGCTCTACCAACCTACAAGTGGTTGCAGGCTGGTCACAGTGGCTTATGCCTGTTGTCCCAAGGCAGGAGGGTCATTTGAGCTCAGGAGTTAGAGACAAGCCTGAGCAACAAAGCAAGACCCCATCTCTACAAAAAAAAAAATTTAAAAATTAGCCAGGTGTGGTGATGTGCACCTGTCATTCAAGGACTTGCAGTGAGCTGTGCTTGTGCCACTGCACTCCAGCCTGAGTGACAGTGAGACCTTGCCTCAAAGAAGTAAAAATAAGTGGTTGCAAATTAAATAGTATGTTTTTCTTTTTTTATTATTATTATTATACTTTAAGTTCTAGGGTACATGTGCACAATGTGCGGGTTTGTTACATATGTATACATGTGCCATGTTGGCGTGCTGCACCCATTAACTCATCATTTACATTAGGTATATCTCCTAATGCTATCCCTCCCCACTCCCACCACCCCATGACAGGCCCCGGTGTGTGGTGTTCCCCTTCCTGTGTCCAAGTGTTCTCATTGTTCAATTCCCACCTATGAGTGAGAACATGCGGTGTTTGGTTTTTTGTCCTTGTGACTGTTTGCTGAGAATGATGGTTTCCAGCTTCATCCGTGTCCCTACAAAGGACATGAACTCATGATTTTTTATGGCTGCATAGTATTCCATGGTGTGTATGTGCCACATTTTCTTAATCCAGTCTATCATTGATGGACATTTGGGTTGGTTCCAAGTCTTTGCTATTATGAATAGTGCCACAATAAACATACGTGTGCATGTGTCTTTATAGTAGAATGATTTATAATCCTTTGGGTATATACCCAGTAATGGGATGGCTGGGTCAAATAATATTTCTAGTTCTAGATCCCTGAGGAATCGCCACACTGACTTTCACAATGGTTGAACTAGTTTACCGTCCCCCCAACAGTGTAAAAGTGTTCCTATTTCTCCACATCCTCTCCAGCACCTGTTGTTTCCTGACTTTTTAATGATCACCATTCTAACTGGTGTGAGATGGTATCTCATTGTGGTTTTGATTTCCATTTCTCTGATGGCCAGTGATGATGAGCATTTTTTCATGTGTCTGTTGGCTGCATAAATGTCTTGTTTTGAGAACTGTCTGTTTATATCCTTCGCCCACTTTTTGATGGGGTTGTTTGTTTTTTTCTTGTAAATTTGTTAGAGTTCTTTGTAGATTCTGGATATTAGCCCTTTGTCAGATGAGTAGATTGCAAAAATTTTCTCCCATTCTGTAGGTTGCCTGTTCACTCTGATGGTAGTTTCTTTTGCTGTGCAGAAGCTCTTTAGTTTAATTAGATCCCATTTGTCAATTTTGGCTTTTGTTGCCATTGCTTTTGGTGTTTTAGACATGAAGTCCTTGCCCATACCTATGTCCTGAAAGGTATTGCCTAGGTTTTCTTCTAGGGTTTTTACGGTTTTAGGTCTAACATTTAAGTCTTTAGTCCATCTTGAATTAATTTTTATATAAGGTGTAAGCAAGGGATCCAGTTTCAGCTTTCTACATATGGCTAGCAAGGTTTCCCAGCACCATTTATTAAATAGGGAATGCTTTCCCCATTTGTTGTTTTTGTCAGGTTTGTCAAAGATCAGATGGTTGTAGATGTGTGGTATTATTTCTGAGGGCTCTGTTCTGTTCCATTGGTCTATATCTCTGTTTTGGTACCAGTACCATGCTGTTTTGGTTACTATAGCCTTGTAGTATAATTTGAAGTCAGGTAACATGATGCCTCCAGCTTTGTTCTTTTGGCTTAGGATTGTCTTGGCAATGCGGGCCCTTTTTTGGTTCCATATGAACTTTAAAGTAGTTTTTTCCAGTTCTGTGAAGAAAGTCATTGGTAGCTTGATGAGGGTGGCATTGAATCTATAAATTACCTTGGGCACTATGGCCATTTTCATGATATTGATTCTTCCTATCCATGGGCATGGAATGTTCTTGCATTTGTTTGTGTCTTCTTTTATTTCATTGAGCAGTGGTTTGTAGTTCTCCTTGAAGAGGTTCTTCACATCCCTTGTAAGTTGGATTCCTAGGTATTTTATTCTCTTTGAAGCAACTGTGAATGGGAGTTCACTCATAATGTGGCTCTCTGTTCATCTGTTATTTGTGTATGAGAATGCTTGTGATTTTTTGCACATTGATTTTGTATCCAGAGACTTTGCTGAAGTTGCTTATCAGCTTAAGGAGATTTTGGGCTGAGACGATGGGGTTTTTTAAATATACAATCATGTCATCTGCACACAGGGACAATTTGACTTCCTCTTTTCCTAATTGAATACCCTTTATTTCTTTCTCCTGCCTAATTGCCCTGGCCAGAACTTCCAACACTGTATTGAATAGGAGTGGTGAGAGAGGGCATCTTTGTCTTGTGCCAGTTTTCAAAGGGAATGCTTCCAGGTTTTGCCCATTCAGTATGATATTGGCTGTGGGTTTGTCATAAATAGCTCTTATTATTTTGAGATACATCCCATCAATACCTAATTTATTGAGAGTTTTTAGCATGAAGGGCTGTTGAATTTTATCAAAGGCCTTTTCTGCATCTATTGAGATAATCATGTGGTTTTTGTCTTTGGTTCTGTTTATATGCTGGATTACATTTATTGATTTGCGTTTGTTGAACCAGCCTTGCATCCCAGGGATGAAGCCCACTTGATCATGGTGGATAAGCTTTTTGATGTGCTGCTGGATTCAGTTTGCCAGTATTTTATTGAGGATTTTTGCATCAATGTTCATCAGGGATATTGGTCTAAAATTCTCTTTTTTTGTTGTGTCTTTGTCAGGCTTTGGTATCAGGATGATGCTGGCCTCATAAAATGAGTTAGGGAGGATTCCCTCTTTTTCTATGGATTGAAATAGTTTCAGAAGGAATGGTACCAGTTCCTCCTTGTACCTCTAGTAGAATTCGGCTGTGAATCCATCTGGTCCTGGACTTTTTTTGGTTGGTAGGCTATTAATTATTGCCTCAATTTCAGATCCTGTTATTGGTCTATTCAGAGATTCAACTTCTTCCTGGTTTAGTCTTGGGAGAGTGTATGTGTCGAGGAATTTATCCATTTCTTCTAGATTTTCTAGTTTATTTGCTTAGAGATGTTTATAGTATTCTCTGATGGTAGCTTGTATTTCTGTGAGATCAGTGGTGATATCCCCTTCATCATTTTTTTATTGCCTCTATTTGATTCTCCCCTCTTTTCTTCTTTATTAGTCTTGCTAGCAGTCTATCAATTTTGTTGATCTTTTCAAAAAAGGAGCTCCTGGATTCATTGATTTTTTGAAGGGTTTTTTGTGTATCTCCTTCAGTTGTGCTCTGATCTTAGTTATTTCTTGCCTTCTGCTAGCTTTTGAATGTGTTTGCTCTTGCTTCTCTAGTTCTTTTAATTGTGATGTTAGGGTGTCAATTTTAGATCTTTCCTGCTTTCTCTTGTGGGCATTTAGTGCTATAAATTTCCCTCTACACACTGCTTTAAATGTGTCCCAGAGATTCTGGTATGTTGTGTCTTTGTTCTCACTGGTTTCAAAGAACATCTTTATTTATGCCTTAATTTTGTTATATACCCATTAGTCATTCAGGAGCAGGTTGTTCAGTTTCCATGTAGTTGAGCGGTTTTGAGTGAGTTTCTTAATCCTGAGTTCTACTTTGATTGCACTGTGGTCTGAGAGACAGTTTGTTATAATTTCTGTTTTTTTACATTTGCTGAGGAGTGCTTTACTTCCAGCTATGTGGTCAATTTTGGAATAAGGGCAATGTGGTGCTGAGAAGAATGTATATTCTGTTGATTTGTGGTGGAGAGTTCTGTAGATGTCTATTAGGTCTGCTTGGTGCAGAGCTGAGTTCAATTCCTGGATATCCTTGTTAACTTTCTGTCTCGTTTATCTGTCTAAGGTTGACAGTGGGGTGTTAAAGTCTCCCGTTATTATTGTGTGGGAGTCTAAGTCTCTTTGTAAGTCTCTAAGGACTTGCTTTATGAATCTGGGTGCTCCTGTATTGGGTGCATATATGTTTAGGATAATTAGCTCTTCTTGTTGAATTGATCCCTTTACCATTATGTAATGGCCTTGTCTCTTTTGATCTTTGTTGGTTTAAAGTCTGTTTTATCAGAGACTAGGATTGCAACCCCTGCCTTTTTTTTCCATTTGCTTGGTAGATCTTCCTCCATCCCTTTGTTTTGAGCCTATGTGTGTCTCTGCATGTGAGATGGGTCTCCTGAATACAGCACACTGATGGGTCTTGACTCTTTATCCATTTTGCCAGTCTGTGTATTTTAATTGAAGCATTTAGCCCATTTACATTTAAGGTTAATATTGTTATGTGTGAATTTGATCCTGTCATTATGATGTTAGCTGGTTATTTTGCTCATTAGTTGATGCAGTTGCTTCCTAGCATTGATGGTCTTTACATTTTGGCATGTTTTTGCAGTGGCTAGTACCGGTTGTTCCTTTCCATGTTTACTGCTTCTTTCAGGAGCTCTTGTAGAGCAGGCCTGGTGGTGACAAAATCTCTCAGCATTTGCTTGTCTGTAAAGGATTTTATTTCTCCTTCACTTATGAAGCTTAATTTGGCTGGATATGAAATTCTGGGTTGAAAATTCGTTTAAGAATGTTGAATATTGGCCCCCACTCTCTTCTGGCTTGTAGAGTTTCTGCTGAGATTCGCCGTTAATCTGATGGTCTTCCCTTTGTGGGTAACCCGACCTTTCTCTCTGGCTGCCCTTAACATTTTTTCCTTCATTTCAACTTTGGTGAATCTGACAATTATGTGTCTTGGAGTTGCTCTTCTCGAGGATTATCTTTATGGCATTCTCTGTATTTCCTGAATCTGAATGTTGGCCTGCCTTGCTAGGTTGGGGAAGTTCTCCTGGATAATATCCTGCAGAGTGTTTTCCAACTTGGTTCCATTCTCCCCATCACTTTCAGGTACACCAGACATAAATTTGGTCTTTTCACATAGTCCCATATTTCTTGGAGGCTTTGTTCATTTCCTTTTACTCTTTTTTCTCTAAACTTCTCTTCTTGCTTCATTTCATTCATTTGATCTTCAATCACTGATACCCTTTCTTCCAGTTGATCGAATCGGCTACTGAAGCTTGTGCATTCATCACGTAGTTCTCTTGCCATGTTTTTCAGCTCCATCAGGTCATTTAAGGACTTCTCTACACTGTTTATTCTAGTTCGCCATTCATCTAATCTTTTTTCAAGGTTTTTAGCTTCTTTGCAGTGGGTTCAAACTTCCTCCTTTAGCTCAGAGAAGTTTGATCGTCTGAAGCCTTCTTCTCTCAACTCGTCAAACTCATTCTCCATCCAGCTTTGTTCCATTGCTGGTAAGGAGCTGCGTTCCTTTGGAGGGGGAGAGGCGCTCTGATTTTTAGAATTTTCAGCTTTTCTGCTCTGTTTTTTCCCCATCTTTGTGGTTTTATCTATCTCTGCTCTTTGATGATGGTGACGTACAGATGGGGTTTTGATGTGGATGTCCTTTCTGTTTGTTAGTTTTCCTTCTAACAGTCAGGACCCTCAGCTGCAGGTCTGTTGGAGCTTGCTGGAGGTCCACTCCAGACCCTGTTTGCCTGGGTATCAGCAGCAGAGGCTGCAGAACAGCGCATGTTGCTCAACAGCAAATGTTGCTGCCTGATCGTTCCTCTGGAAGCTTCATCTCAGAGGGGCACCTGGCCATGTGAGGTGTCAGTCTGCCCCTACTGGGAGGTGCCTCCCAGTTAGGCTACTCGGGGGTCAGGGACCCACTTGAGGGGGCAGTCTGTCCATTCTCAGATCTCAAACTCCTTTCTGGGAGAACCACTATTCACTTCAAAGCTGTCAGACAGGGACATTTAAGTCTGCAGAGGTTTCTGCTGCCTTTTGTTCGGCTATGACCTGCCCCCAGAGGTGGAGTCTACAGAGGCAGGCAGGCCTCCTTGAGCTGTGGTGGGCTCCACCCAGTTCGAGCTTCCTGGCTGCTTTGTTTACCTACTCAAGCCTCAGCAATGGTGGATGCCCCTCCCCCAGCCTCGCTGCCATCTTGCAGATAGATCTCAGACCGCTGTGCTAGCAATGAGTGAGTATCTGTGGGCATGGGACCCTCCGAGCCATGTGTGGGATATAATCTCCTGGTGTGCCGTTTGCTAAGACCATTGGAAAAGCTCAGTATTTGGGTGGGAATTACCTGATTTTCCAGGTGCCATCTGTCACCACTTCCCTTGGCTAGGAAAGGGAATTCCCTGACCCCTTGCACTTCCTGGGTGAGGCGATGCCTCACCCTGCTTCGGCTTACGCTCGGTGGGCTGCACCCACTATCCTGCCCCCACTGTCCGACAAGCCCCAGTGAGATGAACCCGGTACCTCAGTTGGAAATGCAGAAATCACCTGTCTTCTGCGTCACTCGCGCTGGGAGCTGTAGACTGGAGCTGTTCCTATTCGGCTATCTTGGAACCGCAAACAGTATGTTTTTCTTACATTTTTTCCTTTACCTTTTTGTTTGACTTACAGGGGTTTAAGTATTCTTTATTATCTTGTTTTTATTAAACCTGTTCTAGAAATAAACTTGTTGTCTCTGGAGAATATTCAGTTTTTTCAACCTATTTGTTGGTCTGAACCAGTGTTGCACTGGTATTATTTCAGTAAAACTACAAAACCTTACCAAAATCCTTTCAGGACACTTAACTCTAAGATTAAATTACATTTCAATAAATATTAATCACTGTAAGTAACAAAATATTTGTCTCATTCAATGGTCCATTAATTTCAAGTGATTTCTAATAAACTTCCAGGATAAAAAAATTTGGACCGTCTCAGCATATGGTCACAGTCTGACCTGTAATATCTGTATTTTATGAAAAATGAATACGTTTCTATTCCCTGTTCATTTGTTCAGTTTTTCTCAGCTGATGAGCAGACAGAAATGAAAACTAGTTATTGAATCTGTACTAGTCTCATCAACCTACTAAAAAAATTGAGGCCTGACAGACTCATATCCTGTCTAACCCAGGTAATCATCCAACCTTCTGAATTTCTTTGGCAATGGACATCTGTTTTTAAGAGTGAATACTGAAGATGTTTGTTTTACCAAGTTTTTAGAGTGTGAATTTAAATTACACACGCACACTTAAATGTCAATGGTTTCACATTTGACAACTGAAATTAAGTAGTAGTCTTTGTACACACTTTAAAAACCACCTACCAGTTCAGTTAAAATTGTAGGTCTATTAACACTGAAATTATGTCGCTTGTGTACTGCTATATCCAGTGCAGCTACACCACATTGTCGATTCAGAGCCAAGGGATTTTACAGATTTTAAAATGCGTTTATTTGACACACCACAAAGTCATTTAATGAAAGTTAAGGAATAATGATCAAAACATTTATCTAGTTAATAAGTAATTTTCAGAAATTTGGAACAGTACGCAAGCCATACTATTACTGAAGTTCTACAGAAGTTCAAACACAATGATTCCTTTCTTGTCATCCGTTTGTCCCTATTTATAATATTAAAGCATAACTCAAAAGTATATGGTTACTATCCCTTTAGTAACCCATAAAATGTTGGAAGGTGTTTAGATGTTCTTTAGATTTTTGAAAATTAAGTATTTTTTAGAATACACATGGGTAATGTCAACATTTTTGGAAATATGATGTGCAGACAGACCTTAATTTTACTTGTATGTGACCTAGGGATACCCTCTGTATAATAGCATTTGCCTTGGAACTGCTGCTCCTTCAGCTGGGTGCTGAAGACCTTCACCTTCCTTCTTGGGCCATCCCTTACTTCCCATTTCAAGCCAGTAATATTAAGGAGGACATATAAGTGGCAACAGGAAAGGTAGGGGACAGTTTTGCCAATTTGCCCTCCTTCACCCCCTGCCCCACTTCAGACAGTTTCATTAGCAACATCCCTGCTCACATTATAAGGCCCATTCTGTTCCTTACCCATGCACAGCTCAAGTTTCTGCAACAAACGCTGGCATACGTTCTGAAAAGTTTCCCATAAAACACTGACACTTAACTTCAGTTGCTTTCTGAGTCTTGGTTGCCACTGCCCGACAGGAGTATTTATTCTCTGATCTCACCAGCAGGGTGCAGTAGGGAGAAAAGTTGCCCTATAATTTCTTGGAGTACAGAACACATACAGATACGGTTTGGTTCTGTACCACTGCTTACCTTTCAGGGCCCCTATGGTTTCAGTAAGCTTTGGCGGCACAAACTAAGAAGGCTAACACCAAGAGTATTGTTTGCATGGGTAAATATTACTAAAAGTCAACATACAAGTGAACTTTTAGAGCATATTTTTTATTTGGGAACTACCTGAAATACCCAGAAAACTATGCCACCACTTTAACAATCCAAGGACTTCAAATGTTTTCTAAAACTCTCTCTACCCAAGTAGACATGCAAACTTTGATCTGAATTTCCTGACATTTCCTTATTTTTCTGTTTTTGTTTTGTTTTTTTGAGACAGAGTCTTGCTCTGTCACCCAGGCTGGAGTGCAGAGGCGAGATCTCGGCTCACTGCAACCTCTGCCTCCTGGGTTCAAGCAATTCTCCTGCCTCAGCCTCCCTGAGTAGCTGGACACGTGCCACCATGCCCAGCTAAGTTTTGTATTTTTAGTAGAGATGGGGTTTCACCATGTTGGCCAGGCTGGTCTCGTACTCCTGACATCGTGATCCACCCGCCTTGGCCTCCCAAAGTGCTGGGATTTACAGGGGTGAGCCACCACGACCGGCCTTCCTCATTTTTCTATAAATAATTTCAGATAGTAGGGTAAATGGAGTTCTTATTTCCAGGAATTTGAAAAGCTCATATTCTTTTGAGAAATGTTTTCCCAGGCAAATTTCTAATGCAGCTATTCCTCTACTTTTGAAATGTCCATCCCTCAGCTCAAAAGAAAGCACCCTGCAATTTAGATTATTTTTTTAAAAAATTAAGTTTAAACTGGAAAGGGATAGTTTTAGCTTGTTCCACATGAAATCTTGCTGATAAGCAAATTCAACTACATTTCTATCCAAAAGAGTTCCTTTAAAAAGTCTGACTTACAGTCAGGCATGGTAGCTCATGCCTGTAATCCCAGCACTTTGGGAGGCCGAGGCGGGCAGATGCCCTGAGGTCAGGAGTTCGAGACCAGCCTGGCCAACATGGTGAAACCCCATCTCTACTAAAAATTAAAAATTAGCCAGGCGTAATGGCGCACATCTGTAATCCCAGCTACTTGGGAGGCCAAGGCAGGAGAATTGCTTGAACCCAGAAGGCGGAGGTTTCAGTAAGCCGAGATCGTGCCATTGCACTCCAGCCTGGGTGACAGAACGAAACTCCGTCTCAAAAAAGAAAAAAAAAAGTCTTATTTACAGTAATTTCCTGTTTCCATTTCTTTATGCAAATCTCAAGTAATAAACCTGCTCTTGGCAAGCTGCAGCTAATCTCCAGTTTATATTACTGTACATAGTTGTATATTTAAATTTTCTTAATATTGTGAACATTTAACATCTCAACCCATCTGAAATGACTGATGGTGAAAGCTTCACAGAAAAGCTGGCCATGTCATGCTGTCGCCACTCAGTCCCACAACACCACACTCTCCTCCCTCCTCCTCCTCCTCTGTTTCTGGCTAGACATTGCTTTCTGGACATTTCTAAGGAAGCACAGGCCCAGCTTCTAATTCAACCAAAGGGTTTTAAAGTCTAAGAAGTTCTAGCATTTTCTGAATGCTTCACAGTAGATGTTCCAGAAGAAATTAATGACTACAATAAGCATTCCAAATGATATTCTAAAATGAAGACTTTCTGGCTGGACACAGTGGCTCACGCCTGTAATCCCAGCACTTTGGGAGGCCGAGGCAGACAGATCACTTGAGGTCAGGAGTTGGAGACCAGCCTGGCCAACATGGTGAAACCCCGTCTCCACTAAAAATACAAAAATTAGCCGGGCATAGTGGTGCATGCCTGTAATCCCAGCTACTCAGGAGGCTGAGGCAGGAGAATCACTCGAACCCAGGAGGCAGAGGTTGCAGTGAGCCGAGATCATGCCACTGCACTGTAGCCTGGGCAATAGAGCAAGACTCCATCTCAAAAATAAAAAATAAAATGAGTACTTTCTGTGCTCAAAACTATCAACTAAACTAAACTATTTCATCAAAAGACCCCACTAATCAGGAAAACTGATACCAGAGATACCAAAATTGATCAGTGGAAAACAGTGGTTTATAACTCTACGTTTTGTGGAAGTACACATTTTGATAACTTGTATTAAAAGACACTAAGATACATGAAGCATTGTGTAAGTTTGGCAGACATTAATATACTCATTTCAGAGGCAGTAAACCTATGAACCCTTAATGTTCTAGTTTGCTCTTGAAAATGATACTATTTCAAAGCTCAGTAATGTGGATAGATTTTTATTCAGAAATCCTTTCATATTCACTAACTGCAATTAAAAGTTTAAAATTACACGGCTCTTAGGAATGACGCCAAACATGCAACATTTTAAGAGTAATATTAAACAGTAATTTTGCCCTCAGAAGTTTACTTATCAAATTATTACAACAGGAACACAAATAGACCATATATTACTCTTTAATTAGATTTGTTTTACAATATGTTCTTGTCAACGAGCTATGTCAAACTGTT
This sequence comes from Pan troglodytes, assembly GCF_028858775.2. Taxonomy (NCBI): domain Eukaryota; kingdom Metazoa; phylum Chordata; class Mammalia; order Primates; family Hominidae; genus Pan; species Pan troglodytes. The sequence continues at coordinate 86,471,056 of NC_072413.2, forward strand.
TAAACCTGACAGAAAAGCATTTTCACAAAAACGTACCATGGAGAGGGAGGGGGAGGGGAAGAAGCACTTTTTCTAGAGATGGAAAATAGTTCCAGTAAAAAGTTCTTACTCCTTTCTTCTAAGGAGCTCGTTCTGAATATTTTCACTTAGTTCTACTGTTCTTTAAACAGGACTTTAAAAAGAATTTTGTATTTACAAAATTTACATTTTGTTCCTACAAAATGTAATTTTTTAATTTTGTAAAATAAAAATGTAAAATTTTAATTTTGTTCCTACATGAGAAGTGTGCGTACTTTCAATTAGTTTTCATTAATATCTTCTGAGTTTTCCTCTTAGGTGGTTGGTTTCTGGGTAAGGCAGAGTTAGGCTGGTGCACACACTATTTAGGAAGTCCTGTCTCGTGGCTGACAACATACATGTAGTGCTCAAGGAAGTGAGTTAAGGAGTGACATGGGAATCAAAATGATGCCTAGAATAGTGTAATTTGGGAAACAGCCCTAGATTTGACATTTTGGAAGTTCACTGTAAGAAGAGACCCCAAAAAGAAGGAAAAGGGAAAGGGTTCCTCGGCTAAATATCCCACTCATCCATGCCTACTCAGCGGTCACTGTGACAAGGCCATCTTAATCGGGGCCAGAGATGACACTCTCCCCCTGTAACTCAACCTGGCTCTGTCTATTGGGATGTGCCTAAATGGGATGGGTGAGGGGGCACTAAACAGCTAACACTGGCCAGGGAATTAAGGAGCTAAAATGCAAGTACCTCTTGAATACCACAGCAATCTCTGTGCACAAATTTGGACTGTACTTTTTGGGAGAAGAGGTGAAAACTATTATTAACTATTCCCTTCCTTCAACCAAAAGGAAAAATACGCCTCTTTAAGGCTTCTTTTAATGATACTATAATGCTGAATTTATTTATGAAAAAGAAACAATACAGGTTGAGGTGGGAAAAGCCCCAAGGAAACAGAGTAAGTCACTGGTGGTCATAGGACTTGAATTCCCTGGGGACAGTGCTGTGGGGTCCCCTGCTCGCCATCCCAGCACCTCAGTCTGAGTATAGATAATACTGCATTTTTGTAAAGACGAAGGCATCCTGCATTTACCATCACACTCCACCTACTCTTGTCCTAGTCATCTTACATACTCTTAGTCCTTAATCTCTCCCAAAACGCTTCTCAGCGCCCATTGTTATTGTGTCATCTACAAAGCAACACATATATTAAAACTCAGATTTGTTTTTAACAAAAAAGTGCTTAAAACCACCCTAGGCAATTGTTTTTCACTTCATTTTCAACCAATAAAATCAAATTCATTTAGATCTATGAATAATACTGAAAAAATAATGCTTATTCTCTTACATTTTAAATAATGTGCCTTCATCCTCAACTTTACATTAACTGACTCATTTCAGTATCTAAATGAATTGAGCTCTCATTTGAAAAATAGAGAGGGTACAACTATATAGAATTTTTAGGATAAAAAATGTTCTGGATAGAAAAATCCTTTTGATGTTTCAAAATAACACAGATTCTCAGTATAGTTTTCAGTTTGGTAACTAAACCATTAAGTACCCAAGGTTTTTAAAAAATAACAAAAGATAATAACATGATTTTTAAATACAAAGTTATATAGGAGCAACTCATATCTGTGGATCATCCTTACACAAAGTTGTTTCTCACTAGAAAATCCCTAAATATTTGTCATAAAATAAAAACTCCATTATCAAAAATTAGTTTAAGATATAAATCTATGCACTTTAATGATTGCCAGAATTGCCCAGCATAGCTTCAGTAAAATAGAGAATTGTCTAGAAAATACAATCTCCAAAATGTGTGCAAGTACTGCAAACCGGACAGACCGGGGCAGGGCAAGGCCCTTGAAACCAAGTCCTCCTTGAGCACCTTTCCCAGGTTAGAAACCCCTCTTCAGCCTGTGCTTCGCACGTTTCCTTCAGCGTGCCGCCATTCAGACTGCGCCACTTACGTCCCAGTGCCACGCTGCGTGGATCAAGTGTCAACGGGAAAGTATGAGTTAGGCAAGCGCTTTTTTTTTAAGCTGTAAACGCTTCACATGACTGGCCCCGTAAGAAATTGTGGGAGCTTAGATGAGCCTGGAGCTTTTCAGGAACTGGATGAGGACTCTGTACACAAATGTGTACTGGCAAAGAGTCTGCACCAGCATCATTCTCTGTTGCCTCAGCATGTCCAGCACTCTCGGGATGTCCAGCACCTAGGTTGAGAGAAACGGTAATGAAGATAATGTGTTCCCCTAGGGAGACAGAAAGGATAGGAGGACACTAGTGTCCTGGCAGAAACCTGGTTAGGAGATGGACAGTCTCTTTTCCACCTTAGCGTCTTCTAGAAATAAGCCATGATTGCCTACTTCTGATTTTCTGCTTAGTTTTAACTATAAATAGAATGTCCATGCAGACTATTTCTTCAACATTCCCCAGGTGTAGCTCACTGACTTTGTATGGTTGGACATAATTACCATGTCTCACTAAATACCAAAATTATACAAAAACATAGTGTGCTAAGTGCTATCAGTATCTAGCTATTTCCCTCAAGGGCTCTGGGCAGCATGAATCATCCTTGAAATGTAAACAGAAAAAGAATTCTGAGCTCAAATTTGAAAAACCCTGGGCAAGTAAAACAAAATTAAACAGCTTTATTTATCGTATGACTTCTTAGTCTTTAATATGCTAATTGGTACTGAGACTCTCCAAGAAGACACAGCCTTTTGTAGGGAACATTAGTAACATCTTGAGGCCACCACAGTCCAAGGAAATGTGCGCAAAAAGAGCTATTAAGTCACTATGTCCCTCTCTTCCCCAGCCTTATTTCCACCCAAAAAGGCCAGATGATCATAAGCGCCATCACCTCATTGTGTTCCAGGCAGGCGATCATGATCTCCGACAAAATCACCACGCCAGTCCTTCCTACCCCAGCACTGCAGTGGACCAACAACGGAGGGTTGGGGCTTTGGGGATCACTTGTGCTATTTGTATGGCGTCGAACAGACTGGATCTCTTCAAGATATGCTGTGGAAAATCAATGAAATAGAAAAGTACTCAAGGATCAAGGCGTATCACATTGTTGACTCAATCTTCATATTCTCTCCACTGATTAAGAGGACTGCAGATAAAGAGCACTGGGTGCCAGTGAACCAAACCCAACCACCAAGGGACAGTGTGACCCTGAGCAAGTCACTACCTCTGTCCACTTTCTGATCTACAAAATGAAATGACGGAGATACTGAGTCAGCTGTAGCATTCTACTCACTACCAAATCATAATTTATAAACCTCGTTAACCCTCCCCAAAACACTTGTATTCTTTATGTTAAAACAAGTCCGAAGCTTATATGAGATAACATAAAGGAAATATTTCAGAAACATAAATGTTCCTCTCTGTTTAACACCTCCAGAGGCAGCTGTCCTCGGAACAAAGTTAAAGTCACTCACATAAAAATCCTTTGAGGTCTTCTGGACAGCCATGTTCAGGCCAGTCTGTGTATTGGAGGTGCCAGACGGTCCTCTCTTGCCCGGTAAGGAGGTGCTTCATCTTCAGGCCTGTGGTGGCATAGCAGCCAGAGTCTGTGCGGAACCGGGTCGTGATCTTAAACCTTCCATAGGTGACAGTGTTGTGCCTGGAACCAAGTCGTGGCCAGTACCTAAAGCTCTTCTCCCTTCCACCCTCCTGTTAAAGATGAGCATGGTTAAATGACTCGAGATCCGGCAATGGATGCCTTTCTCACATAGACGGCACATCTGAAACAGAACCACAACCCTACCCTGCCTTTTTCTCCACAGGTCAGGATTCCAGATGATTAACATTAACTGTTCTTCAGAGGCTGAGAAAATCACTTAAGAGAAATAAGTACCTACCTCTTCTGCTGTCACCATTGCTATAATTGCAATTCCCTGTTCCCATACCATCTGCCAAAAATCTTGACAGGTATTCTGTAATGGTCCCTGTGTGGCAATATAATCCCATTCGATTCCACTGACAGAGACCTGGGATTAGAAAAGGTTAAAAAAATTGATGTGTGGGTATAATATACATAGGTATGTATGCATGCATTCATGGTAGTACTAAAAAAGTTTTTTTAAAAAAGTAAAAAGTAAAAAAGTAGTAAACTGGATTATTCAGCAGAATAAGGAAAGACTTTTCATCTTTTCCCTTGTGAATACAATTTGCATTACTGACATTTTTATAAACTTAGGTACTGTGAATATACATAATATCTATGCAACCTGTTTAACCTTGCTGAATGTCAGTTCTCATTTATACAATAAAGATACTGCCTACCGTCATAGGGTCGTTGTGAGGACTGAGTCAGTATCTATGGTACCTGGCACATAACTCAATAAGTAGCTGTTATTGCAGACATGGTGCCTCTTCTTTAAAAAAAACCTTCCTACTTAAGATAGTCTCACCTCTGAACTTCTGAGTCAAGGTCACTCTCCACAATAATATTAAGTTTCCACTTAAGATTTAACTTCCTTGAGAGCAGTCTAATACAACAGTAATAACTAGATTTGTGGTTAAGAGACCTGGGTTAAATCTTGGCTTCACCAATATTGAGTGACGACAATAACTGTCTCCAAACACTCACTAAACGTAAAACCCAGTGCCAAGCCTTGTGCCACACGCACTCTCACTCAGGGCTGCCAGCCCCCTAGTCACCGCTCCACATCGTCTCACTGAGCACCCAGTGGCTGCCACTGTGGATGAGTACCAGGTTATAACAGTGAACAAGCACTAGGGAGGAGGAGGGGACTAGTGAGAAGCTGGCAGGGTAGGTGTCATCATTTATTTATTTCCATGTAAGTGAGATGAGGTCCCACAACACAGCTTATAAAGTGAGGTCCCACCTCATTTTAGATCTAGGAGTCAGACCCAGGTCTATCAAATTCTTTCCTCTATTCTGCAAGTGGCTGCTGAAGATTTTGAAATATCACTACAGAACTACAGTATCATTCATTCTTACCCATCTAGTCATGAGAGACTGGATGAGTTATTTCAAAGAAATGCTCGGTTTTTAAGTAAATTATGCTGATATTATATTTAAAAACAAAATAGTATGTGCATAGATTCCCAAAAGCCATCAAGGGGTACTGGCATTCACAGGCAGACTGCCAGTCTCCAGAAAGCCTTGGTGTCAGCTTGTTCCCTTCTCAAATAATACTTGCAAACTAAAGAAAAAAACCACCACCTGTCCACAGTTACTCATTCACTCACCATGAGATTTCTCCTTCCCAAAATAAAGAATTGAATGTGGCCAGCATGAACAAAGGGTACGATGAGGAAGAGGGAACATCTGGCTTTATTCCATCATGTGTTGTGAATCATTTTGTCCATTTTCATAGGAGTGATATTACCCCAGATAAGGTGTCAAGAACATACACTAGGGAAGGACAGCCTCTTAAATACATGGGGCTGGGAAGACTGGATATCCATAAGCAGAAAAGTAAAACTGGACCCCCTATCTCTCACCATAAACATTACCCCAGTTTAATGGCATTATACTGGTTCCAGGAAAAAAGCACTTCTTCAAAGAACAAAATGATACTTAAAAATTATTATAAAGAGTATGTAAAGAGAACAGATGGCACCTTGGTAAGTTGAAAGCTTTTGTGAACACCATCAAAAAGCCCAGACACTTTTGTTACATAAAAATGCATGTCAGTATGTGATGAGGAAAAACTAGCAATTCAGTGGCTCCCAGAATTTATGAGCTAAAAAGAGGTCTTCAGATTTAGAAGGACAAAGTTCTAAAGCCAGGCAACAGAAGGTCAAGGCTGTAGGGAGCCATGATCACACCACTGCACTCCACCAGTCTGGGCGACAGAGCAAGACTCTATCTCAAAAAAGGCAAAAGAAAAAAAAAAAAGCCGGGCAAATAAGTGCGCCCTGAGTCCTGGTAACAGTGTTGGGGGCAGAGTGGTTTCGCACATGGAGAGTAGACATGACTTTGGCTCTGTCTGATAGACACTTTTTATCTAGCACTGGTGTGTGGATTTCCCAGCTTGCAGTACAGTTTGTCACAAATGTTTAAAACTAGGGTGTTTATCTAAAACAATACAATAAAAATAAATTTTAAAATATCTGAATTCTAAACAGACATGAATACAATTCTTACCATTCTTGTAACTTAACTGAAACTGCATGTGCTGTTGATTACTTGAGGCGTTCCTCTCACCTTAATATGTGATGCGTTGATGTAACCAGTGTTGTTTTCTTTAGTTGGGACCAACTCCACTCTCGCATCATCATAAGGAAGAACATCTTGGAATCGATTTCTTTCTGCATTTTCAGGGAGTCGTGCTGTTGAGCACTCCCCATCAACTAGCCGTTTCTTAAGAATTCTTTCATATTCTGTGAATACCATTCCTTGTTCTAATCGTTGTTCCAGAATTTTACACTATAAAACAGAATATGTGTAATAACATGAATACAGCCACACGTCGTGGCTACCTTTTGACTGTATATTTGAAATCTTGTTTTCTGCTTCAAATCTAGCACTGTATAATATTGAAAATTCTAGGTTGGGCACGGTGTCTCATGCCTGTAATCCCTGCACTTTGGGAGGCCAAGGAGGGAGGATCACTTGAGCCTAGGAGTTCAGGACCAGCCTGAGAAACACAGTGAGACCCCGTCTCTGCAAAAAATTAAAAAACGAGCCAGGTGTGGTGGTGCATGCCTGTGGTCCCATCTACTTGGGAGGATGAGGCAGGAGGATTGCCTGAGCCCAGGAGGTTGAGGCTGCAGTGAACCATGAGAACCTATCTCAAAAAAACCAAACCAAAACCAAAACAAAAACAAAATTCTAGGTGAAAATGAAGTTAAAATTTTAAAAAGCCACAACAACAAGAGTTAAAAGAACAAAAGACAATCATTTTGGTGAGAAATATAATGCAAACTTTTGTTTAAAGTTGAAAATTGGCCTAAAGAAATTTGTTGAATTCATTTTCTCTAGATCTGTGGTCAATTTTGTGACCCCTAATAGATGGAATTCTCCTGGGGAACAGTAAATCTAGGGGACGGATAATGAGTTCCAACAGCTATGAACAAATGTTTCCATTTTATATCATACGATATATAAAAGACTAAAGCAGTAGGAAATATTGGAAACTACCTCCAGGATCCCGTTGTAAAGCAAATGTATGCCTATCTGATTTTGATGTAATAAAACCTCATAGAAAATACACCTCAGGCACAAAGGAAGTTTTGAAAAATTGAGAAACTACTCTCGAGATAAACTTTCAGTATAATAAAAGTCAACGTCTGCTGCTTTTCCTATGTATGCTCCTGTATTTTTGTAGATTTCTTCTCACTTTAAGGCCATCAAAATCAAGACTGCTCCAAAAGGCCAGGAGAAGGTAAAAAAGAACACTGAGAAACAAACAAACAAAAAATCAGCATTCGAACCTGAAATTATCTATTAAGACATTAGCTATACATTTGCCCCAATTTTGAGGCCCATATTACAAAATTCCTTAACACTCATTTATTATTAAATTGTGTCAGAAAATTCACCAAAATCTCATGAAGGCATTTGCGTAGTATTTACCGGTTGTTCCAGAGAAGGCACAAAGCCCTGTGTGTCCCATACATACCCTTTCATCATTCGTTGCTCTGGTAGCCACTTCCTTTCCTTCATCAGGCAGAGGCACTCGAGATAGGGAGAGTCCATTTAGGGCAGCCAGTTTAAGAGGACCAATTTTTTTTGCATCTACTCGAGTCTTTTTCATTCCCTGTAAAAGGATTTATATGTATATATGAAATACACACAAATACAACCCCTGTGAAAAGAAGTTTCAATGCACTGAAGACCAGGAACACACAGAGGGAGTGTTCTCCTTTGCCAATAAACCCAGAAAGATTACACTCCTTCACACACCACTTGTTTAACAAACATTAGTAGGAAGACATTCCTTTCAAGGCCAAAGCCCTGATAAAGTCTTCCAGATAGAAGGTTTTGAAACACTATTGGTTACAAAGTTCTGTTGTAATGAAAGGTGAGGCTCCAGGCAGACTGCATTCCTTTTAAAACAAGACAGACGTAAAAAATCAGCTGAAGTCCAAAAAAAAAAAAAAAAAAAAAAAAAAAAAAGCTTTAAATGCAATCAATTGACTATAGTAAGCTTTTATAAATTTTTTTTTTTGAGGGTCTCACTCTGTCACCCAGGCTGGATGGAATGCAGGGGCACCATCATAGCTCACTGCAGCCTCAACCTCCAGTCTCAAGCAATCCCACCTGAACCTCCCGAGTACCTGAGACTACCAGCACATGCCACCATGCCCAACTAATCTTTGTGTGTTTTGTAGAGATGGGGTCTCACTATGTTGCCCAGGCTGGTCTCAAACAACTGAACTTAAGCAGTGTTGGCCTCCCAAAGTGCTTGAGATTACAGGCGTGTGCCACCATGCCCGGACAGCTTTTTATAATTTTTAAAATATATAAATTCTTTAAGTCATTCTGAAAAAATTAAATGCTTTCTGCAGCAGCCCCCTTTGTGTGTTAAGCCCCCTCCTCATATGCTACTCTGCGTTCTAGTGCAGACTTAGATGACCCGGGTTAGATCACGCTACCTCTCAGAACGGCTATGTTTTTAAACAAGGAAAATAAAACAGGGCTAAAATCTCCATCATGACACCAGGAGGATAGGACAGAAGAGAAAGCATCAACAAAATCTTGTCTCCTGAAATCAAGTGTTTCCTAAAGTTATTATTAGAGCATGATTTTCCTCTCTGAGAATAGTAAGCATAAGAACACTAAGTTGACCAGGTGCGGGGGATCACGCCTGTAATCCTAGCACTTTGGGAGGCCGAGGTCAGGAGATTGAGACCATCCTGGCCAATATGGTGAAACCCCGTCTCTACTAAAAATACAAAAATTAGCTGGGCGTGGTGGCGCATGCCTGTAATCCCAGCTACTCGGGAGGCTGAGGCAGGAGAAAGGCTTGAACCTGGGAGGTGGAGATTACAGTGAGCTGAGATCGTGCCACTGCACTCCAGCCTGGAGGCAGAGTGAGACTCCGTCTCCAAAAAAAAAAAAAAAAGAAGAACACTAAGTTTCGTTGGATATACTACACTTCCTTGGATGATATCAATATAATGAGTAGCCCCAACTGGAAAATAATGGTTCTGCCCTGTAAACAAAATCAGTGTTATTCCAGCTCTCTCAGCCTGTAACAGGCCATGAAGCCCCACGATAATGGTGCAAGAACAGAGGGAAAAGGCAACTTGGTAAGAGAGGAAAAAAATCCTAAAAGATTGCTGCTGTAATTGGAGACTGTGACTGGTACCTAACTCAATAAGCTAAGTGGATTAATTTTTAATTTTATAATTAATATTTGATCATGAGCTCCCCACATAATGCAGTCTAGACTATAAACAGCAGAGGCCTGGGTTCACATCTGGCCTCTAACTGACCAACTTCTTTCAGGCAAGTCACCTTTCCTCTGTAAGCCTCACCTAGACAGAAAGAGACAGATACATCCAGACACAGGCATACAGACTAAACACTTCCTGCTTAGGCTGAAATTTAATGATTCTAACGTGCAGAAAACAGTGATGTGCTGGTAATATTTAACAACTGGCTCTTGGAAGGAAGTTTTGATCGGTGTTTGCCCATATCCATGGTGTAAATACTCCCATCACAGCCAATTTCAAACTGTTAATGTCACATCAATTGGCTCACAAGATTCCTGAAAATTTAAGTCGGCTCTTGCTAGTCAATATGAACTAGCTCTGGCACTTCTCTGCCTGAAAATGACTCAAAATATCCCACACTGGGACACGCTGGATAAAGTTGATTGGCTGTGAGGTCAGTTCAAAAGCCAGTATTGGAAGAATGTTGTATGTAGTCAAAACTAGCCTTGAATATGCCTTAATTAGCCCTTAGAATATAAGCACAGGATTTTAATGCATACCCTGCACAGTGATTTCTTATGTGAGAACCACTGCACTAAAGGGTACAACAAAAAGAAAATCTTTATGTAGATATATGAGCACCCAAACCAGTCTGCCTTTAAGATAACAATCAGGTCGCTGGAGGTGGAGATGGGTGGAGAATTCTAAAATCATTCCTAATTGTCTACAGTTTATTTCACTGTTTTTAATACTAAACCTCCATAACCTTAATTCACATTAGGAAATTTGTTGTAACGATTAAGATAATGGCAACCCCATGTTACTATGAAAGGTCAGAGGGTACAATAGGGAATTGGCCTCTTCCACTCTTGAAAGCCATTAAGTTAAATATATGATGCCACCTCACAGTAATGTTAATATTGACTAATCTCTTTCAATGTGCCAGAACCTCATTTTTATCCCCCCAACAACTCTCTGGGGTCCTCTCATTTACAAATGTAAAAACTGAGTCACAGAGACATTAAATAGCTTGTCTGAGGTCACATGGCTGCCTCTTTTACAAGGTAATCAGTGTCAAAACAAATAAAAGCAAATCTTTGGTTAAAATCAGTTACCCTGAATCATGTAATTCAGGAGGCATTTTTTCATGCCTAACTGCATGTGGGACATAATGCCACGAAGCAGGCAGCGAAGGGATGACTGTCCTCATGATCTGAGGTTATCTGATGTGGAAGCTGAGGTTCTGACGCATGAAGGGTCCTGACCGTGGTCACAGAGAACTAACAAATGGCAGGCTCTAGACTCAGCCCCAACATTCTTAACTCGTAGGACCTTTGCTCTTTCCTCGTGACCACAGCTGCCATACCCATTCCTTAAGTAGAATCCTTTAAGCAAAAAGGACCAAAAACATAATCAAATCACATAATTTTACTAGTATTGTGGTCTTAAAAGTCAATGGGAGAGAAAAGTTCTTTTAAGAGAACCAAATTGATCAAAGTCCTCAGATTTAACTGAACCTACCAGACCCCATTCAAAACATACAGGGATAAAATAGGCCTGAGTACTGAGCTGTACTCAGATAGCATTTGGGGAAAGTACGTGAGTCACACATAAAAACAGACCGTTCTTAATACAATGGGAAGGGTGTTAACTATAAAAGGACCCTGTCCAGCTGGCTCAGGGATTCAGGTAGAGTTACTTTGGAAAATCTACCCACACCTTATCCTGAATCACTGCTCCCTACACTCTTAAATCTGTGTCCACTGAAGGCATTGGCCTTTACTGTTCAGGGATGTGAGTTATGTTGCATACTTGTGAAAAATTTAAAAATCAACTTAAAATTCAAACCCAAAACTTATTAAAAGAAAGCAAATTTAGGCTAGGTGTGGTGGCTCACACCTGTAATCCCAGCACTTTGGGAGGCTGAGGCAGCCAGATCACAAGGCAGGGGAATCGCTTGAACCCAGGAGGCAGAGGTTGCAGTGAGCTGAGATCACACCACTGCACTCCAGCCTGGGCAACAGGGCAAGACTGTTCTCAAAAAAAAAAAAAAAAAAAGCAAATTTAAATCTGTGGTACTTTTTTTGTTAAGTAGTTTTTGTCTATGTACATTAATCTCTTTCATAAGTACTATAATAGTGTGCGTTTTTTCCTGTTTAGCAAGATGTTTGCAGCATCTTAAAGGATGTCATACACTAGGCCAGAACCACACTTGAGATGAGCCGTCCTGTCGGAGTTTGCAGTTTAGCAGCGATGGGGGGAGGAGAACCCTAGTTGCCAGGACACTGGAAGCCAACAGGAGATAGGATGGAGGCCCTAATCAAGTTAGCCTGGCTCAAGTGCAGGGCATGAGGAGTGGAGATGTGGGCCAGGAAGAGCTGGAAGCCTGAGCACTGCAACAAAATCACTTCGGTAGACACACTTCATGACAAGGCCGCAGATGCTTAGTCCCAGGTTGAGGACTGAGTTTAAAAGTTTCAGTGAAAGACTAGCAAGGCTTCAACAAGCAATTATGACTTAATAGAACATATACAGTATACTTCAATGCAGAACATACATCTACAGTGTAGATGATAACAGAATGGGCTTCTAAGTATGGGTTTAAAATTCCAGTTCAGTCACTCACTAGTCATGTGACCTTGGAAAAGTTAGTTAATATCTAAGTCTGTTTCTTCATGTGTAAAACAGGCATAACAATAGGCTTACTGTAAATAGGCCGCAAAAGTAGAGGAAATGCTTGGCCCATGGCAAATGCTCCAAGGATGGCAGCTAGAGATGATGCTACTATGCTTTTTTATATTTTGCTTCAAAGTAGGTAAAAAGTGCTTAATTCATATTTATTTATTAGGCTGAATATTAAAGAACTGCATCTTCTACCGGGGACTTTCCTTAGATTCTCAGCTGAATTCATCTTTCTTTTAAATTTAAGAAACCTGGACGTCTCAGGATTTGCCTTAACAAAGTGCCACCTTCCCAACTCCAGAATCACTCTAGAGAATCACGGCCAAGATATGTAAGCTGTATCCACACACACTCCAACCTGGAGAATTATATTAGGATTGGGTACACTTTCCTGGATGCTTTTTTCAGATATCTCTTGAGCAAACTAAACAAATGCACCCCTGGGGTGCCACATCACCCACAGTATTTTTAATGGGTGGCTAAAGCAATCGTGGCTAAAGTCATGAAATCTTAACTGTCTTTCCCTTAACACTGCATTACTAAAACATTTCATTCATCTTTTCCATTCCTTTCGACAAAGCCCTGTGAATTTACCTTTTCACTTCATCTATAATAATAATCTCCAGTAAAACCACTAAAATTCAAGTGGATCCCCATGATTTCCATAAATTTAAATGTGTTCAAAATTAGACAAGAAGAGAGTGACGTGGGGGAATGAAGAACGTTAAAAGAACAAGAGGAGCTGAAAAACACGGGACGTGATGAGTGAAAGAAGCGCCAGGGTGAACGCGCGGTCCCCTGGCCCGGCACTGCTCGCCGCGTGGCTTACCCCCAGAGGCGGGAGCCCTTCCACGATGTTCTTCTTCCCAGAGAGAAGGTCCGACACCGGCCTCTTCTTCAGAGAGTCCCTCCGGGCTCGGTAGCGGCCTGACGTGGTGAGGTCGGACTCCGACATGGAGGGCATCAGCAGCCCGTCTCTCCAGGGCCGCTGGGCCTCTGCGGTCGTGCGGACGGGGCTGCTGTCCATCATCCTCTTCTCCGCGTCTGGGACGTGCACCTTGGGCTCCAGGATGTGCAGGGGCCCGGCGAGCAGGACGCGAGGGCAGCCAGGTGGGTCCTGGGCCAGGCCGGGCCGAGGCTCGCGCGCACGTGCAGGGGGCGCCCGGGCCCCGCTCTCCTCCTCGAAGTCCTCGTCGTCCTCCTCCTCGCTGCTGTGGATTAGCATGGTGGCGTCCGACAGGGACTTCTTATGGCCGTACCTCAAGCCCTCCGCCTCCTCCGGCCCTTCTCGCTGTGTCCTCTCGGTGAAAACGCTGGGCTGGGAGCCCGCCGAGACGGCTCGCGGCGCCACCTCTGCCGCTGACGCGGACAGGGTCCGCTCCTTGAGCCGCAGGCCCTCCAGGCCGTGGCTGAGCCCGGCCACCTCGATGCTGTTCCGTTTGTGCAGCTGCGCGTGGCGCGCGGCGGTGAGGGGCTCGCTGACCTCCTGCAGCGAGTGCGCCACGGGCAGGCTGTCCTCCTGGAACGTTTGCACCGAGTGGTGCACGCGCCGCGTGATGAGGTCGGGGTTGCTGCTGCTGATGTAAAGGTGGCGGGACAGGTCTGGCGTGCTGTTGGCGGGCCTGGGGGGCGGGTAGGGTGGGGGTGGCCGGTACACCTGCGTCCGCATGATGTTGGGGGACGGGTAGTCCTGCGCCTGCAGCTGCGCATTGGTCAGCTCCGGCACGCTGACCGCGCCCACCACGGGCCGCCGCTCGGCAGGGTAGGGGTAGGGAGACGGGCTGTGGAAGCTGTAGCTCAGGCTGAACGGGCAGTGTGCGGCCGGTGGCGAGGGGAGCTGTGCGTGCTCGCGGATCTCGGGCTGGCTGTAGACCAGCGCCGCGGGCCTGCTGTAGGCGTACGAGCTGCCGATGTTGAGGTTTCGCAGCGAGTGGCTCTGCCGTTCCGCATGCACCAGGCCCCTGTTGAGCTGCTTCATCACAGTCTCATAGTCTGGGGTGGGGCGGTAGGACGGGGGGATCAGGGCGCTGTGCCGATGGGACGGGAGGTAGTCAGGCCTCATGACGTCACTCCCGGTGATGCTAGGGTTGGACGACATCGGCGAGGGCTGCAAGTAGGGCTGAGGATTATTTAAGGAGTTGGTGCTGTGTGCACTGTAGACACTGCCATTACGGATCCGACCGTTGAGGTCAATCTGGGCTCTATCCAAGCTTGTCTGAGAGTGACAGTAGTATCCGTTCTGGTTGGGCACAAAGAGGTTATCTAGAAAAAATGAGTTCGAAATGAGATTTTTAAAAATGGACTAATTACTCCAACCAAATACTGAGATCGGCCCTTACCTCTGATGACATTTTTAACACAGCTTGTAAAAATCCCCGCTAGAATGACCTAGCTTTAGCCACACTATCTGAGTGACCCTGGGAGCTTCGGCTTCCTCATCTATAGGATGGGCATGGCTCTGCCTGCTTAAGGGGTGGCATTCATTGGGTGACAAAGTGAGACCCTGTCTTAAACGAACCACACCCACAGCAGACTAGCAGACTTTTTGGAACTCTGGGGAAGTTGAGGCAGAGATACCATTCAAGGCACTGGGCTGGGGACTCTGCCTTTCTTCCCTGGGTAGGGATGTGGCCTTGCTGCTGCTGAGCTAGTTCAAGCACCAACTGTCTGTAAGCAAGGTGGAATTTTTTATTGTTCTTCCCAAATGAATACGAGAGCTTCGACTGTAAAAGGGTAATGGTATAGCAGGATCTGAACTTCTCTGGTCCAACAGTGTCACCAGCAGCCACACAGCCCATAAAGTGTCCAGAAGCCAAGAGGAGCCACATTAAACAGCTGCAGCTGCCCCCTGCCCTGGCCCCCATGTTTCAGGAAGATCCAGACCTGCAGCTAACAGAATCAGTTTAACCTAATCTTACAATAGCTATGCATGTGTCCCTGCCCAGGGATGACAGGGGCCATGTTTCTTCTAGTCAATTTGTAGCTCACCTGCCCTCTGTTACTGAGGATGATTTCTAACCCTAGATGATTTCTAACACTCAGCAGCCAACTCCTTCAAATAACAATTTCCTCTGAAAGGCATTCTTTTTGTGCTTCGAAAGCTCCATGGTGATTTATGTGATCATGGTGATACTTAAGTAATACACCACAATCCAGTGGGTACACTTTATTCTGGTGGCACATGCAGCTGTGAGGAAATAGCACTCAAATCTCCACGGTATTCTTCTGCTGACACACAGCACTTCCATGTCACTGTGCTTTCCTCATCTATGCAAAGCTTGGTCATGGCTCCATCTCTGCAATCCCCCTTTCCTCACTGCTGCCACAGCTCGGGCCCCTACCCCAGCTTGTCTGAACTAGCTCTATATACACCTAGTCTCCCTGCTTCTGCACCTCACAAACCATCTAGCCATTTATGAGACTGTTATGTGGAAAAGGCAATACTAAGAATAGAAGGAGGAAAAGATGGTTGGAATACAGGCAAGAAAAGGGGAAAGGTATGCATGAAATCACCATAATTCAAGGAAGGGAGAAGAGATGAAGGGTTACAGGAGTCCAGAGGAAGAAATGCTCATTTCCAGCCTGGGTTGGGTTGATGGGGACAAGGAAGAGAGAACCAAGAACCACCTCACAAGATATGGCAGTTAAGGGGACTTGAGGGGTAAGTGGGTGAGGTGGGCGTGTCCAGCTTCCATCAGAAGTGAGGTCTCTCCACCTCTCAGAGCACGCAGGGTTACCCCTCCTCACCCCTTGATATCAGGCACAACAGTGCGACTAGTAATGGTCAAGGGAAAGTGCACAGAGGGTTAAAAGCCAGCTTCCAGGCTCTCTTCCAACTGCAACACTGACCAACAACATTCCAGAGAGAAGAGCCTCTCCAGCTCAAGCCCCTACGGCAGACTCAGACGGGGCAGAGCCCTCCTGCTAGTACAGTGTGCAATGGACAGGTGACCTTTATTATTACTTCCCTGAGAGTTTGGAATGGAGTATTTTGTCAGCACAGCATAGCCCTGCCTATCCGGTCTGCATGGCAGCATGTGAACGGAAGGGTGCATGGGGTAAGGGCACCTGAGGGTGCAGAGCGGCACTGGCAAAGCCAGGGTGCACCCCTGGGCAAGCTGGGGTGGCTAGAGTGTCAGATAGCTACAGAGGAGTAAAATAACTTGAGAAGTAAGGTTGGAAGGGCAGGCTCAGGGAATATTGTGTGGAGTCTCGAACACCAGGCAAAAGAATGATCCTGCACACAGCCGTGTGCAGTGGCTCACACCTGTAACACTAGCACTTTGGGAGGCCAAGGTGGGCAGATCACCCAAGGTCGGGAGTTTGAGACCAGCCTGACCAACACGGAGAGACCCCATCTCTACTAAAAATACAAAATTAGCTGGGCGTGGTGGCGCATGCCTGTAATCCCAGCTACTTGGGAGGCTGAGGCTTGAACCCAGGAGGCAGAGGTGGCAGTGAGCTAAAATCATGCCATTGCACTCTAGCCTGGACAACAAAAGCGAAACTCCATCTCAAAAGAAAAGAAAAGAAATGTTAAATGTAGATGAGATCCCTGGGAAGCTCACAGAGGGAGGGAAAAAGCCACAGGACAGACCTGCAGAGCCCACCAAACAATACTGATGGGAAGGAGGAGGGAAAAACCTAGCATGCCAGGAGAGTTTCCAGAAGGTACAAAGGCTTGAATGTGATGGTGAGGGGATGTGGGGGTGCTGGGAGCCTCCCAGAGGGCCGCTTTAACAGAGTGGCAAAGACAGAGGAGTGGGCGGGTAACCAGCAAGCAGAAGCAGCACACAGAGAGTACTCTTATAAGTCAGTGAGAAACGGCCAGGCACAGTGGCTCACACCTGTAATCCCCACTTTGGAAGGCCAAGGCAGGCGGATCACGAGGTCAGGAGATCGAGACCATCCTGGCTAACACGGTGAAACCCCGTCTCTACTAAAAATACAAAAAATTAGCCGGGCGTGGTGGCGGGTGCCTGTAGTCCCAGCTACTCGGGAGGCTGAGGCAGGAGAATGGCGTGAACCCAGGAGGCAGGGCTTACAGTGAGCCGAGATCGCGCCACTTCACTCCAGCCTGGGCAACAGAGTGAGACTCCGTCTCCAAAAAAAAAAAAAAAAGTCAGTGAGAAAAGAAAGCAGATCACTCAAACCATTACTTAAAGGGAGGAGAATGAATAATATTAAGATGTTTATAGACAGAGGGAAGAGAATGAGTGGCAAAGTGAGACTAACAATGCAGAGGACAGCCAGGTCCTGGAAGTGGGAGGGGCCGGGATTGCAAATACCAGACAAGGGCAGGGTGCAAGAGGGAGGAAATACAAGAACATGGCGAGGGGGATGCTCTCAGGCTCTACACCCAAAGCCCTGCTCTCTACTACCCACCTCACTGCATGAAAACCCTCATCTTTTACACCAGGGCCAACACAAACAATACAGTCACATCCCACCTTCTGGTCCCTTCATGCATCACTCCCTACCAGTTCCTTACCCGAGAGGAAACCTGGACCACTCTACTCTCCAAACACACCCTGCTTCATTCTGTGCCTGGCGTTCACTATCCCCAAAACTAGGAACAGCAACCCCGGTCAAGTTCCTGCCTTTCTACCTGCTGAAATCCACCCATCTTTTCAGATACAGAAAGTTCTTCTCAATCTCCCCAATGTGATGAGTCTCTCTTCCACTGAGGAGCATGGTAATTGCACATGCTGTCTCAGAAAAACTATCATATTCAAGTTATTTGTGCCAGGAGTGGTGGCTCAGGCCTATAATCCCAGCACTTAGAAAGGCAGAAGCAGGAGGATAGCTTGGGCCCAGGAGATTGAGACCACCCTGAGCAATATAGCAAGACCCCATTCTCCACAAAAAAAGGGGTTCAGGGGAGAAAGACAAAGTTATTTGTGCACTTGTCTTATCTTAAACTATTAGATTCTAAGGTGGTTTTTTTTTTTGTTTTGTTTTGTTTTTTTTTGAGATAGTCTCCCTCTGTCATCCAGGCTGGAGTGCAGTAGCACAAAATCTTGGCTCACTGCAACCTCCACCCCCACCTTGGGCTTAAGCAATCCTCCTACCTCAGCCTCCTGAGTAGCTGGGACTGGAGGTGCATACCACTACGCCCAGCTATTTTTTTTTTTTTTTTTGGTAGAGACAGGGTCTGGCCCTGTGGTCCAGGCTGAAGATAAACTTCTTAAGATGTGGAAATACTCATCTGCATAAACCTCCTTAGCATTTGGTATAGCCCCATACAGAGAGAGTATAGAGTAAATGTTAATTGACTGCTTAAACTTCAGCTTGGGGGTTTGTTATAAATACAATTCCTTATACTTCTCATGTGAAAACTGCAGTAGTCATGTGTTTAACTTTTACAATAGGAAAGCCTCTGGCAGGGAAAGAAAAGTAACCCTGGGAATTGTTTGTCAGATAGCAAAGAAGCACTTAAAGGCTAATAGGGTGGTGGTAAAAGGACACAGGAACCAGCTTGATAGTTTCCCATTGGCCAAATTTGAGACCAGTGGAGCATCAAAATTTGATACTGCATGTTTTTACATACATTCAAGAACCCAAATATACGTGGATCATCTGAGGTCAAGAGTTTGAGACCAGTCTGGCCAACATGGTGAAACCCCGTGTCTACTAAAAAATACAAAAATTAGCCAGGCGTGGTGGCGTGCCTGTAGTCCCAGCTACTTAGGAAGCTGAGGCACAAGAATTGCTTGAATCTAGGAGGCGGATGTTGCAGTGAGCTGAGACACGCCACTGCACTCTAGCCTGGGTGACACATTGAGACTCTGTCTCCAAAAACAAACAAACAAACAAACAAAAAACAATCTATTGGCTTCTTTTATGAATCCAGGATAGCTATTATCATGATGCAATTTGGGGTGCAACTTCCGCCAAAAACTGTCCAGGCTTCACGATCTCCAAGCATTCACAGATTTATCCATAGTCATAACTATGTAAGGCATGGCAGAAACAGTGTACTTTACCTTGGGAAGAAGCATATGGTTCTGTATAATGTCCATTATAGTGCAGCTGCGGTGGGGGAGGCATCACGTAGGGCTGGGGTTTAGGCTAAGAAATGGAGAGTTTGACACAGGGTTGAAACATATTCCTTATGTAATACAGGTAAAGTTATTATCCACTGGATTCTTTCTGTTAAAAAAACTTCTAAAGGAATTAAATATATTATATATGGAAAATACACATGAAGACACAGTAGTTCTTAACATATCTAGCATTTCTGTTTCCCCAAATGGCAATGTCAAGCCCTATGACTGATACCAAGGACATTAGGCTCCACAAGAAAATCTGCATCTAAAAAGCTAAGAGCAAGAAGCAATAGATACACATTTCCTTGTAGAAACATTTCAACATAAGAAGCTTATAGGTATTATAGTCAATCTTATTAAAGGCATCTAGTATTTTAAATATATACCAACTTAGGATTACTCTTGGCCAATAGTCTAAGTTCTTAATATTAAGGTCAGACCTAATATTCAAATATGTATAATATAATAATATAAATATTAGGTTGGACCTATGGGAAAAAATTACCATTTCTTTGGTTAAAAATGATGAAATATCAATACACTTTTATGGTTCAGACTCAAAATTAACAGTATTGACAGCATATTTGACTGAGGAAAACCATCACTGAAATGAAAAAGCATCACGCTTTCCTTGTTTCTCACCAGAGACATCCTTGAAGAAGACCTCCTCCTGACTGGGTTCACTGTGACGGTCTGAGTTTGCCTATAAAATAGGATGACTCTGAGAAGGGCACATACACACTCTCTCTTAAATTCTACCATAACAAGATATAGGAACGTAAAATAATAAATCTTCTCAGGCAAAAAAAAGACAAGCTATCTAAGTCATGAAGTCAAAGAAAAGAAGGGAGGTTCTCTGTTGGCCCGTGGGGCCTCAGCCCTTTCCTGCTGCCCCAACCCCTCAACCTGCCCTGTGGTTTCAGGCTCCCCACACAGCATCATCGCCTGGACCCACAAAGGGATCAGAGCATCCTTCCCAGGCCCATCCAATAAACCTCTGGATTAGCCATAAGCAGTGGGGAAAGAGACAAGGCTACATCACCCACACACTTGTCGCAGGAGAAGCTGGATTCAGTGCAAATGCAAATGTGTTTCTCCTATGCGCTGGGGGAGCCCTGGGTCCCTCCACTAACCTTCCTCCTGGGGGACCATCCACTGTCAACCCAGAAGCCTCAAGCAGTAAGAACTGCCTTTAATTAAAAGTCTGTTAACCACAGACTACAAACATAATGAAGAAATGAATTTATGATTTTAGTGACAAGAATCTACATTTCCAAGTGCAGTAAGCATGCTCCTGTAGACCCAGCCTCTTGGGAGCATCTTGGGCCCAGGAGTTCAAGACCAGCCTAGACAACATAGTGAGACCCCATCTTTTAAAAAACTCAAATATAAAAAAATTTCAAACATACGTATTTTTTAAATCTACATTTCCTCTAAGGAACCAAGGGAAAGCAAAGCACAAGACTTGGTTCAGTGAGCCGATGGTAAACCCATTTACGTTTCTTTGCAAGAAATTTCTGATTTGTTTTGAATATACTTTTTAAAAAAACACCTAAGGCCAGGCGCAGTGGCTCACACCTGTAATCCCAAACTTTCAGAGGCCAAGGCGGGTGGATCACCTGAAGTCAGGAGTTCGAGACCACCTGGCCAACATGGTGAAACCTCATCTCTACTGAAAATACAAAAACTAGCTGGGCATGGTGGTGGGTGCCTATAATCCCAGCTACTCGAGAGTCTGAGGCAGGGGAGTCACTTGAACCCAGGAGGCAGAGGTTGCAGTGAGCCGAGATTGCGCCATTGCACTCCAGCCTGGGCAACAAGAGCGAGATTCTAGTCTTAAAAAAAAAAAAAAAAAAAAAAAAAAAAAAGTACCTAAACGTATTAGGGAGTGCTGACAAATACTAATGTGATAATGTGAGATTTTCAACTATTCACACAGCAAGTTCTATCTTTAAAAAAACAATAAGGTAAAAAAAGGAAACAGACACAGAAAAGCCCATTTGTAACTATTGTTTTCAAATAAAGGCAAGATTTTTTTTTTCTTCTGTGTGGTCAGTTTTACTGCAAGATCTAGGAACCTAAACACACTGGATTCTTGGCTTTGTTGATGACATGTAGTTTTGTCAAAGCACTTTTTCTTAGACCTTTTACCACCTATTCCTGGTTCATGTACTTATGTAACACATAATCACTGATTACAAAAATATTTTGTGACCTTTGGTTACAGTGTTCTAAGGACTAATTACTAGAAAATCCATCATGACAAAGTGAATATTCAATCCATTTAAGCAAATTTACCATAATATCAAGCCTCATGTCTCATAAATTAATATTACTCTTAGCACTCTGAAAACTAGTATCTTATATTCAAAAACCCTGAATATTAGCTTATTTTTATAAGACTCTTGAGATAAAAAGAAAACTAGTACATACTAGTTTTAACATCAGGTGATTACAACTGCTTTTACTAGCTTTTATAAATAATTTCATTTCTTTGTTACTGGAAAGTATTCAGGCTGTTATGAAAAATAAATGTCTCTTTTCCAAAAGATATTCCATTCTTCCAGTATTTATTTTGGTGACACAAGTCTGCATGGCGTGTCTGGGTTTTAAAAAATAAAAAATAAAAAATACTCCTTAACTGCACATTAATATATTCCTTAAAATTAGTGCCCACAAATTAGCCAGGCGCGGTGGCAGGCGCCTGTAATCCCAGCTACTCAGGACGCTGAGGCAGGAGAATCGCTTGAGCCAAGGGGGCGGAGGTTGCAGTGAGCCGAGATCACGCCACTGCACTCCAGCCCGGGCGACGGAGTGAGACTCCATCTCAAAAAAAAAAAAAAAAATAGTGCCCAGAATTTGAAGACGCTGCATTTTTGCAGCCTTGAAATTTACTTTGTCTCTGGTTATTCTTCATTGTCAGGACTAGGTTTAGGCAAACTGGGTCCTCTGAACCCTGTGTTCAGTCTAGCAGAGACTCACTGTCTAGATGGACTGAACTTAAACTTTTAAAGTACTACAAATTCACAAGGATTGCCAACAGAATTCTCTGTCAACAAACTCCAACAACATGTCCACAGTTGCCCAGCCTGGGGCAAAAATAAAACACAAAACCCAAGGATGCAGAGCTTCAGCACATGGGCGGCCCTCCCACACTGAGAGCTTATCTTGGCGCTCTTGCCGCAGCACCCAGTGTGGAGGCGAACACTGCCCACTGTAGTAGCCGGCTCTACTAAGAAAACAAACTACAAAAGCGTGTACCTGCCAAAGTGCTTGACCCATGCAGCCACGCCATCAGTTCTAATAGTCTAACCTTCTCTTTCTTCTTGGCATTGTTCTTATAAATGCAGTTTACTCTGAGACCAGCTATCCTCAACTTGGCATACAAGAGAAAACCTTGTAACTGTTGGCTGTGGTTTCCAAACTTTTTGGGCAGTTACTATGTTGATGGGTGCTGCTAAATAACTGAGAAGAAATCACTAGAATCTGTGTGCCAAAGAAGACAAAATAAAAATTAAAAAGGGTGAGCCAGGCGTGGTGGCACATGCCTGTGTAGTGCCAGCGACTTGGAAGGCTGAGGCAGGAGGATCCCTTGAATCCAGGAGTTCATGGCTGTAGTGCACTACGATCCCATCTGCGAATTCCCACCATATTCCACCTGGGAAACTGGGATACTAGGACCTGGTGTCTTTAAAAAAAAGAAAAAAGTCTACCAGCCCAAGTAAAATCAATATTATTTATTGAAACTGTGCTAAGGACTGTACGTGATTATCTCGTGGAATGTGAACACCAAACCCATAAGGGAGGTCCAGTTATTATCCTGATTTTACAGATAAGGAAAGTGATACGTAGGTTCAGTAAGTTGCTCCTGGTCACATGGCAAACAAGTAGTAGAACCGGCATTTGAACCAGCAGGTCTGTCAGATTCCTGAGTGTATGTGTCTAACAATCATGTGTCCAACCTGCTCCCCAACCCCAACTAATCGTAAGCTCCGTGGAGGCAAGATGTGGTATCCCTGGTGCCTTTGCTGAGCAAATGAATGACTAACAAGTGAGGACTAAAGTGATGCTTATTACTAAGCATTTACAGCTGAGCTTGTATTTCTAAGCCTCGTCTGAATTTTGCTTTGTAAGTTTCCTTTCTTATACGATGTAAGGGAGTTAAGATTTTGATAAACAAAAAGATGCCATTGATAGCTCATGCACTAATAGATAGTTCAAGGAATAGATTCCTTCCTGTAATCCCAGGTACTTAGGAGGCTGAGATGTGAGGATCACTTGAGGCCAGGGGTTTAAGACCAGCCTGGGCAACAAAGCAAGACCCCATCTCTAAAAAACTAAAAAAAAAAATTAGCCAGGCATGGTGGCACACGCTTATAATCCTGGCTACTTCAGAAGCTGAAGGCTGAGGCCAGTGGATCCCTCAAGCCCGGGAGTCTGAGGTTACAGTGAGCTATGATCACACCACTGCACTCCAGCCTGGAAGACAGAGCAAGACCCCGTCTCTTTAAAAAATAAATAAATAAAAGTGTTAGATGGTGGAAATACCTAGCAAATGTTTGTCTCAATGACTTACACCTTTTGAGCTCACTATAGTAAGGGTAAGGAAGAATAAATGCTCTCCTCCCAGCCTACACTTGGGTAGACCAGGGCTGCATCCAAGCTGCTTACAGGTCACTGACTTGGCTCTGGGATGCCTGCTCCTACTGTTCACCCCCCTACCAAACCCCGCCTTAGGTGTAGCTTCCTGGCATTGTGGGATGGGAGAGGAACAAAGCCAGCAGAGACCATCTCAGGTAACTGGGAAGGAATACTGATGGAGGGAGAGGCCCTAGTGTCACTCCAGCCCCATGAAATGTGTGGTTTTCTTTTTTTTTTTTTTTGGAGATGGAGTCTTGCTCTGTCGCCCAGGCTGAAGTGCAGTGGTGCAATCCTGGCTCACTGCAACCTCCACCTCCCAGGCTCAAGGGATTCTCCTGCCTCAGCCTTCCGAGCAGCTGGGATTATAGGTGCCCGCCACCACGCCAGGCTAAGTTTTGCATTTTTAGTAGAGACGGGGTTTCACCTTGTTGGCCAGGCTAGTCTTGAACTCCTGGCCTCAGATAATCCACCTGCCTCAGCCTCTCAAAGTGCTGGGATTACAGGCATGAGCCACCGCGACCGGCCGACATGTGTGGTTTTCCAGGGTGACACTGACCTTTATCCATATGAGAACCTACTCAGAAAAAGCCGCTGCCTCTCCTCGGCTCCACCAGGGGTCCATGTCCCCATACCCAGAGGTCCCACTGTTTGGCCTTGTGGCTGCTCCTCCTCTCCCCTCCCACCTCTTCCTGCCCTGCTCCTTCACATGGATCCATGGGAACTACTGGGTCCTCTCTACACTTCTGGGGCTCAGGGGACTGGAATGGGATAGGGGCTGCTCCATCTTCTTCCAGACTTCCTATAGTCTCTTCAAGCCCTGCAGTAGGCCAAGAAGATGGGTAAACTCTTTCCCTTTCCAGGCAGGGCCTACTCTAGTCAGTCTCCTGATTACAAAAGTCTCCGGAACCAAGGTGGACACCGGCTGCTATGTTCACCAACACCCCTGAGCTGCAGGGAGCACTCACTGCGCTCAGCGAGTGGCCTGCTGCAGTCTGAAATACAAGTTTCCCTTCTGGAGAAAGTCTCTTGAACCCTCTATCACTTGGCTTTGCAGGTTGAAGGATACCATCCTCCCTTTTCCTCACAGAAAAGAGCAGGGGAGCCACCTACACCAAGGGGCCTCTCATGACTCCCCAACTCTCCCGGCATTTTCCTTATATAAATCAGGGAGGGTGATTACAGCATGACCAGTTCTGGGGCTTAGAGTGAGAGACAGTGGGTTTGAAGCAGATTTCTGATCTAACAGGTTGACATTATTATGTCATTTAATTCCCAATTCAACCATAAAGGAATATTAAGTATAAAAGTCTCAATATCCTCACTTTATAATTTTTAAAAGACAGACTGTTATCCATCTAACATTTTTAAGGTTTGGATAACGATCATTCTGTTATCTAATGCACTTTGTTAGGGGGTGGAGGGAGAAGGCTGTTGGATTATGCCATTGTATAAATACTAAAATATAGTTATCTGGGTCAAGATTAGATGAGTCACATAAGGCCATCCCAAGCAGCAATAAACTACAATAGATCAGGACTGGGGGTAAAGGGGACACCCTGGGATTACAGTTCCCCTTTCTGTGCAAGTCGAGTCTATCTCCTGGGCCACCAGTCACCCCAGCCCAAACCAGATGTCCAGAAGCCACTGTCCAGTTCCAGGCCAGGGGCAGTTTTGTTAAATGCCTATCACGCTTTAGTTTACCCATCTGGCCCATGACAACAAGTCTACCAATACTTCAGAATCCTAATATTGGAACATGACTAAACAGTCTATATTGAGAGCCTTTAAAACATGGCCATAACAATTAAAGTTCTTTTCATTTTATTATCAAGCAAAATTTTAAAAGCTAATATTAAAAGCTTCATTTACTTTATGTGGGAAACAAACGCTCACAATGAAATATATTAGTTCCCTACAGAATGAATCATAAGTAATTACATAGGAATAGCTCATGGAAATCAACTGCCACAATCTATTGGATATATAGAGATTGAAAGCAAACTTTGGAAAACAGCCCTTTAAACATAACTGTTCCATTTTAAAAAGATTCAGGTGTTCCTTATTTAGGTATAGCATATGCAACTGATGACATTAATGTAGTTTTGTTCACACTTGCCAATAAATAGCAATATTCCAAAAACTAGAGCTGAATTTCTAAGACTCATTCACCATAATCAATCATTTGTTGCTTTTCCCTCTTCCCTCTTTTACTTATTACAAGTTGTTAATTTGCAAACAAACAAACAAACAAACAAAAAACAGGCACTAACCACCAACCAATATGGATGCCTCATGGAAAGGGATTATGTTTTATGGTTTATTCAAAATGTAGATTCTCCACTATTTTCCAGAGAAGAAACGAACTGAGGTAATAATGGCTCAATATTATGAACACTCTTAACTTATTAAAGTCTTTAAAATGAAAATGGTGTGGTCCAACAGACTGCATTATCTACTGCTTGAATCTTAGAACTTACTTCTGCATAGAAATCATGCCACATATGGCTGGATAACCAGGTCAGCCCCAGGGAACCCCAAAGGCAAGTAGCACTACTGAATATCACCACCAGGGGGAACACTTTCATATGCAAATACACCCAGGCCCCTAGCAGAAACTGCTTCCCATATTTACAAAGAAAGCAGGTTCCTCCTCCCTGTCAGTGCTTACGAAAATCCCATCACCAGACCAGCGGTGGGGACTCGGATGCAAACATGGTGCAGGGGAAGGCAGAGAAGAGACAGGGACTGGGCCATACATGCAAACCACTGGCCAGCTCCCCGTCCGGGTGGGCATCCCCGCATGTTATCTTTACACTGCTGCTCCTGCCCAGAGTTTCTCTCACACCCTGCAAGACAGAAGGCACTTCCACAGGCTTTCTCCTTCCTTCCTGGTGCTAAGGGACAAAATGCCCTTGTTAGACTTTGCCTCCACCCCATGCCTCATTTACAATCTGTAATAAAAGGAAGAGACAAAGGAGCAAAAGTGCTCTTCTCCCCTGTGACTCCCATCACTGCCACACTCCGGCTCCCATTGTTCACTAAGCCCTTATGCACCGGGCACCTTGCCAGACAGGGGACACGAAGATGAGAAAGAGGAGACCCTGCCCTCATGGAGCTTCATCAAACAAGAGAGACAGATCAAATGAAAATGATCTGTCAATTGATATCTGTCAATATGAAAAAAGCAGGCAGGAACTACTCTAACAGGCTAGCACAGCGGCTAAGAGCACAGGCTCGAGTCTTGCTGCTCCACTTACTAGTTGTGTGGCAGGGCAAGACATTTCACTTCTATAAGTCTCCATACCTTCATCAATAATGGGATAGTAATAATTGTGCCCAACAGGGTTACTGTAAGGATTAAAGAAAATAAAAGCTCTCAGTATAATGCTTGACACAGAGCAAGCATTTACTAAAATATTGTTATGAATTATTCAGGTCATTGTTATAAAAGAGGTAGAAAAAACAACTTTCAGAGTGGTGTCGAGGACTAAGCAAACTGAATGTTTGGTGGTGTCTATGGGGGCTGTATTTTAAACTCAATCTTGAAGAATGACTAAGAGTCTGTCAGAGAAGGGAAGGAAGGACATTTTAGCAAAGGCCTGGGCTGGGGGCATTCACATGATAAGGAAAGATGCCTTCCTGGAGTCAGACTCCAAGGCCAACTGGGCTGGGGCAGCTAAGTCCAGAGAAGGACCTCAGGAGTCTGCCCTTAATCCTGTACCCAGGATGGGGCGGGTGAGAGGCACATGCTCAGATTTGTTCCTGACATGTAACTTCAAGAGCAGTGCTACATATTTTGCTTATCTATCCAGAAGACTGACTGCATACAGATGAGATAGGGCGTGGGGGGCCAAGTGGGAGGGAGCTCCAGGAGGTGCCTCCAGACATGGACCAGGGACAAGGACAGCTTAAAGAAAGGTTGTGGGAATTGAGTGCAACATTTCGGGTCTCAGCTTAGATGTCACTTGGCTGGGTAGCCTTTCCTATCTTGGCAGTTCTGGGTGACGTACCATTTTCCTAAGGGATCTTACAGCACCAAGACATCTTGAATCAGAGCTCTTAACACCTGTATCTATAGATTAGCTGAACAAATTCATTAAGGCCGACAGTGAGCCAGGCCCTTGCTTGGCATGGGGAATATAGCACTGAAGGCAGGGAAGAGTGTCTGTCCTCAAGCACTGCTCTAGAGCTAACCTGCTGACAGGGGATACAGGCAAACAAGCAAACAAACAAATATAGAAATTCACGTGGTGCTAAGTGCTATAAAGAACAAAACAAAGTTAGAGGGTAAAGAGACAGATCATAGTGGAAGGGGGGTACCATAGGACAATCAGGGACAGCCTCTGAAGAGGGTCATATCTGACCAGACAGCAGGCTGCAATGAGGGAGCAAGGCAGGTGGAGACCTGGGAAAAGAGCAAGGACAGCCTCCCCTAGGGTGAGGCACATCTGCAGCCTAGCCAGGATACCAATGTGGCTGGAACAGAGCAAGCAGGGAGGAGGATAAAAGACATAAGGTTGGAACCAGGCAAGGACCACACTGTGTATGGCCTCGTACTTTTATTAGAAGTAAAATGGGGCCAGGCCTGGTGGCTCACACCTGTCCAGCCCTTTGAGAGGCCGGGGCAGGAGGATCCCTAAAGTCCAGAAGTTTGAGACTGGTGTGGGTAACATAAGGAGATCCTGCCTCTATAAAAAACACCAAAAAATTAACCAGGTACACACCTGTGGTACCAGCTACTCAGGAGGCTGAGGTGGGAGGATCACCTGAGCCCAGGGAGGTTGAGAGGCTGCTGTGAGCCATGATCATGCCATTGTACTCAGCCTGGGTGACAGAGCTGTCTCAAAAACAAACTAAAAAAATTACTTAAAAAAAGAAGTGGAATCCCAAAGGAGGGTTAAGAAGAGTGAAAGGATCTGGGCAGGGTGCGGTGGCTCACACCTGTAATCCCAGCACTTTGGGAGGCTGAGGCAGGTGGATCACGAGGTCAGGAGATCGAGACCATCCTGGCCAACATGGTGAAACCCCATCTCTACTAAAAATACAAAAAATTAGCTGGGCGTGGTGGCATGTGCCTGTAGTCCCAGCTACTCAAGAGGCTGAGGCAGGAGAATCACTTGAACCCGGGAGGCGGAGGTTGCAGTGAGCCAAGATCGTGCCACTGCACTCCAGCCTGGGTGACAGAGCGAGACTCTGTCTCAAAAAAAAAAAAAAAAAAAGAGTGTCAGGATCTGATTCAGGTTAAACTAAGATCATTCTGGCTGACATATGGAAAATAAGCTACAGGCAGCGAAGGCACAGAAACAGGAAAGTCAGAAGGCTACCTCAGTATTCTGATGAGAAGTAGTGGCAGCCAGCACTAAGCTGTTAACACGAGTGGTAAAAATGGTCAGGTTTCATACCACATCCAATTCATCAGCAAGTTCTGCCAGCTCTACCTTCAGAATATACAGGCAGTAGTATATATTCACCACAACTTTCAGAGTGGTATTGAGGACTAAGCAAACTAAATGCTTGCGGTAGGATGCAGGAGTCAAGAGCTCAAGGAGGGCCGGGCACGGTGGCTCACGCCTGTAATCCCAGCACTTTGGAAGGCCAAGGCAGGCAGATCACCTGAGGTCGGAAGTTCAAGACCAGCCTGAACAACATGGAGAAACCCTGTCTCTACTAAAAATACAAAATTAGTGGGGTGTGGTGGCGCATGCCTGTAATCCCAGCTACTCGGGAGGCTGAGGCAGGAGAATCACTTGAACCGGGGGCTCAGGGGGAGGACAGGTCAGGAGAAGCCCCCTAGAGGAAAGGATTTGGAGAAAAGGCCTCAGGACCAAACCAGCAAAGGTGACTGAGAAGAAACAGCCTAGAAAGAGGAAACCGAGCAGGGGGTGGTGTCCTGGCAGCCGAAGAAGAGCAGGATTCCAGAAGGATGGAAGGAGCTGTCGGAGGATCAGTACTGCGGAGCGGTCAAGTGAGAGAACTCATGAAATGATCACTGGACGAAAGTCACCTGACCACAACAAGCAGCATCAGTAACGTGGAGGCTTAGGGAAAATGGGATGGAAGGAAGGAAACATACAAGCATACACAACTCTCTTGAGGAAACCTGCTATTCAGGAAAGCAGAGATATGGTGCAGAGGCTGGAGGGGAGTATAGATGAAGGACAATATTTTATATGTGCAATATCACCGTGTGCTTTATTGATCTGGCAAACAGTAAGAAACCCATGTGGGCTAAGAAAAATGCACACCAGGAAGGAGGGGCAAAAATTCTTCAGATAGCTGGAAAAGCTGAATAATCTTTAATGACTCAAAATGCTTACCAGAGGATTGATTTAAACAAATAAAGGATATTATTCCCTTTTTACCTTTCAAGAATTACAATGGTTCTTGTAACTAGTTGAAATAAATCTCAGAGGCATACAATGTAGTTATTAGAAGTTGGTCCAAAGCTAAACTAGGAAAACAGCTATAGGATCAAAAAAAGATGTCAACTGATAAAATGTCTTTCTTGATGATACAGTATACTCAAGATTACAATTTCTAAATTCATTATTTTTGATAATTTCCATGAGCAGGACATACTTACAGGTTATACTGGTTTAGTCTGTAAAACTTGTGTCGCGCAACACAGAGTCTCCAAATGTATTTTGCTGTTTCCATGTCTTCCTAGCAAACAAAATAGGCATAAAGCAATATGAAAGCACACATACAACTTGATACGTTTAATGCAGAGTTTGTCTAAAGACATAATGGGTGACATCATATGACAAAGTCACTTTCAGAACACTATAAGCCTTTCATTTTCCAACACTGTGCCCATGGTATGAATACCACAAGTAGGATTTAATTTATGAAGACAAAACAATCTGTTCTAACAGTGTGATTCTCATATTAAACAGTTTCAAAATGACTTGGGAATCTAAAAACTATAAAAATACCAACTTTTATTCTTGCTAAATATACTCAAAGACATTTTTAAACAAAAATATGACTCAGTAACTCAATATTGCCTTTGTCAAGAGAGCAAAAGCAAGTAACTGTTAAATAACATTTCTTCAGAGCTATTCATTTATCAATGAAATTTAAGATATCAGTGCTTACTTTCTCCCCCACATAATCCCTGAAGTTTAAAGGTTATCATGATCAGACAGTAGTTATCCAAAGACTCATTCACTCAGCATTTACTGAGCAGCCATTTTTTGCTAACTGCCATTTTGCAAAATGCTATATGATAAAACTGCATGTTTTATACAATTACAAAATATTGTCATTTTAATGCTGCCCTGCCTCCAAACACATACAGGCACGCAGAAGTAGAACTTGTTAACTTTTAGGAAAAACATTCCATGCAGACCCCTAATGTTTACTCACAGTTTGAAATTGGATGGTCTCCTCTTTATTTGCCAGCTCTAATGCAAAAAAGGACTTGTTGTGGGACATGTTGGCAATGTCATGCCACCTAAAGAACAGCAAATAGAGAACTGGCAATGTGAGTGCCCATGGGGGAAACAAGGAGATAGAATACACAAGTTTTCCCTAAGCCTGACGTGTAAGTTAGCATTTGGTAACATTTCTGAGAAAAACAAAAAACAAGAAACACGAGACCAGCCTGGCCAACATGGTGAAACCCTGTCTCTATTAAAAATACAAAAAAAAAAACAAAAAAAAAACTCGCCAGGCGTGGTAGCAGGTACCTGTAGGCCCAGCTACTCGGGAGGCTGAGGCGGGAGAATGGTGTGAACCCGGGAGGCAGAGCTTGCAGTGAGCCGAGATCGCACCACTGCACTCCAACCTGGGCGACAGAGTGAGACACTGCCTCAAACAAACAAACAAAGAAACAAATAAAAAACAAAAACAAAAACTAGGTCAGGCATGGTGGCTCACGCCTGCAATCCGAGCACTTTGGGAGGCCGAGGCAGGTGGATCACCTGAGGTCACGAGTTTCAGACTCCTGGCCAACATGGTGAAACCCTGTCTCTACTAAGAATACAAAAAAAATTAGCTGGGCATGGTGGTGGGCACCTGCAATCCCAGCTACTTGGGAGGCTGAGGCAGAAGAATCGCTTGAACCCAGGAGGCGGAGGTTGCAGTGAGCTGAGACAGCACCATTGCACTCCAGCGTGGGCAACAAAAATGAAACTCTGTCTAAAAAAAAAAAAAAAAAAAAATTACAAAAACTAGGCCAGGCGAGGTGGCAGGCACCTGTAATCCCAGCTACTTGGGAGGCTGAGGCAGAAGAATTGTCTGAACCCGGGAGGCAGAAGTTGCAGTGAACCAAGATTGTGCCACTGCATGCCAGTCTGGGCAACAGAACGAGACTCTGTCTCAAAAAAAACCAAAACAGAAAAAAGAAAAAAAAAATCAGTGGTTTTAATCAGCTAGCATGAATGTTCTAATTGAAGTAACAGCAGCTAGTTCAAAAAGTAAACTCATGTATAATAAATGAGGGAAAAGAGAATTTAAAAGACGTAAAATGTATCATTCTCATGTGTCAGATTTGCTTGATGGAAGATCCCTCTCTTAGCTGATTGCCAATGCCCCATTTATTCATTCAACAAAATAAAAGACACCTATTATAACAATGCCAGAAATTGCAGTAGGTCCTAGGGACGCTAAGATTAGTGAGTTACAGTGCTTCCCTCAAATTCGCACAGTTGGAGGGGAAAGGTGGGAGAAAGAACACAGAAGCAAACAAAAACTTTTAAGTGCTGCAGGTATTAAAATAAGGCACAAAAGTGGGGGAGGTGTGCTCTGAAAAGCTTCAGGGTGAAGATAAATTTGAAATGCCAGGAACTCAAAGAGTGAACTATGCTGGAAGTGATCACTAGGATTCAAAATCTTATACTTTCTAATTTTGTCATATTAGCTTTTATATGTTAATATTTGATTTTATTAATCACAGAATTTTATAAAAAGAAAAAACTATGGAAGAAAAAATTTTATCCTTCTCCATTAGATTTATTTATTTTAAATGTATTAAAATAAAATCAACTTAGTACGGATTCCGTTGTTTGTTAAATCTAAAGATTATTAGCATCACATTAAGGCAACTGTGAAAATTCCTATCCAGTGATAAAGGAAGCCAGGTAGATGCCTCAAGTTTCCATGTGACACTTTGGGCACCATCAGAGCCCTGCTCTTCAGGTGAAGCCACGGATCCATTTTCCTCTCCTCTCCCTGACCCCCAACTCAGCATGTTGGGAAGGGTTAATATAAGTGGCTTGGGGACGAGAGAGCAACTGCCAAAGGGGAGCCACCCAGCCCAGGGCAGTGCATTCTAGGAATGGGGTTCTGCTCCCCAAGTGATGCGTACTCTCTGAGGTCATAATCACCATGGAGAATTCATGGCTCAAGAGGCAGTAAAGCAAAGGAAGTGAGGGAGGAGATGTCAGTTTAGAGAAAAAGCTCTTCAAAGGCCAAACTAGTTCTCAAGAAGAAATGGTAGGAGTGGTTTAGAAAGCTTGAGTAGTGTGTGTGTTGTGGGGCGGGCAGTGAGTAGGCGGTGGAGAGAATAAAAGCTGTTTAATACAGCGATTAAGAGCCCACGCATAAAGTGGAGGATCCAAGTTCTAGTCCTAGTTATGCCAGTTAATAACTGGGTCACCATGGACAAATCACAACTTTTCTAAGCCTCAATTATCACACGTGCAAAGTGGTGGTAATACCTACTGCTGACAGTGTTATGAAGATTACACTAAAAAAAATTCACAAAAAATGCTCAGCATAGTTTATCTGACTCATGATAAGCACTCAACAAATGGTAGACACAAAGGAACCAAAAAACACAAGTGATAGAATATGTTTTCCTGCCTTATAAAAACAATATAAGCTTTTGGTTGGACATGAACTTTGGGTTTTCCAGATTACACATTTTAAGGAATTAAAGGTAGGGGATTGTACAATATGGTCCAACTTACTATCTTTAAGATACAAATTAGAACACAGAATACTATAAAGGAAATTAAAATCACCTGTACTTTCATTGTTCAGAGTCGGTTACTATTAGCACATCGCTATATATTCTTTCCAACTTGCTTCACATTCCAAGATTTCCACAAATGAATAGTATCTTTTTTCATATCAGCAAAAAAAACCAACATTATAAAAAATAATTGAAATTTGCTTAGATACTGGTATTTTAGGAATTTTGGTACAAAACTAGAGTCAAAACAAAGCTCTATATTTTTCATAGGAAAGAGCCCTTCAGGCTGGGCACAGTGGGCTCACACCTGGAATCCCAGCACTCTGGGAGGCAGGCAGATAGCTTGAGCCCAAGAGTTTGAGACTAGCCTGGGCAACATGGTGAAACTGTCTCCACAAAAAATACAAAAATTAGCCAGGCATGGTGGCATTAGCCTGTAGTCCTAGCCACTCAGGAAGCTGGGATGGGAGGATCACTTCAGCCTGGGAGGTCAAGGCTGCAGTGAGTGGTGACTGTACCACTGCACTCTAGCCTGGGCAACAGAGTGAGACCTTGCCTCACAATAAATAAATTAACCAATAAATAGCCTTGGAAACCAGAGCTCAAATTAAACATTCATATCAAAGCAAAGAATGGCCTCCATATGGCACAAAAAGGGTCACACATTTTTAAGCATTTTATAATAGGCCGTCATTATAGGCACTATACTCTGGACATTCAGTTTTGAAGAAAGCGGCTTATTGAAAAGGACTGTTGCATTCAGATGGTATGTTTTTCCTAGGAAGGGAATTATTTCCATTTTTTAATGAGACCTTGGTATAGACTTGTGAACAATTTAACTGCTGTAAGTACTAAAAAATGTATCACCAACAGGAGCCATAGAAAACATACAAAAAGAGGTAAGAAAAATACCTAAATACCACAGGATGCCTTCCATTCTTGTGTTTCACAAAGATACCTTCAAGACACGCTCCAATGGATATGTCACTTCCTTGGCTATCCTACAAGGAGAAAGCAGAAGAAGAAACACCCAGGAAGCAGATGCAGAGGAACTGCTGCTAGAGTTCCCTGGACTGGTTTCCCAGATGTGGAAAGTTCCGAAGACCTACAGAGTAACTATTCAGGAAGACAAAAGTCTGAATGAGATCTATGATCTTATAGGTAAGTATAAAAATTGAAAAAGTTTGGCCCTCCTTAGGAACTCTATTTCAAGACCATTTCAAAGTATGAACCACA
The DNA here is from genome assembly GCF_028858775.2 of Pan troglodytes. Classification (NCBI taxonomy): domain Eukaryota; kingdom Metazoa; phylum Chordata; class Mammalia; order Primates; family Hominidae; genus Pan; species Pan troglodytes. The sequence continues at coordinate 86,505,964 of NC_072413.2, forward strand.
AAATGGGAATGTGTTTTACCAGAAAACTTTGGTCACCAGGACCTCAGCTTTTAAGTTTCCAGAGTTTTGCACGTCCTCAGCCTTTGCACATAAGGACATCCTTGGATTTCCCCATGATCTTCTCAAATTTGTAAGCCTAACTTTAAAGAGCCCCAGCCGCCAAGCCACACTTACCTTAGCAGGGTAGCTCTCTTCTCCATAGCCATCCATTCTCTCTACCTCCTGCATGTACAGCATTTCAGCATCAGGAGCTGTGAGCCCTCTGCAACCCAAAAGAAGCAAGATTGTTCACAAAGCAAGCTTAAAATGGTTTAAAATAAAGCTTTTCTTAAAACCTATATGTCAATTTAGCATAAGACATTATAAACATTTCACGTTTCTAAGCATCTATAATTGGCTATATCAATCTATTGATATTTACTGAAAACCAGTATGTGCTGAATGCTGAGGGTATCACATGAGATCCTGCTCTCCATACTTAAGGCAGATGAGTGGGAAGGTGGGGGATAAAACAACTCCCTAAAAAATCTTAGGGTGAAATCTTGAACTTTTCTTAAACCACCAAGTAATTGCTTATTATCCCAAATATCAGGGCTGGGCATGGTGACTCATGCCTGTAACCGCAGCACCTTGGGAAGCCAAGGACAAAGGACCACCTGAGGCCAGCAGTTTGAGACCAGCCTGGGCAACATAGTGAGACCTTGTCACTACAAAAAAAAAAAAAAAATGTTTTAAATTAGCCAGGCATGGTGGTGCACATCTATAGTCCCAGCAGCTTGGAAGGCTGAGGTGGGAAGACTGCTTGAGCCCAGGAGTTCAAGGATGCAGTGAGCTATGATCGCTCCACTGCATGCCAGTCTGGGCAACAAAAAAACAAAAAAAAAAACAAAAATAAAAACAACAAAATATCAGGCATTACTGAGAATTATGTGCTAAATGTTGAACGCAGGGAATAAGGGTACGAGGAGGCTACATGAAAACCCCTTTTTGCTCAGGTGAGTGCAACACTACTAGGATGGGTAGGAAGGCAGTGTGGGTAAAGGAGGAGTGCCCAAGTGCATGCAGACTTGCATCTCCAGCCTCATCTTCCGATGCTCCCCGCTGTCCTCAAGGCACCCACACTGTAGCCATTCCAAACTCTGCATCTCTTCAGATAGAATATGTTCCCTAGCCCCTCTGGGCTTTTGCACATGAGAATCCCTCTTCTTGGTGTGCCTGTGACTCACTTGTGGACCTGGCCAATCCCTAATATCCTTCAAGACTCTGTCTATGCATCATTTCCTCTGGATCACCTTCTGGGATTCTCCAATGCCGCAGCTCCATGCAGTACCAACACATTCCGCCCATACCCCTCTAACTGCACTCATTATCTTCTTATATGTATTATAATTACTATAGTGGGTTGTCCTGCCAGCCCTCATATTGCAGGGCTGGGAATGCACTCTTAGAAGACAAGAAATTATTCTATTTATCTTTGTGCCATAGCATCCAGCACTCTTCCTCTGCTTAATGCAGAATAAGAACACTAAGCTATCTTTTAAGGAAATGCACAAATGAATAAATGGAAGTGACAAAAGGCAGGACAATGTGTGCCTGAGGGACCAATTAAGCTAGAAAAGAAATGGTTCATGTGGTTCTGCTGTCCAGCAGAAGGTAAAGCTGGGAAGGCAGGATTTAACCAACTTGTAGGAGGCCTTTAATCCCAGGGTAATGAACTTGGGCTAGTAGAAAGCATGAAAATACCCATGAGCACGTGGAAGGAGAAGGAGAGAGGTAAGAGGAAACTGATATTCTAGGGAGATTAATCTTTTGTGAGTCACTGTGTGGATTTGAGTGGAGAGAGACTAGAGGCAAAAGTTTATTTTATTTGGAAGGGGATAAGCAATAGGTTCTAATGAAACTGATCTGCTTTCAATTCCCACCTCTACCACACGTAGAGGTAACTAAATCTTTTTTTTTTTTTTTTTTTTTTGCTCTGTCACCAGGCTGGAGTGCAGTGGCACGATCTCAGCTCACTGCAACCTCCACCTCCCAGGTTCAAGCGAATCCCCTGCCTCAGCCTTCTGAGTAGCTGAGACTACCGGTGCATGCCACCACACCTGGCTAATTTTTTGTATTTTAGTGGAGACAGGGTTTCAACATGTTTGCCAGGATGGTCTCGATCTCCTGACCTCGTGATCTGCCCACCTCAGCCTCCCAAAGTGCTGGGATTACAGGCGTGAGCCACTGCTCCCAGCCAGAGATAACAAAATCTTTTTGAGCTTGGTTTCCCCATCTGGTAAGATGGAGATAATAATGTTTATCTTAATGAGTAGTTATAAGAATTTAGAGTACAGACAGTCCTCAACTTATGATGATGGTTCAACTGAATGACTTTCAACTTTACAATGGTACAAAGGTGATACAAATACAGTAGGAACTGTACTTTGAGGACCCACACAACTATTCTGTTTTTCACTTTCAGTACAGTATTCAACAAATTATATGAGATAGTCAACATTATAAAATATATTACAGGCTTTGTGTTAGATGATTTTGCCCAACCGTATGCTAATATAAGTGTTCTGAGAACACGTAGGGTAGGCTAGGGTAAGCTATGATGTTCAGCAGGACTGGTGTATTAAATACATCTCGACTTAAGAGTATTTTCAACTTACTATGGGTTTATCAGGACTTAACCCCATCACAAGTCAAGGAGCATCTGTATGTGGAACTGTGTGGTAGTTGGTTTAGAATAAGACTTAGCATTATCCAGAAGAGTATTTTTTCTTACAGGCAACACAGAGATTCATCATGAAAGAACGTCAATATGTACAAGTATACAAAGGTATGCAGAAGCATAGTTCAGAGTAATAAGCACCATAGCTCTTAGCATAGCTCCCCAGGTGACAGACACAGCTTCCATAGGTATAGAGAGGGAAGTAACCCTGTACTTGCTAAGCTGTATCATAAAAGAAAACAAATCATCCTAATTTTACGTTAACCTATACAGGTTTGTTTGAGGTTATCAAACAAACCTTTACTACATGCAGTAAAAAATGGGCACCCTTCAATGACTGGCTGCTTTCAACTTCCTCAGTGTCCTCACTGGTAAAACATGGACAATAAATGAGTAATATGGGTAAGTGCTTACTTAGAACAGCACATGACACACAGTGAGTGCTATATAAATGTTGGCTACTTGTAATAGTAGTGGCAGTAATGTTCCAAATTTAGTTGGGCAAATAAATATTAATCATGTAAATTAAATATTTAATTGAATATTTCAAATTCAAGCAGACATTGGTTCTATGCTATTTCCATGTCTTATTTCTTAGAGTTACCTGTATTTCTGATGTAGTAAGGCCACTTTTTGGGTTGCTTCTTCCAATACTTTTTCATCTTGTAACCATCCCTGAAGAAAACACACAGTGGTAAGTATGTGACAATTCACCCCAATTTCTTAGAAGGAATCATGGCCATTGACTGTTAATGACTCTCGTCACTATCAGGCAAAATTATGACTATTGTTACTATATGGGAGCTTTGTTTACATAGGTAATCATCTTTCTAAGGAATTAACTGGCTTCTCACAAGAGCCAAAAAAAAAAACTTGCCCCACCTTCTCAATCCCAGGGAAAGTTTCAGCTGAGTTATTTCAAGTTGGTGACAGTAGTTAGCCAGTCCTGAGCCCAGCAAGATAAAAACATCTTGTGCGTTCTCTGGCGCTGTGTAGACACTCAGAACAGCATACCACACCTTCCTTAGTTGTTGCAATGCAGTTTCCATGTCCCTTCCATCAGTAATGACTTTATAAAAGTAGAAGGCAGTGTCTTTGTCATCTACTTTTTAAATTGCTGATGAGAAGCGACATTCATTCCTCAATATAATTTTGTAAGGTTTCAAACCTTCAGTTAAAAGTAAAACCTGTGCATGCTTCCTGAGAAGCTGAAAACGAATCCTTCTTTTTAAACTCACAAATAGAAAACAAATGTCTCCAGGCACAGTGCAGTGACTACAGACCCTTCAGTTTCTGTGGGTTCACAAGGACCAAGATGACTACAACAGGGAAAGCAGTCACACTTGAGATGTTTATAAGAGGGAATTTTTTTTTATAATCCTATTCCTGACAGTAAGTCTATCATACGGATTTCATTTCAGGGATTATTAAGGGTATAGGAATAAACTGTTTCTTTTAAAAGGCCCAGTGTCAAAAGAAGTCTTACCACAGGAAACAAGGCAAATTTCTGAAGAAAGTCCTGGGATTCATACTGATCAAAGTCACCAAAATCCGCTATATAGAATGACAAATATTCACATGTTAATTATATTTAAATTGCATTGCAAAATATGCAGAACAAAATTCAATATGCAGTATATCTAGACGGTATGCTAATATTTCAGAAGTCAAATTTGTTATAGCTATATAAAGTATATTTTTAAAGTATCTTTTTAAAAATGTTAATTAGGCAGATATGAGTCTTGGCTTGGAAAAATGCCTATGAATTAAATAAAAAAAAAGTTGCAAGCTCTATGTAATATGATCTCATTTTACAGTTAAAATGCAAACAAAACCTACCCTGTAATCATATATGCTTGCTTATGTACAGGAAAATGTCAAGGAGAAACCAAATTGTCAACAGTACTGATGACCTCTGGGGTCACTTGAATATATTACACTTGAGGCCACTGGGACCACTTGAATATATTACAGCAAGATATATTTGTGTTGAAATTTTTAATTTTTTTAAAAAAATTGACAATTCAGCAAAATGCTTACGAAAAAGTAATTCTTAAAGCCAAAAATGATACTTAAGAAAATCTAAAGTACCTTGAAAAGGAATGTGGCTCCATGTGCATCAGGCATTTGTTTAAAAATGATACATGTCTCCATGCCTGCTTATAGCTGAAGGAGTTTTATTAATAATTATTCTGATTAAATTTCACTCCCAAGGCTAAATGCCAGTTATTGTTTGAAATAATGCCCCATCAGAAATCTTCCCAGCCAGGCACAGTGGCTCACACCTATAATCCCAGCACTTCAGTAAGCCAAGGAGGGAGGATAGCTTGAGCCAAAGAGTCTGAGACCAGCCTAGCAACATAGCAAGACCCTATCTCTATAAAAAATTTTAAAAATCAGCCAGGCATGGTAGCGCACACCTGTAGTCACAGCTACTTGGGAGGCTCAGGTGGGAGGATCACTTGAGCACAGTAGGTTGTGGCTGCAGTGCGCCACGATCACATCACTGCACTCAAGCCTGGGCAACAGAGTAAGACTGTCTCCAAAAAAAGGAAAATACACACATACATGTAAATACATGTATATCAGACACGTAAAAATGAAAAAAATAAACAATTCAAAAATGCTGGTGAAATGCAGAATCTTTATTTATATATGTACATTTTAAAGATGAGGGCTTGCTATGTTGCCCAGGCTGGTCTCGAACTCCTGGACTCAAGCAATCCTCCCACACTGGCCTCCCAAAGTGCTGGGATTAGAGGCGTGAGACACCGCACCCAGCCATCTTTATCTATTATGATTGATGATATTACTGCATAATTCAGGACAACCATTTAAGAAACCAAACAAGTGGGAGTAGGGTGAGGGATAAAAGTCTATACATGGGGTACAGGGTACACTCCTCAGGTGATGGGTACAGCCAAATCTCAGAAATCACCACTAAAGAACTTATTCATGTAACCATAGCCAGCCACGGTGGCTCACATCTATAATCCCAGCACTTTGGAAGGCTGAGGCAGGTGGATCACCTGACGTCAGGAGTTTGAGACCAGCCTGGCCAACATGGTGAAACCCCATCTTTACTAAAAATACAAAAATTAGTTGGGTCTGTGTGGTGGCAGGTATCTGTAATCCCAGGTACTCGGGAGGCTGAGGCAGGAGAATCGCTTGAACCCAGGAGGCGGAGGAGGTTGCAGTGAGCCGAGATCGTGCCACTGCACTCCAGCCTGGTCCATAGAGCGAGACTCCATCTCAAAAAAAAAAAAGTAACTATATAAATAAGAAGAACTTATTCATGTAAGCAAACACCACCTGTTCCCCAAAAACCTATTGAAATAAATAAAAAGAAACCAAACATATGAAGTGTACTTAAACTGTAAGTGAATATAACCTCATCAAACTCACTGACTAGCATATCTTTCTTCTTAAAATATGACCTATTAGCAGATAAAGTCTTTGAACTAGATGAATACATAGCATAGTATTAATAAATGTATATGTATATAGTCATGTGTCACTTAAGGATGGGAATGTGTTGAGAAAGGCATCATTAGATTTTGTCACTGTGCAAACATCAGAATATACTTACACAAACCTAGGTGGTGCAGCCTACTCCACACCTAGGCTATATTGTATAGCCTACTATACACCTAGGCTATATTGTATAACCTATTGCTCATAGAAGCCTATACAGCATGTTACTGTACTGAATACTGTAGGCAACTGTAACACAATGGTATTTGTGTATCTAAACACAGAAAAGGTACACTAAAAATAGTGTTATAATTTTATGGGACCACTGTCCTATATGAGGTCTTTTGTTGAACGAAATGTCATTCGGCATATGATTGTACATATGTGTGTGTATACACACATATATACATACTTCTATTTATTGTACTGTTTGCTCTGTTGACCTATAACATGATTAACTTCCAGAAGTCTCATATTTCATTGAGGTATTCCAAGTTCATTTTTTCCCAAAAGGAAGCCCCTTAGATAACAGAATATTTCACTAATATATAAACACTACTAAAGATGTATATAGATAGTTAACTTAAAAATTCCTTGCTATTTTGTTGTAACACATTTTAATCTGATAGAACCATTTCATTATGAATTGATCTTATTTACCTTGAACAGCTAAGCCTGCTAGCTGAATTGCTTGTTCTAAGGTACAAGGAATACTTCCTTCCAAGATATCTTTCTTCAGTTGCAGATAATACTGATACCTATAAAAAATGTCAGTTGTATAAGGTCAATGTCAATATTATCTCATTGAGACACAATGCATCTAACCATAATTTGGTAGAGAAGCATAAACCAGTGAAATAAAACCTTAATCCCACATGGTTGTGTGTGTGTGTTTTTTTTTTTTTTTAGATAGGGTCTCCCTTTGTTGCCCAGGCTCGAGTGCAGTGGCATGACTACTGCTCACTGTAGCGTCAACCTTCCTAAGCTTAGGTGATCCTCCCACCTCAGCCTCCTGAGTAGCTGGGACTACAGGTGCACACCACTATGCCTGACAAATTTTTCTATTTTTTATAGAGATGGGAGTTTCACCATGTTGCCCAGGCTGTTCTCGAACTCCTGGGCTCAGGCAATCCTAGTGCTTGGATTCAAAATGTTGGGACTACGGACATGAACCACCACACAGAGCCCCTAGACGGTTTCAAACAAGGATGAGAAAGTCCTCAACCACATGACACTTACACATATTAAAGTATATGTGATGAGTTACTTATCCCAGATTATAGTTATTTCAAAATTAAAACGATCCTATAAGACAATTAGTCATCTGCTTCATGCCCTGTAAAACAGTCCCTACAATTTCTTTTTAGTTGGAGAAACGGAAAGCCAGTGGCTAATCTTTACTTTAAAAACTCTGACTAGTAACTTAGTAATATAAGAGTTTGTTTACCTTGTTTGGTAGAAGTTCCCTAGCACTGGAAAGTAAAGCCAGAGAAAAATGGTTTCTGATATTTCAGACCAGGCTGATATTAAAATGTTTCTGATGAAATCCCTCAAAACAGCTGTTAAGATGCTTTCTTAATATCTGGTAATGTGGGTTTACTTCTGTTTACCACCCTGTTTGTACTTTCAATATATAGGGCATCAGTTACCAGAACAAGGTTTAGAGTCAAGTAGACCTGAACTCTCCAAATTAGTATTCTGCACGAACTTGGGCAAGTCATAATCTGGTGAATTTAAATTCTATCACCAGTAAAATGAGGGTACCATCACCCCTTCACAGGACTGAACATACTCAAATAATAATATATGTGAAGGACCAAGAGCATAGCCGGCTAACAGCAGCTCTTATCAATCACGTACTTGAAGCCACTCACTTCTCCATTTTGATAAAGCTCTAGAGTGAAGATTTACTACTTCCTTTTATTTATTTTCTCAACAGGTAATTACTGGGGTCTATTATATGTTAAGCATTATTCTAGATGCTGGGGATACCGTACTAAATGGAAATCACAGACACTCTGCCAGTGCAGTCTATGGAGCCATCTGGAATCCAAACTGTCCTCCGTATTTGGTGCCTGTGAAGTGCAACCCAGTTACAGTTCATGTTTGAATTCCTCTGACAGCCCACCCCTTTAATCATTTCATATGAGTCTTTATCATCTTATTTCAGCCACAGACATGTAAACCTCTGTTCTTTATTACCAAAGAACCTGACCAAAACACCATGCATTCAAGTAAGAAGAATTTGGATCCAGCTTTTCTCCTTCCACCTGCTAACAGCCAAACCCATGGATTTCCCTCTACAGCTAATGGGATGCTGGCAGTTCTGGGATCCACCAAAGAGAAAAACTTGAAATTTTCTATATGGCAGCTCCTTTCAGAAGCTTATCTGAGGGAGAGCGTGTTTAGGGAAGTCTGTCTATTGAACATGCTATTCACATATTCCATTCTAAATATTCTAGGACTTTTCCTTAAATCAAAAACACTAGAAAGGGCTGGGTGCAGCGGCTCATGCCTGTAATCCCAGCATTTTGGGAAGCCAAGGCGGGCGGATCACTTGAGGTCAGGAGTTGGAGACCGGACTGGCCAACATGGTGAAACCCCATCTCTACTAAAAATACAAAAATTAGCCAGGCGTGGTGGCACATGCCTGTAGTCCCAGCTACTTGGGAGGCTGAGGCAGGAGAATCGCTTGAACCCAGGAAGCAGAGGTTGCAGTGAGCTGAGATGGTGCCACTGCACTCCAGCCTGGGCATCACAGAGAGACTCTGTCTCAAAACAAAAAACAAAAAACATGAAAAAGCAACATACTTGGACCCAATTAATGTAGCCTTCCACAAAAATATTTTTGCCTTACATTATACTGTTATGAGAATTGATTCTTCCATATTTGCTCTAACATTCATTTCTGGTTCAATGTCTTATATAAAAATCACACCTCAAAGTTTCTGTTTAAATGCTATACCAGGAAAATGTATCATACTTGCAAACAGGTATGCTTCTTTGTGTTACATAATGAATGATGGAACTCATATTTCTTCTTTTGCTTTGGCTGCCATTAAGCTCACAGCTAAAATCCAGGCATAATCACACTCATTACTATCCCTCTTAATTGCTTTCTCCACTATTTAATAATAGTTACCTTTAAGTGATGAAGAGCTGGAGCTCAGAGATTAAACAACATGCTCAAATGCACAGAGCCAGACTGAGCTGGAGTTTGAATCCCCAGGTCTCAATGACCCAAAGGTCTTGTTCTTAACCACGACAAATCTACAGTTATAGATATTTCTAGTATTTTTATTCATTTAGTATTTTACATGACAGTCCACAAAACACAATGGTTGAGAGCAAGGACCCAGGAGCCAGCCTGCTTGAGTCCCAGTTCCAGTACATACTAGCAGTGTGACCTTGGGCAAGGTGTTCAACCCTTCTGTGTCTTGGTTTCCTCATCTACAAAATAGAGATAATAGCACCTACATCACAGGATCTGTTATGAGAATTAAATTAATAAAGTACTTGGGACAGTGTCTAATATACAGTAAAAAACATAAGTGGTTGTTATTATATGTTATTGTATTATCCCTCAAATCCTTTAATGGAAGCAACTAAGGATGGATGAATGGATGGATGGATGGATACACAGACAGATAGATTTTTTTTTTTTTTTGAGACAGGGTCTTGCTCTATAGTCCAGGCTGGAGTGCAATGGTGTAATCAGGGCTCACTACAGCCTCAACCTCCTGGACTCAAGTGATCCTTGAGCCTCAGCCTCCTGAGTAGTTGGGACCACAGGTGTACACCACCACACCTGGCTAAATTGTTTTTAATTTTTTGTAGAAACAGGGTCTCTCTATGTTGCCTGGGCTGGTCTCAAACTCCTGAGCTCAAGCGATCCTCCCACTTCGGCCATCCAAAGTGCTGGGATTACAGGCATGAGCCACCACACCCAGCCATAAATATGTTTTTCTTAAAGAAGTATTTACTGTAGGAGCAGATGGCCAAGAAATTACACTTCAATGACATTATCACTTTCTACTAAAGTGATTAAAAAAACCTTTTTGCTAAAATTTCTATATATTGGTGGGGCTGAAGATGGCTTATAAATATGTTATTTCAATATTTTTGCAGGCCTGCTGCGGTGGCTCATGCCTGTAATCCCAGCACTTTGGGAGGCTGAGGCAGGTGGATCACGAGGTCAGGAGGTCGAGACCATCCTAGCCAACATGGTGAAACCCCATCTCCGCTAAAAAATACAAAAATTAGCTGGGCATGGTTGTGGGCACCTGTAATCCCAGCTACTTTGGAGGCTGAGGCAGAATTGCTTGAACCCGGGAGTCGGATGTTGCAGTGAGCCAAGATAGCGCCACTGCACTCCAGCCTGGCAACCAAGCAACAAGAAGAATGAAATAATAGGAAAAAAACAAAGCAGTAATAAAATGTAACATGCAGACCTGAATTCAAAACTGTCAGCCAAGGAATAAAAGAAATTGTACGTTTTGATTCAAAAGCAAGTATTCCATAAACTTGCCCGAAAGTCAAAATATGCTGATTAAATATTTTATCTAAATCTTTATGAAGTTACTGATCAACTTTCCAATATAAAATATTTCATACAATATATGACAATAATTATATAATAAATTAGGTGACCCCATTTTGCACAACAGAAATTCCAAATAATGTATGAAGAGGCAGCCTTTTTTCTTCATCTGTTTTTCTTAGACTAGTAATAGAAGGCAATGTGTAGGCATCGGCATTTTTATTTTTTAAGTTTTATTTTGGAAATTCTGAAACATATGTATAGACATTAAGTATAGTCACCCCATCTCCTTATCATGGTGCCTCACCCATCAACCTTATGCCTACCACGTTTTCTGCATCCATCCTGTCCTTTGCCCCCTCCACCGCCAGTGTTTTACAGCAAATCCCAGACATCGTGCCACCTGTAAGTACTTCAGTACATATCCCTAAAAGGTAAGCTTTATTTTTTAAAAATGTAACTACATTTTTATCACACCCAACAAAATGAACATCTTCATAATACCCAATACCTGATTCATATGCAATTTTCATGATTGCCTCAAAAATGCATTTTTACAATTTTCTTAAATTAGAATCCAAACAAGGTCTACAGATTACATTTAATGGATGTTTCTAAATCTCTCTTGCTATAAAAAAGAAAGTTTTTATTACCTTTTATTTTCATGTTATTAACAGAAATGGAGCCATTTGTCATGTAGAATTTCCTGCCTTCTGGACTTTTCTGATTGTAGGCTCATGGGGTCATTTGGCAAGTTTACATGTTCTCACATCTTTCCTGAAAACTAATCATTAGATTTAGAGCAGCACTGTCTAACAGAACATTCCGCAGTGATAGAAATTATCTATATCTGCACTGCCCAATATAGTAGCCATTAGCCACATGTGGCTATTCAGTACCTGAACTGTAGCTAGTGCAAGAAAATTTTTAATTGTATTAATTTTAATTAACTTTAGCCACATGTAGCTAACAACTACCTTACTGAACAGTGCAGACTAGAAGCTTGCTTTGATAGAAGTTCATTTTAGTCATTTTCATCGGTGGTGCCTGGTACTTCCTGATGCATCACATCAGAAGAAATGGTATTTGGTTGTCCCACTTACAGTGATGCTGACATTGCCCACTGAGTTCAGATGATGCCAGCCTGTTCCCTTTACCCAAAGGTTTTAGCCAATACTGATGATTGTTACCTCTTTATATAGTCTATAAAGAAAAGATAGGATAAACTTACTGCCATTCAGAGTAATGAATTGTACTCTAGTAAGTTTCAAAGGTGACCAATGAGGTTTTTTTAAAAGTATTATGAATTCATGAATTTTAAGATATATTTGGTATGTTTTAATCCACGCAGTTGTATTCTTTTTTTTGTTTTGTTTTGTTTTGTTTGAGATGGGCTCTCACCGTCGCCCAGGCTGGAGTGCAGTAGCGTGATCTCAGCTCACTGCAACCTCCGCCTCCCAGGTTCAAGGGATTCTCCTGCCTCAGCCTCCTGAGCAGCTGGGATTACAGGCGTGCGCCACCACACTCGGCTCATTTTTGTATTTTTAGTAGAGACGGGGTTTCACCATGTTGGCTAGGCTGGTTTCAAACTCCTGACCTCAAGTGATCCACCCACCTTGGCCTCCCAAAGTGCTGGGATTACAGGCGTGAGCCACTGTGCCCAGCCCAGTTGTATTCTTTATGATGGTCAAAATTTCCAAGCTTTGTGCAGTGGTAGTATCATAGCCAGTGAGGTTTATCTGAGGCATGATTATCAACAATTGAAACAAAATGTCCTCTTTTGCAAGTAAAAACTCCAGGCACCAAAGTGTTTGCTCGCTCTGCCATGTGAGGACCCAGCCAGAAGTTCTGCAAGCCAGGAAGGGAACCCTCATGAGACCTCAACCATGCTCAGATCTCCAAACTGAGAAAATACATCAGCTACCCAATCTATAATATTTTGTTATGGCAGCCCATGCTAAGATACATTTGCAGGTCGTTTTTGCTAGATATATAATCATTGCCTCATATTTCCTTTCCTTGAGGATGTTAAATGTTACTTTTTTGTCTGTTGGCATGAAGTGTTTTTCCAGAAGTCTGATACCAATCTTATTTTCTTAATTTTATAACAGTTTTAGTCTGGATGCCCAATTTCTGGTGACTTTGCAGAATGTGTTGGCGCTGATTGCTCTGGACTGACCATACCAGGTACACAGTATGCCTTTTCAATAGAGAGCTTCAGTCATTTTCCTTTCAAGGAAGTTTTTAGAATGTGTTATAGCTAGAATATACAATTTGTTATATAGTTTTTGGAATTTGTTCTTTGCCAATGTTTTGCCTTAGATCATACTGTTAGAAGAATGTTTTGGCTTTTTCCTTCAGGGAATCCTATTTTACATCTATTTTTTATCTTGTCTTCTATACTTTTATAGTTTCTATCATTTCAAAATTTCTAATTGTTTTTGCAGCTATTTTCATATTCACCTGTTACACAGATGAATTATTCCCAAGCTTTTCTAATTCGGATTTAAATGGTTCTTTCATATCATGTTATTTTCTTAATTTTTTAAGTTCATTTTGTAGTATCAGGTGGCAGTTTTCTGCTGCTTTCTGGTCATATTTTTCTGTTAAGTCTGCACTTTCTGAAGATGCATTATTCAGATTGTTGTTCTCCCCCTTTGTTTTCTTTTTTTTTTTTTGAGACAGAGTTTCACTCTTGTTGCCCAGGCTGGAGTGCAGCGGTGCCATCTCAGCTCGCTGCAACCTCCGCCTCCCGAGTTCAAGCAATTCTCCTGCCTCAGCCTCCCGAGTAGTTGGGATTACAGGCATGTGCCACCACACCTGGCATATTTTGTATTTTTAGTAGAGACAGCGTTTCTCCATGTTGATCAGGCTGATCTCGAACTCCCGACCTCAGGTGATCTGGCCCCCTCAGCCTCCCAAAGTGCTGGGATTACAGGTGTGAGCCACCACGCCTGGCCCTCCCCCTTTGTTTTCTTCCAATATCTTTGAGTGGGTTTTTTTAGAACACAATTTTTGAGATATAATTGGCATACGAATAAGCTGTTCAAATTTCAAGTGTACAATTTGGACACATATATATATCCATGAAACCAGCACTATAAAATGAGGAACATACTGACCAACTGCAAAAGTTTCCTTGCACCCCTCATAATCTTTCTCTCCAATTCCTACCCCATTCCTAGGAAACCACTCATCTGCTTTCTGACTATGGATGTAATAGACAGAACTCTAGATATCTTGGACCAAGAGGTAACCTAGTGCATGGGAAGGATGCGCTGAGGATGCTGGAGCACTAAGAGAAAGTGCGAGCATCCTTGAAGACTCTGTGGAGCTGTCAGACAAGCTCTGCAAGGCTGACTTCTGAACTTCTTTCACAGAAGTCAATGATATTTAGGGTTTTTGTTATATATAGCTATACTTAATCCTTACTGATACAACTTCTCTATCAGGTGCTCCTATACCTAATCGATGAGCAATCCTATTGATTGACTCTAATAGGCCCATTCTCTCTCAATCCAGCTAATGCCTTTCTGTTCAGTTCTATATTGTAAACCTATGCCTAGATTATGGCACAGGTATTCCTAAACTGGTGTCCTGCCTATAGTCTTGCCATCTCTGATCTACCTTCTATGATGGGTGATCTTTGTGAAATATAAATTTAATGATTCCATTAAATTTGAAAATCTCTTCCTCATTGTACCATGACTTTATTGCTAATGTCTATTTTTAAAACCTCCTTAGGTAATACCTGAAACTTCCTGAAGACATGTAATCATTTTGATTATTCCCCCTGCTTTGCAAAAACTATTCCCTCTAGAACATTTCTAAAGTCAATTTAAAAGTCAGTCTCTGAACTTCCTGTTCAAGTTCCCCTTGCCCCACCCCTAGGAATCCACAGCTTTAATTAAAGCATTTATTATCATAGGATACTGTAACTATTTATATGAACTGCCAATTCCACCAGACTGTGAGCAGCTCCTCCAGGGTGGGATTAAAGCATATTCACCTCCCACTCTATTCAACACAATTCTTAGAGCGTATCTTCAGTAAATGTTTAAATGAGTTAAAGTGATCAGTTCAGGCTTTTTCCTTCTGGCTTCTACTTTTCTCTTCAATATTTCTATCTCAGACTTTTACAGTCAGTTTGTGTTTATCCTACCACTGGATCCTACTGCTTTGACTTTCCATTCTCTCCTAATCATTAACTGGCAGACTCAAACAGCACTCCACAAACATGGGACAGTACCAGGTTCTTACTATCTGCAAGGCACTGTGTAAGATATCATTAAGTAAAGCTAAAGAAAACATGGGCTTAAAACCTAGGAAAAAGATACACGCACAATCCTAATAACAGGGTATGACAATTACCATCTTAACACAAGTAGAATCAAATTCTAGGTGGTAAGCCAAAACTCATTCTATCCTGGGGTCATAGATGCTTCATGGAGGAGGTACCTTCTGAACCACAACTCAGGAGGCAAACAGGATTCCAGTAAATACATGTGAGAGAAAGATCTAGGACACAAAGATGAAAGGGCGTGCAGCATGTTTCGGGCCCTTGAAGTAGCACAGCTACTTCATTTTTGAACATATTTAACGTTCAAAAGTAACATTAAATAGGGTTAAAAAGGTAAGGTAGTGATGGGATTCACAGAACTTTGAAAGGCAGGCTCAAGAACTCAAATTTTATTCCTTTTTTCATTGTCTTCAGGGGGAAAAAGAATAAGAACACTTAGTTCCTCTATTCTGCTCCTTAATATCATCTTCCCTTTCTGCTTTTGTCCCTATTAAGTGCACTTATTGGCCAAAATTTCCTGATCTTAAACACTTCCCTCCCTCTCCTCTGTACTCCCTCCCCAACCGGTCTACAGAATATAGCTAGAGGCAGAGAATTCTAGGAGCCTTTCAGCACATTTCCTTGAGGAATGAAGACAGATTTTGTAACTAATTTTCTAAAATCTCTTCTCTCCTTTCCTTGTTACAAAAGATCAGAAACAAAACAACAAAAACATTAAAGGTAACATCACTACAAGAAGAGTTCACAGAGAGAGTAAATCCATCATTTTTCCCTTTAATTATTCCTTTGTGCCTAGTGAACCCATAAGTTACCCAACATGCAGTAAAACACTCTGACATGCCACATATGAGAATCTCTTTGTAATACCGTGGCTAAAAACGTGGGGCGAGAGGGCAAAGTTTCAAACTTATCTTCTGACTTCAACCTTAGTTTCACTTTTTACATCTCACTAGACTATTTCCTAAAAACAAACGGCATGTAATTTCTCACCTGGTAATCTCCTGCTGCAGCTGAGAAACTGAAGGCACATAAAACACCACTCCAAAATAGACGGTAGGTTCCAATGCATATTTATCCAGCTGCTTCTTCAAAGGTTTTTCCAAATCTACCCACCGGCGCTGATTTTGCTTGTTGTAGTACCAGAGGCTGAAGTAAGTGACCTGGAAAGACAGAAGGTCACTAAAGGAGGCAATAACATACAAAAGGATTTCAATGACTTCAGTCGCACTAATCCCTGACCTGTGACCAAATGACAGCAGTCTCTTATTGCCTTTCTTCTCAGAGAAGAACAACAGCAAAAACTGAAGGAAAAAAAGGAGGTAAGACCTATCTGTAACTAGCTACTCATATTCAGGAAACAGAGGCAAAAACTCAATTGCTCTTGCATATCATTTACTGAACTCTGAACCAAAAAAATACATTCACGACCTAGACACTGGAATGTAGTGGGGGCTACTCAATTTTATATGCAGATTTTAACAACAACAAAAATACAGAAGAATTTATCCTTGGTTTTTCAATTACTAAAACACTAAATTTATCATATATATGTATATATACACATACACACACATATGTATATATACATATATGTGCATATGTGTATATATGTGTGTATGTATATATACTATATATAGACGTGTGTATATACTAGTGTATATACACTATATATAATGGTATATATATGTGTATATGTGTATATATACTATATATACACTATATATGGTATATGTGTATATATGTATATATACTATATATACGTGTGTGTGTATGTGTATATATACACCTGTATATATATATGATAAATCTAGTGTTTTAGTAATTGAAAAACCAAGGATAAATTCTTCTGTATTTTTGTTGTTGTTAAAATCTGCATATAAAATTGAGTAGCCCCCACTACATTCCAGTGTCTAGGTCGTGAATGTATTTTTTTGGTTCAGAGTTCAGTAAATGATATGCAAGAGCAATTGAGTTTTTGCCTCTGTTTCCTGAATATGAGTAGCTAGTTACAGATAGGTCTTACCTCCTTTTTTTCCTTCAGTTTTTGCTGTTGTTCTTCTGGGCAACAGAGTGAGCCTGGGCAACAGAGTGAGAATCTATCTCAAAAAAAAAAATATATATATATATATATACACACATACGCACACACACACACACATAAATGTGTATATATACGTATATATACACATATATGTGTATAAGTGTATATATACATACACGTTTGTGTGTGTGTATGTGTGTGTATATATATATATATATATATATATTTTTTTTTTTTTTTTGAGATAGATTCTCACTCTGTTGCCCAGGCTACAGTGAAGTGGCGCAATCTCAGCTCACTGCAACCTCCGCTTCCCAGGTTCAAGTTATTCTCCTGCCTCAGCCTCCAGAGTAGCCAAGATTATAGCATGCACCACCACACCCAGCTAATTTTTTGTATTTTTAGTAGGGACAGGGTTTTACCATGTTGGTCAGGCTGGTCTCGAACTCCTGACCTCAGTTGATCCGCCCACCTCGGCCTCCCAAAGTGCTAGGATTATAGGCATGAGCCACCGCACCCAGCCTCATAATTAATATTTTTAAATAATCATAACTGGGGTTCTACCCAGTAGAATGCTGAGTAAGCAGTGTTAAACCAACTTTTCACTACTCTTAGTTTTGGTTTCTATAAAAGAAATTATTTCATGTAAGTACCATGATTTCTAGTATTCAGATGCAATTCCAACTCTTCTTTATCCCTTTGTCCCCAAAATTTCATTAGATGCACATTTAAAACAATTATAATGCTGTGAAGGTGAATTCTCTCTCCCTACACACACACACATACACACACACACACACAGAGTGCATGAGAAAAGCTATGACTAATGCAGTAAAATAACGTTAGTGTATTACTCAGAAGTTTAAAGAAAATGCCCAGATGTCTTAGCATTTAGATCTCACTTGCTGTGAAATGAAACTGTTAAGATAAATCAATACTAGCCCTGGGCCTGGTCAACCTGAAAGGATATTAATGCACTTATGAGCTGAAATGACAGCCTCAAGCCACTGCTAATACTTGCCTCAAAATCAATCTACAGATTAAGACAATTGGAAAATCACTGCTTTGTAGTTGCACACTCCAGAATAACACTGTCCCAACAGAACTTAGTGTGATGATGGAAATTATCTACATCTGCACTGTCCAATAAAGCAGCCACTAGCCACATGTAGCTACTGAGTACTTGAAATGTGGTAGTGCCACCAAGGAGCTGTATTTTTAATATTATACAATTTTAATTGACTTAAATAGCTGCAAGTATCTAGTGGCTACTGTATTGGATAGTATAGATTTAAAGCAACAAGAAAACTGAGAAATAATAGAACATTTCTTTGACCTGCAATCCTCATTCAAGTAAAAAATAAAACTTTAATTTGCAAGGGAAAAGATTATGCAAACATGCACTCAATAGTCATTTTATTATTTTTTAACAAGGTAAGAACTATACCTTTAAAATGAGTTCATCAAATAAATTCAACAAGAGTGAAGAATGTGCCCATTTTCCCCTATATCCACAAATCCCTAGAATACTGCTGGAATTCAATAAATTTTGTTGAATGTAAAGAAGGAATATTCTCTTGCTTCTTAGTTGCCACCCAAGTCATCATACAAGAATGGAATATTTTGAACATTTCCTATGTGCCAGGTTGTATTCCAAGAACTGTAGAGATACCATAGATTAAATCACCATCACTAATTTATGAAGTAGGTATTTTTATCTGTGTAAAACCTCAAAGCCAGTGTTTCCCCCAGGTATTGTCCCTGGACTACCTCTACCAGAAGTACCTAGAGGGTTTCTTGGGCCCTAAAAAGCTATTAATCTCCTAGGTATTTCTTGGGTCCTTTAAAGTTTGATAACTTTGCACTACACTACACTGCTCCTCCAAAGTTATGCAAGAGAAAGTTATATAAAACCTTATCTTTGGCTGGGTGTGGTGGCACACACCTGGAATGCCAGCATTTTAGGAAGCTGAAGTGGGAAGACTTCTTGAGCCCAGGAGTTTGAGACCAATCTGGGCAACATGGCGAAACACTGTCTCTGCAAAAAATACAAAAAATTAGCCAGATGTGGTAGCGTGTGCCTGTAGTCTCATCTACTTGGCAGGCTGATCACTTGAACCCAGGAGGTAGACAGAGGCTGCAGTCAGCTAAGACTGCACCACTGCACTCCAGCCTGGGTAACAAAGTGAGACTCTGCCTTAAAAAAAAAAAAAAATCCTTGACAAGCTGCATGCAAATAAAATTTTGGAAAATCCAAGCACACTGTAATATATCTGAAAGGCCAAGTCCCATTGTTAATTATATTCTGAGGTTATGACATTTTAAAATGAATTGCTTATTATCTGTAAGCATAGAATATGTATCATACATTTATAGAAAACAAGTACTGTTCTTTTCTTTTTTTAAACTGCAACTTATAGAAAACAAAAATCTGGTTTAATAGAAAGAGCTTGATGCTTAAGTCCAAAGTTCTGAGTTTGATTTCCAACAGTTATTTACTAGGAGTGAAATGGTAAAGTCAACCAATCTAATTTGGTTTTCTCAAGTGTAAAATAAAGTAATATCTCCCTCACAATCCTATCATGAGGATTGGATACGGGAAAACTACCTAAGTACATTTTCCTATTAGAAAACCATTATATTTTATTTTTTGAGAGAGTGTCTCACTCTATCACTCAGGCGGGAGTGTACTGACATGATCACGGCTCACTGCAACTTCAAACTCCCAGGCTCAAGTGATCCTTCTGCCCCAACCTCCTAAGTAGCTAGACAACAGGTGCATGCCACCACACCGGGCTATATATATATATATTTTTTGGTCAAGAGAGGGTCTCACTATGTTGCCCAGGCTGATCTTAAACTGGCTTCAAGTGATCTTCCCGTCTCAGCTTCCCAAAGTGCTGGGATTACAGGAGTGTGCCACTGTGCCAGCCTGAAAATCACTATATTTTAAAAAATATCATTTAGTTTCACCCATTCTCTCCACCAACAAAATCAATTACTGACTCCTCCCCTCAAAAGACTTTTAAAATTACCTACATGTATTTGATTACAACAAAATACATTTCTGTTACTATGTTTGTTTTCTGTTCCATCTTAGAACACAAGTTTTGGACTGAATGTACCACATTCGGTCTATAATGCCAGATTAGGAATCCTCTAGGATCTAAAACTGTTTTGGTAAGTTAACAGCAGGTCATTTTTTTTTTTTTTGAGACGGAGTTTCACTCTTGTTGCCCAGGCTAGAGTGCAATGGTGTGATCTCAGCTCACTGCAACCTCTGCCTTCCAGTTTCAAGCGATTCTCCTGCCTCAGCCTCCCAAGTAGCTGGGATTACAGGCACCCGCCACCACGCCCAACTTTTTTTTTTTTTTTTTTTGCATTTTTTAGTAGAAACGGGGTTTCACCATGTTGGCCAGGCTGGTCTTGAACTCCTGACTTCATGATCTGCCTGCCTCGGCCTCCCAAAGTGCTGAGATTACAGGCGTGAGCCACCACGCCTGGCTGTATGTCATCATTTTTAACCAAAATGAAAAGGTCTTAAAAATACCCTTTGAATACATTAACTTTCCCTTTAAATACAGTTGGACTGTAGACTGTTCCAAATACAAAAACAGAATTATAAAATTTCTGGTTTATTGTATAATTTGTGGTTGTACCTTTTGTGAATGGACTGTAATATAATTTAAAAAAATAACAGCTGAACAATCTGCTAGCATTCTGTTAAAAAGCACATTCTGAAAGGAAAACTGTTAAAATATGCTAACTTTATCAGTGCATCTATTACTCATGCAACATGAATTAGAAAATCAAATAGAACTGAACAAATACATTTGTTGAAATTGCATCATAATTAGTTTTTCACAAATTATAGACCATAGAAGAGAGTAGCGAGAACTTTATCTAAAGGTACAAACAGCTGAAAAGAATGGTGGGCTTAGGCCAGGCATGGTGGATTGTGCCTGTAATCCCGGCACTTTGGGAGGCTGAGGCCAGTGGATCACTTGAGGTCAGGAGTTCGAGACTGGCCTGGCCAACATGGTGAAACTCCATCTCTACTAAAAATACAAAAAATTAGCCGGGTATGATGGTGGGTGCCTGTAATCCCAGCTACTCAGGAGGCTGAGACAAGAGAATTGCTTGAACCCAGGAGATGGAAGTGAGCTGAGAGCATGCCACTGTACCACTGCACTCCAGCCTGGGCGACAGAGCAAGACTGTCTCAAAAAAAAAAAAGAATGGTGGGCTTAGTAAATTCTTTGTTGGTTAGCTCTTTTAAATAAAGGAGTCTAAGATTTGGGACATCTGAATATTGACTTTGTAGCTTGTCAAGGATAGATTGTTTACATGACTTTCTCGTGCGTAACTATTGTAGTTAAAGTATTTGCTTTGGGACCTGCCCCAATGTTCAAGTTCTGTCTTAAGAAGTAGTGAAAGCTAGCCAAAAATCAAATTTATATCTTGTTAAATACCTCCAAGGAGGTATTATATTTCTAAAATTGCTGCTAGAAATGTTTATATACATATGGGTCACTAAATTATTGTAACATTATAATCCTGGATTGAATGCTCTCTTAGAATTTCTACACATACATAATCAAGTCACAACATCTGATTCCATGAGATTTTATGACTACAATATCATCTGTTTCTAAAATAGGTAGGTGGAGCTTGAGCAGCAAAGTATTGTGATTAAATTCTCATCAAGCAAAGATTTTTCCTGGGTAAGACCATTTTTTTTTTTTTTTTGGCTCATCTTGAATAATGACCTTAAGAATCTGAATAATTAACTTTCCAAAATAATTTAAAATCCATTCAAAAAACAAACAAGGTGGGGAGTGAGCACGAAAATCAAGGAAAAGGAGAGAATACTTTCTAACTCAATCTATAGGCCAGCATTACCCCAATACTAAAGCCAGACAAAAGATAACCACAAGAAAACTATAGACCGACATCCCTTGTAAATATAGATGCAAAAATCCTAAGCAAATATTAAAAAACTGAGTCTAACAGCACAATAAAAGGATTATACACCACGACTAAGTGGGATTCATCCCAGGACTGCAAGGGTGGTAAAACACACCCCCCAAAATCATTATACCATATTACTAAGACAAAAGAAAAAAAACACACATGATCATCTCAATTGATGCAGGAAAAGCATTTGACAAAATCCAACATCCTTAATGATAAAAAACACCTAGAAAACTAGGAATAGAAGAATAGAGAAGAGCTTCTTAACATGACAATGAGCATTTAGGAAAAACCCACAGCTAATATCATACTCCATGGAGAAAGACTGAAAGCTTTCCCCCTAAGATCAGTAACAAGAGAAGGATGCCCATGTTCACCACTGCCATTTGACATTGTACTGAAGGTTCTAACCAGAGCAATTAGGCAAGAAAAATAAAAGACATTTAAAGTGGAAAGAAGTAGTAAAACTATATCTATGTACAGATGACATAATCCTAGACAAAGAAAATCCTCCAAATCCACCCCCCAACCGTGACACACACACACACACACACACACACACACACACACACCCCTGCCCTACTCGAGGTAATACATTCAGTGAAGTTTGCAGGGTACAAGATCAACATGCAAAAATCAGCTGCTATATACCAGCAATGTACATGTCAAAAAAAGAAAACAATTCCATTTACAGTAATATCCAAAAGAACAAAATATGTAGGAATAAATTTGACCAAGAAGGTGAAAAGGCATATACTGAACACAACTAAACAGTGCTAAAAGAAATTAAGGAAAATCTAAATAAATAGAAAGATATCCCATGTTCATAGACTGAAATACTTAATATTGTTAAGGTGCAGTACTACCCAAAGTAATCTTCAAATTCAAATGCAATACCTATCACAATCCCAATATGCCTTTTCATAGAGATAAAAAGCCAATCCTCAAATTCACATGGGCCTGCAAGGGGCTCCAAATAGCCAAAACAATACTGAAAAAGAATAACAAAATTGGAGGACTCACACTTCCTTGTTTCAAAACTTATTACAAGAGTATAGTAATCCAAACTGTGTGGTACTGGCATAAGGAGAGACATATAGACAAATAGAATAGAGAGTCTAGAAATGAACCTATGCATCTACAGTCAACTGATTTTAAATAAGGGTGCCAAGACCAGTTAGTGGGGAAAAGAATACTCTCTTCAGCAAATGGTGCTGGGGCAACTGAAGATCCACATACGAAAGAATGAAGTTGGATCCCTACTCCATACCATATATAAAAATTAAGTAAATATAAGAAGCGACCCGTAAAATAGTTTAGAAGAAAACATTAGGGTAAATCTCTGTGATCTTGAATTTGGGAATAAATGCTTGAATATAACACCAAAAACATAAGCAACAAAGAAAAAAATAGATAAACTTATTTCAAAATTACAAAACTTGCCAGGTACAGTGGCTGATGCCTGTAATCCTAGCACTTTAGGAGGCCAAAGTGGGAGAAACTTGAGGCCAAGAGTTCAAGACCAGCCTGGGCAACAAAGCAAGACCCTGTCTTTACAAAAAATTTTAAAGTTAGCTGGGTGTGGTGGCACACACCTGTAGTCCCAGCTACTCAAGAGGCTAAAGTGGGAGGCTCACTTGGGCCCAGGAGACCAAGGCTTCAGTAAGCTATAATTGTACCACTGCATTCCAGCCTGGGCGACAGAGCAAGACCCTCTTAAAAACACACATACACACGCACAAAATTTAGAACTTTCATGCAAAAAAAACCATATCAGGCTAGGCATGGTCACTTATAGCTGTAAACCTAACATTTTGGGAGGCTGAGGCAGGAGGATTGCTTGAGCTCAGAAGTTTGAGACAATCGTGGACAACATAGTGAAACTTTGCCTCTACAAAAAATAAAATTAGCTGAGTACAGTGGCACACACCTGTAGTCCCAGCTATTCAAGTGGCTGAGGTGGAAGGATCACTTTAACCCCAACAGATCAAGGCTGCAATGTGCCATGATTGTGCCACTGCACTTCAACCTGGGCAACAGAGCAAGACCCTGTCTCAAAAAATAATAATAATAAATGAAGAAAGTAAAAAAAACAACCTACAGAACAGAAGAAAAGGAGAAAATATTTGCAAATTATGTATCTGATAAAGGTCTACTACTTGAAACGTATAAAATGACTCTTACATACAAAAAGAAACAACCCAATATTAAAATGGGCAAAGGACTTACACACTTTTTGAAAAAAGATATGAATGGCTAACAAGCACATGAAAAGATGCTCAACATTGTTAGTCATTAGGGAAATGCAACTCAGAACCATAATGAGATACCACTTCACACCAACTAGGATGGCTATAATTTAAAAAATAGGAAGTAAACACTGGTAGGAGAAACTGGAACCCTTATACATTGCTAGTAGAAGCAGAAAATGGTTCAGCTGCTGTGGAAAAGTTTGGTGGATCCTCAAAACACTAAATATAGAATCACCATATGATCCAGCAATTCCACTTCTAGGTACATACCCAAAAGAACTGAAAAACAGGTGCTCAAGAAACACATGTATATGCATATGCACAGCAGGACTATCTGCAATAACCAAAAGGTGGAAACAAGCCAAATGTCCATCAATAGATGAATGGATAAACAAGTTTGTGGTGTATACATACAATGAACATTCAGCCATAAAACACAATGATGTACTGGTTCATGCCACAATGTGGATGACATTCAAAAATATTATGCTAAGCAAAAGCAGCCAGAAGACAAAAGGTCAAATATTGTATAATTCTGTTTATATGAAACATCTGAATAAATCCCAGAGGTGTGGTGGCTCATACCTGTAATCCCAAGGCACTGGAAGGCCAAGGTGGGAGAATTGCTTGAGGCCAGGAGTTCAAGACTAGAATATATAAATCCACAGAGACAGACAGAAAGTAAATTGGTGGTTGCTAGGGGCAGGGAAGAATAGAAAATGACTGCCTATGGGATACAGAATTTCCTTTGGGGGTGATGAAAATGTTTTAGAAATAGACAGTATTGTAATCGTACTAAATGCCAATGAGTTGTTTACTTTAAAGTGGTTAGTTGTGGCCAGGCACGGTGGCTCACATCTGTAATCCCAGCACTTTGGGAGGCTGAGGCAGGCAGATCATGAGGTCAGGAGTTCAAGACCAGCCTGACCAACATGGTGAAACCCCATTTCTACTAAAAATACAAAAAACTTAGCTAGGCATGGTGGTGTGCACCTGTAATCCCAGCTACTCGGGAGGCTGAGGCAGGAGAATCGCTTGAACCTGGGAGGCAGAGGTTGCAGTGAGCCAGGATCACACCACTGCCTGCCCTTCAGTCTGGGCAATAGAGCGAGATGATCTCAAAAAAAAAAAAAAAAAAAAAGGTTAGTTGTACATTATGTGAATTTCATCTCAGTAAAAAAATGTTTTTAAAGATCAGAAATATTCATAATAAAGTAAATAATTTTATTTTTATTACAATAATTTTTGGGGAACAGGTGGTGTTTGGTTACATGAATACATTCTTTAGTGGTGATTTCTAAGATTTTGGTGCACCTATCACGTGAGTAGTGTACACTGTACCCAATCTGTAGTCTTTTATCATTCACCCCATTCCCATCCTTCCCCTGGAAACCCCAAAGTCCATTACATCATTCTCATGCCTTTGCATCCCCATAGCTTAGCTCCCACTTACAAATGAGAACATACGATGTTTGATTTTCCATTCCTGAGTTATTCACTTAGAATAATGGTCTCCAACTCCATCTAGGTTGCTGCAAATGCCATTATTTCATTCCTGAGTAGTATTCCATGGTGTGTGCGTGTTTGTGTGTGTCACATTTTCCCTTATCCACTAGTTGGTTGATGGACATTTAGGCTGGTTCCATATTTTTGCAATTGTGAATTGTGCTACTATAAACATGTGTGTGCAAATGTCTTTTTCATACAGTGGCTTCTTTTCCTCCTAGTAGATACCCAGTAGTGGGATTGCTGGATCAAATGGTAGTTCTACTTTTAGTTCTTTAAGGAAGCTCCACATTGTTTTCCATAGTGGTTGTACTAGTTTACATTCCCACCAGCAGTGTAAAAGTGTTCCCTTCTCACCACATTTACACCAACATCTATTATTCTTTGATTTTTTTATTATGGCCATTATTGCAGGAGTAAGGTGGTATAGCATTGTGGTTTGATTTGCATTTTCCTCATAATTAGTGATGTTGAACAGTTTTCCATACGTTTCTTGGCCATTTGTATATCTTCTTTTGAGAATTGTCTACTCATGTCTTTAGCCCATGTTTTGATGTGATTATTTGTTCTTTTCTCACTGCTTTGTCTGAGTTCCTTGTGGATTCTGGATATTAGTCCTTTGTCAGATGCATAGTTTGCAAGTATTTTCTCCCACTCTGTGGGTTGTCTGTTTACTCTACTGATTACTTCTTTTGCTGTGCAGAAGCCTTTTAGTTTAATTAAATCTCATCTATTTTTGTTTTTGCTGCATTTGTTTTTGGGTTTTTGGTCACAGACTCTTTGCCTAGGCCAATGTCTAGAAGGATTTTTCTGATGTTATCATTTAGAATTTTAATAGTTTCAGGTCTTAGGTATAAGTCTTTGATCCCACTTGAGTTGATTTTTGTATAAGGTGAGAGATGAGGATCCAGTTTCACTATTCTACATGTGGCTTGTCAATTATCCCAGCACCATTTGCTGAATAGGGTGTCCTTTCCCCACTTCATGTTTTTGTTTCCTTTGCTAAAGATCAGTTGGCTGTGGGTATTTGGCTTTATTTCTGGGTTCTCTATTCTGTTCCATTGACCTATGTTTTTATACCAGTACCATGCTGTTTTGGTAACTATAGGCTTGTAGTCCAGTTGGAAGTCGGGTAATGTGATGCCTCCAGATTTGTTCTTTCTACTTAGTCTTGCTTTGGCTATGGGGGCTCTTTTTTGGTTCCATATACGTTTTAGGATTGTTTTTTCTAGTTCTGTGAAGAAAGATGATGGTATTTTGATGGGAATTGCATTGAATTTATATATTGCTTTTGGCAATATGGTCATTTTCACAATACTGATTCTACCCATCCCTGAGCATGGGATGTGTTTCTATTTGTTTCTGTTATCTTATGATTTCTTTCAGCAGTGTTTTGTAGTTTTCCTTACAGAGTTCTTTCACCTCCTTGGCTGGGTATATTCCTAAGTATTTTAATTCTTTTTCCAGCTGTTATAAAAGAAGTTGAGTTCTTGATTTCATTCTCAACTTCATCACTGTTTGTGTATAGCAGTGCTACTGATTTGTGTACCTGAATTTTGTATCCTAAAACTTTACTGATATGGTTTGGCTGTGTCCTCACCCAAATCTCATCTTGAATTCCCACGTTGTGGGAGGGACCTGGTGGGAGGTAACTGAATCATGGGGGCAGCTCTTTCTGGTGATAGTGAATAAGTCTCATGAGATCTGATGGTTTTAAAAATGGGAGTTTCCCTACACAAACTCTCTTCTCTTGTCTGCCACCATGTGAGACGTGCCTTTCATCTTCCACCATGATTGTGAGGCCTTCCCAACCATGTGGAACTGTAAGTCCATTAAATCTTTCTTTTGTAAGTTGCCCAGTCTCAGCTATGACTATCAGCAGCATGAAAACAGACTAAAACATTTACTGAATTCATTTATCGATCTAGGAGCTTTTTGGATGAGTCTTAGGGGTTTTCTAGGTATACGTTCATATCATCAGTGAATAGAGACAGTTTGACTTCCTCTTTACCGATTTGGATGCCCTTTCTTTCTCTTGTCTGATTGCTCCGGATAGGACTTGCAGTACTACGTTGAAGAGAAGTGGTGAAAGTTAACATCCTTGTCTTGTTCCAGTTTTCAGGGGGAATGCTTTCAACTCTTCCCCATTCAGTATAATGTTAGCTCTGGGTTTGTCATAGATGGCTTTTATTACCTTAAGATATGTCCCTTCTATGCCAATTTTACTGAGGGTTTTAATCATAAAGGAATGCTGGATTTTGTTAAATGCCTTTTCTGCATCTATTGAGATGATCGTATTGATTTTAATGCTGTTTTTGTGGTCTATCACATTTATTGACTTGAGGATATTAAACCAACCCTACATCCCTGGTATGAAACCTACTTGATCATGGTGTATTATCTTTTTGATATGGTGTTAGATTCAAATAGCTAGTATTTTGTTGAGAATTTTTGCATCTATGTTCATCAGGGATACTGGTCTGTAGCCTTTTTTGGAACAAAGCCTCCAAGAAATTTTAGATTATGTTAAATGACCAAACATAAGAATAATTGGTATTCCTGAGGAAGAAGAGAAATCTAAAACTTGGGGAAACTTATTTGAGGGAATAATCAAGAAAAACTTCCCTGGTCTTGCTAGAGATTTAGACATCCAAATACAAGAAGCTCAAAGAACACCCAGGAAATACATCACAAAAAGATCATCACCTAGGCACACAGTCATCAGATTATCTAAAGTCAAGATAGAGGAAAGAATCTTAAAGGTCAGGTGTGGTGGCTCACTCCTGTAATCCCAGCACTTTAGGAGGCCAAGGTGGGCAGACCACTTGAGGCAAGGAGTTTGAGACCAGTCTGGCCAACATGGTGAAGCCCCATCTCTACCAAAAATATAAAAATCAGCCGGGCATGGTGGCAGGAACCTGTAATCCCAGCTACTTGGAAGGCTGAGGCCAGAGAATTGCTTGAACCCAGGAGGTGGAGGTAGCAGTGAGCCAAAATCACACCATGCACTTCAGTCTGGGCGACAGAGTCAGACACCATCTCAAGAAAAAAAAAAAAGAAAAAGAAGAATCTTAGGAGCTGTGAGGCAAAAGCACAAGGTAACCTATAAAGGAAAACCTATCAGATTAACAGCAGATTTCTCAGCAGAAACTCTACAAGCCAGAAGGCATTGGGGTCCTATATTAGCCTCCTTAAACAAAACAATTATCAGCCAAGAATTTTGTATCCAGCAAAACCAAGCTTCATAAATGAAGGAGAGATAAAGTCTTTTTCAGACAAACAAATGCTGAAACAATTTGCCACTACCAAGCCAGCACTACAAAAAATGCTGAAAGGAGCTCTTAATCTTGAAACAAAACCTCAAAATACACCAAAATAGAAACTCCTTAAAGCATAAATCTCACAGGGCCTATAAAACAGTAACACAATGGGGGAAAAAAAAACAAATTATTCAGGCAACAACTAGCACAATGAATAGAGCAGTACCTCACATTTCAGTACTAACCTTGAATGTAAATGGTCCTAAATGCTTCCCTTAAAAGATACAGAATGGCAGAATGGATAAAAATCCGCCAACCAAGTATCTGCTGTGTTCAAGAGGTTCATCTAACACATAAGAACTCACATAAACTTAAGGTAAAGGAGTGGAAAAAGATAGTCCATGTAAATGGAAACCAAAAGCAAGCAGGAGTAGTTATTCTTATATTGGGCGAATCGGGCTTTAAAGCAACGACACTTAAAAAAGACAAAGAGGGACATTATGGAATAATAAATGGTCTAGTCCAACAGGAAAATATTACCATCCTAGATATATATGCACCTAACACTGGAGTTCCCAAATTTACAAAACAATTACTACTAGACCAAAAAAATGAGATAGATGGCAACACAGTAATAGTGGGGGACTTCAATACTCCACTGACAGCACTAGACAGGTCATCAAGACAGAAAGTCAACAAAGAAACAATGGACTTAAACTATACCCTAGAACAAATGGACTTAACAGATATTTACAGAACATTCTACCCAACAACTGCAGAATATACATTATTTTCATCAAAACATGGAACATTCTCCAAGATAGACCATATGATAGGCCACAAAACAAGGCTCAACAAATTTTAAAAAAATCAAAATTACATCAAGTACTCTCTCAGACCACAATGGAATAAAACTGGAAATTAACTCCAAAAGTAACCCTCAAAACTATACAAATAAATGGAAATTAAATAATATGCTCCTGAATAATTTTGAATCAACAACAAAATAAAGACAGAAATTTAAAAATTCTGTGAACTGAATGATAATAGTGACACAACCTATAAAACCTCCGGGATATGGCTGGGCACAGTGGCTCACGCCTGTAATCCCAACATTTTGGGAGGCTGAGGCTGGCGGATCACGAGATCAGGAGTTCAAGACCAGCCTGGCCAACATAGTGAAACCCCATCTCTACTAAAATTACAAAAATTAGCCAGGCATGGTGGTGCATGCCTGTAGTCCCAGCTACTCGGGAGGTTGAGGCAGGAGAATTGCTTGAACCAGGGAGGCAGGGGTTGTGGTAAGCCAAGATTGCGCCACTGCACTCCAGCCTGGACAACAGAGTGAGACTCCATCTCAAAAAAACAAACAAACAAAAAACCTCTGTGATACAGCAAAAGCAGCTCTAAGAGCATTAAACATACATTAAATATATATTAACTCATAGCATTAAATGCCTATATCAAAAAGTCTGAAAGAGCACACAGACAGTCTATGCTCACAACTCAAGGAACTAGAGAAACAAGAACCAACCAAACCCAAACCCAGCAGAAAAAAAGAAATAACAAAGATCAGAGCAGAACCAAATGAAATTGAAACAAAACAAAACAAAACAAAAACAAAAAGCTGGTTCTTTGAAAAGGTAAACAAAATTGATTGACCATTAGCAAGATTAACCAAGAAAAGAGAATATCTAAATAAGCTCAATTAGAAATGAACTGGGAGATATTACAACCAATACCACAGAAATACAAAAGATCATTCAAGTCTACTATGAACGCCTTTGCGTGCATAAACTAGAAAACCTAAGGGAGATGGATAAAATCCTGGAAATAGACAACTCTCCTAGATTAAACCAGGAAGAAACAGAAACTCTGGACAGACCAATAACAAGTATTGAGGCTGAAACGGTAATTAAAAAAAAAAAAAAAAACTGCCAATAAAAAACAAGTCCAGGACCAGATGGATTCACAGCTGAATTCTATCACACATTCAAAGAAGAACTGGTACCAATCCTACTGAAACTATTCCAAAAGATAGAGAAAGAGGGAATCCTCCCTAAATCATTCTATGAAGCCAGCATTACCCTAATACCAAAACCAGGAAAGGACATAACAAGTACAGATATTTTCAGCTCTTTTAAAATATTTAAATACAACAAATTCAGTTCATTAAGTCTAAGAAAAAAAATGAGCCACAAATAGACGAGCCTATGAGTTCATTACAATTTCTATTTTCTAATATCTATACTTACGTCAAGATTTTGTGCCGTTTGACAGTTAACTGGCAACCTCATGTGAACATAATTGAAGAACAGAGAATAGGGAAAAATGTGTTTGAGCAATCAAAAATACATGTTAAAGTCAATGTTATAAAGTATATGCCCTTGACAAAGAAGAAATTTCTCCTATCTCTTTTATGGGTTTTTTTTCTTATTTTATACATACTTTTAATGAGTTTGGCGATTTGGTAATCCAATCCAAAGCAGATTAAAAGATGACAAATTAAAGGAAAAGGGCTTATTTAATAATAGCAAGTTGGCAGTAGAGGGAAGTGATGGGCAATATTCTTTTTAGCAAAGGAGAACACGTACATAATAAACAAAAACCCCTTAAATAGAATTTACAAAGAATTACAAATATATGGGAGTCTGGAGTTACTTACTAAAGAAACAAATAACTCCAAACATTAATTAGTCATGTATTTAACAACAATCACTGTTCCTAAAAGCAGAGTTAGTATCCTTTACTTACGACAGATAGAAGTTTATAAATTGTTTCCAAAACTTAGCACTCCAAATAGTTTGGACAAAGGAGTCAACCTTGTTTATCAGGCAAAGTTAGTTATGAAGCGCTTCATTTCCCAAAGAAATAACTTATTTCCAAGAAATAACTTATTTTCCAAAAATAACTTATTTTGTATAAAGCTTTACAGTACTCTAGCCAATTTAATTGTGGTTTCATTACTTTACTTACAAGTACAAGCATATTTTCCAAAGCCAAACATGAAAGCTGTTTCCATTTCTGTTTTGGTACCTGCTGTTATTTGTTTTTTGAAAGGTTTAACTAGTAGCATAGAAGCTAATTACAGTCATGTGCTGCATAACAATGTTTTAGTCAACGAC
Source organism: Pan troglodytes (assembly GCF_028858775.2). NCBI lineage: Eukaryota > Metazoa > Chordata > Mammalia > Primates > Hominidae > Pan > Pan troglodytes. Next base: position 86,538,154 of record NC_072413.2, read on the forward strand.
AGACCACAAATGCGATGGTGGTCCCCTAAGACTGTAACAGCTGAAAAATTCCTATCACATAGTGATGTTGTAGTTGTTAAGTTGCAGTGCAATGCATTACTCACATGTCTGTAGTGATGCTGGTATAAACAAACCTATCATGCTACCAATTGCACAAAAGCACAGCACATACAACTATGTACAGTACATAACACTGGATGATAATAAATGACCATGTTACTGATTTATGCATTTATTATACTTTTTATTTAGAGTGTACTCCTATTTATAAAAAAGTTAACTGTAGGCCAGGTGCAGTAGCTCCCATCTGTAATCCCAGTGCTTTGGGAGACTGAGGCCAGAGGATCACTTGAGCCAAGGAGTTCAAGAACAGCCTGGGCAACATAGTGAGACCCCATCACAACAAAAAATACAAAAATCAGCCAGGTGTGGTGGTGTAGACCCAACTAGGAGGCTGAGGCAGGAGGATTGCTTGAGCCCAGAAGTTCGAGGCTGCAGTGAGCTGTGATTGAGCCACTGCACTACAGCCTGGGTGACAGAATGAGACCCTCTTTCAAATAAAAAAAACAGTGAACTGGAAATCAGCCTCAGGAGGTTTCCAGAAGAAGGCATTGTTATCATAGGGGATGACAGAGCCATGCATGTTACCGCCCCTGAAAACTGTCCAGGAGGACAAGATGTGGAGGTGAAAGAAGGTGTTATTGATGATCCTGACCCTGTTTAAGGCTAGGCTAATATGTGTGTCTTAGTTTTCAACACAGAAGTTTAAAAAGTGGCCGGGCACAGTGGCTCACACGTGTAATCTCAGCATTTTGGGAGGCCAAGGTGAGTGGATCACTTGTGGCGAGGAGAGTTCAAGATCAGCCTGGCCAACGCGGCAAAAACCCACCTCTGCTAAAAATTAAAAAAAAAGTGGGGGCGGGGGGCGCTTGGTGGTGCACACCTATAATCCCAGCTACTTGGGAGGCTGAAGCACAAAAATGGCCTGAACCCAGGACGCGGAGGTTGCAGTAAGCCAAGATCACGCAACTGTACCCCAGCCTGGGCAACAAAGTAAGACTGTCTCAAAAGAAAAAAAAAAAAAGTTTAAAAAGTAAAAAACAAAAAAATACTTTAAAATAGAAAAAAGCTTATAGGGTAAGGATATAAATATTTTTGTATAGCTGTACAATGTGTCTGTGTTTTAAACTATGTTATTACAAGAGTCAAAAGTTTTAAAAATTTGAAAGTTTGTAAAGCAAAAATGTTATAGTAAGCTGAGGTTAATTTATTATCGAAGGCCAGGTGTGGTGGCTCATGCCTGTAATCCCAGCACTTTAGGAGGCTGAGGTGGGAGGATCACCTGAGGTCAGGAGTTCAAGACAAGCCTGGCCAACATGTTGAAATCCCATCTCTACTAAAACTACAAAAATTAGCCAGGTGTGGTGGTGCACGCCTATAATTCCAGCTACTTGGGAGGCTGAGGCTACTTGGGAGAATGCTTGAGCCTGGAAGTCGAGGCTGCAGTGAGCCATGATTGCATCACTGCACTCCAACCTGGGCAACAGAGTGACACTCTGTCTTAAAAAATTAAAAAATTGTGATATATTTAATGTAGCCTAGCTGTACAGTGTTTCTAGAGGCTACAATAGTGTCCTACTACTATAGTGCAACTTCCTAGGCCTTCATATTCACTGACTCACCCACAGCAACTTTTAGTTCTGCAAGCGCCATTCACGGTAAGTACCCTATACAGGTGTACCTTTTTAATCTTTTACCTCACATTTTTACTGCACCTTTTCTACGCTTAGATATGTTTAAGTACACAAATACTCACCATTGTTATATATATATAATTACCTACAGTATTCAGTACAGTAACATGTTGGACAGTTTATTATAGCCTACCAGGACTAGGCCACAGCACATAGCAGGTGTGCAGTAGGCTATACCACGTAGGTTTAAGTACTCCCTGTGATGTTCACACAACAATGAAATTGCCTAACGAATTTCTTAGAACATTTCCCTGTCCTCAAGTGACACATGGCTGTATTTCCCCCGGGTGACAATGCCTGAGATTCCAATAGCTGCCACTAGCATGGTGTGGTACAAAGAGCACTAGATTTGCAGGCAAAAGGCTCGGCCTTTGAGTCCTGGCTTTACCACTCAGCAGCTCTGGAATATCTCACTTCCTCACTGAGTCTGTTTCTTAATAGGGAATTTAACATGTACCCTTCCTTCCTCAAAATTGTGGTGAAGAACTTTGTAAGTTCTAATCGTACTGATAATACTGAAAAGCACTCTTACCTTTGTCATGGTACATATATTTAGCAGATAGGATCTCTTCAGGTATGATAGAAAATAGAATAAAACTTGAATCAAGCATGCTTCTTCCTTGAAAATATCACTATTCAAATAACAGTCAAACTAATTTCTTCCTTTAAAGTCTGAACATACCAGGACTTTTACTAAAAGAAAGGCAAAAACTTTGCTACAGACAGGCCCATGTGCCTGAAATTTTAACTACTGCCTTGGTCTAGGACATCTTCCCAGAAGCACACATCCTCTCTTCCTTGAGTCCAAATCTTCTGGACTATGCACGTCCTGTTAATGGAGTTCGTTCAATTGTAACAGAAGTTTTCCAGCAGACTAGCCTTTAGTTATTGGTGTTCAGTTCATGTCTCCTGCCACACTTTGTTATATAACTTCCCAGTGCTTTTCCTGATAAGAAACTTTACCTCCACGTGGCTTCTCTTTCTCCACAGCTGCATCCACTCTCACTGGTGATCAAAGCAAATTGACTTGACCTGTGGGAAACTCATTCCAGCAGAAGTTGTTAAATCACTGAATCTTCTAGCATCCCCTAGATCAATTCTCAATAGTCACTGTAGAGAATTTTGTGAAACTTTCATTGTCAGGTGTGTTTACATTCTCCCTTCCTTTCCTATTTTGTTATGAACAAACATATCAGGATAGTTTTCAAAAAGTTATTCAATGATTTCTTCATAGTTGTTTAAAATTTTTTCATAGCTACTCTTCTAAAATTGTACAGATAACTGTGCCTGCTTTGTAAACTACAGTAAAAACAAAAGTTAAAACAAACTTGGCTTCTTTTCAGCACAATATGGTTGACTTACTTTACATGAACTGATGTTGACTGAGAACAAAGTGATTTGATAACCAAGGTTTTGTTCAAAGCAAAAGAGAGTTTACAAATTTGAGCTGGGGAAAAAATGTGCAGCACCCAAATCATAGTCCCCTAAGGAGACGTCAGCTATTAAAAGCAGGTCCAAATCCTGTCAGAATGTAAACCCTTTCCTAATCCCTAAGTCATTTCTCGTCTAATTATTTTAAGAGTCTTTTTGGTTGTACTATTTTTAAAGTAGAGCAGAGGGACACAGAAATTAGCTGTAGGGTTTTTAAAGCCACTGATGCATTGGGTTGATAAAAGTTAATCCCATCTAAAATTGCAAATATAATTTCATCCTGATGCCTTTCTTAGACTAGGCAGAAGTCAGAAGACTTTTCATCAGGAAAGAGATGACAGAAGATAGCACTAGATAAAGTCTATCCCAGGAAGAGATCATCTAACAAGGGTAGTTAACAAGTATTAACCTAATTCAAGCCTGGAGCTTACCTTTACAGAGTCTGCCATAAATAATGAAGTATCGTACTTCTTCCTTGTGACAGATAGTGGCGGTCACATTGCCTCAAAGCAGGCAGCATTTTTTCCTTTTCTGTTTAATTTTAATCAGTTTTCTTCTATACTTGATCAAATAATATATATTTTACAGCCAAAGTGGTAATATGCAATATCATTATACTCTATTACAACTAAATGAAGACTCAAGAAAATAATCAAGAGTACATCTTGACCTTCTAAATTATTCTGAAATTATACTGAAGTCCAAGTAACTGAACTTCTCGTGTGGCTAGATTTTTGTTGTTGCTGTAGCATTTATCTTTAAGGAAGAGTCAAATGATAAGCCAATTTCAGGGAATGAAAGACAGTAGGAGGCACAAACTGAGATCACTGTCCACATGGATGAACTGCTTATCTCTGTTCTATTTACTATCTTGGACAATGAGATGCTATGAATATGATGCCTCTGAAACACAAATAAATATACTCTATTTTTAACTGGACTAATGTTTAGAAAGATTCATCTATTCATTCAATGAATATTGATTGAATACCTACTACATGTCAATCACTGTTCTGGGAACTAGGAATACAGCATTGAACATGAGAACAAAATTCCTGCCCTCACGTAACTTAATTCCAATAGGGAAAAATAGACAAGCAAAATATATATTATGCCAGATACTCATAAGTGCTATGGAGAAAGATCTTGAATTATAAGATTAAGACAATATCAACATGTTTTTAAAGAGTAAACTAGGATTAAAGGGGAAATTTTAGTAGTCACGTGTCCCTTAACGATGTGGGAATGCATCATTAGGCTATTTCATTGTGTGAACATTATGGAGTGTACTTACACAAACCTAAATGGTATAGCCTCCTACACATTTAGGGCATGTGATATAGCCTTTTGCTGCTAGGCTACAAACCTGTACAGCACATTACTGTAGTGAATATTGTAGGCAACTGAAACACAATGGTATTTGTGTATCTACACTTATGTAAACATAGGAAAGGTACAGTAAAAATACAGTATTATAATTTTATGGGACCACCATCTTATAAGCAGTCTGTCATTGACCAAAAATGTCATATGTAGCACATGACTGTATATATATAACCAACAAGAATGACAGGGATAATTGAGATGTTACTGCACAAAGTTTCAATACAGTCAAAAGCTAATGTGCTCTATGTGCTACCATATAAAGGTTGTTTAGTTTACGACCCACATAACCAAAGATAAACTAGAACTTCTTATTCTTCAGTCACAGCCTGGGCTCATCACGAAAGGCAGCCAGCACTTCAACGGACTCACTGCCTCTACCTTTCTCCTTGCTTGGATGAAGAATCTGAATCTAGAAGCCCACCAAATTCATCTAACAGTAGTGCAAGCAGATATTGCTTTGGAAAATATCTCAGCAGAGAACACTCCTGGGATGTATTTCATCAGTCTGATACTTCCAACTCTGCCAGGGAACAAGCTCACCAAAGGCTTCTCATCAAACAGCTCTGCCCTAAACACCTTGGGAATTCCCCAACAGTGTCTTGCGGGCCTAATGACACTCATGTTCCTTCTCATGCTTACCTTTCTTTGCCTGACGTGAGTGCAAAAACCTATCTTAAGCAAGATAATTGTAAAAATACAAAAATTAAATGATAACAAATATCTCCAGAGTACTTACAAAAACTACTGTCACATTTAGGAGGCCACTCTGAGCCAGGCTGTCATCAAGGGCATGAGCTCCAGAGCAGGCCACCTGTCATTTGTCAAAGGTTATAAACCAGGAAGAAAGATGCTGTTCAAGGAGTCAGAACTACTCTAGCTGTGGTTTCCACCATGTAACCATGAGCAAGTCACTTAATACCTTTGTGTCTCAGTTTTCCCATCAGTAAAATGGAGATGAGCATAACAGTGCCTCATATACAGGATTTTTGTGAAGATCAAAATAAGCAAAAACATTTAAAGCACTTACAAAAGTGTCTCATGCAAACAAGTGCTCAAGTAATACGAGATCTTCTTATCATGGTTTTCTAGTCCCTTTAAACAGTATAAAATTTCATATTACATTTATTTAGTAGAGGAGATCCTACACTTAAATACTTCCTTCACTAATAGGATTCTATCTTTGGGAACTTTTCCTTTTCTTTCCTCTTTTTTTTGAGATGGAGTCTCACTCTGTTGCCCAGGCTGGAGTGCAATGGCACAATCTCAGCTCACTGCAACCTCCACCTCCTGGGTTCAAGCAATTCTCCTGCCTCAGCTTCCCGAGTAGCTGAGATTACAGGCGACTGCCACCACGCCCGGTTAATTTTTTTTTTTTTTTTTGAGACATAGTTTTGCTCTTGTTGCCCAGGCTGGAGTGCAATGGCATGATCTTGACTCATTGTAACCTCCACCTCTCAGGTTCAAGCGATTCTCCTGCCTCAGCCTCCTGAGTAGCTGGGATTACAGGCATGCACCACCATGGCCAGCAATATTGTATTTTTAGTAGAGATGGGGTTTCTCCATGTTGGTCAGGCTGGTCTCGAATTCCCGACCTCAGGTGATCCGCCCACCTTGGCCTCCCAAAGTGCCGGGATTACGGACATGAGCCACCACACCTGGCCTTCTTTCCTTTTATTTCCTTTTAAAGTAAATAGACAATATCAACACTTGGATTGCTTTTCTTTTAGGAAAATGGCAATGGCTCCATGGAAACGCAGTATATTGAGAGAAAAGTGCTAAAACAAGAGCTGGAAGACCTGAATTCTAGCAGGGGGCTGTCACCAACTAGCTGCCCTAGCCAGGCATTAGTTGTATAGCATCATACAGCGAAATCTGCATTCTATTGAAGGGTAGCATACATTATACAAATAATAATAATACAATTTTAGACATATTCACTATTAAACATGCTTCATTTTTCTGTTATCATACTGTATGGTTTAAGTGTTATTTCCTTAAGTCACTAAGCATAAATTTGACTTCAAAATAGGTGTCAATCATAAAAACACAGGCGAGTCAAGTATGCAAGTGTGTACATATTATTTCTAAGTGCAAAATACAAGGGACTGAGAAGGTTATTTTCTAGATATTTCATACCAAACTTGCAGGAAGAGAAAGGATGTTATGGTGAATATCTTAATTCTCAGCAGTGTAGCTCTGAACTCAGTTGCCTGACTTAACAATAATACCTCTCCAGTGATTTTTCTCCAATCCATTATTATCCCTCAGTGTATTATTCCAACTAACAAATTTACATGATGAAACAGAAAGTGGAAACGGCTAAAGAATACTAAAAAAGAGCTGCCAGTTAATGAGTGTCCTATGGATGCTATTGGTCTTTGGTCCACTCCATCAACGAGATGGTGGGAGGAAACAAAGTTGATTATACACAGGGTTACACATATGTAAAGCAACTAGCACAGGGCATGGAATATGGTCAGTACCCAATGCAGAGCTATCATTCTTACTATTACATGCAGCCATATCACATACAAAAGAAACAAATCCCAGGGAAGTTGGTTTCCTTAGTTCACACAGGTAGTCTGCAGGGATTTGAACCCAAGTCCATTGAGCACCAAAACTTTACCTCTTTGCTTCCAAAACCCCACTTTGCCAAATGTAGTTGAATCAAATGGTATAAAGTTCAATGTGCTGAAAATTCACTTGACATTGAGGTTCATTTGACAAGTCAACGAAGTCTGAGCCATCTAAGTAACTGTAACATAACAAGTTGTTTTTATTTTTATTTTTTCTGGAGACAGTGTCTTGCTCTGCCACCCAGGTTAGAGTGCAGTGGCATGATCATGGCTCACTGCAGCCTTGCCTTCCTGGGCTCAAGTGATCCTCCCACCTCAGCCTCTAGAGTAGCTGGAACTACAGGTATATGACACCATGCCCAGCTAATTTTTTAATTTTTTGTATAGATAGGGTCTCACTATGTTCCCCAGGCTGGTGGTGAACTCCTGGACTGAAGAAATCTTACTGCCTCGGCCTGTCAAAGTGCTATGATTACAGGCATGAGCCACCTTGCCCGGCCAATAAGTTGTTTTTAGATTCACATGAGCTTGCCACTCAGCATGAGATTACCCGTATATTTTCTTAGCCTGAGTAGGCAAAATAAGTCAAAACTTATTTAAAATAACAAAACTACTCTGCCCCATATATAAATCTCAACACTATACACCTTTTAATGATCATATTTGGGTAATCTACTATAGAAAGTGGTACAAACCCTTGATAGGAAGTTATTTCTACTACATGCTGCCAATCCTCATGAAGGATTTGTGACATACACAGTTTCTTCTAGTAATGTTAGCATCTTAGGCAAAAATTTAAATTGCCTCTGTATGTTCTGTCAATTCATTAAAAGATAAAGGAAATCTAAGTGACATTTGTTTATGAACAAATTGCTCAGAGAACTGAATAGGAAAATATTCGCTAAATTGGCATACCATTAAAAGAATGATGAATCCTTGTTAATAGAAAAGAAAATGCCATATTCACATAAAGTGTGTATCTGACAAGAAGAATGATACAGAGGGCTCAACAATTGGCCTGGGAACTTGATTAATGTATAAAGGAAGAATGAATCATCCATTCAATTCCTGAAGATGCATCACATACCTGCTGCCTAGCAGGGAAGACAGACATGGATCTACCATCAGCAGGACAGTGGGGGAATTCCCACTCATGACCTCCCCTCTGTCCCCCCTGAGAGGGGCTTTTTCCTTAATAGTAAGTTGTCCCACTGAGCAATGAATGGCCCTTCCTGAGACCTAAAGATGAAGGCCAAAGAAAAAAAGGGCATTTGTAGTAGAAGGGTCAGCAAGGGGAGGAACTATATTCAGAGGCAAATTATTATTTTTTAATTATGAAGGTCTTGAATTGTTCACAAATATTCCATCCTTCCAGCATCTTTCACTCTGGGAAGCAGAAGACCAAGGAAGAAAGATCCTGCTCTGTGACAAGGGGAGAGAAAGGGAAAGGCTGCCTTAACCAGGAAGCCTCCAGGCCCACAGCCTAGGCCCATGGATGGACTTGGGGGAGAGAGTGGCTATGAACCACCTGAAATTGTATACAAAATTCTGTGTTTTCATCAGATCTCAAAGGGGTCCATGACCGCCACAAATTTAAAGGTCAAAGTTCGAGCAGAAGTCTGACATAAAATCTCAAATCCTGGGTCTTTTGCTTATTAGCTACGTAATCACTCAAACTTTTCTTAAGTTTAGTTTCCTAATTTGAAAATGGAAAAGATAATGCAATGCCTAACTCATTGTGAAGATTAAATGAGGCAAATAAAGCTTCCAGCACAATAACGCTCATTTACCCAAATGGAGACAGCAGAAAGTCAAAGCTTCTAGAGATATTAGAAGGAATGGAATCTGATTCTATACACCAAAGACAGTGACAGCACTTAGAGCCCCCAAAACACCATCAGTTCCCTCATGTCCACCATTTTGTAATTTACCTTACAAATCTCGAATGAGTAAATTCATGCTTAATTCCACATGGTCCTGAGACTACACTACTGTGACAGACTGATGGTAAGAAAATAAGGACATCTGGTATCTCAAGGGAAAAATCCAATACTGAAAGGAAAACATCTTAGGTTATTAGCCTTTAAGTTTATTAGGCACTAAGTCTAGGTTGAATAATACTCTATTCTTCAAATAAACAGGTTTCCAAATTCTGCAATAACTTGTGATTGTAGAATAGACTTTAAAATGCATATCCTCCATGTCTGTATGTGTAATTTCCATACTTATTTATATGGCTAATTCTTAATTACCTAGACCAAAGAAGAAAAGTAACAGAAAACCTAAACATCAAGAAAAATCCCTGATCATTTATAATTGGTGTTAGACTTGGGAAAGCTTTCTCTATCTAGGTGAGAGGCCAACCAACCTAACATTATATTTGCTTCAGACGGTCCAATAGCTCTAACTGAAAATATTCACAGATTCTTGTCTCTACCTCAGTCTTACTTGTTTTATAACATACATACCTAAATGAATAACTACTTGTCCCAAAAGGTAAAAAAGTTTCTGGGTACTAGACTTTTACTTTACACATATATCAGCTATTTTTAGAGTCCAAATGAAAACAGCTAGTACACAAGGAAATAAGCATGAAATTCTTGATGTCTACTCAGATAACAGTCAAGATAAGGTCAGAGGATATTTGGAATACCTAAGACACTAATTTAAAATAAAACACTTTGATGGCCAAGAACACTTTCTAAAGTTGTGCTTGAGGGTTATGGTTTGCGTTATATGCTTGATTCCTCTCTATTCTAACAAATCCCCTAGCGAAAAAATATCCCCATCTGCCATAAGGTGCTATGAGAAGTATCTGTTCAAAGTCCAGTGAGGAAGCTGACACTCCCTTGACACAGCAATCTTACATCAGGGAGCCACTACAACTAGATCACTTTCTAAGTGTTTCAGAAGAAGCCCCAAAGTGAAAAAGAAGAGTCTAAAGAAAATGGTGCTTTTCTATCTGTATACAAAACTTTGGAAATGTTTACCTCTCTCCAGGAAATAAAATCAGAGCAAACAAAGGCTGACTTAATTGTACTGCTGTCCATGTTTATCAATCTAAATTCAAAACTAAACTCTTAATTTTTAAACTAAGTAAACATTTATTCAGCAACAACATAGGTGCAAGGTGCTATCCCAGACCCTGGCAATGCTCCAGTCAACAAGAGTCCTACTTTGATGGAGCTTACAGTCTATGGAACAAAAACTTGACATTGTGTGTAATGCACTAAACACACAATTTAAAAAACATTTCGTAAAGATCTATGATAAATCAAAGCCTATAATTAAGAAATGAGAGGCCACTATATACATTTTGCTAGACTTTCATCTTCAACAAAATACCCTGGAGGTAATTTTTAGCAGTGGCTCAGTATTTAACTCAACTTCAAAACAATAGTTACGTATGAAGGCCATATATGGGAACAACAATAAAGACGCCCCAGCATGCACACACCCCCCTCAGAAACAGCTGAAAGAAAACTGTCCTCTAAGTTATAAAACTAACACAATATACCATAGCAAAAACATGAAAAAAATAACCTTGAAGAGACTTCCATGGTTTCACAACTTCCCCATATCCTGAGGATTAAAAAACTTTTTAGGCCAGGTGCAGTGGCTCCTGCCTGCAATCCCAGCACTTTGGGAGGCCAAGGTGGGTGGATCACCTGCGGTCAGGAGTTCAAGACCAGCTTGGCCAACATAGTGAAACCCAATCTCTACTAAAAATACAAAAATTAGCCAGGAGTGGTGGCAGGTGCCTGTAATCCCAGCTACTTGGGAGGCTGAGGTGAGAGAATCGCTTGAACCCGGGAGGCGGAAGTTGCCGTGAGCCGAGATCGCGCCATTTGCACTCCAGCCTGGGCGACAGAGCAAGACTCCATCTCACCAAAAAAAAAGAAAAGAAAAGAATTCCTATGAAGAGAATTTGGTCAGTTACTACAACAGGGGATAGGAGTCACTAATAACAATAACATAACATCAACAACAATGGTAATAAAGAAGAACACTTATTGAGAGTTTCCCAAATACCAGGTCCTTTGCTAAATGTTTTACATTTAACACCGAATCCTCATAACCACTATCAAGTAGGTACTATTATTATCCCCAACTTACAAATGAAAAATCAATGAACTTGGGAAATTAAGTGATTTAATAATTACTTAAATGACAGCACTTGGATGCAACCTAGGTGTTTCTGAATACTGCAGACTGTCTTAACCACTTTACTAAGCAGCCATCTCAAGAGGCAGACAGGCACTGAAGCACCACTGAAGCACCGCGCAGAGGAAAGGGTGCCCTGACTCAAAGGAATTTGTCTGGTCCTGGAGGCAGCAATTCTCTGCTTATAAAAATATGTACTTTTTCTTTTCTTTTCTTTTCTTTTTTGAGACAGAGTCTCACTCTGTCGCCCAGGCTGGAGTACAGTGGCGCAGTCTCGGCTCATTGCAACCTCTGTCTCTCGGATTCAAGTGATTCTCCTGTCTCAGCCTCCCAAGTAGTTGGGACTACAGGCATACACCACCACGCATGGGTAATTTTTTTGTATTTTTAGTAGAGATGGGGTTTCACCATGTTGGCCAGGCCAGGCTGGTCTTGAACTCCTGACCTCAGGTGATCTGCCCACCTCGGCCTCCCAAAGTGCTGGGATTACATGCGTGAGCCACCGCACCTGGCCGACTTATGAAAATATCTACTTTTTCAAGGTAACATTCTTCTGATTCCATGTTCACCAAGAAACTTCTGGTTTGTTCTGGTTCCCATGTGCCCTAACTATAGGAAAATCTTGGCCTAGGCAGAGGGCACACATACCTGGGACCCTTGGCAGTTCCTTACTGCTTATAAATTACTAAACTTGGGTCCTGGTTTTACACATCATTTTTAGCGAGCTAGATTAAATCAGGTCTTCCCATGACATGAGATTTTTGAGCCTGACTCTTGCACTCTGGACTGTGCTGATTCCATCAAGGTGATGCCCCAGGCAGTGCCCATGCCCAGGTGGCCACTTGTCTCACCACCTCCTTCAAGCCTCTACAGCATATGCTTTTAAAATTGGAGAAAATTTTCTAGCTCCCCTTAAATTCCATAAGGACTCACAGCCTCTCTTGAAAAAATGTTTTGAAACTCAGAAGAATGATAGGCAGGGAATTTCAACAGCTTTGAGAAACTACTGCTATAACGAACAGCAATATTTTCCTAAGGGAATAATTCATTTTCCCATTTTTAAAAGTTACTTTGGCTCACGCCTGTAATCCCAGCACTTTGGGAGGCCGAGGCAGACGGATCATGAGGTCAGGAGATCGAGACCATCCTGGCTAACACGGTGAAACCCCATGTCTACTAAAAATACAAAAAATTAGCCGGGCATGGTGGCGTGCGCCTATAGTCCCAGTTACTTGGGAGGCTGAGACAGAAGAATGGCATGAACCTGGGAGACTGAGACAGGAGAATGGCATGAACCTGGGAGACGGAGGTTGCAGTGAGCCGAGATCGCGCCACTGCACTCCAGCCTGGGCGATAGAGCGAGACTCTGTCTCAAATAAAAAAAAAAAAAAAAAGAAGTTACTTTCTGTAGTTCAAATATGGTGAATTTAAAAGAAAGTTAGCAACCTAAGTTAACTACATTGGATACATGTATATTAACCACGTTGCTTTTAATTTAATACAAAATATCTTAGACACTTGTAAAAATATGACAGCTAAAAATACAAACAAAAAAAATACCCATATACCCAGTGTAAGAAACACTACTGATATAGCTGAAACCCCTGGGTATAGTGTTATACTATTGTGCGGCCCTTGTAACTGTCATTATAGGCCCAGGCACGTTGGCTCACTCCTGTAATCCCAGCACTTTGGGAGGCCAAGGTGGACAGATCACCTGAGGTCAGGAGTTCAAGACCAGCCTGGCCAACATGATAAAACCCCGTCTCTACTTAAAAAAAAAAAAAATACAAAAATACAAAAATTAGCCGGGCATGGTGGTAGGCACCTGTAATCCCAGCTACTGGGGAGGCTAAGGCAGGAGAATCGCTTGGACCTGGGAGGCAGAGGTTGCAGTGAACCGAGATCGCGCCATTGTACTCCAGCCTGGGCAAAAGAGTGAAACTCCATCTCAAAAAAAAAAAAAAAAAATTGTCATTATAGAAGTGAAATGGTATTCAATTAAGCAAGAGTAAAGACTTTTCCCTCCATTTATATTTGGACAGTAGCAAAGTTTTTCACCCAAATCTATATGCGATAATTCCAGATTTGCTTGGTGGGAGAACAGTGCAAGAAACCAACATACCGATATTTCTTGGTATGAATCACACAGAGACTATATGTACAAACTAGAAACAGGTGTGACCCCACTCAGATTATTTCTGAACAGTCATTTGTTAAGATTAGGCCCGATGCCTGAGCCATCTGTTTATATGCTACAGAGCAGAGCTTCTGGGGCTTTCAAAGAAAAAGTTTGCTATACAAACTTTCTACCCATGACTGTTACATTTATGTCGGAAATTGTGGGACAGACTCTCCAAAGGCAAAACATTTTCTAGGGACCATGCCTGTTTCCTCTTCTGTTAAAAATCAGGCTCAAAATATACCCACAGCTATATAAAGTTACTTGTTCCCTGAGACTGATAACTTCTAACAAGGGATGGCAATTTCTCTGGACTTATTAACAGAAGGAAGGCAACGCCTGTGGGTTCAGTTCTCCCTGTATTTACTGAACACATTCCACACCTGGTATAAAAATAAATAAACCACAGTTCCTCAAGAAACTGACTCTCTAGGCGTTATAGACAGACCTGGTGCACGAGGAAGAAAATTACAGGAAGAAGAAACCATAATAGGAAAAAAAAAAAAAAGTCGAAGCAACCAAAGTAAATAAATAAATAAATAGAATATAAGCCACTAAGCCAGGCAAGGTGGCACACGCCTATAATCCCACCTACTCACAAAGTTGAGGCAGGAAGATAACTAGAGGAAACAACTCCCAGACCAGCCTGGGCGACATAGCAAGACTCCATCTCAAAAACACAAGTTAAAAAAAAAATTAGCTGGGTGTGGTGGAGTGTACCTGTAGTCCCAGCTCTTGGCAGGCTAAGGCAAAAGGATCACTTGAGCCTAGGTGTTTGAGGATGCATTGAGCTATGACGGTGCCACTGTACTCCAGCCTGGGTGATGGAGTGAGACCCCATCCCTAAAAAAGAATAAATGCAAGTAAGCAGGGACTGGTTACTGAGGCCTGCCGTTCTGGTTTTCTTTCTTCTTCTTGGGCAGTTTCATCTCACTTTCCTTCCAACACTTTCCCCTCCTCTAATCTACCATGAGGAGTCCGCGATGTCTTTTTCTCCCCTGGAGAGCCTCATACAATCTTCTGGCTTTAATGAACTCACTTAGGCTGATACTTCCCAATATCTTCCCTCCAACCTGGATCTCATGCCTGAACTCCAGATCAGCAGATCCATCTGTCTATTCAAAACCTCCAACTGCCACCTCAAACTCAGTATTTCTAAAACTGAACTCACCACACGCTCCTCCTTGCCCCTAATAGATCTGCACTTCCTTTCACGTTTCCTCTCTGTTATAGCCCCACCATCTACTGAAAACCTGAATATCAACCAGGACCCATGCTAACCCTTCTCTATTACTCGGTAGGTCCTGATCCAGATTCCAACCACCTCTCTCCAACCCTATCCAACTCCAGGTGGCTACCATCTGTACCTGAACCACTCCCCTCAAATCATTCGCCAAAGGGCTCACTCTTCACAGAAACAATCGTACCACACCTGTTTACACCCTTCATTAACTTCCCCACTACCCTCAGGATAAATCTAAATCCTTTTAAAAAAAATCCTCATTGTGTGGCCCTTACAGTTGGCCTTTCCTCCACGCACTTCAGGCTTCAGGCAGACCAGCTTCCTCTGCGTCTTTGGTCCTGTGCAGTTCTCTTTGTTGGAACTCCTCCAGCCCTTGATAGGACTCCCTTGCCCCATCCTCAGGTCACAGCTCAGAATCAACTTCCCTGAGCAGCCTTCCCTTTGCTGCACCTCCCTCTGGCCTATAGCACACCCTCTACTTCCCCTATCACAGCATGCATCATGCCTGTTTTCTTACTGGCAACAACACTAGGGTGAGCTTCCAAGTATGTATGTGCTTGGCACTTACGCATCTTCAGTACTGAGTGATCATATAAGTGATTGGATGGTCACCAGGAGCAAAGTTCATCTATTCCTGACTTTTTAGGTGGAATAACCAGTTTCTCTAACTTTCCCTTACCCCAGAACCAGGTAGCCAAAGGTAGGGAGGGTCCTAGGTTTAATTAGAGACCTTTCTTCACAGGCCTTGCATAACATTTTAAATTTAAGACATTATATGGATACATGAGTACTCCATAACTTCCTACCAACTAGATTAGGGGTTTCCTGGGCAAACCTCCCAATCGGTACTCTAATAGACTAGTTAGCAGAGCTTACAACCTTATGCTACTCTGAGAATTAGGTGTCACAGTCATCCCCATGGTTCAGATGGAGAACTGGGGCTCAGAGATATCACATAACTTGCCCAAGGTAACAGAAGCAGATGGTGAGGAAACTAGAACTCAAACTGAGTTCAGGCAGTATGTTTCTAGAACCTCGATCTGGCCTGTGAGAATATAGTCAATGAATTTTACTCAATGAATGTTGAAAGAACGAAGTCAAGAGCCGGACATGGTGGCACATGCCTATCGCGGGAGGATCGCTTGAGCCTAGGAATTTGAGACCAACCTGGGCAACATAGCTAGACCTACCTTGTCTCTAAAAAAATAAAAATGAACAAAAAAGAAAGAATGAAGTCAGTAAACTGTACTAGAGATCAGGATGACCTTTGGGGGTATATTAGAAAATGGAAATTTGAACAACCCAAAGTGTATTCACATTTGATTCTGGATTACCTTAGAGGGGGAATATAAACATATTCAAAATAAGAACCATTAGTTCTTATAGGGCACCCCAAGGGAAGACTTCTTAATCTAATCTATTCCTGCTTCATGAGGAGGGGACTACAGGCTCAACTCAGACATCCCAGCCAGGGACACACAGTGAGTGGCCAGTGGGCTAGAACACACAGCCAGCATGCGGGCCAGAGAAGCCTGTCGTGTTTTTTTTACTTATTTTTAATTTTTTTTGAGACAGAGTTTGTTGCCCAGGCTGGAGTGCAGTGGTGTGATCTCAGCTCACTGCAACCTCCACCTCCTGGGTACAAGTGATTCTCCTGCCTCAGCCTCCCCAGTAGCTGCGATTACAGGCGCCCACCGCCACGCCCAGCCAATTTTTTTTTTTTTTTTTTTTTTTTGAGCTGGTGTCTCGCTCTGTAGCCCAGGCTGGAGTGCAGTGGAGCGATCTCGGCTCACTGCAGCCTCTGCCTCCCACATTCAAGCGATTCTCCTGTCTCAGCCTCCCGAGTAGCTAGGACGACAGGTGCCCGCCACCACACCCTACAGGCGCCCACCACCACGTCCGGCTAATTTTTGTATTTTTAGTAGACATGGGGTTTCACCATATTGGCCAGGCTGGTCTCGAACTCCTGACCTTGTGATTCGCCCGCCTCGGCCTCCCAAAGTGCTGGGATTACAGGTGTGAGCCACCGCGCCCGGCCTTGTATTTTTAGTAGAGACAGGGTTTCACCATGTTGGCCAGGCTAGGCTCGAACTCCTGACCTCAGGTGATCCACTAGCCTCGGCCTCTCAAAGTGCTGGGATTACAGGCTTGAGCCACCCGCGCCTGGCCTGCAGTGTCTTTAGGTGGCTTACCTCCCGCAGCTCCAGCCTCTGGGCCACGGCCTCGAGGCTTTCCTGGCCAGTGCTCTCCACGGACAGGGTGAACTCCACAAACTCGTTATTAAGCAGTTGGATCCGGGCAACCAGGCAACTCTTGCTGGACACCGTGTAGCGCCGGGTGCGTTTCAGTTTCAACCCAAATGGCAGTGGCATCTTCTTCTTTCTTCAAGAATGGAGGAGCAAAGAGGGAAAAGCTACCCCCACCAACCCAGCGCTGGTGACGCCAGGAGAAAGCGATCCTCTCCGGATGGGACGAACACTGTCCGGCCTCCAGCTGCTCACCCAGCAGCCGCTGCCGCCATTAAAAAGCAACGGAGTCTCCAATGGCCCGAGGAAGGGAGCATTGACGCCAGCGCTGGGGAAAAGAGGAACGCCGTTAGTTAAGCAAACGTAACGCTGGGCTTTGCTTATATAAAGAAAAGCCAGTCAAGCTGTGGCCAAAGAACAAGCCGTCCCTCTCCGCTGGAAAAAAGGCACTAACAGGACCCGGAAGGCAGGGTGGAATTTTATCTCAGAGTTGTGCTAGGCTCAGGGTCAGACTCCACCCTTCACTGTATCCTACAAATAGGGGTAGCAAACTGGGCCATCCTCAGGATTAAATGAGATAATAGCCAGCACTACTATAATCCCAAATTTTGTAGTTAGTAATTGTGATCCTCTTCCTATTTTGGATAAGGTGTTGTTTTTTCATAGGTAACTCTTTCAGGTTGTAATACTCCAAATGTCAGAGTTCTTTAGTCCTTAAGTGAGAAAAGTGCAAAATACCTCCAAAAGAGCTAGGTTTCAGTCCCAATCCCTTTAGAAAATTAACCCTGAAGGCAAATGGGAGGAATAATCCCCACTAAGAATGGCAGGTGTGTGATTCAAACGCGGTGAGGTGCCTAACAAGCGCTTGTGGAAGTATTTACGTCATCAAATTGATTAACTGATAAACATCATAAAAGACCCTACAAATGCTCGTTATCCATTTACCACTAGAAGAGTGGCAGTTCTGAAAATCCAGACCCCGGCCCCTCTCCAGGGTGGGGACGCCCAAACAGGCCTTCCTTCACCTAAGCAGAGCCGCGGCCCAGAAGGGGAGGCGGGCGAGGTCTTCCACGCCATCCTGAGTTAATGAGCGGCCGGAGGCAACAAACCCAAGAAGCCCACGGGGCCTTGGAGCACTCAGGCCCCGGCTTCTCCCGCGTCCTCCCCTTGGGAAGAGCACGCGGCGTTGCCAGGCCAACCAGTAGACTCGGAGGCCCCGGAACCCTCTTTCTGCAGCCGCGTTTCTGGACGGACGCGCTCTAAAAGGACCGGTCCCTCGGCTCCCGAAGGGAACATTTAAAGGGACCAGCGCGAGCCCTACTGGCGGTGGAGAGGTTGGGCGGGCCCCGTAGGATGCCCGCTTTGGAGCCACAGGACCTCAAAATACGCTCCTTACAACGTGTTTTATAGAGCGAGGTCTTGCTATGCCACCCAGGCTGGAGTGCAGTGGCGCCATCGTAGCTCACCGCAGCCTCGAACACCTGGGCTCAAGCGATCCTCCCGCCTCAGCCTCCCGAGTAGCTGGGACCACAGGTGCGCGCCACCAAGCCGGGCTCTAACAGTTTTTAACCAGACCTGTTGATGGTTTCTGGGGCGAGCACTAGCTGGGGATTTTTATATCAGCTGGATTAGTTTTTTCCCCCTAAACGAGTCTACAAAATCCCGGACATTTCCAGGGTCCTGAGACGGTTCCCTACCTTCCTTCTGCGCAGAGATTGCCTGTTGGGGATGAATCGCTTAGCGAGACCCAGCCATAGCTGGCTACGCTGAGTTCCGGCCCGGGACCACGCGGAGAGGCAGGATCTATTCCCGACCCTCTCATCTGGCAGACAGAACCCAGGCTTCAGGAAGAGAAGCGGCTTTCGCAGTTTCACGCTAGGACGGGCTGAGCTGGGAATCGATCCCAAATTCCACAGTCCCAGTCCTCTCCTGGGTCCTGCTCTCCTGACTGCGTCTCAGGCCCAGAGGTGATGGGGCACTTAGGGTTAGGGAATGGCAGACCTGGAGAAAAGGGTTCCGCTACTACCCTCGGCTTTGCCAAACTTAACATTTTGAAATTCCATTCCACAAATGTGTATTGCGTCTCTGGGAACAAGACAGCATAATGAGCATCGTGAGAAATCTAAGACGAATCCCTAAGCCGTCGCTGTCTTTAAAGAGATTACAACCATGCTATAATTACATACAGAGCTGTAACTCTAATAAGGACCCAACCACGGTTTTATCTGGCTAGTTTTTTTGTTTGTTTTGAGCTCTGGTTATTTCCCATAGCCAGGAAAATCAAAATATTAAAAACAAGGGATAGGGGAAGGCCAGAAGAAAAAAACAACGCTGCAACTACCTAAAGCACTGTGTTAATTAACCGCATTTGCTGAGTGCCTTCTGTAGGTAAAAGCACCATACTATGGAGGGAAACAGAAAATAAGTATTAAAAGATATGGTTTCCACTTCCAGTAGTTTTCAATGCTCTTTGCTGTTTCAGGGGTATAAACTAAATAAGTAAAGCAAGATGGAAAAAAATTAGCAAATGACAACTTTAAATAATAAGCTTTTAACTAGAATATTGATCAAGAGTAAATATTTAAGGATTATAAATATGCATACTAAACACCCTTTCATGAGATCAGATGGTGGGTTTCAATTTTATATAAAAATTATGGTAACTGGAAACCGGGCGGATTAAGTAGTGTAGATGAACAGACAAGATATTGCATATGTGTAGAGGAAAGATAAATATTTGTATTAGGTGCCATTCAAATATGGTAGTCTTTTCACTACATAGAACTATGCCTTGAAAGCAATAGATACTACACTGTATAACTTAATTATTAACTTAAGCTCTGATTAAGCAAACTCAGTAAAACTTTCAATTGTCCCTCAGACTTGAAATGTATTACTGCATCAGGGATAAAGGAAAAGTCAAAATTATCTCTTATTTTGGTAGATGAAATTGAAAAAGTTGCAGTGTGTGTGTACATGGTGCATTCCCCCAAGATCTATCCATAAGAATGGCTTGCTTTTTGCTTATTTATATAAAACCCACTATGTTAAAACAATGATTTTGTTTAATAATTTACAAATTTATCAATGATTTACACAACTTAATTTTCAGTAATATGCAGTATTTGTTGCCAAATGGTGTAATACAATTATGAATGTCTGAAGATAATAAAACCAAGATGAGTAGAAATTTAAGAGTTCTTTGGGGAGGTCTGTTTCAGGTATAAAATAATATGCAATAATATGAAAGTGATTGGGTCTGGAATTATAATTTACTAAAGTAAACATAATTTATAAATAGCTATTAAAGGAAAACTAGGATATAATTTTTTCTCTACAAAATCTTTCCGTTTTGTGGTAAGTAAACAGATACATACTAGATTCTGCTTCAGTACAAGTTTACAAAAGGCAGTCTGAACTATTTGTGAATTCATTTTAATTTTCCCTCTCTACAACCCTTTCCAAAAGTTCCTCAAATACACTTTACCTCTCAATCTTACAGCGTTTCCCCTTTCCTATTAAGGTCCTCACCACATGTAATTTTGCCAACGTTGCTTTAAAATAAAATAAGCACTAAAAGGAGAGAGTATGTGACATTTTTAGAGTAATATCTATAGCTATAGCATTAAACCCATGTTTCTCACGGAGAAAACATCTGTGCGTAGATGCTCCAGAATAAAATGCCCTAGAAACGAAACGGACTATATTGAGAGTAAAATTACTGTCGTGTCCCAAACTTAAAAAAATAAATAAACTGTCAGCAACTATTAGGCATACAGCAGTTGTCACTTGGAGCACACGAATGTTCTGAATGTGTTTGTGAGCATACACTATTAGTATAAGGCTTTCTCAGCAAAAAAGAAAATAGGACGAGCATGCCAAGAGCGGCCAATCTAATCAGGATTTGCAGAAATCACAAGTCGGAATTTGCAGATCCAAGAATTCTTGTTTCCAGAGTAAATACTCTACTCCAAAAACAAACCCAGGCGTTACCAAACAGTCCTTCCCTGCGCCCCTTCTCGCCAAAGTTATCTGGCGAATTTCACGTTTACATATTCTGAGAGGCACAAATATGCCTAACACATTTAAAACCCTGATCCAGAATTAACCCGCAACAATCGGCCAGGGCGTTCAGAATAGAAGTTCAAGACTCCTTTTAGAAATTACTCAAGTACATGAGAGCGAACCTGAAAAACAAGACTTTTCTCTTTGTTACACTCCCGCTACGGGTCTGGCCGCCGCGCCCCATTCTCCGGGATTCCGGGGCCGCGGGCGCGCTCCGGGGTCCGGGCGAGTGGACACACCCCACCGCTCGGGCCAGCGCCCGCCCCTCCCGCCGGCCGGGGACCGCGCCCTCACCTGCTCCCGCTCCCGCATCCTCGGGGCTGCGCGCCCCGCTCAGCGACCCGCCTCCCGGGGCCCCGCTGCGCGGCCGCCGCAGCCGCACCCGCACGCCAGCCCGGGCCGCGGCGCGCTCATGGGGCTCGCACGCCTCACTTCCTGTCTCCAAAAACCCGGCTCGCAGACCATTCCCCTGGGCAGAGTCCGGCGGTGGCGACGGCGAGGGGCGAGGCCTGGAGGTGGGACCGGCCGGCGAGGAGCGCCGCACAAAGAAGCCCCGTGGGGTCGGGGGGTGGCAGGAGGACGGACAGACCGTCGGACCGACGCGGGACGCGCGGCCGGAGCAGCGGGGCGGCCGGGCCCAGGCGTCCCTCCCCCTGAGCCGGGCGGGCGGATCCGGGGAGGCGGCGGCGGCCCGTGACCTCAGAGAGTTGGAATGCGGGCAGCCGCGCGGGGGAGGCGCGGACAGCTGCGCCCGGCCGCCGGGGAGGGGGCGCGCCGCTGCTTTTTTTAATCGTATGATCACTTATTTTAAGAGTTTCCAAATAAAGCAAGGCTTTTAATAAAATGAGTGGAGGGGGTATTATTTAGGTTCCAGATAAAGGGTTTTATTCCTGTGTTATTAGGTAGGCTGTAAAATGCTGTTATTGATGGTTATTCGTTTACTCTGGTATATTTCTGAACACTATTGGAATACATTTCTTCTTTTCCTGCTTGCTCCTAAGGTTATGCCCCATATAACTAGACACTTCCAGTACTGGGTGGGAAAGCCCCCCCACCAAAAATGGTTCATATGCCTCAAATAACCTGTCAATCCCCAAAAGGGAGCTGTCTGCTTATGCAATACAGAGCAGAACTGTTAAGGATGGAGACTTGACAAAGTTGTCAAATCCCAGCTCCAACATTTACTAGCTGGATGACCTTGTGCAAATTTCTTAACTTCTCTTTACCTGTTTCCTCTCCTATAAAACAGGGATATTAATATCTTTGCACCGCAGGGGTGGGGGAAATAAATACTAAGCAATAGCCAATAACTTGTGTAAAGTATATATGAAGTGTTTCGTTTAACGTTTATTATACAGTATTCTTGTACTGCATTATTATTACTGTATTGCAGCACTTAAGCTGAGGAATAAAACTGTGTGACCCACTATTACAATAGTGTAAGATCTTTTCTTGGCATGTGGAACACAGAACCTTTTAATTTATGTAAATTTTAATTTCAGTGATTTTGTTTTAATGCTGTTGTTTCTGGAAAGCTTTTTAAAGTATTGTTTCATGTAAATCTCATTTTCTTAAACAATTAACAAAAACTTTTGAATACTTAACTCTGCATGAGACGTGGTCCCTGCACAACACGGACTTTTGGTTTAGTGGGTGATAAACGCACCTGCACACCACACACGCAGTACAAGGCCAAAGTGGGGAGCATTGTCATAGAGGTATGAGTGCTATCCAAGAGCAAAGCCCAGCAAGGTGCATCTTGGGTCGTTTAGCTAAAGGCAAATAAGATTACCTGTGTTTCTAAGGGAAAAAAAATAGATCAATTCTGTTTGTAATTGATATTTCAACTGAACTCTATGAGGGGGTCAATTTGTGTGTGAGCAAAGAAAAGAGATCTAAAAAGAAGTCACTTTGCTGGCTTCCCAAGGTAGAAAAACTGGAATCATGTGTGACTTCTCCCATTATCATCTCCAGCCTGTCATCAAGACCTGGTATTTCCTCCTTTGAAATGTCTCATGAATTCTTTGTTTCCTTTCTGTTCCCCCTGGAACATTCTAAATCCAAACCCTCATCATTTTACATCCGGATTATTGCAACAAGGGTGGTCGCCTGACATCTGGTTTCTCAGTTCTCTCTTATTTCCTTGCTAATACCAGGCTTCCTTCTCTTATCACCCTTACTGGACTCCCAAGGTTAAGTTCTTCTGCCTGACCTATAGGGACTTTCCAAACGGGCCTCTCTGACCACCTATATCGCTTTCTGCCCCTGTCAAGCTTTGCCCCTGGCCAGCAGCCCCTCCTGCCCTCCTTCCACTTGTCTAAGCCTTCTGCTTCTCTGCAAGTAAGACTCTGCTTCCAGGATGATTTTCTAGCCACACCATTCCACAGTGATCTCCACATTTGGCAAGAACTGTAAAAGTTGTTTCATGACGGCTTCTTTTATATCTCCTAGGATTCCTAGGACAGTACTGGGCAAAGAGTAGGCACTAAATAAAAACTTGTTAATTGAATCAGGAAGAAAATAAAAGAATTTTAAAAATAGAAAATGACCGTAAAACCCAAGAGATGTTAGACAACTGAGTTGAACTTCCTCCCTCACAGTCCACAGATGTCATTTACTGACCAAGTACCTAAGCCCTATTTTCCCTCAGCTATGTTAATTTGGCAGGAACATTCATGGGAAGGCACTTGAATAACACCTTCAAAATATTAGACATAAAATTATTAGCTTGTGTTGCATATCTAAGGAAGTGAGATAATTTATATGGTGCCACCCCCAAAGATACAAAAGGGTGTAAGTAAAAGTCCCCTTCTCACCCTGCCTGCTAGACACCCAGCTCTTCTCCTGGGGGGTAACCAGTGTTCCCTCATTCCTCTGTATCCTTACAAAGATGTTCTGCAGAGTTACAAGAAACTACATATAAGTATCTTTACCCCCTCTTGTTATCCAGAAGGTGGCATACTTACACATACTTTTACACTGGAAGTTATTTCTTACTAAAATAAATAAAATGTAAAAAGAAAGCCCAGCACATAAAATGATGAAAGACAAAAAGATGAAAGAAGGCTGGGCGCAGTAGCTTATGCCTGTAATTCCAGCACTTTGGGAAGCCTAGGAGGGCAGATCACCTGAGGTCAGGATTTCGAGATCAGCCTAGCCAACATGAAGAAACCCCGTCTCTACTAAAAATACAAAAATTAGCTGGGCGTGGTAGAGCATGCCTGTAGTCCCAGCTACTGGGGAAGTTGAGGCATGAGAATCGCTTGAGCCCAGGAGGCACAGGTTGTGGCGAGCCAAGATCACGCCACTGCACTCCAGCCTGGGTGACAGAGCAAGACTCTGTCTCAAAAAAAAAAAAAAAAAAGGAAAGGAAATTGTGGTTTGGTGGGTGCACTGACTAGTGTTTTCTTAGAAGTTCAAAAGTTAATCTGTTTTGATAGCATGGTGAATACCCACCGTATAAATATCATCATCTGCAAAAATCCAAATTGAATGAATGCCCTGCCACGCAAAGATAATGATTCCTGGCTGGGCGCGGTGGCTCACGCCTGTAATCCCAGCACTTTGGGAGGCCGAGGCGGGTGGATCATGAGGTCAGGAGTTCGGGACCAGCGTGGCCAATATGGTGAAACCCCGTCTCTACTAAAAAAATACAAAAATTACGCCCGGCACGGTGACTCACGCCTGTAATTCCAGCACTTTGAGAAGCCAAGGTGGGCGGATCACAAGGTCAGGAGATCGAGACCATGCTGGCTAACACGGTGAAACCCCATCTCTACTAAAAATATAAAAAATTAGCCAGGCATGGTGGTGGGCACCTGTAGTCCCAGCTACTTGGGAGGCTGAGGCAAGAGAATGGCGTGAACCCGGGAGGCGGAGCTTGCAGTGAGCCGAGATCGCATCACTGCACTCCAGCCTGGGCGACAGAGCGAGACTCCGTCTCAAAAAAAAAAAAAAAATTAGCCGGGCAGGTGGCACACGCCTGTAGTCCCAGCTACTCAGGAGGCTGAGGCAGGAGAATCGCTTGAACCCAGTAGGCGGAGATTGCAGTGAGCCGAGATCGCACCACTGCACTCCAGCGTGTGTGATAGAGTGAGACGCTGTCTCAAAAAAAAAAAAAAAAAGATGATCCCTGAGGAAGGGGACAGTGAGGGCTAGAACTAGAAATGTGTGGCCGGGTGCGGTGGCTCACGCTTGTAATCCCAGCACTTTGGGAGGCCGAGGCGGGCGGATCACGAGGTCAGGAGTTCGAGACCAGCCTGGCCAACGTGATGAAACCCTGTCTCTACTAAAAATACAAAATTTAGCCGGGCGTGGTGGAGGGCGCCTGTAGTCCCAGCTACTTGGGAGGCTGAGGCAGGAGAATCGCTTGAACCCGGGAGGTGGAGGTTGCAGTGTGCCGAGATCGCGCCATTGCACTCCAGCCTGGGGGACAAGCGCCAGACTCCGTCTCAAAAAAAAAAAAAAAAATAGAAATGTGAAGTCTTTGGTCTCTGAATCTGCACCTTAAGTTCTGCCTACCACACTCAATACTGTGTCACATGCAACACCTTTTCAGTTGCAAAAGAGCAACCATTTTATGGATAGATTCCCCTGGACATCAGAGAAATGATTATCTTGGCAGTGTGTTTGTTGAAATGGAGAAGCATGTCTGCCTCAGTAGCAAGTGACTGCTGTGACTGTAATTCCCAACACTTAGGGCCTTTGATCCAAGTATGTCTATGCCATGTGATAATCACTGTTGGAAAACACTTGTCCATTCAGCCCACATATATTTAGAAGCCAGGTGCTGCAAGGAGAAAGGTAAATAGATGCATACCCCTGTCCTCAAAGACTCACCATGTGAACAACAGGTGAATATGTAATTGTAGTAGGTGAGGAAATTTATACATGGTTATACTTTATAGTCTGAATGGACTGGTAATGTCTCATTAATCACTGTGATCAGCTTCTGCTTGAGTCTGGAAAAGCAGACTCAAAAGGCTGACAAAAAAAGGTTGACTGAGTACTCAAAGAAAAGCAAAGCTTTGGGCCTGGCACGGTGGCTCACACCCAGCACTTTGGGAGGTCGAGGTGGGCGGATCATGAGGTCAAGAGAGCAAGGCCATCCTGGCCAACGTGGTGAAACCCTGTCTTTACTAAAAATACAAAAATTAGCTGGGTGTGGTGGCACGCGCCTGTAGTCCCAGCTACTCGGGAGGCTGAGGCAGAAGAATCCTTTGAACCCAGGAGATGGAGGTTGCAGTGAGCTGAGATCACGCCACTGCACTCCAGCCTGGCGACAGAGTGAGACTCCGTCTCAAAAAAAAAAAAAAAAAAAAAAAGAAAGAAAAGCTTTTCAAGCAGGAAGACACCCCCACTCCCACCCCACCTTCCCCCATCCCCTAGTGCTTCTACACACTCACACACGCACACACGTGCAAAGGATGTGCAACATCCAGCTGAAATACAACCTGAGAAGAGATTGCAGACGTGGTTGGGGGGCAATGTTAGAAGACTCATGGCTCCATGGAGATGGGGTTGGTACTCAGCCCTTCTGACTTCAAAGCCAATGCTCTTTTCAGTCATCTTCTCTTTTTGGAAGACAGCCCAGAGCCCTCTTAGCTGGCACTTTGGGTTTGTTGAAATCTGGTCTTCACACTGTCCCCTAGAGGAAAACATGTTGTTTCCCCTAAATCAGAGAACATTTCCAAGCTGGGGAAAAAAAAAAATACTGTCCAGTATAGTCTTTTTCAAGCCTAGCACTCCTACTCCCTCTAATGGCTTCTCTTAGGGCATTGTCATGAACATCTTCTTCGAGATGTGATGTAGTTTGTGAAGCTGCAGTTTACAGGGAAGTGCCTGGAACTGCACTGGAACACCAAATGAACCATTGGTTTAGTGGGTTTGCCCCTCCTGTGATCGAGACATCATAACATCTTAGATCTAAAGGTGGGAGGTCTCAAGCAGCCTTTCAGTCTCTTTTCCACAGTTGTCCTAAAAGTTAGCTCATTGTCCTAAAAGTTAACGCTTTCTTGAATATATTTTAATAAGTTTCCCTACTCTGAATATGTTTTAATGAAAACATTACTTTTTATTAAATGTTATTCTCAATATTATGTTAATATTGACTGAGAATTGGGTACCCAGTAATGGTAAAACATGTTTTTGTTCTTAGTTCTGAAATGGTTGGTAAAGGAATAAAAGTAATTCATCTGTCTTTTGGATTGTGAGTGTCATGAAAGCAGGGAGTTGGTCTTGCTCCTCTTTGCGCTCTGGCTCCTAGCACTGTATCCCAGTGCAGGTACTTAATTTTTAATCAGCAAGCATAGTACTGCTATAAGCCAGGCACAGTTCAATATGCTTCACAAATATTAACTTATTTCATCCTTATAGTAACCCTTTGCAGGTGAAACTAGTATCATACCTATATCACAGATAAGGAAACTGAGGCACAGAGATGAGAAGCAATTTGCCGAAGGTCTCAGAGGGAGTGGCAGAGCCAGGATTCAGACCCAGACGGTCTGGCTGCAGTGCCCTTGTTCTGTGTCATTCTGCTCTGCTGCCTGTCATCAATGTTGAATGAGTGTATGATCACTGGATTTATCCTTGAGGAATGCTTTTGTAAATTAGGTCTTTAATTTCTTTTACCCTATTAATATTTAATGAGTGCTTACTATGTGTCCAGCATCCTGAAAGGTTGGAGAAATATAAAGCCCTACAGAGAGTTTATAATTTTGTTAGAGAAGACACACACACACACACGAAATAACATTGCACAGAATATATTATTATACTAATAGCTTCCATATAGATGCCATAGGAATTCACAAGAAAGGATTATATGAGATTATTAAAGGACCACAAGACAGACCCTAGGTAGCCCCACAACTCCTGTTTCTGCTGTCCCCACAACCCACTCCTGACCCCTAGTGTGGATTGCTTAGGTAATAAACATGGCAAAAATAAGAGGTTTGGCAGATGTAATTGAGGTCGTGAATCAGCTGATTTTGGGGTCAGGTCCTGGGTGGGCCTAACTTAATTAAATGAAAGCCCTTGGCTGGTCTCAAACTTCTGGTCTCAAGTGATCCTCCCACCTCTACTTCACTGAGCTGAAATTACAGGCATGAGCCACTGTGCCTGGCCTTTACTGGCTTAAGTGAACAGACATGTTAGTGAACCCTTTGGCAAAGAACTGTGGGCAGCCTCTAGGACTTGAGGGTGGCTTCCAGATGATAGCCAGAAAAAAATCTGGGTCCTTACTCATAAAGCCACAAGGAAATGAATTTTTTTTTTTTTTTTTTGAGACAGGGTCTCACTCTGTCATCAAGGCTGTAGTGGCATGATCTTGGCTCACTGCAACCTCTGCCTCCCAGGCTCAAGCAATCCTCCCCTCTCAGCTTCCCAACCAGCTGAGACTAGAAGTGCATGCCACCACGCCCAGCTAATTTTTTGTACTTTTGAAGAGACATGTTTTTGCCATGTTGCCCAGGCTGGTCACGAACTCCTGGTCTCAAGTGATCCGCCAGCCTAAGCCTCCCAAACTGCTGGGATTACAGGCATGAGCCACCGCACTCAGCCAGAAATGAATTCTTGCTAACAACCTGAATGAGCCTGAACATAGATTCCTCCTCAGTCAAGCCTCCAGATGAGAATACAGCCTGCCTGACACAACTGTAGCCTTGTGAGACCCTGAGCAGAGGACCCAGTGAGGTTGACCCACGGAAACCATGAGATGATAAACGTTTGTGTTTTAAGCTGCTAAATTTGTGGTCATCTGTTATGCAGCAATGGATAACAGAGACCACTCTCAGGAATTAGTGGATATGAGGGAGAAAGGAGACCTCTCTGTGCCTCCTCTGTTTCCCAGGTTTTGTGATCAGGGATAGGGAGAATTCGGCTATTGATACAAATAGGGGAATCAAGAGTAGTAACCTATTGAGTGGAGGAAGGGGAGATGAAGGCGACTTCTGTCTAAGCGCTGAGTTGGGAGAAAATAAGAGTAGTTACTGGCCGGGCGCGGTGGCTCACGCCTTAATCCCAGCACTTTGGGAGGCCGAGGCGGGCGGATCACGAGGTCAGGAGATCGAGACCATCCTGGCTAACACGGTGAAACCCCGTCTCTACTAAAAATACAAAAAAAATTAGCCGGGCGTGGTAGCGGGCGCCTGTAGTCCCAGCTACTCGGGAGGCTGAGGCAGGAGAATGGCGTGAACCCGGGAGGCGGAGCTTGCAGTGAGCCGAGATCGCGCCACTGCACTCCAGCCTGGGCGACAGAGCGAGACTCCGTCTCAAAAAAAAAAAAAAAAAAAAAAAAAAAAAAAAAAAAAAAAAGAGTAGTTACTTAGAATTTGGGAGTGGGGTTTGTGTGAGAATTCAAGGCTGATGGAAAATTCGGTCATTATCAGCACAGAGTTGACAACTTAAGTCCTAAGAACAAAAGTGTTGTCCCATGGAGGGTGTTCAGAGAAGCAGGAGGATGGGATTCGTCTCGGGGAGAGGCCACGGGTGGGCCTGGAAGAAGGAAGGCAGAACCAAACCCAGGAGGGCCAGTGTACTGCAGAGTCAAAGACTTGACGGATTGGCTCTGTTGCTCTGGATAGTCCATTTTCCCTTCAAAGGTAATTGCAGTGCAACCTCTAAGGGGCAGACTCCATTTTACAGGTAAGAAAAGTTGAAATACCTGGACCGATACCATACTGACAGTAAGTGAGGGCTGGATTTGAACTCGCGTCTCATATCACAGCCCAAGATCTTTCTGCTACACATTTAATTCATTCTTAACATCAAAGAGAGAATAAAATGAATAAGCGGAGGGCCAGCCGAGAGACTAACGAAAGGTCCCCGAAGGGCCCGGGAGGCGGAGCTGCAGGACCACCCGCACGCGCACGCCGCCGCCCTCCTTGCCTGAGCACAGGTTTCGCGGGTAGAAGGCGTGCGCAGGCGCGGACACGGGCGCATGCGCGTTCACTCCGGCGCGCAGTGCCGGCCGGGGCGGGGATACGCCGTGTGCGCGGCCGGGGGCGGAACGGAGGAGGAGGCGGTGGTGGCCCGGCTGCGGGGTAGGAGTCCGCGGCAGCCTCCGGGTAAGCCAAGCGCCGCGCAGTGCTGAGTTCCCGCACGCCGCAGAGCCATGGAGATCGGCACCGAGATCAGCCGCAAGATCCGGGTGAGGCCCGTGCCGGGCGGGGGTGGGAAGCCAGGTCTCGGCGAGCGGGCGGTTGTCAGGAGTAACGGGGACTGTGGGCCCGGGTGGACGCCGCGGCCTGGCCTCCGCTGGACGCTCCTGGCGGGCTGCGGCTCCTCCTCGTCCAGGCCGCCTCGGGCCTGGGGACATTTGCGGCCTCGGAGCGTGGCTGC
This sequence comes from Pan troglodytes, assembly GCF_028858775.2. Lineage (NCBI taxonomy): Eukaryota > Metazoa > Chordata > Mammalia > Primates > Hominidae > Pan > Pan troglodytes. The sequence goes on from NC_072413.2 coordinate 86,568,540, forward strand.
GGCTGAAGTAGCCGCCGGGAAATGGAAGGACAGGCGCAGGCCCGGCTGGAGCCACCACCGCGGCGCAGGGCGCCGCTTTGGATCCGCTGCGGGAGGTGGGCGCCGCGGGGCTGGAGCTGGAGTGGGGTGCGGGGTGGGGGGCGGTGCAGGCGAGGCTCCTCCCCGCCCCCGCCCGGGGGATCCGAGGTGCGCGCACCAGCAAAGTGGCCTCAGCCGCTGCAGAGTCCGGTCTTCTTTTCCTAGAGCCGCCTTTCTCACATGCACGTTTGCTCTTTTTCTCTCAGAGTGCCATTAAGGGGAAATTACAAGAATTAGGAGCTTATGTTGGTAAGTGTTTTTTTGGTTGTTAGTCTTACAGAATTTAGAGTTTGCAGCTAATAGAATTTTAGTCAATGCATATTTCTCACCGTACTTTGGACATTGGGAGAGACTCCCTTCTACCTTCTTCAAATCTTATACTCCCTGGTTACTTCTTTATCATCTTTTTGCAACCTTGTTTTTTTTCTCCCAAACCTCCTTCTGTTATGGTGTTTTGAAATTTAGTTTCCTCCGTTAAGGCTCTGTTTGACCGAATTTTATTTTATGTTTTTCCTATTCTCTCTCTCTCTCATTTTAAATTCTAGGGACGGGTCTCGCTACGTTGCCCAGGCTGGTCTTAACTCCTGGGCTCAAGCAATTATCTGACCTTAGCCTCCCTAGGTGCTGGGAGTGCGGGGATTACTGGTGTGAGCCACCATGCCTGTTTAAAGTTTCCTATTCTTGTTACTTTCCTCTTGACATTTGTTTTTAGAACTCTGATGTTGGATGTGAATGTTTGATGCTTTCTGGCATTTGCTTCTGTAATGGTTCAGTGAGTTTTATTTTCCGATCTCTTTATGTTTTCCCTCTCTCTGAAACAGTAAGGCTTTTTCCGTCTCTTTATTCTAATTTGAGTGTTTACTCTGGGTCAGGTACTGTGCTTAACTATTGTATATGCATTAACTCAGGATAATCCCTACGAGAATCCTGGAAGGTAAGTGGCAGTATCTTTGACTGTGTAAACAAGGAAACTGAGGCTTTGCCTACTTGAGCAAGGTTTTATGGTTTGCCCCCAAAGCTGGTGCCTCCTATAAAAATAATAGCTACCACTAATGACAGTGGTTCTCAAAGTGTGGGAGACTCCAAGGGCCTCTGAAGTCAAAACTGTTTTCATATTAATACTAAGATGGTATTTGTTATTTTTCACTGTGGTGGTGGTGTTTGGATTGTGTAAAACTAATGGTTGATAAAACTTGTCAGCATAGTAACACCATAATGAAATCATATTCAAATCACTCCCCCCTTGTAGTTTTTTTCTTTTTGAGCCAATTACACTTAAAATGTCATTGATGAAGATGTGAAGTCCAGGGTTTACAAAATATTTTTTATCTTCTTAGTATTCAGTGCGAGGAAATAGAAATGCTCATAAAACATTTTTATTGTATACTGAAATACGGTTGTTCTGAGGAAAATCATTTTAGTTGAGAACTAAGCTAGCCACCTCTTTCAGGGAACATCATTTTTAACTTCAAAGTACTGACAAACTGGTTACATACACTAGGATATTTGGCAGATATTTACTTGAAAGTGAGCAAAGAAAAGAATCCATAGTCTTTGTTGCCAATCACATGTGAGCTTTCAAATGAAAATTAGAATTTTGGAAAATCTGAGCCTGCCTCCATGAATTTCACAGCTTCCCAGTACTTAAAAAAATTCTGATTAAATAAATGGTGATTTAAAAAAAATTTGTTATTATTATTATTTTTTTTGAGATGGAATTTCACTCGTTACCCAGGCTGGAGTGCAGTGGCGTGATCTTGGCTCACTGCAAGCTCTGCCTCCCGGGTTCAAGCGATTCTTTTGCCTCAGCCTCCCAAGTAGCTGGGATTACAGGCATCTGCCACTACACCCAGCTAATTTTTTGTATTTTTAGTAGAGACAGGGTTTCACCATGTTGGCCAGGCTGGTCTCAAACTCCTGACCTTGTGATTCGCGTGCCTCAGCCTCCCAAAGTGCTGGGATTACAGGTGTCAGCCACTGCATCCGGCCAACTCAATGGTGATATTAAAAAATAATTATTTTATATTGCATAATGAAATATATCAACGTGTCAGTGGTTTTTGTAGCTAAGTGAACCAATCTTTTCTAAATAACCAATGCATAATATTACAAAATTATGCAGTGGATTAAAGATTTATTTAAACTCTGGGGTGGGTCAGTGGATTTCTGTGCAACAGTTCAAAAAGGTCATTGACGTATTTGACATTCCACGTTGCTTTAACATTTAATAAGCTACCACTTGTTTAGTTTTGGTGTAGTGTCACAGAAGAATATCCACCTTATCTGAAAAGACTATCAGAATACTCCTTTTTCAACTGCATATCTGTGAGACCAGATTTTTTCATATTCTTCAGTCATAAGCACATAGAACAAGATATATAAAAATATGAAACAAGGCCAGTCTTTGCAGTAAATTTTTCTTTTTCTTTTTTTTGAGATGGGGTCTCACTCTGTGGTTCGGGCTGGAGTGCAGTGGTGCAATCTTGGCTCACTGCAACCTCCGCCTCCCAGGTTCAAGCAATTCTCCTGCCTCAGCTTCCCGAGTAGCTGGGATTACAGGCACCTGCCACCACCTCCCCCCCCCGGCTAATTTTTGTGTTTTTAGTGGAGGCGATGTTTCACCATGTTGGCCAGGCTGATCTCGACCTCCTGACCTTAGGTGATCCACCTGTCTCAGCCTCCCAGAGTGCTGGGATTACAGGCGTGAGCCACTGTGCCTTGCCTAAATTTTTTTTTGGAAAATTTAATAATGTTACTTGTGTTAATATAATTGGATTTATGATTAACACGTGATGGATTTATTTTTTAATGAATTAATAAATACTTTTTAATTAAAAATGATCAGTTCTAATTTTGAACACCATAAATAATAGAACCTGCATAAACCAAAGAAGGGGCCCAAGACCAAACAGTTTGAGAATTGGCAATTTATGGAGTACTTACCACCATTTGCTGGGCACTTTCATAAACGATTTGTTGTCAGGATTGTTGGAAGACTAACAGATGAGAGAATTGAGGCTCAGAGAAAATAAAGCTGAACCAAGATTTATTTATTCTTTTATTCTTTCAACACTTGAACTGCATTTTTTATAGTTTTCTTTGAAACAAAAAAAGTACTTCTGAAATGAACCTTTCTGCCTGCATAGAAATATTACAAGTATTTAAGGTATTAAAGAAATTTGTCACAGCATGGTGGTTCACGCCTGTAATCACAGCACTTTGGGAGGCCGAGGTGGGTGGATCACTTGAGGTCAGGAGTTTGAGACCAGCCTAGTCAACATGCTGAAACCTGGTGTCTACTAAAAATACAAACATTAGCTGGGTGTGGTGGCAGGTGCCTGTAATCCCAGCTACTCGGGAGGCTGAGGCAGGAGAATCGCTTGAACCCAGGAAGCAGAGCTTGCAGTGAGCCGAGATTGTGCCACTACACTCCAACCTGGGAGACAGAGCAAGACTCTGTCGTAAAAGAAAAAAAAAAAAAGAGAACTCGAATGGAGTTTTGAGGGTCAGAGATTAGAGTTCCTGATAACAGCTTTTGCTTCCTTATCTTCTTAGTGAGGTTTTTGTTTTTTTGTTTTTTTAAATCCTAGACGTCACTCTCATAATCACTGTAGGATTACCACTAGGAGGGTGTTTTTTGGCTTCTTTTATTTATTTTATTTATTTATTTATTTATTTATTTTGAGACAGAGTCTTGCTCTGTTGCCCAGGCTGGAGTGCAGTGGCAGGATCTCAGCGCACTGCAAGCTCCACCTCCTGGGTTCACGCCATTCTCCTGCCTCGGCCTCCCGAGTAGCTGAGACTATAGGCGCTCGCCACCACACCCAGCTAATTTTTTGTATTTTTAGTAGAGACAGGGTGTCACTGTGTTAGCCAGGATGGTCTCGATCTCCTGAACTTGTGATCTGCCCACCTTGGCCTCCCAAAGTGCTGGGATTACAGGCATGAGCCACCGTGCCCGGCCTTTTTTCTTTTTCTTTTTTTTTTTTTATCCTAGACCTCACCCTTATAATCATTGTAGGATTACCACTGTGAGGGTAAAACCGTGCATTGAGTTGACATTATTTAATGTTAAAATTGAGTTTTTTAAATGATGTGGAGCTTTTGGGTCTATTTGTTTATTCGATGTTGCTACAAGTTTGTTACCGTGAGTAATTGAAACCTGCCTTTAGCAAGGGTAAAGATGTTCACTTGAGAAATGAGTGTTATTTTGAAACATTGCAAATTAAAACTAAACAAAACTCAATTCTTTTTCTTGGGGAATGTTCAAATATTTCCCATATGCTTCTTTGAAATTAATAAGCATTATTAAAAAGATTCAAGGAAGTGAATGCACGCTCAAGTTTGACCCTATAATTCAGAATGTTTAGTTTTGTAGGTATCAATTATTCTTAATTTCCATTCTTCTGGTAATTGAAATACCTGTGGAATGAAGAGAAAAAAATTAAAGCTAAGCCATCTTGTCCAATGTAATTCCAGTAGAGCTCTGCGACTCTAAAGCTTAGAGCTACATCTATATTTTCAAGCACATCAACTTTAAGAAGAAAGTTTTGAGGAAACAAAGTTTTGATCTACCTTTCCTTTTAAATAGATGAAGAACTTCCTGATTACATTATGGTGATGGTGGCCAACAAGAAAAGTCAGGACCAAATGACAGAGGATCTGTCCCTGTTTCTAGGGAACAACACAATTCGATTCACCGTATGGTATGTTTCTGAATTTTTGTGCCTCAGACCAAAGTTTGGCACAAGCCTGAGTTGATATTCTGTCCAAAGAGAGGTTCTTGACACTTGAGTTAGGTTTACTTTGGAGAGGCAGTTTGTGAGTGATGAGAGCACAGCCTCTGTATTAGTCCATTTTCACAGTGCTATGAAGAAATACCCGAGACTGGGTAATTTCTAAAAGAAAGAGGTTTAATTGACTCAGAGTTCCACATGGCTGGGGAGGCCCCAGGAAGGGGAAGCAAGCACCTTCTGCACAAGTCGACAGGAAAGAGAAGAGTGAAGGAGGAACTTCCAGAGACTTATATAAAATCATCAGATCTTGTGAGAACTCACTGTCTCTTGAGAACTCGGGAACTCACTGTCTCTTGAGAACTCACTATCATGAGAACATCATGGGGGAAACCACCCCCATGACCCAGTCACCTCCCTCCCTTGACAGGTAGGGATTACAATTCAATATAAGATTTGGGTGGGGACACAGAGCCAAACCTTATCAGCCTCTGAAGCCAGACAGCCAAAGTTGAATCCTGGCTGTGTCTTGCCTTGGTTTCTCTAGCTATAAAATGGAAATAGTACGGCCACTTGCTTTATAAAATTATTATTGAGGATCAAATGGGCTAATATGTGTAAAGTACTTATAGGTGTCCCTAGCATTTTCCTAAGGAATTCTTAGTATATGTCGGCTATACTTAATATGTTTCTTTTGTAAACTTCTATATCTTTTTTTTTGAGACAGGGTCTTGCTCTGTCACCAGGCTGGAGCACAGTGGTACAATCATGGCTCGCTGCAGCCTCGATCTCCTGGTTTCAAGTGATCATCCCATTGCAGTCCCCTCCCTCCTGCACTCCCATGCCTGACTAATTTTTAAATTTTTTGTTCAGACAGGGTCTTAGTATGTTGCCCTGGATGCTCTTGAACTCCTGGGCTCAAGCAGTCCTCCTGCCTTGGCCTTCAGAAGTCTTGGGGTTATAGGTATGAGCCACCGCACCTGGCCAGCTTCTGTATCTTATAGTTCCTTTTCCCCCACCAAAACCAGTTACAGATGTTTTTTTGAACTGGGTTGGCTTCTTATATTGCCTTTTACAATGAGTTACCTTTTAGAGGGCAAGGTTTTCGGTTTCTCACTTTTCTGTTTCTCACTTTTTAAGCTTTTTGTTAAACTCACACCTTCATTTTGAGTAATAATTGTAGTGTAATGTTACAGCATATTTTGAGATTATAAGTTTTTTTAAGTTTGGAATTTTAAAATAGGCAACTTTGCTTTTATACATAAATTACTGTTATATGCCTTTAGTTGAGAATACTGACTAGAAGAGTAAGATTCAACTTAAGGTGCTAGGTCCTGGTACCAGGTTTGAGGTAAAGTGAGGATGAGGGCTGGAGGATAATGATGTAGCTGAGAATAGACAGACGAAATACTTTATTAGGCCTCTCAGGCTAGGAACTACCAGTTACCGTGAAAGGTGATGATGTAGCAGAAGTGAGCAAGTGGCCTGCCGAATTTGAGTGCAAGAGGAGGCACTGAGTGGGGAGATGAGCCTGGTTAAGTTCTTGCCTTTATACCAAAGGTCATCTTCAAGGTGTTTTTGCCCAAGTAGGCAACTGTATGCTTATCAACCTTCTTGAAATTCTGCACAGAATTCTCTGGGTTTATACATTGCACAAATTTGAAGAACATTGTATAGTGGTCATCAGTTGTTATCATACACTGCTGCCTCACTGTGGGTGACCCAACCCATTTGTTACAATTTGTCCCCAGAGGTTATTCCCTCCCAGCCCCCCTGCAAAAAAAGATTGTGGGTCTTTTGACTGGGGAAATTACCATTATTGTGAGTACTATTTTTTTTTCTAAAGTGACCGAGTAGATCCTTTTCTCCGATAACTTGATAGAATACTTAGATTTTTAAAACAGACTACCAAATGAATTTAAAACCAAATTAATTCAACATTCTCATCTGGCCATAAATTGAGTTCTTTAACATGTAGTGAAGCAAAGGGTGATGTCCCCATTTTGGCACTTTGCTTTCTTAAGTTAGTGTTCATTAACACCAGCCCCAAACAGACTATTGTGATTATTTGGAGCCTTGAAGTAATTGTGTCCGTGGGGACAGTAGCATGTGACTAGGGTTCTCATTGAAACATGAGGTTTCTGGCATTTTTTGAGAGGTACTGGGAAGGGATGTAAGGCAAAGTACCTCATTTATAACTACCAAAACAGGTTATGTTACAAGCAAGATTACAGCCTTACAGCATCAGTTTTCAAAGTAATAGAGTGAAATGATATAGCATAGTTTGAGATTATAACTTGTTTTAACCTCTCAGAATTAAGTTGTCCAAGACACCATCTAGTTTAAGCAGTTAATATAAGCTGCTTAAGTGGTGGTAATAATAAGCAATATTACATGTTTATGATACTTGTTTTACTGTAAGCTACAGTAAATCTTTAGTACTTACAAACAGGGTGACATATTTTGTAGACTAAGACTGGTCAGATGATATTCTTTCCCATATTTTTGCAGAGGCTAGATGTTGAAAACAGTGAAGAAAAAAATACAATTTTTTATTGACTTCTGTAGGATTTATACAAAACCCTTTTTTAAAAATGTGAAGTTTGAAAGTTAATACCATTTATTCACTAAATACAGCTTATCAGTATTTATCTCAGCTAGGTGCAGTGGCTCACGCCCGTAACCTCAGCACTTTGGGAGGCTGAGGCAGGTGGTTCTCTCAAGTCCAGGACTTCAAGACCAGCCTGGACAACACAGTGAAACCCCATCTCTATTTAAAAACAATAAAAATATTAAAAAATTTAAAAAATTATCTCTGAATATAATGTCATAAATTTAGAGTGACAGTTGAATTGAAATCTTTCTTAACAGAAGGTTTATTTTTGTTTTTTGTTTTTTTCCTCAGGCTTCATGGTGTATTAGATAAACTTCGCTCTGTTACAACTGGTAAGATTCATAACATTTTTTTTTTTAATTTCTGCTTGCTATGGCATATGATTTGTTTCTTTCTAAAGTCATAGTGCTTTGGGAAAAACCCATCAATTTCAAAACAGTGGTTCATTTGAACTTTTTTAGAAAGCACATACTTTTATGAACTTAAGAGCAGTAAATTTAACATAATTCAAAGATAATTTAAGTGTGGGAGAGGGAGCAGTGCACTTTATCCGAAGGAAATAATTACATATATGTGCAAAGATTTAGCCTCAAGGATATTTCAGTATTTTATAATTGAAAACAATTTAAAAGTTCAGTCATAATAAACGAAATTGTTGTATTACCATGTGTGGAATAATATTCAACTATTAAAAATAATGTTGTGGAAGAATAACAGAATATACACGCATAAGATAACATGTTTTAAAAAATGTGTATATATGCTCTTCCCCCGAAAAATCACCTTTGAGATAATTGGTGATTTTTATTTATATTTTTAAAATTTTCTACAATAAACATATTGCTTTTGAATTGGTGATGAGGAAGGAAACGACTTAAAGTAATAAAAATAGATGGCCGGGCACAGTGGCTCACGCCTGTAATCCCAGCATTTTGGGAGGCCAAGGTGGGCGGATCATGGGCTCAGGAGATGGAGACCATCCTGGCCAACCAACATGGTGAATCTCCGTCTCTACTAAAAATACAAAAATTAGCCAGGCATCGTGGCACATGCCTGTAATCCCAGCTACTTGGGAGGCCGAGGCAGGAGAATCGCTTGAACCAGGGATTTGGAGGTTGCAGGGAGCCGAGAACACGCCACTGCCCTCCAGCCTGGCGACAGAGTGAGACTCCATCTCAAAAATAAATAGATAAATAAAAATAAGAAATAAAAATAGATTAAAAGGACTGTATTTTTCTTTTCAGAACCCTCTAGTCTGAAGTCTTCTGATACCAACATCTTTGATAGTAACGTGCCTTCAAACAAGAGCAATTTCAGTCGGGGAGATGAGAGGAGGCATGAAGCTGCAGTGCCACCACTTGCCATTCCTAGCGCGAGACCTGAAAAAAGAGATTCCAGAGTTTCTACAAGTTCGCAGGAGTCAAAAACCACAAATGTCAGGTAAGAGTCTGGTGTAGACCTGCTGGGGGCAGATGGCTCTGTGTATGTGACATTTATATTAGTTTTTATATCTTTCAGTTTGCTGTTCTCAGCAATTTTTAGAAACAATGAAGTGATCATGAGTAGTTTTTTGAATAAAATAATGGATAAGATCTAAGTATGATTATCTTTTATCACAAATTTAGTAAATCAAAGTTTAAAGAAAGTGCAATTTCAAAGCAGTTTTGAATGGAATATGTAAAGGGAGTATCCTCAGTTTTTTCATTGAAATTTTTCAAGTAAACATTCTTTAAAGATTTGGTGATAATTGCCCTAATTTGGCTGTAATACATTTTGTTGTTCTTTTAAATAGACAGACTTACGATGATGGAGCTGCAACCCGACTAATGTCAACAGTGAAACCTTTGAGGGAGCCAGCACCCTCTGAAGATGTGATTGATATTAAGCCAGAACCAGATGATCTCATTGACGAAGACCTCAACTTTGTGCAGGAGAATCCCTTATCTCAGAAAAAACCTACAGTGACACTTACATATGGTTCTTCTCGCCCTTCTATTGAAATTTATCGACCACCTGCAAGTAGAAATGCAGATAGTGGTGTTCATTTAAACAGGTTGCAATTTCAACAGCAGCAGAATAGTATTCATGCTGCCAAGCAGCTTGATATGCAGAGTAGTTGGGTATATGAAACAGGACGTTTGTGTGAACCAGAGGTGCTTAACAGCTTAGAAGAAACGTATAGTCCGTTCTTTAGAAACAACTCGGAGAAGATGAGTATGGAGGTTTGTATGTACTTTTAAATTCTGGCTTAGGCTAAAAATCGGCAGTTCTTGATACCAAATAATATATGAAGTAACTAAACACATATTCCAAGGCCGGGCGCAGTGGCTCACACCTGTAATCCCAGGACTTTGGGAGGCCGAGGCGGGTGGATCACGAGGTCAGGAGATTGAGACCATCCTGGCTAACACGGTGAAACCCCGTCTCTACTAAAAATACAAAAAATTAGCCAGGCATGGTGGCAGGCGCCTGTAGTCCCAGCTACTCGGGAGGCTGAGGCAGGAGAATGGCGTGAACCTGGGAGGCGGAGCTTGCACTGAGCCAAGATCGTGCCACTGCACTCCAGCCTGGGCAACAGAGCGAGACTCCGTCTCAACCAAAAAAGAAAAAACAAAAAAAACCACATATTCCAAGTTTATTTTATTTTATTTTACTTTTTGAGAAGGAGTTTCGCTCTTGTTGCCCAGGCTGGAGTGTGATGGCGCGATCTCAGCTCACTGCAACCTCCACCTCCTGGGCTCAAGCGATTCTCCTGCTTCAGCCTCCCGAGTAGCTGGGATGACCCGCCACCACGCCTGGCTAATTTTTTGTATTTTTAGTAGAGACGGGGTTTCACCGTGTTGGCCAGGCTGGTCTTGAAATCCTGGCCCTGTGATCCACCCACCTTGATCTTGGCTCACTGCAACCTGTGCTTCCCAGGTTCAAGTGATTCTTCTGATTCAGCCTCCTGAATAGCTGGGATTACAGGTGTGTACTACCACGACCAGCTAATTTTTGTATTTTTAGTAGAGATGGTGTTTCACCATGTTGGACCAGGCTGGTCTCGAACTCCTGACCTCAGGTGATCTGCCCTCCTTGGCCTCCCAAAGTGTTGGGATTACAGGCATGTGCCATGGCGCCCGGCCCCAAGTTTATTTTTAAATTGTTTTATCTGCTGTTTCTCATGCTATACCAGATTTTCCTCTCCATGGCTTGCTCCTAGAGTTCTTTTGTATCACATCTGTATACCTTTTTGGGATTTCCAGCATTTGAGATATTAATCTTAAATTAATTTGGGGGGTTTCAATCAATTTTAGATTGTTCATGGTAATTGCTAGTGAGCAACCAATTAACTCTGTTTTATTAGTTTCCTCAATAGCACTGTATGCAGCTGTTGATAAAATAAATGTAAAGTTCTAATTTTTGTTTTAGCTAAAGGTTGACTGTTAGGGATAATATTTATATTTATAGTATTTATTTATTTATTTATTTTGATATGGTGTCTCACTCTGTCGCCCAGGCTGGAGTGCAGTGGCATGATCTTGGCTCCCTACATCCTCCACCTCCCGGGTTCAAGTGATTCTTCTGCCTCAGCCTCCTGAGTAGCTCGGACTACAGGCACATGCCGCCACGCTCAGCTAATTTTTGTATTTTTATAGAGACAGGGTTTCACCATATTGGCCAGGCTGGTCTCGAAATCCTGACCTTGTGATCCGCCCACTTTGGCCTTCCAAAGTGCTAGGATTACAGATGTGAGCCACCACACCCAGCCTCAGATTTATATTTTTACATAAAACCAAGAAATACTCTGTGAATTTCTCATATTACTGTGTACTGTTTTTTTCTTAAAATGGAAACATTTTGTGGTAGAACTTTTGTTATTTTCTGAGATTAGGTAAGCATAAATTTTATCTGATTGCAGGATGAAAACTTTCGGAAGAGAAAGTTGCCTGTGGTAAGTTCAGTTGTTAAAGTAAAAAAATTCAATCATGATGGAGAAGAGGAGGAAGAAGATGATGATTACGGGTCTCGAACAGGAAGCATCTCCAGCAGTGTGTCTGTGCCTGCAAAGCCTGAAAGGAGGTACCTTGAACATGGCTGTAAATTAATCTTTAACTGCCTTGGTGGAGTCTTCCTGATTTATTGAAGAGAATAATCACGAAAATAATTTTTGTTTGTTTTTTGAGACGGAGTCTCGCTCTGTCAACCAGGCTGGAGTGCAGTGCCATGATCTCGGCTCACTGCAACCTCTGCCTCCCAGGTTCAAGTGATTCTCCTGATTGAGCCTCCTGAATAGCTGGGATTACAGGTGTGTACTACCACGACCAGCTAATTTTTGTATTTTTAGTAGAGATGGTGTTTCACCATGTTGGACCAGGCTGGTCTCGAACTCCTGACCTCAGGTGATCTGCCCTCCTCAGCTTCCCAAAGTGTTGGGATTACAGGCATGAGCCACCGCACCTGACATAAATATTTAATGTAATACCGTGTAGGACTTTTCCATTGGGTTTTGAGAAACACATTAATGAGAGAAATTGCTTAACATTGGAGAGGATTGCAGAGAATATTGACTAATATGGTGGGGTGAGGAGGAACAACATCAATTAAGATTCAGATTTATTATTTAAAAAAACTAAAAGGGGCCTAGGCATGGTGGCTCATGCCTGTACCTAGCACTTTGGGAGGCTGAGGCAGGAGGATTGCTTGAGACCAGGAGTTCGAGACCAGCCTGGGCAATGTAATGAGTCTTTGTCTCTAAAAAAAATTAAAATAAATTAGTTGGTCATTGTGGCAGGCACCTGTAGTCCTGGACTGGAGAGGTGGATGTGGAAGCATTGCTTGACCCTAGAAGTTTAAGGCTGCAGTGACATCACACTCCATCCTGGGTGAGAGAGTAAGAGTCTGTCTAAAAAAAAAAATAAGGTTCCAGTGTAGTTGGCATTTTCTAAAAACTGCAGCTAGTCTGTTTAAAACCTAGAGAAGGTTGTGGTAAAGGCATAATAGATGGCTGGCCTGTGAGGAACTGAAATTTAAAAGTTTAATGAAAATACCTTTCTTAACTCTTTTAGACCTTCTCTTCCACCTTCTAAACAAGCTAACAAGAATCTGATTTTGAAGGCTATATCTGAAGCTCAAGAATCCGTAACAAAAACAACTAACTACTCTACAGGTAATTTAAATGTATTATGTTTACACTTGGTAAGACATTTCTGTAATTCTTGAGTAAGGTGAAAATGATTGCTCCTTAAATTGTGGTAAAATAAAGGTGCCTGTCAGATGTCAAGACCAAGATGAGGTTCCCCTATAGAAAAATGGCTTTAAAAGGAAATTGACAAGTTTGAGAAACTTCCCCAACTGTTATTGGACTGTAGTTTTTCAAGCACCATATAATGCCTTTTATATCTTTCCAGTGTGTGTAAAATATATAGTACATAAATATTTTGAAGAGAATTTTGATGAAGTGGGACTTTCATATTAGCATTAGATTCAACATTAGATACGAATTTACGATGTGTAAAGGGGAGTACAATTGGACAATAATAGGTATCTGAAGTTATAGAAATTTGTTAAACAGTAGTATATAAACAAGGTTGGTTTCTTCCCTTTTGGCGGAACTCATTAGTAGAATATAAGACAGAGAATTGACTCATTTGTGATGTTCCTGCTCCAATTCTAGTGGAAGTACTGAATAATTTTATGAGAGAATATAAAAGTATTACGCTTTCAAAACAGGAGATGAATCAGCTGTAAGCTGGTCTTACGGAAAGCTGATTCTGAAATGCAAACAACTGATGGGTGTCATTTTGTGTTGTCATTAAATTCTGTACTCTCTGGCCGACCTGTTGTAGACAATGTGTAAACTTGTGTTAAGAAGCTGATGGTAATGAGCTACTCTAAAAAGATTTAAGTTTTGTTGTGGATTTGGTGGGTGTACTTACAGCATTGCCCTGCTTATCCACTCTCTCGCTTTTTTTTGTGACCCCCCTTCCTAAAATGAGATAAACTGTAGCCATCAGTTTTTTTATTTGTTTTCTTTTTTTGAGGCGAAGTCTTGCTCTGTTGCCCAGGCTGGAGTGCAGTGGTGTGATCTTGGCTTACTGCAACCTCTGCCTCCTGGGTCCAAGCAATTCTCCTGCCTCAGCCTCCCAAGTAGCTGGGATTACAGGCTCCCACTACCATGCCAGGCTAATTTTTTTGTATTTTTAGTAGAGGCGGGGTTCCACCATGTTGGCCAGGGTGGTCTCGTACTCCTGACCTCAGGTGATCACCTGCCTCCTCGGCCTCCCAAAATGCTGGGATTACAAGCGTGAGCCACCGCGCCTGGCACCATCAGTTTTTGATCCTGATACTTGTCTGTCCTCTTGGTTCTCCTCATCCCTAATTTAACCTTGAACACAAAATTCAACAGGTTTTGGCATATAGAATAAAGATTATCAGGCAAAGGCGCACTCTTGACCTAATGATATATCTACATTTCATTTCCTGATTTATCAGCAATATTAATTGTCTAGAATGATGAGAAGTTTAGAGAAGTTCCATGACTTTGAAATTTTCTTTCTTTACCTAGGTTATCTAAATTACAATTTGAAACTCATATAAGATCATGAAGCTAAGCTTAAATAAACCGCATTTTGTTGAAAATGAATACATATGTACTATATTGTATTCATGGTATGTGGTTGTATGGATATTGTTTACATATGTTTGGATAAATAGGTTCAGGTATCTATCTCAATAATGTAAGAAAAAATGAATGGTATCTATGGATCGAACTCCTCATATATATGTTCTTTTCTTTTCTTTTTCTTTTTTTTTTGGAGACAGAGTCTCACTCTGTTGCCCAGGCTGGAGTGCACAGTGGTGCAATCTCGGCTCACTGCAACCTCCGCCTTCCGGGTTTAAGCAATTCTCCTGCCTCAGCCTCCTGAGTAGTTGGGATTACAGGTGTGTGCCACTATGCCCGGCTAGTGTTTGTATTTTTAGTAGAAACGAGGTTTTACCATGTTGGCCAGGCTGGTCTCAAACTCCTGACCTCAAGTGATCCACCCACCTTGCCTCCCAAAGTGCTGAGATTACAGGCATGAGCCACGGCGCCCAGCCTGAACTCATATGTCCTAAACCAAAGGAGGTATTTATATTTACTATGACATAGTCACTGTGGAGTTTTGACGTATTACCGCATTTGTATTTCTATCTTTTTTGCTTTTATGTGAAAGTCCCACAGAAACAGACACTTCCAGTTGCTCCCAGAACTCGAACTTCTCAAGAAGAATTGCTAGCAGAAGTGGTCCAGGGACAAAGTAGGACCCCCAGAATAAGTCCCCCCATTAAAGAAGAGGAAACAAAAGGAGATTCTGTAGAAAAAAATCAAGGTAATAACTTAAATGATGTTTCACTCTTTACTACAGTTTTTTCATGAGGCATTGAATATTTTCCAATGGATTTTTATGAAATATTACACTATGAAAAAAGTGATGATTAAGCCCAGAAATAGAATGAGAAGAATACCATGAGGAAGGTTCATACCAACACTTCAGAAAAAAAATTTTTTTTTAAAGAGGTAGGGTCTTGCTGTGTTGCCCAGGCAGTCCTCAAACTCCTGGGCTCAAGCAGTCCTCCTGCCTCAGCATCCTTAGTAGCTGGAGGTGTGTACAAGTGTGTGCCACTGCACCCAGCCCTTTCTAGAAATTTTTGAAAGTCTTTTTATTGTGGAA
The DNA here is from genome assembly GCF_028858775.2 of Pan troglodytes. Lineage (NCBI taxonomy): Eukaryota > Metazoa > Chordata > Mammalia > Primates > Hominidae > Pan > Pan troglodytes. The sequence continues at coordinate 86,583,659 of NC_072413.2, forward strand.
ATTTTTAATATTCTCAAAAATGGAAAGGCTAGTACAGTGAACTCTCATGAACCCAGTCATTAAGCCTTAGTTATTATCAGAATTTTGCTGGTCTTTAGATAGCTCCTTCTTAAAGATATATTTATTTCTGCATTCTTTCTTTTTCTCTTTTTGTTGATCCTACCCGTTTACCTGAACTTGAAATTTTAGTTACCTTTAAATCTCCCGTCTCTTAAGCATCCTGTCTCTGACCTCCCATATGTGTCCCAGCAACCCTAATTTATCCCCTCGTGCCTAACATACTTCAGTTTGCTTCCAGGTTTTTTTTTTTTTTTTTTTTTTTGCTTTTTTCTCAGCTTTCTCCCCCAATTCCTGTACAATCTTTTGACTTTGAAAGTGTGTCTCTCATCTTCTGACTCCTTTGTGAAAGTATCTCTCCCCTCCTCCTCATTACCCAGAAATAACGCTGTTAGTTTGGACTTTTGGTGTCTCTGTTATCTGACCCCTGGGCCTGCACAGCCCTTCTCCATGACTCTTCAGACCTTTTGTCTCTTTTGTCATCAAGAAGGATTCTTTTTTCTTCTGTTTCTTTTTCTACTAAGATTTGAATTTTAAGACCCCACCAAAAAAATCTATATGCTTATTATGTTATTTCTCACATACTTTTCAAGAACCTTGGAATATGTTTTTTCATTTCTTCAAAACTGTCCTTTAAATTGTTCCAGGTTTCATGAAACCTTATGATTTCAGAATTGTCAATTCTGTATTTGTTTCCTCATTGTGTCTCTTTAAAAATTTTTGACTGTATTGTTCAGTTTGCCATGACAGCGTTATATACTATTCTGATAATTGATAGGCCTGAGGACAAGACCTGTTTGGTCCCCAAACAGCAGATAGGTACCAATTGGAAAATGTGAATGGGCCAAATTGAGAAGAGGAGCTGAAACTGAGGAGGGATTTTGCTCAGTGCAGTGGCAGATGAGGCTGATCTAAAAGGACTGCAGTGGTCTACTCCCTATGGAGTCTGTAGTGTGTTGCACCAAGGTTTTCTTCAAACACAGGACTCTACGTGAGAGTCTTGGAGTGGAATCAGATGGAGCAGGGAAACAGACAATAGAGAAAAGGAAAGAATGTCAGATAAAAATAGGAGAGGAAAACAATAGGAAATCTCAAAGCAAGGTGCCATATTTTTTAACATCACAAAATCAACAGAAGAAGGTTGTTGATTCTGAAGTTAGAATAGCTATCCAAAGCAAACTTTCCCCTAAAATGAACAACAGAAAAGTATCAAGGTCAAGTCCTGTGCCGAATTGAAAGATAAAAGGGAATAAAAGACAAAACAGCATTGTTTCAATGAAAGCATGCTGAAAGGTATACCAAAAAGAAATACAATTTCAAAGTGAGCTAGAAGACATTATTTAAATAATACAAGACAAAGCCAAGAAAAACATAAAACAGAAGAACTTTGAGGCTGGGTGCAGTGGCTCATGCCTGTAATCCCAACACTTTGGGAGGCTGAGGCAGGAGGATCACTTGAGACTAGCCTGGGCAGCATAGCAAAACCCTGTCTCGACAAAAAATAAAAATATTAGCTGGGCAAGGTATACACCTGTAGTCCTGTCTCCTTGGGAGGCTGAGGTGGGAGGATTGCTGGAGCCCGGGAGGCTGAGGTTGCAGTGAGCCACGATCATACCATTGCCCTCCAGGGAGGCTGAGGTGGGAGGATTGCTGGAGCCCAGGAGGCTGAGGTTGCAGTGAGCCATGATCATGCCATTGCCATCTAGTTTGGGCGATAGAGTGAGACTGTGTCTCAAAATAAATGAAGACTAAATTAGAAAGAACTCAAAAGAATTAGTGCGTCTTAATAAAATAAAACATGCGTGTAATCCCAGCAATTTGGGAGGCCAAGGCGGGAGGATCACTTGAGGCCAGGAGTTGAAGATCAGCCAGGGCAACATAGCAAAACCTTATGGCTACAGAAAACAGCAATTTAAAAATAAATAAAATTAAAACATCTTCAGAGAAATTGAAGATAAAAGACAAGAACATTTTAAAAGTCTAAAAGGGCTCATGAGAAAGTGGCAAATATTGATAATAGGCAATAGAAATACAGTGTTTTTATAATAGGAATCTCCAAAGAAACAATATTCAGAGGAACAGAGCAAACATTAACTGTCTTTCAAGAAAACTTTCATGAAGTGAAAACATATTTGAAACTGTTGTCTGAAAAATTGTACAGTATACCTGAGAATATTTGCCCAGAACCATAACACTAAGATGTATTATATAATTAATGAAATTTTAAAAAGAAAAAAAATGATTTGGACATTTAGGCAAAAGGGGCACATGACTCAGAAGAAAAGGAAAGGTAGATTATCATCAAACTTTTCAACAGCATCACTTTTGTGCTGGAAGAAAATGGACTAGCATATTTAAGATACTCCAGAAAAGAAAATGTGAGCCAAGAATTTAATGTCCCGCAAAAGTGACCTTTAGAAGTGATCCAGCACCAACTGTTATCTATATGCAGAAATTCAGAGACTCATTCCCGTGAACTTTTCTTAGGAAATCTAATGGAGGATGAGCTTCAGACAAGTAAAAGCCTGTTGTCCTGAATTTACATTGGAAATGTTTCGGAACTCACAATGTATTTTATATATAAATACATTTTTTTCTAGTTCTGTCTGCTAGAAGGCATAGAAACATTCATCAACCGTTAGCATCATCTGTAGTTCCCAGATTGTGGTCTTGGAATACTTCCTATTTAAAAAACTAGGCTTCTTGGGCTGGGTGCAGTTGCTCACGCCTGTAATCCCAGCACTTTGGGAAGCCGAGGTGGGCAGATCACCTGAGGTCAGGAGTTCAAAAGCAGCCTGGCCAGTGTGGTGAAACCCCATCTCTACTAAAAATACAAAAAAATTAGCCGGGTGTTGTGGCGTGCGCCTGTAGTCCTAGCTACTCAGGAGGCTGAGCCAGGAGAATCGCTTGGATCCGGGAGGCGGAGGTTGCAGTGAGCCAGGATTGTGCCACTGTACTCCAGCCTGGGCAACAGAGTGAGATTCCGTCTCAAAAAAAAATAAAAATAAAAAAACAAAGAACTAGGCTTCTTGAGAAATGTCTTTTTCCAGGTCTGGGGCAGGAAATGTTAACATGATCCTGGAATGGCTCAACATCCCAGATAGCAAAGAAGCTGTCAATGAATGGTAGACCACGTCCAAAGGATGCAGGAGCCAACTTAGAGGTTTCCATTGGCCAAAAATGGAATTATTTGAGATTCAGTAGGTGTAAATATCGCGGTGAATTAAAGCCCATTTAAATCCACAATTTCATAATGACATTTAAAAAAAATAAGCTCTAACTAGTCACCTTCTGGAAGATAGTAGATAATCATTCATTGTCTTGAAAACTGGGTAAATAAAATAATTGAACATTTATGCTGTCTTTTCTGTGAGAATGATACCACTGGGTAACCCCATAGGACAGGAGTTGGCATCTGTTGGAACCAAACCGTGCCTATTCATGTATGTATTGTCCGTGGCTACTTTCATACTACAGCCTTAGTTGAATAGTTGCAACAGACCATATAGCTTGCATAGCCTAAAATAGCCTAAAAGATTTGCCAACCTCTGATATAGTAGATGAGAGAAACATTTTCTTTTAAAATGATTTCAGCTGATAAGAGAACAAGATGGTAGGATTAGAGTTATGCTTTTAAGAGTGAAAACCAGTTGTTTTGTGCCTCTTGATACAAAAGAACAGAACTTTTGTCTTGCCAAAAATGTAAACCTAAGTCATCAAGCTCCCAGTCCAGCAGTCAGTTTGCAAGAAGTTGCAGAGGCCAGAGGAGTATGTTGGTTGAGCTTCACCGTGAGTGTGCAGCCGGAAAAATAGTGTTTGGGACACTGTGGGTTGAATAGCCTGAGAAATTGAGATTAAAAGGCAAATCAAAGGAAAATAAAAGGAGCAGGATTAAACTGTAGTGGCTAGGGATACCCAGTGTGTGTGAAATTATAAAGAACCTCTAGGCGTTAATATAAAAAGCACACAGTGGTTGCTTTTGAAGAGGACTGATAAAGATGGAGCACACAGAGAGGCTTCTGGGGTGGCAGATGACGTTCTCTCTTTTGACTTGGATGGTAGTCAGAAGGGTGTTTTGCCTTACAAAAATTCATTAAGCTATATGTTTGTGTGGTTTTCTATACTGTGTTTTAAAAGGGGATAATTGAAATGGTGTCAGGTACCTTTGCTGATGAGGAGTTTGGTATTACTAGATATATTCACAAGTGTGAAGTGATACTGCAAGCAACTGTTATCTGTTAATGTGGTTACTCACTGTTGTACAGTATAATCTGGGGCAGGTTTTTAAAATATAAACATGCACTCGTATTAGCATAAGTTGTTAATTTTTTTTCTTCTTTTGTTTGAGCAGATAGCATTCTCTCATTTCTCTGGTGTCTTTATTTTTACTAGCGCACCCACCTCATAATATGTGTACTTTTTGCTTTTTGTCTTGCCATCAGTCTGTCACTAGAAGTTTATTTTGCCGATCTTTTCAAAGACTTAACAACATTATTCTGGCTTTATTGATTTTTTTTTTTTTTTTTTGGTGTTTTTGTTTTCTATTTCATTGACTTGTGCTTTTTTTTTATTTTATTTTTTTAAGAGGCGAGGTCTCACTGTCACCTAGGCTAGAGTACAGTGGCACAATTGTAGCTCACTGCAACCTCAAATGCCTGGGCTCAAATGATCCTCCCACCTCAGGGACCATAGGCACACGCCACCACGCCCAGCTAATGTTTAAGTTTTTTTGTAAAGATAGAGTCTCACTATGTTGCCCAGGCTGGTCTGGAACTCCTGAGCTCAAGCAGTCCTCTTGCCTCAGCCTCCCAAAGTGCTAGGTTTGCAGGTGTGAGCCACTGCACCTGGCCCGACTTCTCTTTTAATTTATCCTTCCATATTTTAAAAATTATTTACCTCAGGCTGTCTTCTTCTCAAATGTAAGCATTTGACAAGAATACATATGACAGGTTTTAATTCATCATGTTTTCATTATCAGAGTGTCTTTAATTTCCATTATAATTTTCATCATTGAAAGTGTGTTTTCTATACAGTATTTGGAAGTGGTGTGTGTTTTTGTCTTTTAATCCTTTTTATTATAGACACCTGACTTAATTGCATTGTGGTTAGATAATGTAATTTTTACAATGCATAGTTTTTGAAAATTGTTAACACTTGCTTAGTGCATAATCAAGTTTATGCATCTTCCACATGCATTTTGGAAGAAAGTGGACTAATTATTGGATGGGGAATTTTACATTTATTCAGTAGATAAAGCTCTACTGTTAACATTATTCAAATCTTGACCTTGCTGAGTTTTTGTGCTGCTTGACTTACCACTTGAGAAAGGGTGTTGAAATTGCCCAACATGATGACAGATTTATCTTAATTTCTCTTGTACTTATATCAAGTTTTTGCTTTATTTTTAGGCTGTTATATACTATTAGGTGCATACATATTTAAATTTGTTATATCTTCTCTGCAAATTGAATCCCTTATCTTGATTTATGACCCTCTGCAGCAAAAGATGTTTTTATCTCAAAGTCAGTTTTGCCTGATATCAATATAGCCATTTAATTATATTTGCTTTATATATCTGGTTTCCCTGCCTTTGTTTTCAGTTTTCTCTCTCATGCTTTAGGTATATACAGTTGACCCTTGAACCAGACAAGTTTGAACTGTGTGGGTCCACTCATACACTTATATGTGGATTTTTGAAAATAAATATATTGGAAATATCTTTTGAGATATGTGGCAATTTGAAAAAACTTGTAGATAAACTATATAGCCTAGAAATAGTGACAAAATTAAGAAAAATTTAGGTATGTCATGAACACATAAAATATATGTAGCTACTAGACTAACATTTACTATCTTAAAACATACACATCTATTATGAAGTTTAATTTATCAAAATATATGCACACAAACACAGACTTTACATGATACCGCTTGTAGTTGAGAGAAATGTAAGCAAACATGAAGATGCAGTAATAGCTACATAAGATTTACTATAGTACATACTGTACTACTGTAATAATTTTGTAGTTACCTCCTGTTGCTTTATGGTAAGCTAAGGTGTTTTGAGTGTCCACTTAAAATGCTGTGTGATGCAACCATCTCTGCGACAGTTCAGCTCTCCAGTAAATTGTGAATTGCAGTGAAAGGTGATCTCGCAGTTCTTGCATATTTTTCATCATGTTTAGTGCAATACTGTAAACCTTGAATAACACCAGGGGACCCATAATGAAGTGCTACTGGTGATGCTGGACGTGCTCCCAAGAAGTAGAGAAAAGTCATGACATTACAAGAAACCATTGCTCAGTATGTACCAAAGATACATGTTACAACTGTGGCTGCAGTTATTCACCATTTCAGGATAAATGAATTTAACATAAGAACCATGGTTAAAAAAAAAAAAAAAAGAAAAAGAAAAAAATGTATGAAGCTGCCACTGCAGCTACGTTGGCAACAGTAAGTAGTTAAATGTTTGGGAAGTCAAAAGTTGTATGTGGGTTTTCAACTGTTGTTGGGGGATTGGTTCCCTTAGCCCTCCTATTGTTTAAGGGTCAACTGTATATTATATCTTAAATATTATAAAGCTGGATTTTGTTTTTTAGTCTCATCTGAGTTTGCCTTTTATTGGAGAGTTTAGACCAGTCACATTTATTACAATTACTGGTATAGTTGGATTACTTTCTGTCATCATTTCTGATTTGCATTTGCCTGCTTTTCTGTTTTTTCTCATGTTTTTTAAGGTTCATTAATTACTGTTATTGTTGACAACCCTAACCCTGGTTCTACAATTTTAAACTAGTTTACTGTTTAAACCTTCCCTTTCTGTTCTTTTTTTTTTTTTTTTGAGACGGAGTCTCACTTTGTTGCCAGGCTGGAGTGTAGTAGCGCGATCTCGGCTCACTGCAACCTCCGACTCCTTGGTTCAAGTGATTCTCCTGCCTCAGCCTCCCAAGTAGCTGGGATTACAGACGCCCACCACTACGCCCAGCTAATTTTTGTATTTTTAATAGAGACGAGGTTTCACCATGTTGGCCAGGATGGTCTCAATCTCTTGATCTCTGATCCCCTGACCTTGTGATCTGCCCGCTTCAGCCTCCCAAAGTGTTGGGATTATAGGTGTGAGCCACCATGCTTGGCCTCATTTCTGTTCTTTTAGTCGTTACCAGTGAAATTTTACCACACATATTTAATTTAGTATTCTAAAAGTTAATATCCTGACCCCATTCTCAAACAGTAAAAGAACTTTTGAATACCTATGAAGAGCTTCAGTCTTTACCCTCCTGATTTACTTGTTTCCAGTGTTTCAATTTGATCTTTTTTAAATGCACAAGTTGGGCCGGGTGCGGTGGCTCATGCCTGTAATCCCAGCACTTTGGGAGGCTGAGGCGGGTGGATCACCTGAGGTCAGGAGTTCGAGACCAGCCTGACCATATGGTGAAACCCTGTCTCTACTAAAAATAGAAAAATTAGCCAGGCATGGTGGCACACACCTGTAGTCCCAGCTACTCAGGAGGCTGAGGCAGAAGAATCGCTTGAACCCAGGAGGCAGAGGTTGCAGTGAGCTGAGATTGCGCTGCTGCACTCCAGCCTGAGCGACAAAGCGACACTCCTTATCAAAAAAAAAAAAGTAAAATAAAATACACAAGTTGGACAACATTTTTGTAATTTTTTCCAGGCAATGTTTTTTGAGGTTTACCTCCTGTTTATCATTTTACTTATTCTTAACATCTCTGAGTGTTATTTGGGGATCATTATTTTCCAATAATTTTGAAGTATTTTTGAAGTATTTTTTTGGAAGTTTCACTGAAACATGTCTGTTGGCAATATATTTTCCAAGAGTCTATTCACCTGTGAGTGTTTTCTTTCTTTGTGTTCTTGTGCAGTAGTTTTGCTGGATACCCAAATCTAGGTTGTTAGTTATTTGCTCTCCACAGCTTATATATATTATTATCCCATTGTCTTCTGCTTTCCATTGTTGAGTGGACTTCTATCATTCTAATTGTCTGTCGTTCCTTTGTAGGTGATCTGTCCTTTCTCTCTGGCTGCTTTCAAGATCTTCTCTTTGTGTTTGATGTTCTGCAGTTTCACTACGATGTGTCTAGGCGTGGATTTCCTTTTATTTTTCCTGTTTGGTATAATGTATGGAAGCATCCCATATATTTGAAATAAAATGCATTATGAAATACATGCTCACCATAGAAAATCTGGAAAAAGAAAGCATATCAATGTAATATCTCCTGATAGATGAGAAAATAATCAAATAGTATAAAAAAGATTAAAAATAAAAAGCAACATTCCTTACTTCTTTCTTCTCTATACTAGTCCCACTCCGCAGAATCCCCCACTTTTAAATGCTTCTGTTTCTTTCTCCATGTTGTAATAATATGCTTTATACTGTTTCTTCATTGACCAACTAGATAGTACCTGTTGATTTCTTGCTGTATGTCAGGATCTAGCCCATTTATACTTTTCCCTTGCTTCCAAGCTCATACAGCAAAATCCATTTTTAATTCATTTATTGGTTACTTTAGTAATTTTAAGTAGTAATCTAAATATTTCTTGTCTGGTTATATTTCAATATATTTAGTATATTTTGACTTCTGAAAGATATGTATCCTTCAATTCCTTTTTTTTTTTTGGAGGTAGAGTCTCACTTTTGTCACCCAGGCTGGAGTGCAGTGGCGTAATCCTGGCTCACTGCAACCTCTGCCTCCTGGGTTTAAGTGATTCTCCTGCCTCAGCCTCCTTAGTAGCTTGGGACTACAGGCACAACCTGCCACACCTGGAATTTTTAATAAAATTTTTAGTAGAGACGGGGTCTCACCATCTTGCCCAGGCTGGTCTCAAACTCCTGAGCTCAGGCAATCTGCCCACCTTGGCCTCCCAAAGTGCTGGGATTACAGGCATAAGCCACCATGCCAGGCCTTTCTTTCAAGTCTTATATTTTCTTTCTTGCCGCCACCTACATTCTGTCCTGCCTCCACCTTCTAAATTGTCACCTGTACTTTTATATTGTCAAAGCTGATCAAATTTACATTTTGTTCCCTACTTTAGTTAAGACTTAGTCGATTGACTCTAAGTTGAGAAACAGTAAGCATTTACACTGTTAAGACTATTTAGTCTGGGCATGGTTGGTGGCTCACACCTGTAATCCCAACACTTTAGGAGGCTGAGGTGGGAGATTTGCTTGAGCCTAGGAATTTGAGGCCAGCGTGGGCAACATAGCGAGACCCTCATGTATATATATTTTAATGTTTTTTAATTAGCTGGGTGTGATGATGTGCACCTATAGTCATGGCTACTCTGGAGAATTGCTTGAGCCCAGGAGTTCGAGGTTACAGTGAGCTGTGATTGTGCCAGCCTGGGTGACAGACCAAGACCCTGTCTCTAAAAATAAAAAAAAATTTTAAAGACTATATAAATATTACAAGGCCAAATTTACATTCTGTTTCTTGTACAGTTTTGTGGGAACTCTCTAGAGTTTTTTTAATTTTTCCCCCTTTTTTGTTTCCCTTAGGTTCTTCTTTTTTCCCTTCCTTCATTGCCTACCTGTACTGTAGCCTAAAAGTCTATCACTCTGTGCTTTGAAATCTTTGGGTTTCCCACTTGTTCTTAGGCACCTTCCTCCTGGAGCCTCTCTCCTCCTTTTCTGACCTCACTGCTTGCTCTAGGCCTGCTCAAGGCCATCATCCCGGGGCGCCCTCCTCCCCTGAGTCGGCTCTGCAATTCCTGAATTCCATTTTGTCTTCTCAGTGCATTTCTCCATTTTGTAATCACATCACAAAGAAACTCCTTAAGAAAGTATAGAAGGTAAATTTTCTGAGTTCTTGGAAATCTGAAGCTATCCTTGTACTTGTTTGATACTTTGACTAGGTACAGAATTATAGGTTGAAGTCATTTTCTTCAGAACTTTGAAGGCATAGTTTCATTATCTTGAGGCTTCAGTGTTGATGCTGAGAACTTGGTTGCCCATCTTATTCCATTGTGTAATACCTGGGATTTTTTTCTTCCGGAACTTTTTTTTTTTTTCTATGTTCCTGGTGTCTGAAATTTCACTGTGGTATGTCTAGATGCTAGTTAGGTACATTAGGTACCCTTTTAATTTGAAAATTCATTCTCTTCAGTGTGGGAAATACTCTTGCATTATTTGTTGTAAAATTTGCTGTCCTTGTTTTCATTGTTCTCTGGTGGAAATTCTATTAGTTGGATGATAAGCCCCTACTTTAATCGGTCAGTTGTATATTTTTTCTCTCTTGATTTTTGACTTGATCTTGTTGGTCTACTCTTGAATACTTGCTTGACTTGATCTTTAGTCTCCTTACTGAACATTTTAAAAATGTAGGCAAGCGTATTTTTTAATTTCCACAAACTTTTTCTTGTTCTATTTTTCATAGTATCTTACTTTGTGGATACAGTATCATCTCAACTGTCTGAAGATCCTAATTAAAGGGATTTTTTTTTTTCTTTTCAAGGAATTCACTCTTGTCTTCTAATTAATGGAGTCAGAGTCAGATTTTATGCTTTTTTTCTTGCTCTTTCGATTATGGAATTTTTTTCAAAAACATCTGCAGATAGTGGTTCCTAGTTTAAGGAAAGGTAGTGCAGAGGCTTCCCTAGAATTGTGCTGTGGGCTGAGCTTTTCTACAGGCAGGTTTAGCTTTCAATGAAGCAGACAAGGAGCTGCAATTGGCCTTGCAGTTGTAGAGGAATTTCTTGGGGGAGCAGGTTGGTATGCTTACACTCCTACTAGTTGTCTATTAAAAATATTAAAATTTTGTCTTTTAAATGTCTGTCTCTGGCAGTACCATTCACAAGCCTTCTTCTCTGCCTTACATCCTTCTTGGTTTTTACTCATTGCTGCAATCTCTCACAGTTGGATGGCCCTTTGTTTCATCCAAATTCAAGGCTTGATATATCATCTCTGCACTGTGACTCTCACATTTTTATATCTCCAGCCTGGACCTTGCCCTGAATTCCTCATTTCTGTCCAACCACTTTATATTTCTTCTTGGAGGTGTAATAAATCATTTCAAACTTGTCCAAAGCTCAACTATGAATTTTCCTCTCCTGTCTGTTCTTCCTGTAGTCTTCCTCATTTTAGTTTATTGGTGACTTCACCTTTCCAGTTTCTGAGACAGAATCCTGTTGCCATTCTTTTTTTCTCTCCTTCTCCTTTCCTTCCTCTTCCCTCTCTACCTCTGTCTCCCTCCTTCCCTTGTTCCACCTGTCAGCCTCTACCTCCAGATTTATAGAATTCACTACCGTTTATCACTTCTGCCTCTACCACCCATCAAAGTCACTGTCTGGCCGGGTGCGGTGGCTCATGCCTGTAATCCCAGCACTTTGGGAGGCCGAGGCAGGTGGATCATATGAGGTTAGGAGTTCGAGACCTGCCTGGCCGGCATAGTGAAACCCCGTCTCTACTAAAAATACAAATATTAGCTGGGCATGATGGCACATGCCTGTAGTCCCAGCTACTCAGGAGGCTGAGATACGAGAATTGGTTGAACCTGGGAGGCGGAGGTTACGGTGAGCCGAGATCATGCCACTGCACTCTAGCCTTGGTGACACAGTGACACTCTGTCTCAAAAAAAAAAAAAGGCAAAAAAAAGTCACCGTCTGTGATTTGCCTTGGTTACTTGATTATTGGAATAGTGTGTTCTTACAAGGTGTGCCTGCTTTCAAACTTGCCTTCCTTCAGTCCATCCCACACAGCAGCAGCAGTGATCCTTTACACTGTAAATTAGATCATGCTACTCTGCAGCTTAGAACCCCCCAGGGGCTCCCTGTCACACTGTAAGTCACAGTGTTCTGCCTTCTCATCACCCACCTGCCTCCCTCTGCTCTGGCTCCCCGTGCTTGCTGCTGCTCCTGCACACTGGCCTGCTTGTCCTTCAGGACGTTGGAAGAGTTGCGCGTCTCAGATGCTTTTGCCCTCTCCTGAGAATGTTTACTTTGGATGTTCTCATATCTCATCCATGTGTCATCTTCGAGGCCTTCTCTGGCCCCATCCCCACACTCCCTCTTTTCTGAAGCTTTATTTTTCCCCATAACGTTTGTCACCATCAAATACATATTTTATGTTTTTGTAGTGTAGGTATTTTTATCCGAACGTAGGTCTTTATGTTTTAACGTGAATTGTTTTCTTTTAACATGTATTTATTTGGGGGTCTTGAGAGCTACCTCCTTCCCCATCTCAACAGAGTCTGTCCTTTTTGAGCAGGGATTTATGTGTGTGTTCTGTATGGCTGTTACTGAGTGCCCAGAGCAGTGTCTGGCATATAGTAGCAGGAGCTCAGTCAGTGTTTGTTGTCTGAGTAAATGTCACTCCTGCCTTGCATCTAACCTGCAGTTTTCACAGGGGCTCATTTGTGTTTTTGCCTGCTGTGCCTTACAGCCAGTATTTGTCCATATATTTTCTATTACCCAGAGATTGTTGACATCTCATCTGCTGCACCTTGTAACCCCCATCTCTAAACCAGTGATCTCCATCATATTTTTGACCTGAAAATTTTTGTACAGTAGCCATTTTTAAGTATGTATACCAATATATGTATTTTACTTACGTACACATGCTATATTGATATGAATATTAGAAAACATAAGAATAGAAATCTGCCGGGCTTGGTGGCTCACGCCTGTAATCCCAGCAATTTGAGAGGCTGAGACGGGCAGATCATTAGGTCAGGAGTTCGAGACCAGCCTGGCCAACATGGTGAACCGCCGTCTCTACTAAAAATACAAAAATTAGCCGGGTGTGGTGATGGGTGCCTGTAATCCCAGCTACTTGGGAAGCTGAGGCAGGAGAATTGCTTGAACCTGGGAGGCGGAGGTTGCAGTGAGCCAAGATTGCGCCACTCCACTGTAGCCTGAGCGACAGGGTGAGACTCCATCTCGGAAAATAAAATAAAAAAAGAACAGAAACCCAAAGATCATAGGGTAGAGATGTAGATATTAAGTTCTTTAATTCACTTTTATGGACTCTTCAGAAGGAGAGATTATAATTGTATATACTTGATACATTGTGTTGGACTGGAAGCACTGTGAAGGATTCTTAGTCAAGGGGAGATTTTATATTCAAAGAAAATGGAAAATCCCCCTGCTTTGCTCGGAGGGAAGAACTGCACTTAAAAGTTTGATGTGTATTGGTGTCGTCTTCTAGGCATTTCTTATATCTGTGAACATGTGCACCCTTTCTATATAAAGTGGAATTATATGTTTACTTACGCACACACACAAATGTACATATAAAGCAGGAATTATACCACCCAGAGTTCTCTGTGACATTTTTGTTCCACTTAATGTATCATGGGAGAGTCCTTGAGTGTGGACCTAGGAGCCAGACTACCGAAGGTGCAGACCCTGCAGTTTACTAGTTGATTTAACCTTTCTGTACCCTAGTTTCCTAATCTATAAATGAAGAATAACGGTAGCATTTACTTCAGAGTTATTGGTAGGAGTAAATGTTAAAATACATAAGCTTTCTCTGCTGATGAATATTTACACTGGAGTCTTAGGAAGGGTCCTTGCTTATTTTCTATTCTAAAGTTGGGCTGGACATAGTGGGCCATATGGGTGCCATCAGATGGGCTCTTGTTTCTCTGTGACCCGTTCTGTTAGACCTCTTTCCTGCTTTTTTCCTTGAGGTTGTTTATCTGTCCTCTAGTGAACCAGCTGGTTTGCAGGTGGTGCTTTTCTGAGAGTGTCTTGCTGTTAACAGTTACTATGGATGTCATATGCCAGCTGGTTCTGTTAAAAAAAAAAAAGGCTGTGAATCCAAAGCCTTGAATTTTGAACATTATTTTCTGTCTGGAATTTTGAAGAACTGATTCATAAAGTGGAGAAATGAATAAAGATTTTTATTTTACAAATTCCAGCACTTAGCATTTTCTTTATTCTGTTACTGTTACTGTGACATCTATTTGACTGGGAAACCAAAGACTACCATTCTTTATAAGGATTCCTTTTTTTTTTTTTTTTGAGACAGATTCTCACTCTGTCACGCAGGCTGCAGTGCAGTGGCGCGATCTCACTCACCGCAGCCTCCGCCTTCCCAGGTTCAGGTGATTCTCATGCCTCAGCCTCCCGAGTAGCTGGAATTACAAGCATATGCCACCACGCCTGGCTAATTTTTGTATTTTTAGTGGAGACAGGGTTTTGCCATGTTGGCCAGGCTGGTCTTGAACTCCTGACCTCAAGTGATCCACCTGCCTTGGCCTCCCAAAGTGCTGGAATGACAGGTGTGGGCCTCTGTGCCAGGCCAGGATTCTTCTTTTAAGAGGCTATAGTGAGCAGCATCTACTAACTTGCATCCTTGTATGTTGCATATCTTATTTGTTTGCTTGGGGAGTAAACCAAAGTAAAAACGTCCTTTGTCAAATTAAGGACCTTACAAGATTTTCTGTGTTAATGGATTGGAAGTCTTTACTATTCTTTTTTTTTTTTTTTTTTTTGAGATGGAGTCTCCCTCTGTCGCCTAGGCTGGAGTGCAGTGGCACGATCTCTGCTTATTCAGTCTCTGCCTCCCGGGTTCAAGTGATTCTCCTGCCTCAGCCTCCTGGGTAGCTGGGATAAGAGGCGTGCGCCACCACACCTGGCTAATTTTTGTATTTTTAGCAGAGACGGGATTTCGCCACATTGGTCAGGCTGGTCTCGAACTCCTGACCTCATGATCCGCCCACCTTGGCCTCCCAAAATGCTGGGATTACAGGCGTGAGTCACCACGCCCAGCCTAGATGTCTTTACTATTCTTAAGATGGCAGTAGTCCCCAAGTTGATCTATGGATTCAACTCAATCCCTGTTTAAACCCCAAATTGCTTTTTTTTGTAGAAATCGGCAGGCTGATCCTAAAATTCATATGGAAATAAAAAGGGACTGAGAATAGCCAAAACTATTGAAAAAGAGTAACGTTGGCAAGGTTATGTTGCTTGATTTCAAAACTTACTACAAAGCTAGAGTAATGAAGACTGTGTGGTACTGGCATAAGGATGACCATACAGACCCGTGGACCGGAATTGAGAATCCAGAAATAAATGCATACTTTCACGACCCATCAATTTTTGGCAGCGGTGCTAAGACAGTTTATTGGCAAAAGAATAGGTTTTTCCACAGGTGATGCTGGGACAACTGAATATCCACATGAAAAGAATGAAGTTGGAACCTTACCTTATGTCATAAACAAAAATAACTCAAAATGGATCAAAAACCTAAACTTCAAAACTCTTAGGGAAAAAAATAGATATGTCTTGGATTCCAGAATGATTTCTTAAATATGACACCAAAAGCACAAGCAACCAAAGGAAAAAAGATAACTCGGACTTCATCAAAATTTAGTATTTTTGTGTTTCAAAAGATACTATCAAAAAAAAAAGACAACAAAATGGGAGAGAATATTTAAGAAACACCTGTCTAATAATGGTCTAGTATTAAGCCAAGGCTGAGTTCTTATTTCCCCGTCCTTAAGTTTACACGATACTATATTAGTGAAGTTGAATTCTGTCATTACCACATGTATCTTGAAAGAAGTTTGTGTGGATCACGGGTCCAGTTACTTTCTCCGCCCTTTCCCTCCAGAGGATTTGTCAATCTCAATAATGTTATATACTAATTTCAAGGGGAAATACAACTCAAAACAAATCAGAAATCTGAAGCTTAAAAATGTTATGGTTTAGATGATGAAAAGGGAAAAGTACATTTAATTCATATCATATTTAGATGTAAAGCAGTTAATGTTATATTGCTTAACTTATCAAGTAGCGCTTCAGTGCTCTCATCATATGAAGTAAATAATAGAAAATTCTTTGTGTGACACATGTCTGTTTTCAGCCAATCAGAAACCAGGATTATTTTGTATGTAATAATAGGGTTTACTGGAAGAGGAGCTATACAGATGGTACTTAGAGGATGTAGGGCCCTACGTATTAGGGCTTCTTAGTTGTAGCGGAGAGCAATTGGTCTGGTACGTTTAGCTTTTTCATATTTAGTTTTGAGTTCTGACTCTAGAAATGTACAACCCCATCTTTTGAATTACAGGTTTTAAGATGTTATTTGCTCTTAATACGTCTTAAGGTAACAGCCTTGATCACTGCTTTTACTTTCGATGAAATAACTTAATGAGCTGTGAAGAAAAAATTATCAGATTTTAAGGGAGAGAATTTTATGAAAATGTCTTTGAGGTTCCTATCACCTTTATGAGAATGTCTTCAAAGTTTCCATCACCACCTCTACCAATTTTTCTTCCACCGGAGCCAGTGGACTTAGGTTCCATAACAAGCTCCTCTTGTTCACTGAATGAGCCAGACAATATTTCCCACCGTTTAAGGAAAATATCAGCTGATATCAATGAAATTAAAGGAATGAGAGCAGCTATTTTGACAGTGGAAGCCAATCTTTTTGATCTAAATGTTAGAGTGTCCAAGAATGAAGCAAAAATTTCATCTTTGGAGGTTAAAATGAATGAATATTCAACAACATATGAATGCAACAGACAGTTTGAAGATCAAGAAGAAGATACTGAATCACAGTCAAGAACTACTGATGTAAAAATAATCGGCTTCCTTAGAAACGTTGAGAAAGGTAAACTCTTAATATATGATATGTTCTAGGTACCCATCCTTTGATCTGTATCTTTCCACGTATGTTGACTGTAGCTCTGATGTGGAGGGAGCAAGTTACAGAGAACTTGAATTTTTCATGGACCTTTAATGACAAATTTGGATTCTGCTTGATTTAGCTTAGCAATCTAGAATTGATCAGAATTCCATCCTCTTTAATGGAGCTCTCTAAAACGATGTTTTGAAAAGACAGATGAACCTAGAGCGATGAAGCAAAACTTGAAATGTGGAAGTGTGGTCTTTCATGTGTCTTGTGAAATTATTTTAAAATGTCTCATTCTTTCATCATGTACTGTTGATGTGAAGGAGACCTGTTGCAGTATTTGGATGGAAAGAGCATTCTTCCTGTAACTTTTCACCTCAGTTTTCCAAGCTTCCCACAGGAATGCAACTTGACCTAAGTGTCATCTTCGTTACAGTTCCTCAGAATGTGTGTTTTTTTATGGTAATAATTCTGGAAGGAATTCACTTTTTTGGGACGCACCAGTAAAATTTCATATAACTTATGTTTTAAAGGAAACTAACTGATACAATTTCAAATCGAGTATAGGTTTTAAAATTTAAAAACACCTTTTAATGAAATGTGGTACTTGGTGGGAGATGGCCCACTTAACATCTTTGCACTGAGTAAGCAAAGCCTGTCCTTGTGAAGCCACCTGTAATGGATATACCCAAAATCAGCATGTGGGCATCTTAGTAAGATTTCAGTATTTGCAACCCTATCAGTTACATCCCTTTGTACACTGTAGTGCAGTACCTTATAATGAGCAAGTGAGTGCCTGATGTCTGCTAAGCGCTGTGGGGGCTACAGAAAAGTGTGACATTCTCCCATCCTCAAGGAGCTTAACATCAAATCGAGGATGGAAAAAAATCAGTTCTTTGTCCCTATTTTGTGCAGTCAGACTGCTGGGCATATTATAGTTAGGAATAGTGAACCTAATAGGAATTAATGTTAGGAGCCTATTTTAGAAGAAATAAGTAGTTGAACATCTTTTCTTGTGGGAGAGGCAAAGAATTATCATCATGCTTTGCTAACATAGGGTGTGGATTGTAGAGCTGAGTGTCTTATTGTTTTCTTTGCATGCATCGAAGCCCAGAGTTTGTCTTTTAGGAACTCTTGTTTAGATGATGAGAGTGTTTTGTTTCGCTATTTCGATTATCTTCAAAGGTCATGAGTGAGTCGTGATGGTAAGAGCTCAGGTGATGGAGGGAGGTGCTTGCCGTGCTTATTGTGCAGTTGGCTGTGATGCGAGCTGCTGGGCCACAAGGTGCCTTTTCCTGGATTTTCCACCCGTTTGCCACCTTTACTTTCCCCGCAGAATTCAAATTCAGGAAAACTGATGTCCTCACAGAGGGAGAACCAGGAGTGTTTTAAATTGGCATTTTTGGTTTAACCCTGAGTACAGCCTTTTTTGTCTTACAGGATATGTCTTTGGTCTATAAATACTATTAAATTGAATGGTTGAAGCTTTAAGTTACTTTTAAGACTTCAAGTTAAGAACCCAGAAGGACTGATTTTTGGGAACCACATGCTGGTATTGTCTGTGTTGTAAGCTTAGTGAAGTTTTAAAATTTATATTCTAGGAACTCAACAGAGGCAATTATTATCCCGACTGCAAATCGACCCAGTAATGGCAGAAACTCTGCAGATGAGTCAAGGTTGGTAATGTTTCGAGTTGTACTGCAATCCAGCCATTTCAGTTGCCATTTCCATTTCTTACACCCCATTTAACGTATCTCGGATCTCTTAGATCCTGCCCTAAGATGTTATATTTAGATCTGTGAAAATATTTTAGGGCCAGGAGATAAGATCTGCATTTCTTTCATGTTATATAGTGTTATAATTTTTTGCCTCATTGGAAAACTTTGTTCCTTTCACACCATTCCAAGTGTGTCCCTAGCACTGTCGGCTGTCACTCTCCTGCTGTCAGGAGTGACCTGCGTTTCTGATTTACCCTCCCACTCTACCCAGCTTTTGTCATTGCCATGAGTGGCTTTTGTATCCTGTTTTTCACCTGGTTAGCCTTATCCTCTTGTACTTCATTTTGGAGTCTTATCACCAGGGCCACACCTGGAACTTGTTGTTCTAGTGTTCTAGAGCCACTCTAGTTTGCCTGTCTCCTTTCCTCTCCCCACAGACACACATGCCAGGGGCTACTCCAGGACTGGAGCTGACGCCTTCATTTTTATTATCTCTGTCCTCAGTGCCCAGCCCCTGCCAGATGCATGTTCAGTGTCTTAAAAATGACTGCAGGATAAACACAGGCAACCATGAGAGACCCGGAATCATCTCAGTCCTTCTGTTTCCCCTAAGTCTGTCTTTTGTGGGAAGCTCTGGTCCCTAGACCCCTCTCAGTCAGGACTCCACAGTCAGTCACTCTGTTCCCCTACCCTCCCCCAGCTTTCCAGCTCAGAAAGTGTGCTTTTCCTCCCTAAGGGTCAGCCTCCACCAGAGGCCAGATCCCACCGGGTTGGTGAGCCACTGGCATGTCACCCACTCCTCCAACTTCATTCTCTGCCTCCTGTCTTCTCTCTGTAGAGGTGTTCAGACATTCTCTGCCCATGATTTTGCTCTCTCATCTCCCAGCAGTCCGTCCTGCTTCCTCCACAGGAGTATTTGAAAAGGTTGACAGCCGAGATCTGTGTGTGGGATCCACTTCATCAGCTCTTGTGCATGTTTTCTCTTCTGCCTCCTTCAGCTTTTCATTGTACCCATGGTGCATGCAGTTTGAAATAGCAAGTAGTTCTGTGAGGCTTATGAATGACTGCAGTCCTTAGCTCCTATCACATTTTTTATTCTAAGATCCCTTTGTTTCTGCATATTCTATTAATTTTCTAAAAACATACTGATTTTGTGTACACAATACTCTTTGTTATTTCTCTGTGGATCTGAAAGGTGGTTTTGACATTTTTCCCCTCCCTGCTTGGTCTTGTTTTCTCTAAGTGGTCTGTTTTGGCTGTCTTTTATGCTGGAGGTTCCCCTCTGATGTCTGGGGATCCTAGGTGGTCTTACATTTAAGAGTGGAGCACTCAGAAGGTCACTGGTATTCTGGGTTCATGAGTTGGGGCATGGGGCACTTTGACTTTCTGTTTGAAACTAGACCCTGTGGTGGAAAGTGATTTGTCCTGCCTGTCTTGGTTTGTGGGCACCCTGATGTCACTGCCTTCAAGACTTTCCTCTCAGGCTGGTCAGCTTCTCCAAAACAAAGTTTTTCAAGTAATAGCCTGGTAGTCAGAGTTCTGCGAGCTTAAGTGGGGAAAGAAGGCTGGGGGAGGCACCTCACCATTAATTATTATGTAATGTTTATTTAACCCTCCCCCAACCATTGTCAGTCCAGTAGTTCTTTCATCATGGCTGGTGTCTCTTGGTCCAGGGACTCTGTTCTTATCCTCTGAAGAGTCTAAAGCTCCACTTTCTCCAAGGGAGAATGCATGCAGTGGGTAAAGATTTATCAGGAAATCTAATTGCCTTTAAAAATTTTTAACAGTGTACCTTCAGGTGATTTTGTCGTAGCATCTTTCTGGCAGAGACCCTAATGGTGCATCCATAGGCCTCTCCGAAGATTATCTACAGGAAAGCACATCACCAGTCGTCCCAGGTGTCTTCAGTGTAGAGGTCGGGATTGGTGTGGCAAGCATCAAAACCAAGAAAACAGTGGCCAGGTGCGGTGGCTCACGCCCATAATCCCAGCACTTGGGGAAGCCAAGGCAGGCAGATCACTTCAGGTCAGGAGTTCCAGACCAGCCTGGCCAACATGGTGAAACCCAGTCTCTACTAAAAAATACAAAAATTAGCCAGGCGTGGTGGTGCACATCTGTAATCCCAGCTACTAGGGAGGCTGAGGCAGGAGCCTTGCTTGAACCCAGGAGGCAGAGGTTGCAGTGAGCTGAGCTTGCACCACTGCACTCCAGCCTGGGTGACAGAGCAAGACTGTCTCAAACAAAGAAAACAGATACATGGAATTAGAGTTGAAGAAGAACTAACTGCTTCTTGGACACATCTAATACACCTCTTTTTTGCCTGTCATTTCTTCCATTTCTTCCTAAGGTCCCTTTTACTGCCAGTTCCTGAGCCTTTGGAGAATCTTGTGGTCTGAATTGGATTGCTTCATTATTGCCTTAGAATTCAGCTTTTACAGATCCCCTGAGTTCTTAATCATCTGTTTTCCACTTTGAAAATTTCTTTTTACACTTATTTTCTTTGTGAGTTTATGCTTTCAAAACAAAAACAAAACTCTCATTGACATTTCTGTGGGCTTTCAGGAGGGAACAAAAAGTAAATGCATGGGGTCAGCCTCTGTGGTCTCTACTCAGAAGATGTTACTTACTCCCCCGTCTGTCTGGTCTCCACGTGACCTGGGCTGCTAACGTTCCGCTTGCAGAGAGGTGTGCGGGAGGGACCGGTGCACGCTTTCCTCAACCCTGGAGCATGTTACACTTGGGTTCCCATACTTTCTCCAAGCTTTGACCTTTCGGCTTCCAGTTCACTCTGTCTTTATTCTTCTCATTCCCTTTCATTCTCATGTGTCAGCTCATCTCCTCCATTCCTCCTCAAAAGGTTAGCTTTGCTCTCTCCCACCTTCAGCATTATTTTCATCTCTTCTGTGTTCACCCAACCTATGAACTGGTAGAACTCCTTCGTCTCAGAAAGTGCAGAGTGGTGGGAAGGAGTGAAGCAGCCCCTGGGCCACTGTTGGGACCCACCTTTGACAGTTGTGAGACCTCGGTGAATCATTTAATAACTTCGAGCTGCAAACAGTCATCTGTAACATGGGAGGAAACCGACTTTGTAGGCTTTGAGTGAGGATTCAGTGAGAGACGGCCACCCTGAATATGTTAAACACTTCTGTCACCTTCGGTTTTGACTCAGCATCTTATTTCTGTCCCCCCACCTACAGGTCAAATCTGAATTTTCTACTTCCTCTTAAACATGGGAGAGTCCCACAAAGACTTTAAATCTAACATTGAAATGTATCTTTGCCCCTTTTAACTTTGCTCTTTTTCTTTTGCTAAGTTTCTCATCCCAGCTTTCTCTTCCGCCTGTCTCCCTTTACCATCTGTACTGCCCTTGCTGGGGAAGGCGGGCACGCCCCTTCCCAGGATGGAGCGTGTCTTCTCTTCCTGTCAGGTGTGTGAGACCAGGACAGACAGCAGAGAATCTTTTCATTCAGAGCCTCACCCTCTGTCC
The DNA here is from genome assembly GCF_028858775.2 of Pan troglodytes. Lineage (NCBI taxonomy): Eukaryota > Metazoa > Chordata > Mammalia > Primates > Hominidae > Pan > Pan troglodytes. The sequence goes on from NC_072413.2 coordinate 86,605,515, forward strand.
CGGGCAACAGCAGGTCGAGAACTCTGGTTCTTTCTTAACACTGTTTTTCTAAAAACCAGTTTGATCAGGCCACTTCCTTCCTTAGGAACCTCTCTTGATTTCTTTTCTCTTTTTTTTTTTTTTTGGTTTGAGATGGAGTCTCCCTCTGTCACTCGTGCTGGAGTGCAGTGGCACAATCCTGCTCATTGCAGCCTTGACCTCCTGGGCCCAAGCACTTCTCCCACCTCAGCCTCCCAAGTAGCTGGGACTGTGGGCATGTGCTCCCAAGCCTGGCTAATTTTATTTATTTATTTATTTTCTGGTTGATGGGAGGTCTCACTATGTTGCCTAGGCCGGTCTCAAACTCCTGGGCTTATGGAATCCTTGTGCCTTGGCCTCCCAGAATGCTGGGATTACAGACATGAACCGCCACACCAGGCCACTTGATTTCTTACTAATTATAGACCAGAATCCAGAGTCACTGAGACATAGAAGAACCTTTATTATATGTGTCAGCCTTCCTTGGTATGTACCGCTGAGCCCACCACACACACCCTTCCAGCCATTCCACATTCTAACCTTTCTCAGATGCCTTCGGCCTTGTGAAAGCCCCTTTCCTTCTACGTGCGTTTTCCTCTGCCTGAAGTGCTGTGTTTGTTTCTCCGAGTCTCTCTCCTTGTTTATTCCTGCTTGTTCCTTTACTGCTGACTTCAGATGTTCCTCCTTGCTAAGCTTTTCGTTGGTTCTTGGGTGGAGTGGGCTGTTCTGTATTCTCAGCACCTTGTTCACATCCCTTTTGGGTCATGCTATTCTGAAATTGTATATGTGTCTGTTTTTCTTTTTTTCTTTGTGTATCTAGCTCAGTTCTCTTAGTTGTTCAGTAAATACTCAGTGAATGAACATAAATGAATATCCTGTAAATTTTGGTCTCTAAGCTTTAAAAGAAGTGTATTAACTTTAGTCCGTTGATGGCGTATTGATAGGTCAGCCATTCTGGGTTGTAGGTCTTGGCATATTTTGTAAAATAGTAGATGATGTGAGCTTATGGTTATTTGCATTAAAGGCCAGTGTTTTTCTTGATACATATGTTTAAGTGTCCATTCACCTTTCAGTTACCTTTTAAAGTAGTCCTCGGTTTATAACCAACTGGAAATTATACCACTTGAATTCTTTTTATCAGGACATGATTCTTAAGTGGTACTGTGCGAAGTGAACAAACCAGATTTTGGAAAAGTGGTTCAGCAGTCTGTGTATTCTAATTATAGGGAGCATTAGGACTCAAATTCTCCAGGTTTTTAGAAAAGATTTTTGTACTTTAAGGGTATATTGTTAATATCTGTTGAGATGCCTCACCTGAGAACCTTTCTCTGCTGTGGATAGGGAGTGTTAATCAGAATCACTTGTGCCGTGCCCTACGCGAAAAGGACTCCTTGAGTTCTTTGAAAACATGTTTGGAATAGAATTATAGCCCTGTTTTCCTGAGTGGAACCAGTTGTGATTTTCCTTTGAAATAATTTGAATATATAAAAGATTGACATTCTTCTCACATGTATAATGTTGGGAATGTAAGGTATATTCAAAAGTAAACATTTGTGGCCAATTTTTTTGGCTCAGATTACTATGACATGGAATCCATGGTCCATGCAGACACAAGATCATTTATTCTGAAGAAGCCAAAGCTGTCTGAGGAAATAGTAGTGGCACCAAACCAAGAGTCGGGGATGAAGACTGCAGATTCCCTTCGGGTACTTTCAGGACACCTTATGCAGACACGGTAGATGGTTTCTTTTTCTTGTGTAGTTAATTTGTGTGATGAGATAGTAAAGGTTAACCATTCGTTTGCAGCTTCCCTCCTCCCCACCCTACCCGCTAGCGTAGAGTGCTTTCATTGATTCAGTAGCTAGCCCGTGAATAGTTAGCCAAATTCAGTTTTCAAGAATTCCAGTTCATCTTTCTTGTTCAGAAATCCATTAACCTACAAATTACAACTCAGTGTATGATTTAACTCTATTAAAGATTCTTTTCTTTATGCAAATTCAGGAAATGCAAGTTTAAAAGCCAGCTGACCATAATCAGGTCAACTCTAAAGAGAGTTGGCAGATCAGGTTTGGGTGATTTTTCGCTTAGAAAATGGACTGTTTCTATAAAAGAAGAAACATACAGATAATTAGCATAAATGCTGCTGGCCCTTGTGTTCTGAGCATTGATGCTAATTTTTTGGTTTGTTTCCATGTTGACCCTATGAAGATCGAATGGGTGATGGGGTCAGGCTTGAGGGGAGATTGTCCTTAGTAAGTACAGGCTGGAGGGTCACTGGTGATGCCACTGTGACTGTTCATGGCCATCGTGTGTTAGCAGAGAACCCGCCAGTGCTGCACCTGGAAGCCCTACCTAGTCTTTTTTATTGAACCAAACGCAAAGCCAAGGGAGTGATAGTTCTGCTGAAGAGCACTTTAGGGGGCTCAGCGTTTTGTGTTTGTTTCCCTAATTCTATGGTATTTTTTATCTGTCTGGCAGAGATCTTGTACAACCAGATAAACCTGCAAGTCCCAAGTTTATAGTGACGCTGGATGGTGTCCCCAGCCCCCCAGGATACATGTCAGATCAAGAGGAGGACATGTGCTTTGAAGGAATGAAACCCGTAAACCAAACTGCAGCCTCAAACAAGGGACTCAGAGGTCTCCTCCACCCACAGCAGTTGCACTTGCTGAGCAGGCAGCTTGAGGACCCAAATGGTAGCTTTTCTAACGGTGTGTTGAGAGCTCAGATTTTCAGGGTGCTGTCATTGTGAAGGGAATCTTTGACTTGTTTCTCTACCTTGAATGAATATTGGTTAAAGGCCTTGCTTTTATTTATATTCAGTAATGGCCTTTTTTCTTCTTTCAGACAAACCCACCAAGTACATTTCAGACTCTTTTTCCTGTGTCTTTTTCATAGGTGGGCTGTTACTCCAGTTTGAAAACGGAGTTCAGCCATGGAACCTGAGAGACCTCTTCCGCTTATGCTGGCTAAAGGATGAACCACCATTCTTGTTGCCTTCTTTACCTTTGTATTTTCTTCAGAAACTGTACTGCCACTTTGCCCTTTTATCAGCAGTAGTCTCTTGCAATTAACTTGAGAGAAAAATTTAGATTTGATGCTATTTCTACCTCAGTGAAATTTCTTTGAAAGGAGTTTCTCACCTAATCTATCAAGATCTTGGAACTGTTTAAATTAATGTTGAAGAGTAATATTTAGCAGAACTCAGATGAACTCATTTCAGATAGCACCATAGTTTTTGGCAGGTGACAGTTTCTTATCACCGTTTCTTTCACTGGGTATCAGTGGTAGCTGCAACGCCACTGATCATTTCCATTCATGATAGAGAATGGTAATTATGTTCCTTATATCTTCTAAAATATTTAGAAGCACCTCTTCATTGGCAGGAGGGATAATTACTCAATCTTAAAAGTGTACAGATTCAAAGGAAAAACAGTAATGGATTTTGAAACATTTCCTTGAGTAATCCTCTTCTTGGAAGAGATATGAAAATGTATTGAATACCTTTCTCAATCATTAAAAATAGAATAGACTTTAGAGGGAAATCATGTTAGTGGAGCGATAACACTTAGCTTTATTTTAATTGGTTGCGTTTCCTGCTGTGAATCAATGACGTAGTGTCGTGGTTTTGATTAGTGGAGGGAGTTGAAAATCTGACCCTATCAACAGGAAGAAAAACTTAAAAAATAGTAAAAGCTGCAGTAGGCAGTCCCGATTTATTGACTCTGTATGTTTTGTCTAAAGAGAAGACTCCAGTGTTTTCACTACTCTTGATTTTCAATTTGGTACCTTAATTTTTTGGTCTATTAGGATCTGGTTTCATTTAAATGTAGGTGTCCATATGAGGCTTTATGGGGTATACATGTAGCAGCAGTGACACCAAAATAATATGTTAGTAAAAATTCTTGCCAGTGCTGTGGCCATTGTGCTGACAGCCATGATGAGTGGTGAGCCTCCTTTCCCATTGCTTTGACTGGGGACTCAGTGTTTCCCTGCTGCTCAAGGATGAAGCTTTGTAAGATTAGCATAGGGGTGTGGCTGGAGAGACTCCTGCAGAACAGTTCTCAGGAGTCTCTAGTCTCTGCACCACTTCCCCTGTGAGCAGGGAGTTTGAAACTGCAATTGCTTCTGGTTGGTTTTATGTTGGGTTGTTTCAAGGATGCTACCAACAGCAACATCTGTTTTAACCTGCTGTCTTTTCACTCACTGTCATATGGCAGCACAGATTTTATAGCTTGCTTTCTTTGTTTTTTTTTTGAGATGGAGTCTCTCTGTCCCCCAGGCTGGAGTGCAGTGGAGCCATCTCAGCTCACTGCAACTTCTGCCTTCCAGGTTGAAGCCATTCTTCTGCCTCAGTCTCCCAAGTAGCTGGGATTACAGGCATGCACCATCACACCTAGCTAATTTTGTAGTTTAAGTAGAGACGGGGTTTTACCATGTTGGTCAGGCTAATCTCCAACTCCTGACCTCAAGTGATCCACCAACCTCGGCCTCCCAAAGTTCTGGGATTACAGGCGTGAGCCACCACGCCTGGCCTATAGCTTTCAATAAAAGGTGAATTTGCCTCTTAAGGTTTGAACAGAAAGTTTTAATAGTTTACAAAGTCGGTGTCAGCCAGTGAAGACTAGGGGCATGACCTTCATATGACTTAATGTTTTTAAAAGAAAGATAAAGTTTCTTTGTAAGGTATTATTGTAATAATCACGTTTCTTTGTAAAGTATTATATTGTTCCTGAGTATCTAGCTACTTTGCTTTCCAGCTAGGCTTCTCTTGGGTATTCTCTTAATCTTTTATTTGTACTGGGTTCTTGTGTATATATTATAGTCTGCTGTGTGTAATTTATTGTAGGAAAAGGGTAAGACACATTTACTCTGCAGGGATGACACAAAAAACCTGTAAAAATTAGAGAAACTTCCAGTCATCTCACATTTTCTTTGGAACCAATTATTCTTGTATCTTAGAACTAAAATGACTTATACTGTTTTGTTTTTAGAAAGGGTCTCCCTCCTGTTGCCCAGGCTGGAGTGCATTGGCACAGTCATGGCTCACTGCAGCCTCCACCTCCCAGGCTCAAGTGATTCTCCCACCTCAGCCTCCTGAGTAGTTGGTTACTACAGGTGCACACCACCATGCCTGGCTAATTTTTTGTATTTTTTGTAGAGATGGGGTTTCACCATGTTGCCCAGGCTGGTCTGAAACTCCTGAGCTCAAGTGATCTGCCCGCCTCGGCCTCCCAAAGTGCTGGGGTTACAGGCATGAGCCACCACATCCTATTTAAAGCTTAAATAGGACTTTTACTATTTTTAAAGTAGCATAGAAAACTGTTTGTATCAGGCATAGTCATAATTGCTCTTTGATGCTGCTCCTATCTGGGCTGCATGACTGCATTTGGGTGCCTTGTTCTCCTGTAGTGAGGACAGAATGTGGGTCACTGGAACAGTAAGTACTCATAGAACTAGCTGCTGCTGCTATTACGACTGGTTGCCTGTTTTGCATTTTTTCCGTTTAATCATCAGACTCCAAGGAAGACATTATTTTCTCTTTGTATAGATGAGAAAACAGAATTCCGAAAAGTTAGCTAACATTTGCACAGAGTGTCTGGCTGAGCAACTAAGTGGCAGAGTCAGATTTTAACTGACCTCTGGCAAGAGGACTAGAGGAATATAGTTGAAGTGATACTTGCTTTCATGAACATGAATGTGAACCATAATACATAATACCCATGATGCTATTTTGTGGGGAGTTTAAGGTGTCTCAGTCCAGAAATTAGCAGCTGATTATTGCCTGTAGCTGTAATTTTACTTATTCAGTGTTATTTAATAAATTGCCAGCATTACAATTTTGATGAAGGCAGATTTTTGGCTTACTGAAACAGGATAAAAATCTG